>NC_136068.1:318675227-319275227 GCF_964261635.1 Lissotriton helveticus
GGTGTAGAACTTGTCTTTGTTCCGGAATTTACGACGACAGCACTTTCCACATCGATGGCTTTGGAAACGTAGAACTTTTTCTCTTAGGCTTTTTTTCTCCTTTGCGTTTGGAACAGCACACGTAGAATACTGTTCTATGAAACTCATCACTGAGTCGTCTGCATCCGTTCCAAATTTAGGTGCATCCTTGATCCACAGCAACATATGTATATGAGGAGCACCTCTTGCTTGGTACTCCTTCCTCCAGAAGAAATCCAACACCTCTCCAAGAGGTGGATTCTTCTTATTCATGATGAAAGACATCATACCTTCAAATCTATGATTGAAGTACCTACATACATTGACTGGATCCAAAGAGCACAGTTCTCCGGGTGTCTTGAATTCGATGTTTTCTACGTTAGCATTTGCCTCTCGTAGAAATTCAAGTAAGTCTTCCCAGTCATACTCAGCACAGCTCAAAGTGAGGAACCATGTGGGAGTTCCTAAGTTCCTCAGCATACATTTTAAATCACCATGACGACGGTACCAGTACTCATTAGTACCACGCTGACACGCCATGAGATTAATCAGGTGAGAATCCAAAATACTGTCTTGGACATTGACTTTATCCATAAAGTCACTTGCCGAGATGTTTTGCATGTGTATACCACTTTTCAAGATGTGGTTCACTGCATATGACAGTCCAGACAGATCGCTTTCAAACAGGAGATGAAACAAATAAGGAATGCATTGTCGAAACCTAGGATCTCCTGCATACAATCGCAAAGTCCGGTATTCAGAAGCAGGAATTTGATGAGGTCGCTCATCATATCTTCCTCCCTGACCTGTTGGAAAAAGCTGTGGGAAACACAGAGCTTCCAAACTTTCCTCCCAAACACTAATGGGACTCCCTTTCGCTTGTTTCATTTGAAACAACTCAATAGCATTCCCCATGACTTCCTTGGAATGCAAAGGATGAACACTATAATGTTCATATATTTCTTCACTAGTACAGGGTTCTACTTTCTCAATTTGACCAGCACACAAATCGCTATCCTCTTCCTCACTTACTTCCTCTTCTGCAACATATACATTTTTATAGTATTTATTATATTTTTTCAAATACAATGTTGCCCTTTTGACTTTCCTAACATCTACTAAATCTTGCCATATTTTCTTATTCTTTGTCGGAACCCCATTAACTAAGATAACAAGAGGTTCCTCTTCCACTTTTTCTACTCCAATTGTGTTAATGTTTTTCTTCAAATCTAGAGGCAAATAAACAACTCTTCCCTTTAATCCTCTCTGTAAATCTGATGGAGGCAATTTCCCTGTCTTTGGCTCCATTCTTACAATAGCCTGAAAGGGATGGATACTTTGAATCAAAATAGATTCATAAGTATTTAAATTCTTCAATTCAGAAGGAATCTCAACCAATTCCAGATTATTATGAACTGCTCTAGCAGGCATCTGGTTTTGATTTAATTTGTTACAACAATAAGTACACACACGTTGATCCAATCCCAAATCAAAACAATTTTCTACCATCAAGTATGTTGTAAAATCCTTCCATTCACTATTATTTTCCCTTTCACTTTTTCCATATAAATCTACTAACTTAGTCTGATTCTTATAATAAGTGCGTCGACAACACACACAAGTGAAATTTGGCCTCTCACTTGATTTCACCTCAAACGTCGCAATTTCCCTCTGGAAATTATCTGTACTGGAAACCTGTACACTATCTTCCACATTACTCTCTTCTTCTTGGTCAATTTCAACATTCTCCTCTTTACTTCCAAAGTAACAAAACTCAATTTCTACACATATATTCTTCACATCTATTTCAGAACCATGCAAAAGAGCAGCGCATAATTGTTTAAGCATAATTGCTGGACTCTTAGCATAATACAACATTCTAACTAATTTCCTCACTTTATTATGATGCACTGCTAGCATCCTGAAATGATGAAAAACACTCTGGCATACTCTCCTGGAAAGACAAGCCAGTGAATGACCATGCAAACCTATCACTTCTCTCACTCTGCAAGGATCTAATTCTTGCAACAACTTCATTTTCTGCTTCAAACTTTTCTTACTAAATGACCGTATAAAATCACAAAGCAAATTGATGGAATCCTGTCGTACACTGCAAATACTACTACACTTCCAGGTGTACACAGGACCCTTAGGACGTCTCCCTAAAACCTCATTACCTAACACCTCTTCTATCTCTGTTCTCACAAGTTTTTCTTTTTCAACTGGACAACCATCTTTCACTTCATAAGCTCGACCACTGGTGTCAACTGCATGCACCAAATCATTATCCTGGAAATAACTCTCCTCATTAAAAAATGCCTCAGAGCTTGAACTATGCATCCATTCTCCAGAAAAAACTTCACAAAAATTACTACGATTAACTATTCTCTTCCATCTACTATTTCTTTTGAAATCATAAATTACCTTGTTTAGCTTCCTAATTCTATTGATTGTCAAAATAAATAACTTACGTTTAATTTCAAATGCCTGATCAATAACTTTCTCAACTATTTTTTTTCTCTTATAAAAAACCACTTTCTGCTGACCTTTCTTAATATTTTTTAACAAATTCCAAATTATCCTGTGGCGGAACATTCGTTTACGAATATCCCTAAACTGTTGTTTCCTTCTACTTTCATGCATAGAGTTATCTCTTACTCTAGCAGTAACATTTCTCATTGGCCTTTCCTTACCATTTGAATTCTTTCTCCTTTTCTGGACTGAAACATTTTCTGTAGTAATATTTTTTTTACTACACATATTTCTTATGACTGTTTTTCGACTCTTACCCGGTGCTTTCTTGGTGACTTGACAAATCTTTTTGTTAGAGGACTGCTGCATTATTCCATGGTCCTGCTGTCTTTGACGTTTTGCAGCCTTTCTTACTCTTTCTTTGCTAGGCATCCTAAAATCTTGAAATAATCTGCAGTTGAATCTGTGGTAAAATATAATAAAAAATGTTATTAACCACTATTACCCAACAGTAAATTAATAACAGTCATCAAAAACTTAACACACTACTTAAGTATATAATATACTGAAGCCTATCTCCAATTTTTCACTGAACAGGACTCATCTCTTCTTAACCTTGGATAAACCTCACCTACTCTGTGTCCCCTGCACATAATTAAATGTAAAGGGGCAGATTTATATTAACTAGCACATCCCCAGGGATGCACCAGTTAACGTGCACCGCTGCTCTGCCACCCACGGTGTGCCGCATTTACAATCAGATAGGACAAAGCTACATCAAAACCCTGCGCCTGCTTGAAGCAGGCATAGATCTTGACGCAGTTAGGCTGAAAGCTAAAGCAACAACTAAGTGTCGTGTGCAGAAGTTACAAAAAAGGAAAAATGGCGTTTAAACCAGTAATGAGACCATGCTAACGTAATACAGAGTAAAAATATCCAGGATCTACATCAGTTTGGGGTTCACGAACCTGGCAGGTACAAGGCACTGAGGCTTTCCACCGTGTATGTCTCATCCCAAAACATATGTGGTTTGTGAATGAAACAATTTCCCAGACCAAATGCTTTGGATTGGCTACTTCTAAAAAATTAAACACCCCTACTATCCCGGAGTTAGAGGAATATGATGGTTGGAGTAATTTTACTCGTTGTCTATTAAAGATTTACAGGCCCTACTCCGTAATTCTTCCTTTAACATTTCCAGTATAAATCCAAAAGGTTGACTGCTTTGGCAACGTGCCTTATCCACGGTTTAATAACGCTGCCTTTTGCTTTATATAAGTTTTCAAATTGTATGAAATATATACCAATAGGTCGTTATTAACCTTTAGGTAGTGGTTTTCTTCATGAAGTCTGGTCGCTTCCATACACATACAGATTTTCAAAGATGATCAAGAACTTTATCTGAATGGAGAGGAATGCACTGAGACGCCAGATCATTCACTAATGTGTAGGCACATACAGTTACACGGTTCATGCAACAAACACCGACCAAATATGGCTTGCGTGTTGCAAGGCACACCAGTTCCTGCTATCATCCCCACGTTCAAGTTCTTGGAAAATGGTAGTTATTTGATGCTCAATAATGAAGATTGTTCTGGGTTAATTAAAAGTATTCATTTTATCGTAACAGTAAATGAACGGGTTATTTGCTGCAGAAATGTTCTATTTCCTCCCACACATGAACATAGGGAGTTTTCAATCTGGCCACAAATACCAACCTTGGCAGCACATTTCAACGGCATGGCAAGAATAAGAGCTATTTTGTCTCAGAGAGAGGTGGCCTTGAGTTCGGCCCGTGAAACTTTCGTGCTTCACACAGCGAACACCCGTACAGAGGTGCAGACCCTTTTAAATACAGATTCGCCTTTCCATTTCAGCAAGATGGTTCGGACTATCTCTAACGCGTCCTCCACAAAGGGCCTGGCGCACTTTTTTAAAATTGTTACCAGTGGTCTCGTGACTTCATTTGAGAAAATCTTTGGAGTCATCCCTGCTTTCTTACATTCTATTTTTTCCACTCTGCTTCGTGGATTCCCATTTTTACTTGCATTACCAGCGGACGCTCTTGTGCTTTTTTACATTTTTAAATATGGATGTCCCTCCTGTGCAAGCTCCCGCCCTGCAGCTGCTGACACTGTTCCGCAATCGCATGCTAGAATATTATGGCACAATGCCGTTGGCGATATTAAGCACGGCATATGGATTATCTTTTCTATGCTGATGTGATTCCTTCAAATCTAAGACACTAAAGTATCGGCACGCCCTAAACCAACACAAAGAGACCTTCTTAGCAAATAATATATTATGTGTATTAGGGAGGGTGAGATATAAGCAGCCGCGGGCCGTGGAGGGAGTTACGGTGGGGCAGGGATGCGGGGAGGGGGAGGGGCAGGGTGGAGCCCTCTCCACCCTGCCCCTCCCCCTCCCCGCCTCCCTGCCCACCGTAACTCCCTCCACGGCCCGCGGCTGCTTATAAGTGTTGCTAACTCTTATTCATTTACAGCATGTTAACATACTGTCACCATTCGCTTTTTATGTACTATTGACTATGCTGGTAATTTTGCTACTGACAATATGTGTACTTGTATAATCTAAGATACTACGCCTGAGAAGACGGCATTAGTAAATAAACATTTCAAATACACATGTGTTCTTCTTAACTCCATGTTCTCGTTTCTAAGAAATATATAACGACCGACTGTTCATGAGTTCCACGTATCCTGAGGTACTATAAGTTCATATTCTGGATTGTCTAAACATTGAGAGTTTGTTATATCCAATGTGACACTGTACCTAGCTTGCTAAGGGGTTTTGATTACTAAGGTGAGTTTTGGGACACCCTAATTCGCCGAGGTTCCAATCCTCTGTCCACAGTTCTGTGTCAGAACAGAAACCCTGCGACAGGGGCACCCCTCAACCTTACTGGAGCTTCATCACACTTGCGATACAACTCCAGCAATGCGCCAACTTTACGGCACAAATACGTCACGCATCTGTGCTGTTTTTGCCCCATGATGCGCCGCATTGTAAATGCAGCACACCATAGGTGACGGAACAGCGGCACAGAATGACTAACACATCCCTGGTGATGCGCCAGTCATCATAAATCTATCCCTATGCTTCTTATCTTGTTAGAGATAAACCGCCATATGTATCATCAAAGTTTTTTGCATTTCCTAAATAGCGAACTTTAAGGAATAAATAGCGATTCTTTACCATTCCTAGTTTGCGATGACCTATTTGCTAATTACAAATTACCCATTCATTTCCATGCAGCAGGAGGCCCATAGGAATGAAGGTGCAATTTGCGATTAGCAATTACCTCATCGCAAATTACCAATATTTCCGACGGTGCAGGGGTGTCTCAAGAACACCCTGCTGCACCCCTGAAAAAGAAATTTGGGGTCATATGGCGCACATAAATTTTGAAAACATTCCTTTACCTCAAAAACGATTTTCAACTCATAATTTGAAAACACTGCACATGGGGAAATGACTTAAAATGTCCTTAAGACACATAAAAGCATTTTTTGATTGCCTTTGCAGCATGTTTCAGTCACCTTTAACATGCCTATGTAACGGAAACATTCAAAATCTAAATTTGCCATGCACAGGTGGGAGCATATTTACAAGCAATTTGCTCCACAGACAAACTTCTTACATTGAAATGGGAAAAATAACATCAGAGACTTTCAATTACCTTATAAAGAAGCAGACACCATTATGTCCTTCTCATCAATATTAAAACCATTGCTTTTTCTCAAAAACGATTTACAAGTCATAATTTGAAAACACTCCACAGCTCCTATGCACATAAAAGCCCTGTCAGTACTAATACTTCACATTTTCTCCAATTACAATTTCTCAAAGAAACAAAATCTATTTGTGAAACACTTGAGACAAAGCAACATTTGAAAAACACAACTTTCTTCATAATTTTCTCCTTAAAGCACACTATTTTCTATCTAAATTAAAGAAATCTTTTCTCACCTTAGCAAATACTTTGAGTTTCAAAACAGTCTCAGAAACACACCAATTTGTCTTCAGCAGAGCAAAAGGTATGCACTCCAGAGTCTGCAGCTATCAAAAGCACAGAAATGCTGTAATTCCTCACACATATCTCTCATGTCACCCAATCAAAACTCTTCCCTCACTTTTTTTCAAAGCAAAACCCTTCCCCCCTCTGCCCCCTCTCTGCTTTTTCTGCATAGCAACCACCTCTTGCAAGACCTCTCACACAACAATGTTGCAATTGAACTCTGAACTCTCAGTGCACCTGCATATCCAGAGCATTCTTTCATTTAATGATTTTTTCTTCGCCACTCAAAATACATCTTTCAACGAACTCATCCATGCACACTAACTTTCTGTTTTCAGCAATCAAAATCCACCAATCACTCTTACTGCTTCATTAACACAGAAACTCCTCCGTTTTTTTCATTTTACACTCTCATTTTTTCAACTGCCATTTCATTGCCACACTTCATCTGACTGCAGCAGAACCTTCTCTCACCATGTTTTCTGTCTGGATTGTTGGACATAGTTACATCTATTGGGCTCAAATACGCTGAAAACAGGAATTTACCTAACCTCAATTTACAAGATGTGGAAATTAAGTGGTTTGGCCACAGAGGATTAAAATGTCACCAATTGATACCATTGGTGAAAACCTTTATGCATTTGCCAAAACCTGACCTGTTAATTGTGCACTGTGGAGGTAATGATTTGGGCACTTTGACTGGGGTAGGTCTGGAAATGCTTTTAAAGGACACCTTTGAGCAATTGATGGCACTTTTTCCTCAGACTGCCTTGGTATATTCAAATATATGCCAAAGACAGAAATGGAGGTGGTCGAACCAATTTTGTCCACAAATTGAGAAGTCGAGGAAGCATGTAAACAAATCTGTTTCAGCTTACATGAGAGACCATGGAATGGGCTCCCTGTACAACAATAACTTGCGTTACTACATGCAAGATATCTACAGAGGAGATGGAGTTCACTTCTCAGATGAGGGCAACAGAGTTTTCACTCTGAATTTAAGAATGTGCATTGGTACCTACTTATAAGTACCTAAATGTACCATGAACCCAAAAGCTCTTCTCAGAGCTACCCTACATCTGATCACTCACAATTATTATTTTACTCTAACTTTTTTCACTAATTTTCAAGAAAGTACGCTCCCCAGAACGCTTCCCGGTTCGCGAACCGGGCGCACTCCACGCAAAAAAACTAAAAAAACTGTATATTTTTTTTTGCCCTGCGAGACCCCTTCAAAGCCTCCACATCAAACCTAGGGGGTCAGGGACGATCTACTATGCCCCCTTATGGTCATTTGCCCCTTCGCTTTGGCCTCCTCTTGTCTCTCGATCCTACCGAGAGACAAGATGGCGGCCGCTACGGACTGTTTGGAATGTTTACAGACGCCGAAAAACCAATCAGCTTCGCAAACCTCCGTAACGCGAAAAGTACGCGAAGCGGAGCGCTGTTACAGATATATATCTTTTTTGAACGTTAATTTCTCAAAATCCACTGGAGCACATATATTGAGACCTAGCAAAGGCACATCGGGCTACCAGTCCCTACAATTTTGCCAAGTTTCGTGCAAATCCATTCAGCCGTTCGATTATTATTATTTTATTTTTTTTTGCCCCGCGGGGCCCTTTTAAAACCTCCACATCAAACCTAGGGGGTCAGCGAGGATCTACTATTCCCCCTTATGGTCATTTGCCCCTTCGCTTTCGCCTCCTCTTGTCTCTCGATCCTACCGAGAGACAAGATGGCGGCCGCTACGGACTGTTTGGAATGTTGACAGACGCCGGAGAACCAATCAGCTTCGCTTCACAAAGCTCCGTTGCGCGAAAAGTACGCGTCCTGGGACGCTGCCAGGTCCGCTGTTACAGATATATATCTTTTTTTAAACGTTAATTTCTCAAAATCCACTGGAGCACATATATTGAGACCTACAAAAGGCACATCGGGCTACCAGTCCCTACAATTTTGCCAAGTTTCGTGCAAATCCATTCAGCCGTTCGGGCTAAAAGTGAGGCCAACCGCCCTATGGAAATTAACATGGGAAAAACGCGTTTTGGGACCCCCCTTTTTTCTCGGCCCCCCCTTGACGAACCCCCCCAAAATTTTCAGGGGCTGCTCAGAAACAAAATGTGCCATTTTCCTGAAAATTTCAGCCAATTCCGTCCACAAACGCCAAAGTTATTAGACATAGAATTTTCAAAAATCCCATAGAGAAAAAATCCTAACTATATATACCTACTGGCGACCGCCAGTAGGTAATATATATATATATATATATATATATATATATATATATATATATATATATATCTGTATATGGAAAACCACAATCCCGTCATTCCAACTCCTCGGATAATCAGGTACAGACCACACAGTGCTGAGAGTTCAATAAGTGCTTTTTATTTTGTGAAGATCAGCATGACACGTTTCGGCCGTGTTGCCACGACCTTGATCACATGACACGCTAGGCCCCTTTTCAATTAATATAGTGTTGTCAATTACCTACCTTCCCTGTCAGCCAATTGCAGCATACAAGGAAACTAATCAACATACTGCAACGATCGGGAGAAATACATTTCAAAGAAAGACTTTCTATAAATGCAGAACAATCCAGCCTGCTGTGGGTTTGAATTCATACACAGTCAGTGTAATTTCACCATAGTGGACAAAACAGGAAACACTCCCTGATCAAAAAAACATGGTATACTGAAATCCAATCGGTAAAAGTAAGGCTGATGTGATAAAATATAAATAGTGCAAGTGCTGAGTGTTAAAACCCCCCAAAAAACAGGAGATTTAACCTCTTTTCACAGGACCGCTATTGACTACATAGTCAGGCCAAGGGTAAAAAGATTTTTTTTTATGTGATAAACTAGGGGAGACTGTAGCGGTTTAGCCCATATTTAAATGTACTTTAAAATCCTGATAGAAGATGTGTATGACTCACAGTGGGGGACATGACCCTATTACCTCTTACCCATACAGATGCTTCAAAAATGCTCCAAAAATTAATGTTACCCTCTGCCACAAATAAATTGCTATGATAGCGACATTCAATTGAGTTTAATCGTGGTCACAATCCCATAGTAACTATGTCCCTCGTTATCACAAACTAGTCATTAGTAATAGTGTAACCTGTCCTCATATTATGTGTCCAGACCCATTTATCATGACCAAACTTGCAGATAATGAACAGTAATACTCCTGTTCAATACTAAAGTGCAAGTGCAATAAATATATGAATACATTAAATGAGGCCAAGGATCTAACAAGCATTGGAAATGCAATAGGTCTCGCATTAGAAAAGTTGGAGCTGGGGGAGGAGCCAAGCTCGCGAGCGTAATGGTCGCCTTTTAGCTCGGCTCCGTCAGCCCTCCGGCCTGACTCGTATATCCTGCTGCATATCCTGCCCAGAGACGACACGCTTCCGAAGAAATAGGAACGCAACATTTCGCTCATACTCACCGTTTGACCTGGAAGTTCCAGCGAGTTGCAAATCCGAAGTTGTGCCCATCCGAGGGGACCGGGGCCTCCGTGGGGCTGGTACCGGGGCCTCGCCTGTGTGATCCGGCCAGGCGTTGTTGTGACCGTAGGCCCCGGCCGAGAGAGTGAACCGCTGGTGAGAGCCATTGTGCGAGCATCCCGGTGACCCTGATCCGGGCCTGCCTTGGTGGCCGTGAGGCTGGTGCGGGGCGCAGTGCTCCGGGGACTGATCGCGTGAAGGGGTTCCCCCGCCGCTGCTCCGTCCGGTGGCCCTGGATCCGTGCGCTCCGACTCTACTCGTGAGGAGCACCTGGTGGGGATACAGGCGGGCCCCCGCGTTGAGCGATACTCCTTTTTGCACCAAGGCCGCTATTGCTGGGACCCCCGGGACATCTGTAAAGTCCCGCATTTGTGAACTGTCCCGAGAGTCACGGAGGGGGGTGAGGAGGCTGAACTTACAAAATGGCTGCCGAAGATCCGGGCTGTAGATCTCCTCGTGATGGCGGACTTCGGTTACTGGATTACACGGGGGCCTGGACTTGTGCACGTGAACTTACGATTGGAGACGTTCTTGGTGCCTTGCGGTCCTGGCACACGTCCTTGGCCCCCGGTGCCCCTAGAGACTTGTTGCGATCCGCCGCCATCTTGGGTGGACGCTTCTTCATTGCCCCCTCTTGTCCCGGTGATGCCACTGCCTCGCCCCCCTCGGTTGCCATGAGGGTTGCTGCCGCTGTTCGTCGACGGGATTGTGGGCCGGTGGCTTTGGAACCTCCTGCTCTTCGATGGTTGGAGTTTGGGGACCTGGATATAGTGCGGAGGCCCGTTCCTCCCCGGATGCCTGAGAAACATGGTGGACTGCTTCCTGTTCCTGCCTTGACGAGGTCGTCTATCTATCTTGCAGGAGCATCACCGCTTTTCCGAACTACGAGACTTATCTCCTATTTTTTGCTGTTCGTGTTGCTATTGCTGAGACACTTGGACTACCTATTTGAACTCTTGTTCACTTGCAACTTGCTTGCCCTCCCTGGTATACGTCTTAATCGTACTTTCTTTCAATTGTGTGCTTGCCTCGCATCGTGTTACTCACTTCAATTTGTCATGTGGTGGGTGGGAATTGCGGTTAAGAAGGGATTGGGATGAGATGCACGACTCCCGGTGGATTATTGGTGTACGGATTCGTAGCACAGTTGTTTATATTCATGGCGCTGTGGGAGAACCCCCCCTGTCAGTTTTTATGGCACTTGAGATCGTGTCGTTCTGGTTCACACGTAATATGATTATGGTTGGGCTTAGGGCTGTGGCCGACCGTATTTGTTTATGCCTTCTTGCTCCTCCCCCCCATTTATTTCTTTGTTTTTCTCTCCTTCTTTTTGTCTCCATATTCCTTTCTCTCTTCTCTCTACTACATTTCGGGTTCAGGTTTAGGGCGACAGGCACGCTGTTTGGAGGGTAGGCCGTAGCCTTCTGCAGGGGTGCAGGGTGGGATGGGTGGGTTGGGTCTTCTTTGATGTTTCATTTTCCTCAGTTCTATGGCCTTTTGTGTCTCCTTATTGGAGTGCCGCGTCTGTCCCTGCCTTTCGGGGCGTGATTGGGGTGGGGTCTGTACCGTCGCTGTTCTTCTTCTTCATAGCTCTGCTGCTTTCCATCGCGACTCCCATACCCCCCTCGTTGCTAATATTCCTGCTCTCTTCTGTACTCCTCGCTACCGGGCGCTTGTTTCGGCGCGGCACTCCTTCTTTCGTCTGTGGTTTTCTTTCCCCTTCTTCTTTCCCCCCCCCCCTTTTCTTTCTCACCCAAGGTTAGTGTGACGGGTTAGGTTTGGCGAAGTCGCTAATCTGGCCCCTTTGTCCTGGTTCCGATGTGCTACGGGGTGGTGGGCGTGCAAAGTTGATAGTATTTGCATATTGATTTGTATTTACCGCACCTGTTTTCATTCCGATGTATGTAGTGCTGACACTCCTGCATTGCGGCCCTTTACCCTCTTTGCTGCCAATGGTTTGTTTTGGGACTCCGGATTCTTCTGTGTTGTCACTAAGCCTGTCATGCTCCTTATCCCTATATTATAAAATTAACCTTCTTTGCTCCTGTTTGCTGGCCGTCTAAATCTTCTTTCCTCCTCCCCCTTTTTAAGATTGTATTACTCATGCTCCTTTATGATTGCTTCTGTATCGTTTTCTCTGTCTTTTTCGACTGCTTCTCGTATTGTGGCCGGCCAGTGTGGTTGTAGGCCTAGACCTGTATATCCTTTTTGTACAAATAAAGGTTTTCAAAAAAAAAAAAAGAAAAGTTGGAGCTATTGGTTTTGTAAATGCCAATTTCTTTTTTATGTGTTGGTCTTGAATATAGCAAAATTAATAGCTTTGTCATTTACAATGCCAATACTTTTAACTTTTTCAAATGTGACACCTATAGCATTTGTAATGCAACATGTTTTGTATGTACGTGACTTACGATCCAAATGCTGTTCAGGTATTCTTGTATAAACGTATCTAACACAATGCGGTGCAATGTCTTGCTGGGCCTTCAACTGCAAAAGGACATGAGTGCAAACAAAAGAATCCCTGCTCAAGCTGTATTTTCTGTTTTCAGGACTGGCTCATCTGATTGGATCGCCGATGCTCAAGGCATACATGAATGGCTTTTTTATTGACATACGATTGTATCATAAAGTAAGGGAAAAGGCAAATAAAGCCTGCCTGGTCTGTCACCTTGTTGCAGTAACTGTGCAGTGAGGGGATGTAACTTCAAGCTGCAGCTCATCCACATTTCCCTCTTGTTTATGTTTAAAGGTATGCAATGGTTAATCCGTTTGCTTATGAAGATTACAGACGAGAAAAGATAAGGCAGAAGATCAAAGAAACACGTGCACAGAGGGTCCAAATAAAGGTGAAATCACCGATACGGCAAATATTACCAGTGTACATGCACTTTTGAGACATTTGTGCTCTAGCTGGTTGTCCTGGAGTGCTACTGCATTGAGTTATGTGCTCGTCATGTGTGATGCTCGGAGAGTGGTAATGGGGGAGGCTGGTGACCACGCCAATGCTCTAATAACCTGTGGAACTGAGAAAAACGAAAAGGTGAAATGCGATGCTTAAACTTACTCTGGCAACAACTACAGCCGTCTTAGACTTAAAAAAAAAAAGATGCCTACAGATTTAAGTCACTGTTGTGACGAAAGGGGGGAGGAGAAACGAGAGACACGGCCTGGCGGCCGTGAAAGTGAAAGTACGGCCGGCCGGCCGGCCGTGAATAATCAGGGGAGGAGAAATGCATTGCTGTGGGGAGGGGGGAAGGGGGAGGAGAAACGAGGGACACGGCCTGGCGGCAACACGTGCAGGGAGGGTCCAAATAAAGGTAAAAACACCGATACGGCAAATATTACCAGTGTACATGCGCTTTTGAGACATTTGTGCTCTAGCTGGTTGTGCTGGAGTGCTCGGCATTGAGTTATGTGCTCGTCATGTGTGATGCTGGGAGAGTGGTAATGGGGGAGGCTGGTGACCACGCCAATGCTCTAATAACCTGTGGAACTGAGAAAAACAAAAAGGTGAAATGCGATGCTTAAACTTACTCTGGCAACAACTACAGGCGTCTTAGACTTTTGGAAAAAGAGATGCCTACGGATTTAAGTCACTGTTGTGATGGAAGGGGGAGGAGAAACGAGAGACACGGCGTGGCGGCCGTGAAAGTGAAAGTACGGCCGGCCGGCCGTGAATTATTAGGGGAGGAGAAATGCATTGCTGTGGGGAGGGGGGAAGGGGGGAGGAGAAACGAGAGACACGGCCTGTCAGCCGTGAAAGTGAAAGTACGGCCGGCCGGCCGTGAATAATTGTGGGAAGGAGGCAGATGGCTTTAATGTGCATGCGCTTTGCGGTCAATGCGCTTGCGCATTGAGCTTGCTTTTCACGGGCACAGCATGAAATTGCCCGAATGGTTAAGCTCTGGATAAGCCCCTATATTCTCGCAAGCTCAATGCGCAAGCGCATTGACAGGCGAGACCTAAAAACAGTAAGGAGCAGAGACGCGGAAATGCAACATGCCACCTGGGTGAGGCACCAGTTCCCTAACAAAAAAATGTTTTATTGCTGTTTTTATTTATATGTGGTACTGCCATGATTTCCAGGGTGTTACTTATGATTTTGATTTATATTCCTGCTGTAGAAGTATTACGAGTTTGTTTATTTTTACTGTATTGCAATTACAAGTGGTTTTGCTGTATGTGTGAATTTCATGGCACACAGTGCTTCAAGTGTTTTAACTTGTCTGTATCTTGGAAGTGCAATACTCGCTTTTGGTTGTCATGTTGTATTCTAATTATTTTCTGCTACTTTATAGAACTTCCAATTATGGTGCACTCTTTTACTTTGGTGTGTAAGTTTCTGCATGTGTGACTACATTGCGATTTTTTTTGCATGGTCTTACTTGAGGTGTGACTGCACTTTTGATTTTCGGTGGGGTGTAGTACACCCGGATCGCATTTTTGATTTGTTTGCTGTTTGGGGATTCATTAGTTTGGTGAAGATCCGGTTGCTTGCTTTCTGGGTGTAGTCCCCCGTTGCTTGCTTTCTGTTGGGTGTAATCCACTCTTTTACTTGCTTTCTGGTTGGGTGTAAGTCGCCCATTTGCTTGTTTTCTATTTGGGTGTGAGCTACCCGTTGCTTGCTTTCTTGGTTAGGTGTCATTCATCTTTTGCTTGCCTTCAATTTGGGTGTCAGCCACCCATTGCTTACTTAAAATTACTTTCAATTTGGGTGCCAGTCACCCCGTGCTTTTTTTCTGGTTAGGTGTATGTCACCTATTGCTTGCTTTCTGGTTGGGTGTATTCCCATCCTGTTGGGTGTAATTCCCCCTTGCTTGCTTTCTGCTTGCATGCTAGCCACCTGTTGCTTACTTTTGTTTGGATGTAAGTCTTTGTCCTTTCTACTTCCTTTTGATGTGTTCCGTTTTTCACATTTTCTTTGTCAGTCTGGCCGGCTGATGTGGTTGTGGTGGTAATTTGAACCACTCTTTACTTGTTGTTTTCGTGGTATACTTCTTTCTTATTGGTGTATGTCTCTTTCTCATTTTGCTTTTGTGTTATTGGACAGTTTTGTTCGTTTTGAAATTTTCTGGTTTCAATTTTCTCTTCTAAGGAAGAGGATGTGTATCTTATCTTTCATGTATTCCTTTTCCTCCTTGCATCTTGCTGAATTTTATGCATAGACGCAACTTAAGTGCCTTATGTATTTCACAAAATGCTGTTTGCATTTTTGCATTTGTGATATCTTCTTATGCAAGTTTCCTTTTTTTGTAACTGTATTTTCTGCCTATATTCTAGTATTTTTACGTTTCTTATGTAATGCTGCTTTCTACTTGCATTTTGCGACATTTTCTCTTGAAAGTTTCCTTTGTATCATGGTGATCTTTCTTCTTATATTTGCTATGTTTAAGTGTATTATATAAAGGGGGAATGTGTGTAATATCAAAGGTTTTAAACTATGCATCGTCCCTGTTTCTCTGCCTCTGCTGCTCAACCAGTGTGAATGTGTTGGGTAGAATGTTGGTGTGGAGGGTGATATCATTGGAATGTGAGGATTACTGTGAGGTGTCAGTTAGATCCTGTGCTGAGCAGCAGAGAGAATGCTCCTGGTAGGGCCTTATCTACATCTTTACTGGAAAACGTACTTAACATCTAAGAATAATAAACGTATTCATCTGTAACCTAACCAAGTCAACTGGAACTACTTTACTACGATTCAACAACAGTACCAAAGTGCTGACAATACCCTCAACATATTAATAAACAAAAAAGGCAAATTCATATGGAACGCATGTAATATACTCAGTACTGTGAAACCAAACTTTTTCTTACAATACTTAATAACTCGGATCTTCTAATATAAGTATAAAATAAATATATAATGAAGTAAAAATATCTTATTTTCATAAAAGGCCACCTTGAAATTAGGGCTTATTGACAGCAGCAATTCGTCTTGCGCAACGCTTAGGCATGAATGGTGACACATTTCAATGTCATCAAGATGAAGTAACTGAGAGCAAAAAAAAACTTGTGACATGGAAGGAAATAGATCCTTATCCAATGGTCCACAGAGGTACATCTGCAGCATTTCAGCATTAGATAAGGAAAACATTTTCCGCCAAAACACCTAAAATGTGACTGCTGCCTGCTGAGCAATTTTGCATGAGGAACGACTTTGCTGAGAGTTTTGTAATAGATTCACCTCAAAAACCCTTTAATGCTTATTTACAAGCCCCTTGCGCCGCCGAATCATCACATTTTATATGGGGAAAAAGTGACCCACCCGCAGCCCAAGTGGCTTGTAAATAAGCCCCTTGACTTTTTTATGGACATTTCCATTAGTTACTGTATACTTTGCAAAGGTTTTTTGTTTTGCAAAACGCATTGTAAGAAATTGGGTTATTGTTTGAGTGGTGTGGAAGCCCCACTCAGTCAACAATCATAATGCTTTTCAGGGTGAATCACATAATACATTAAATTAACCTGTGCTTGACTCGTTGATAGCTTGGCACAAAAGCAGTCTGGCTTAATTCAGAGGCAATGTGTAAAGTATTTATGGCGCACACTACCAGTAATAAGGTGAAAACACAAGACAAGAAAATTGCAGTTGGTACTGGTCAGTTAGTAACCTGTAAGGAGGCCTCGAGGAGCTGTTTGAGTCCCCATACTTTGCACAGGATGTCAGCCAACTGACACTCTGTGTCACTCTGGATAGACTGAGATCACGACAAGAGGGTCAATTCTTCCTTCCTCAGACTGCAAGGCAGACAGACCATCACACAGCAGAGCAGTCCTTCTGGCAGCAAGGCAATCTTTCTTATGAATCTTCCAAAGGTATTTGAGTGTTCTGTAGAATTGTGTAGAAAGTCCTCTTTTTAAACCTTGTGCCAGCTTTTGTTAGAAGGAATTCCCTTGGCCACGTTCAAAACAGGTTCTGGTCAGTTCTTCCATTTCCCTGGCTTCAAACTGTCTAGGGTGCCAAATGCAAGGGTTGATCTGGTGTCAGGTTCCTTTGTGTGTGCTATGGGCAAGGTCCTCTGAAATGTAATCAGGGAGGACAAAGCTCTTCCCCAGCCATGCCACATTTCATATGAACAACCCCTTCAATTTTTCAGGAATTTAATTTCTATAGTATCTTCTTTTCGCTGCAACAAGGAAAAACCTTGTATGTTTCTATTAAAGGCATACAAATAACAAGATTTTTAAAATGACTATAGGCCTTTTTGTTTAAACAGTTTATGCACTAGTTACTGAACGTTAAGGGTTATTACCCTTTCCATGTGGAATTAGAAAAGAATGTCATTCATCCATTCTCTTTTAAAGAATTTATTTCCTATTTGCAAGGACTGCAGTTTATGCCAACACCCATACTTAAAAATATTTATAGATTATTAGAATCTTTAGTATTATCGTAAGCTGCAGGGAGGGATACATCTTTAAACTCAGCCTTGTAACATAAATTCATCAAAATCAATAATAAACCATTATGTTAGCAAAACTATATAGAAAAAACCTTACATTGGGTACATCAATTACTTTCTGCGGATAGTGTAATTCCCTTTTCAATAGCAAGATTCATTTTTAATTTCCCAAATTCATTTGGAAAAAAAAATCAAATCACTTCTTAAAGTAATTTCTAGCTCTTATAACAATTTCCCCATAAGTATTAATATTGATTACATTACTTTTCTGGAACAAAATCCAAGTGCATCACCTGTGTAAATTATATTTGAAAAAAATCAGAAGCTCAAAAAAGACAAAAAAAAGAGGCTTAACTGAAATGGGAGCAACATCTTAATGTTATTTGACAAACAACTCTATGGAAATCAATTGGTTTAAGATTAAAAAATCAATGCCTCCTGCAAATTCTATTATAACTATTTTTCTGTGTAATAGATTTCCAATTACTCCGTCAACCTTATATAAATTTAACTCGGATGTTCCTAATATTTGCAGGTCATGTAATACTCAATTTGCCAGATGAGAGCACTTGTGTTCCTGTCATTTTGTTCAAGAATTCTGGCAAAAAGTCTGTAATTAGATTAATTCTCTTTTTCATTCTAATAACGTCCCCTCCAGTACTGAAAACATTTTTGGAAGATTCTCAGATTACGGGAAGAATGTTTTATTCAATGTCAATAAAATTGACGTTTTACTAGTGATTGCATTGTGGCTAATTATGAAATGAAAAAACGTCAGTAGAGATGTTGTCAACGTTTATGCTGTTTGGTTTGTAGAACTTTTTATTGTATTCCTCTGGAAAGATGTAAGAGAAAAGGAGCCTTTTCAGAGCATTTTTAATATGAGTATGCTTACCAGACTTCATTATGCTCATGGTAGTTATAGCTTGGGCCTAGTTTCCATCAACAAAGCGTTTTTTGTTTGGCTAATAACTTTGATGCTATTTCATGACATTTTCACAAAAGTTTCAAAGCAAGTGTACAACTTAGTTGAGCTGATGCTTGGAAAGTTTTTGGGTGATTCGACAAGTGTGATCTCAGAAAAAGAGAGGGTCTGAAAACACTTGGGGGCATATGTACAAAGAAGTGGCGGAGTGAGGCATTAGGTGTCATGGCTTACCACCTCCCTCCGTCACTTCAGAAATGAAAGGCTGCACCATATGTACAAGAATATAATGCAGCCTTAAGCTTCCCCCTGTGCAGGCGCCACACTTAGCTGCCTAGCGCCAATGCAGGCACCCATGCACCAAAGTACAAGGGTGACTGCGCGCAGGGGAAGATTCTTTACTTGAAGGAAGGTGTCCCTTCCTGCGCATATACAATCTTTAAATGCCGTTTTGTGGTGTGCTGCATAATGAAAGTTACAAAATGTCATTTTTGTAATGATTGCTTATGTGCAGGAAGGGACACCTTCCTACACATAAACAATCCTAGGAGTTTTGCTTTTTCCCTGTTCTGCTGCACAAGGCAGCATACATGGAAAAAGCAGAAACGTTGAGAAATAAGTAATTTCTCATCGTTTCGCCAAGTTAAGACCAGGTTTTCCCTGGTCTTAGTTTTGGTGCTGCCTCCTATTTACGCCACCATTGTGAATAGAGGGCAGCGTCAAAATTAATAGGTGTTGCGGTGGAATGCCCACCGCAACATCCACTGCCCACCCCTTTCAAGCTAAGCATAGCCTGAAAGGGGGTCTTATTTACAAGGCAGCCTGAAGCCACGTTAAGTGGCTTAATGCTGCCTTGTGAATAAGACAAAGCCCCTATCGCCATAGGAACGTCCTAAAAAGTGACGTTCCTGTGGCGATAGTTTTTTTTTACATATACTCATTTGTCCCATGTATAGTGATTTAGTGGGCTAATGCGTCCACAGTAGAGGCCTTTGTTTGACCTCATTGACACAGGTTCAAATATCAGCAGGTCCACTCAGCCTTTCATCCTTTTGAGGTCGATAACATTAGTGCATGGATTAGTGAATTTTGCAGCACAAATATGGAAATTAGGCATCTTTTTTGTGGCACTTTATTTCTCCATTCTGTACAAAATAATGGCCATCTGGGCTTGCTGAGCTCCACATGGGCTTCAGGCCCTAGATTTAATTAAAATATATTGCCCCTAGGCCCGCCGCATGGGCCATGGGCAGCGGAACAAAGATTTAATTAAAGAAAATTGCGCATTGGGACCACATTGTCTCCTTGTAATTTTGCTGAATTCCCCACCTCTATATGTGTGTGTGTGGGGGCATGTGTGTGTGTGTGTGTGTGTGTGTGTGTGTGAGCGACTGTGTGTGAGTCGTAGTGTGTATATACGCATGAAAACTGAATGTGGTAGAAAAATAGAAAAAGAGAAAAGGAGGTGGCATTTTAAAATATGTTATGAGATTAAGGCACCTGCTGCAAAGATCTTTCAGTGCCTAGCAATTTTCAGATGATAATAATAACTGTAAGATAACTCTGGTTGTTAATGCACTCCCTGACGCATTAAGTTTTATTGTGTAGTCACGGTTTTGAATCATATGGTATAGCCCATCCAAGTTTCCTAGATCCATATGTGATTAGCTGCTCCAGTTCAGGGTTATTCCTATGAATTCTGTGACTTGTAGTCTTGTTTAGCTCATTATAAAACCAGGACTACAAAGCCTAGATTACACAGAAAAAAGCTGAATAGGAGCAGCTCTTTAGCCTCTGACCTGGGAAACTTGGCAGCTATGAAAGCAGCACAGAGAAAGACAGAGCATTAGAGTAAGTGAGAGCCGAACAAAAATTAAAGAAAAAAAGGGAGATAGAAACATTAAAGTAAGAAAGAGTCATGGAAAGAAAGAGAACAAGAAAGTAAAAAGGGAGACTCAAGGAAACTTTAAAGTAAGCGAGAAAAAGAAACATGAGATTGGAAAAAAGTAAGTCAGAGAGAAGAAGAGAAGAAGCAACAGGAAGTTCTGTGAGAAGAGAAGGAGAGAGGGAGTGATATAGACAGAGAAGAAGAATAAGACATACAAAATGTTACAGTTCCAGTGAAAGAGATAGAGAATCAGCAAGAAAGGGAGGGAGAGAGAAAGAGAGAGGGAGGGAGAGAGAAAGAGAGAGGGAGGGGACAGAGAGAGAGAGAGAGAGAGAGACAGACAAAGAAGAGACAGAGAGAAATGACCTAAGAGAACGAGAATGACAGAGAAGACAGCGCAAGAAGGAAAGGAAGAGAAAAATAGAGAAACACATAAAATATTGAGTGTGAGTAGGCGCCAGCGAGAGAAAAAGAGAAGTAGAGACAAAGAGTGAGAGAGCAAGAACGAGAGGAAGCTGGGGAGAACGTGGGGAATTTATAATCTCAGGACTTTGGAAAACCCATTTTCCTCGGAAAAGCTTATTAAGGAGCGCGTTGTCGCTAATGACCCTTTCACTAACATTAGATTTCAGCCTTGCGCCTCGGGAACTCACTCCCCACCTGGCTCGTGCAGCCGAGGTCCTCCTCATAAGTGCAAGAAAAGGAACCCTGGCATCGACTGTCACGACACTGATAACATTTCGGGCTTTGGGTATTGCATGAAATGAAAATGCTAACAGTTTTTTCTTTTCATGTGTGTATTTAGATACAATCCGGGCATCCCTGATGTTTTACACATGCGCACAGTACATTGTGTTCTCGTTGCATGGGGTATAAGAACAAAAGTGTTTTAATCGTGTGTGGCTGCAGCGCACATGTATTTGTTGATTTATAAATAATCAAGTTCAGGAAAAATAGCTATTGGCTATAGCCTTCTATTGGCTCAGTGGTGAGGAGGCCACTAGACCAATACATGGAGGGTCGCATTCTCCAGATTTTGCAGGCACTTTTGTAACAAGCATTTGCAATGCAATAGGTCTCGCATTAGGAAAGTTTGAGCTATTGGTATTGTAAATGGCAAAGTTTTTATTTATGTTTTTTTTTTTAAATAGCTAAATTAATAGCTTTGTCTTTTACAATGCTAATAGTTATAACTTTCGCAAATGTGATACCTATAGCATTTGTAATGCAATATGTTTTGTATTTACATGACTTAGATGTATTGATATTACAAATAACAATGGCGTTTAATTTTTTAAAATAACTAATACTTAAATAAAAGTTATTGTAATTTATAATGGCAATAGCTTAAACTTTTCTAAAGAACTTTTGTGAAATTATGTTCAGTGTATTTTATTGTGACGAAAATCCAAGAACAGAAGTGAAATATTAACATTTTTTTGTGACATTTGCAATAAAGCTTGAAACATTGATAGCGTATATTTGAACCAGTTGTTGTTGAATGGTTGCACAGATTGATTCTGTGAGGAAAGACAACGTCCTTCCAGACAATGTATTTCACAAAAACAGAACAGTGCTTAGAAGCATTAGGGAGCCAAGTGAAGCATTCGTTGCAGTTTTCTCTTACCTTACAACAACTGCGAGGGCAGGGAAATCTTCGCGAGAGCGCGTGCTGCAGTTGTCACTTGTTGACACTTGTCACTTTTTCCTCCTGTGCACTTTTTACTACGTCATGTATTTTTGGCTGCTCACAATTTTTACTACCTCATGTATTTTGTTTGCTCACAATTGTCACTATTACCTTTACTACCTCATGTATTTTTGGTTGCTCACAATTTTTACTACCTCATGTATTTTGTTTGCTCACAAATGTCACTATTACCTTATGTAACGTAATGTATGCTTTTGTAATCTGCTCTTTTGTAAGTCCGCGCCATATAAAAATGCATACATAAATAAATAAATAAATAAAAAAGCTTGCGCCGCCGGCCTGCGACCAGGAAGTCAGGCAGGCCGGGCGGGACAACCGGAAACAGGAAGTAGGAGGGCGGGAGCCTACCCCACCTCCCACGGAAGAGCCGCGATTGTTTGGAGCACCGGAGCAGGCAGGAGCCTACCCTGCGCCCCGGTGCCGAAGAAGGGAGAAAGAGTCCTGCTGCTGGTGAGAGCCGCTGCACCAAGGAAGCCGGTGAGTGGGGCTTCGCTTTGTGTTTTGCTGGGCTGCGAGGGCGGGGGGCATGTGTGTGCGCGCGCGCGTGGCGGCGGGCTGTGTATGTGTGTGAGTGTGTGTGTGTGTATGTGTCTCGGAGTCTGTGTGTATGCGTGTGTGTGTGTGTGTGACTGTGGGAAGGGGAGGGGGTTGCCTGCCTGGGTGTCTGTGTAAGTGTAAGTGCGTGTGCACGCGTGTGTGTGCATGCGCGTTAGGCTGACTGGCTGGGAGTATGGGAGGGAAGTGCGCGGCGCAGGACGGAACGTGCGCGTTCGCGCACACAAATCCAGGGAAAATGCTAGTAACACCCTCTTGTCCTCCTTCCCTCGTGACGGGCAACATTAGGTCTCCAGCTGTACCAGCTCGACCTAAAAAGCGCAGTATTTTTACAAAACTGACAATTTCAAGATTTCTTTTATTCGTGAAATCCTGGAGGGTATATACATACACACATATCTATCTGTCTATCTATCTATCGATCTATCTATCTATCTATCTATCTATCTATCTATCTATCTATCTATCTATCTATCTATCTATCTATCTTGTGATGTATTCCTATAGGTTCTGAATCGATCCCCCTATTCCTGACCCTATTCTGGTTAGCAAACTAACAAGTTAACTTGTAATCAGCCCATGAGGCAGAAAATCCCCATGATGCAGATACCGTTATCTGACGCAGTCACACTACGGCACAGGAACGTGTTATCTGATTAGGTCATAACGCTTGCGATCTAATTAGACAAGCGATATTCCTCCAGCCCCCGATAAGGCATACGGAGTTCTCATAACAAATCAAACCTATGACAACCTGGGCAAAACCCTGCGGCCATTGTTTTGATTTCACCGAGAACTTCAGTAAAAGAATGTGCTAACGAGCAAGTCGTATGACATCCTTATTGACGTATCTATGTCCATCCTTACGTCAATCTCGGCACCTTAAAGGTATAAATATTACCGATCTTGCCCTATGCAAACACACGCGTGGTGACGAGACGGAGCAGCCATACTTGCCGAAGCGAAGAGCAGAGCTGAGCAGACCCCGCTGGCGCAGCCCCGCCTTCCTGACGTGCTGAGAGACGCGCTGCTTTCTCCTGCCGAGAAATCCAGCCCCGGCGTTTCTGGGCAGCCCTCGCAGGCAGCCTGGAATATCGAGACCAGAGAGAGAGATACCATCCCTCATTCATCCTAACTTCCAGGTACAGAACTGAATAACCCCTCACAGAGAATTCTTTAGTTATTCACTTGGCAAAAACAAACTTAACTTAAACTGTAACTTTCTATTCCCGCCCACGTATTAGGCTTAGGTCAGGTACATGGGGTAGGCGTATTTAGAAACACCAGTTGAGTACGTTTAGTCAAATGTATATGTGTATGTAATATATTTTATTCATTTTAAAACATCTTATGGCTTAGAAACCATATCAATGTTTTTACAGTATTATTTTATACTATTGCTTTTAATGTATGCACTTTACTTAACTATAAGTATTGCAATAATATCGATCCATTTCTCTTGTATGAGAAAAGAGACTGATCAATAAATAACACCTTTTTATTGAACACGCCCGTCTCTTCCTTTTCTCTACATTCTGATGAGACTAAGAATGCACGTACTGACTGAGTAAAATAAATTGCCTTTTGTTCACACGACTCTCGAGATATACTCTTGATTAGGGGAGAGCAAAGTTGTCATGTTCTATGGTTGTCAGAAACTAAATCCCTTCTTGTCTAATCAGGGAAGTTAAGTCCTTCCTGAACATTCGAGAAAGTTTCTAGTGAACTCTGAGCTAAGCTGGCAAACCCAAAACTTTAAGTCTAGTATCGACAGTAGTAGACCTAGTTAACGTCCGGTCTAGGCCTTTACTGCTGTAGGTATTATTCCAATGCGCAGAGCCTATTGGGATGATAGGAACTACACTACATGGCACCCAACGCGTTTGGAAAGGGCGATAAAACTAACGTAAGACATTTAGAGTAACTCAGTCGTGCTTTCTCACTCAGACCCCTTTTCCCAAATACTCCAAAGACGTCTGGAGTGGGCGAAAGGTTATATCCGCCAGACCTCGCAGGAGGGAACTCCTATGTATGGTTCTTGGTATAGTCAACGTTGAAGGATAAAAACAGTTCCAAAATATTGTGCATCTAATCTTTGTTTCCATAAGAAACCTGATCTGCAAACAAACAAAATAACCTTTTGGACAGTAAAATGTCAGACAATGAGGATGAAAGAGAGGCAGTTAGATTAGCAACTGAACTCGCAGCAGCTGATGCCACCATGCAGGCAGCAGACGAGGATATAATACTCATCCCGGTCATCAAAAGGAGATCTATAACTCTAAAACTTATAGAAAATGGACTGACACCTAGAGGTGGCACAGTCATATTCGTAATTGAGGCACACGAATATCGGCAGACAGAGGTATACTATTCATGGATACATTTTCCAGCAGCAAATGCTGTAACAAAGTACTTCCACTATTACCAAATAGAGGAACCTCCTGAAATGTACACTCCTTTCGAGGAAGTGGAAGTACCACTTAAATTTCAAGAGCATTTGCTCTTATTTAATGGCGCCCTAAAACATAACAATCACATCACCAGGCTCGGTCCTTTAGGTAGACAAGGAGCAACGTGGCCGGTCCTAGCCGGATACACACCACATCCAGACATCGAAGGGATGTCTGCAGCAGAGCTGTTAACACAGCTAAAACAACTAATAAAAATACACAGACAATTAGTCCAATATGTGATGCGGACTTCAACAATTCAGCCAGCGATTAAACTTCCACATCTGACCCCTCACCAGGGGAACACAAATAAAATTACACCACAGAACATCCAGTCCTGCCTAGGTAAAGTACCGGCTAAACAGGAACAAATACCATTCTGGTTGGCACAGAAAATCACCCAAATGGAGGCGGTGTTTCCTGACACCACCCCATTAGAAAAACACAGGATTCTGACTATCTGTCTTCCAATGGGAATTGCACCACACATTGAGGACTGTGACACTTGGGGTACAGTCTTTGCTTCCATTTACACAAAAACGCATGGTGTTCCATCCATTTCGGTAATACCAGATGTGCTAAAACAAATTCAAGATGAATATGGTCCGGAACCCGCTTTAACTCTTGGTATGAAATTACTAAAAGACTTCAAGCAGGTCTCGGCTATACTATTAGCCAACATAAAAGGAGAAGCAGCAAACGTGGCAATCCGCCAGAGGTTAAAAGAGACAGATATAGCAGACCAACCAGCTGAAATTGCCAGAATCATAGAAAAATCCTATGAGGAACTAGGCAGAGATAGTTTAGGTGGGATACCAGTAAAACCGCAACTAATTGAAAGTCCTGAAAAAATATTTTATAATAATAAATCTACATCACCAAAAAAGAACTGGGATGGAAACAAACAATCCAATCCTAAAGAAAAGAAATTTCAGTCCAGAGGAAGGTCTCCTAGGCGAAGAGAAAAATCTCCGAACCAAAGACACAGGTCACCCCAGAGTGACCCCTCTGGGAATAGATACAACCTTAGAAATAGGGATAATATAAAAAAGCCTGATAGATATCAAGACATTGATACACGTCCCTCTCAATCTTTTCAGACTTCCTCGCAGAAATCGGAAAGAAGAGGACGATCAGAACAAAGAGAAGAGCACGCCAAGTCCAAAGACAAGGAACCTGCTCAGCTAAAAAAGAAATTACAATTTTCAAAAAAAGAAGGTAGCCAGTATCAAGGTAGTTAACAATGCCGAGAATACTGAGGACACAACTGAAAAACGGGGAATGGGCTCAGACAATGCTAGACAGCGCAGCAGAAGTGAGCATAGCTCGCAAAGTCCTTATGAATCATCTGGAGACAGTGGACACGAATGAATACCTTCAAGTGGAAACTGCGGACACCAGAGTTAGCAAACCTCACAAAATATACGAAATAACATTGCGTATAGAGGGGGATAAGACTAGAAAAATAAGGGGACTATTTTGGGATAATCTCTCCAAGGGCTATGATATCCTTCTAGCTGAAAAAGACTGGCCACCAGAGTTTGTCAGGGAGTGCCCTCATGGCGAAGAAATAATTATGTCTGCCTTCTCAAATCAAATTCCAATTCATAAAAAATACACACTTGCCAGAAAATGGGCAGTGGCTCTAGCTCCTGCTTTATATAAAAATCACGTGGGATGGGATGAGGACTCTCCTCCTCACAAAATCCAGTTAAAATCACAACCTACTGCACAAAGGCAGTACCCAATTAAGCAAGAAGCTAAAAAACAGGTAAATGAGATACTAGATCAGCTAGAATACCAGGGGGTGTTTGAAACTTGCACCTCACAAATGAACAACCCTTTGTTTCCGGTCTCCAAACCAGACAATTCATATCGTCTAGTTTTGGATTACCGACACCTTAACACATGTTGCAAAACTTTTGCAGTGCAAAACTCACACAGTGCTGCACTAATGAATAACATAGTGCGCAAAAAATACAAAACAACCTTAGACATCTCTAATGGATTCTTTTGTCAAAACATAGCACCAGAGAGCAGATATTTAACTGCGTTCTCAATAAATGGCACTCAAAAACAATTCTGTCGGTTAGCCCAGGGGTACAAGAACAGCCCGGGGGTATTCTCAGCGAGAGTAACAGAATTACTACAACTATATGATGATGAAGCATTATCTTATGTCGATGACATTTACTTAACAGATGATGACTTGGAGACTCACTTGAAAAGAGTGAACACCATAATACTTGGGTTCGCAGCAGAGGGTTACAAATTCAACTTTAAAAAATCAAGAATTGCCCATCTGACAGTCCTGTTCGTAGGATATGAATTATCAAGTGTAGCCTGGCTTACAATCTTCTAGAACTAGAAGAAATGGAAAATTTAGAATATGAAAAAACATACCCTCTGCCAGCTGAAATTCTGCCTTTACGACATTACGCCTGTGTAATTTATACAGACGGACATGCTCAACCCCCCGTTTGGGGAGAACAGGCATACAACCCCACATGTGGTATTACAAAAGAAGTGTGGCGCGGAGGTAAACTAAAACCTCTATTAACAAAAACACACTCAGTAGAAACTAATTCAGAACAACAGACTGAAATAATGGCATTGAAAATGGCGCTAGATAATGCGGATCGCGAATTCCCGACACTTATAGTGTCAGATTCATATTACTGCGTCAAATCATATAACAGCGATTTGCAGACATGGATTCAAAACGGTTACAAAGATGACACAGATGCACCAATAAAGCAAAAACTGCTCTGGGAACAAATAGCTCTTTTACAGAAAGAGCTACCAAAGACTCACGTGACACACTCACTGAGTCATCAGCGTGATGGCGTTCACGTTGCAGGGAATTCATTGGCTGAAACAGCCACAGCGGCATCCACTAAATCGGCTCCCGTAGTTCGAAAAAAGCGTACATTAAAATACATTGACGGTGAAACAGTGCTGGCGGTGAAAACGTCATCAAAAGGCGACTGCTCAGCGTTACCGATCAACTATCCACTCAATTATACATACATAATCGATGCAAACTCCGTCCCTTTTGCTCGAATCCCTGGAGTGGGGGATAGAGTGATTCCAAACATGGACAGGAGAAACTTGTTAATCGCAGACGCACATATGGGCGAGGGTCTCAGACACCTCAAACTAAAAGATTCTCTGGAAGATTTACAATCGCGGTACTGGTGGCCAGGCATGAGCCTGCGTCACACCATGTTTGTAAAAAACTGCCCAAACTGCAACAGAGATCGCAGTGGGGAGAGAAACAGTTTAATACCTCGCCGTTTTGCTCCAGAAAAAATCAAGAGTAAAAA
Source organism: Lissotriton helveticus (assembly GCF_964261635.1). Taxonomy (NCBI): domain Eukaryota; kingdom Metazoa; phylum Chordata; class Amphibia; order Caudata; family Salamandridae; genus Lissotriton; species Lissotriton helveticus. The sequence goes on from NC_136068.1 coordinate 318,703,535, forward strand.
GGAAGGGTTGCGATTAACATATACAGGCTAGTTCCACTTATAATGTAGATCACCAGCACTCGGCTGACGTCTGGATTGTTATACAAGATTTGCGAGTCTAAATGGCATATACGCTAAGAGCATGTTACATTTGACCATTGTCTTCACTCTAGCCCAACAGCCTGAGGGGAAACATGACCAAATGAGCATAGCCCAGCGGAAATCTTCTCACTTCCTTCCTGAGGGTACGTAATGGTGTAAAGAAAAAACCAAGGCATAAAGCAATCTATAACGGAAAGGATATTAGGTTCGGGAGCTGGGTGGGTCAAACATCTAATAAGTGTCCAACGTAGTCTAAATAACTTGCCAAGAAATTCTCTGAAGGGATTCAGTGCGTACGAATTATTATTTGGAACTAGGATGATGATCTCTGACATTGATAGTCAGACTTCAGTGGTGAAAGAAAAAAGCTTTGATATCAAAGAACGTTTGGCTATTTTGCAGGACTTAAACAAAACAAGAAAAGACCTGAGCAACATAAAGTTGAAACAACAGCCAAAAACCACTGAAGAACCACCACCTGTCCCAGCAAGACCTGTCTGGATTCCAAAAGTCGGGGATCTAGTCAGGGAAAAGATCGCGGTAAAGAAGGAATTTGGGCCTTCTTACAGAAAAGCAGTTCCTGTCTTGTCTGTCAACGGGACAAGATCAGTTGTACTACCGCCACTTGCTGGTAAAAAGGAGAACCGAGTTGTATCCATCGACCTGGTAAAACCACAATCATGTGGCCGATAACAAACAGTAGGCCAAGTGGACTCCCCATGAGTAGCAGAACGCCAAGGTTTGCTACCAGTACAGAGGTCCTAACAAAGAGGCTTGTCACATTCGAAACGCCTACAGAAGAACAACAAGGACTATGCAACAATGCAATAGAACTCAGACCTCTGAAAACCCAAATAAAAACATTTAGCAGAGACACACCAATCTATAATGAAGTACCAAGTGAAAATGCAAGAAACAGTAATCCTGAAGCAATTGGAACCATTGACAGAACAGCATCCGGCTACTTCATAAACTTCGATGATTCCTCTGAGGGCTTCAACGAATCAAAGACACAGCCATCATCAAAAACCTTTAAAGATAAAGCTAAAGAACTTTTGAAACAACTAAAAGAAACATATCTGATTTCTCCATGGATTGAATTTTGGGTGGGTTTTGGTGCATTTATCCTCATACTTTGGCTCATCATGGTACTTACTTTGGGACGCTTCATTGAGGGAAAATATGCTAAAATGGACACAGCAAGTCAGAAAATCAACTTGATCCTCAAACCACACACATCTTCACACGTCGAGAAAAGAGAACTTTCTTCAGTCAACTTCACAGCCAATCCGATACCTGGTGGGGTAGCCTGGGACAACACTGACTATGAAATGTATGGTCCGGTCGAGATCCTGAAATATCCACACCAAATTAAGATCTCTTTGAGTGACTTTGTAAAACCAAACTCATTTGCTGATGATTGGGACTTCGAAAGCATTAATAATATGATGTCTGACTTAGTAATGTCTGCTAAATTTACCAAACATGATTATTTGCAGGGTTCTACAAATTATGATAGTATGTACTGTTATAACCATTATGGTAACCATTTTCTACATAAATCTGCACAACCTAGAAATGTTTTAAATTATAATCAATGGGAACATTGTGCAACACCTCCAAAGGGGAGCTCAAGAACCATCTATGACAAATATTCATACTTTTCAGGTTTTAACACAAGTAATGCTGAAGCATTCTATTTTAAATTGTCAAACAAGACAGGAACTAAAACCATGATAACCAACACAAAATTGATATATTCGGACTCATTGTTTGAAAAAATGAATACCTTTGGTTTTGATTATTGGGACAAAAATGTTGAATTGAAAAGTGTTTGGGGCACAAAAGATTGGCAAGTACAGGGTATAGAAGCTTTGTTTAGAGCCTGCATGATCCCAGAACAAATGATATTTTTAAATGACACTGTTCAACAAACCACCTGTCTTGGTCTAGCCAAAATCAAAGATTTAAATAAACCGTCTATTCCAAAGCCAACAATGTTTGGCAACACTTCTACAGATGAAGAGATAGACGTAAACCATATATTAAACCAAAACAGAACACATCCTGATTGGAAACAATGGTTGATCTGGCCCACAGATACTAATAACTGTCAAGACAGATTCCTGAACAAAACACAGGGGTTCAAAATGACCAGGCCAGACCCTAGATATCCCCAAAGACATCACCCAGGGATAATAACAACCTACAGTGTGGGCAAATTATGCCTTCAGTGGCTACAAACTTCCACACTGGCAGAAATTAAGCAACACCTAACTTTACTTACTGATGGTGCTGACTTGCGTGATTTCATAATGGGACCACGCAAACAGCGTCAAAAACGTTTCATAGCAGCCTCTGTATATGCAGCATACAATGAGGCCTGGAAGGTTACTCAAATTGAGACAGCAGAGAGAATACGGGAAATTGACCGTATTAATTTGGAAAAATCACTTTCTGTAGTGGACAATGGGTTAATGACTCTGTCCTCCAGAATTTTTTCTTTGGACAGCATTGTGTCTTCAGCAATCGACATATTATCGCAGGACTTACTGTTGCTACAACACGGTCAGTCTCAATTGCGTTCTATTGTACAGCTTGGCTGGACGTTACAAAATCTGCGTTCAGGCTATGTGCCTTGGCGTTTAATCAACACAACGTCACTATTCCAAATCTTTAACCTTACTGATAGACAAATCAGTATGGCACAAAAGGGTGCTGATTATACAATCTTGAGCATTGAAAAACTAGAAAGATTACCAGTGACAATGTCAGAACGACCTGTCAGTGAATGGATAATACATGGGATAATTAATATTCCAATCTCAACCTTCAGGTTTCAATACTGCCAAAAATATATACAGGCTGGCATGTACGAGAAATTGGGAAAGGGGTACATTAAAACAACATGGAACCTTCCCTATTCACATGCTTGTGTCAGTAATAAAGGACAGAAAGTGTTTCTTAGTGGCAACAATTGTGCGATGTCACTAAGTGGCACACTTCTGTGTAACGGAATTAGTTTGCATGGAGCCTGTGAAGGGAATTCATACAACCTTTCATGTCACCAGCAAGGCGCACCTGCAACAGAAATAGAACCATTCTTTCAAAGACTCTATAATGGGAGTTACATTCTAATTGTAGACCGCAGATGTTGTAGTCTTATGCCCGGGACTCCTTATCTAGTAACTACGACTGCGAAGGTCAAGTGCTGTGGACGATCAGTGTTCCCCAGCTCCTTCCCAGACAGGGAGGCAAGGGCATGGCCCGATTTGAAAATTACTTCTATTCGAATAGATACTTTAAGCAGAATGAAAACAGTGCTTCTTCAGACGCCTACCAGGCTCTCGTCATCAAAAGAAACATATGATCTACAAGTCGCAAGGACGACTGCAGAGATACATTCATTGTTATCAACTAATTCCCCCATACATTTTGCGGAAATTCTAAATGAAATCTTGAATATTTCTGATACCAATGGGGTCTCAAAGGTATTTAAGACAGTATTTTCGATGGCATTAACACCATTCAAAGCCATACTGGGTATTTTTCCAGATTTCGTCCATTCGATTTTTGGCGGACTTCCCCTGATCCTGGGACTAATTGCAGGAATCCTATTCTTAGTCCTTATTTTTCGTTATGGCAACCCATGTCACAGACAAAAATCTTGCGACAAGGGAAGAAACAATCCTAGCCATTGGATACCGGGACCGGATATCAAAAATCCTGGGACTCTCCCGGCTTAGAGACCTGAACATGACTTGGTTTCTATCATTTCGACCAATGTGGCAAAGATGTGTTTTACCTGTATTAAGGTGTCTGCTATGTGGAGAAGAATGCGTGTTAGACACCTGTCTGACGCTACAATCGGATGCGCCAATGGATGCAGAAACATTGTTGAGCCCGATTAAGGTTCACGCTTTGTGCTGCCCTCAAAGGCTACCAATCCTGATGACGGCATTCGTGGAAGCTTCACCACTACGATTGATGGGTAGTGAAGTTCAAGATGAAAGCAGCATCGATCAGGTACGACCTTCTGTCAGCAATGCGAATCAGAATGTCAATGGAGACAATCATGCGCACGAATGCATGGTTACACCTTTTTCCGAGTTAGTGGAACTTTCCCAGGAAGCTGTTGACAGTTTTTTCGAAAGCCTAAATGATATGATGTTCTCTCCAGAACAGAAATAGAGACTTTTGAGCAAGCTCGCACACGGCGTTCCCTGAATTCGGCCTTCAACTTTAAAAATAAAGTCACATGAACAATCTTTACATCCAGTTCACGGACAGCAATTTTTCCAGCAGCCCCAAATATTTTTACAAATTTTCGGGACACTTATCTTCTGCTTAAAGTAAGAACTATTCTTAAAGAACTAAAGTTTCTATATTTTAGATAGCTTATAGACATTAGCTGCCCTCTGGTATGTTCACAAATATTTTATTATGTGATGGAATGGTCTCGAACTTTTTTTCTGTATTAAGAGCCATTTCATGTGTAATTTCTCATATACCAAATAAGCAATAATGTATACAAATGCGTGATTACTTTAGCATTATTCCATAGCTTGAGTGCATACAATACATATGACTGCAATTTTTCCGTATATTTGAAAATTTCAAAATGCATTTATGTATTTTGGGGTGGTAAGGTATACACTATACTCTATAGTATGTTGTACTATGTTATACTATGCATAGATTAGTAAATATGACCATAGTTAGCGTGGAGTGGGTGTGATGTATTCCTATAGGTTCTGAATCGATCCCCCTATTCCTGACCCTATTTTGGTTAGCAAACTAACAAGTTAACTAGTAATCAGCCCATGAGGCAGAAAATCCCCATGATGCAGATACCGTTATCTGACGCAGTCACACTACGGCACAGGAACGTGTTATCTGATTAGGTCATAACGCTTGCGATCTAATTAGACAAGCGATATTCCTCCAGCCCCCGATAAGGCATACGGAGTTCTCATAACAAATCAAACCTATGACAACCTGGGCAAAACCCTGCGGCCATTGTTTTGATTTCACCGAGAACTTCAGTAAAAGAATGTGCTAACGAGCAAGTCGTATGACATCCTTATTGACGTATCTATGTCCATCCTTACGTCAATCTCGGCACCTTAAAGGTATAAATATTACCGATCTTGCCCTATGCAAACACACGCGTGGTGACGAGACGGAGCAGCCATACTTGCCGAAGCGAAGAGCAGAGCAGACCCCGCTGGCGCAGCCCCGCCTTCCTGATGCGCTGAGAGACGCGCTGCTTTCTCCTGCCGAGAAATCCAGCCCCGGCGTTTCTGGGCAGCCCTCGCAGGCAGCCTGGAATATCGAGACCAGAGAGAGAGATACCATCCCTCATTCATCCTAACTTCCAGGTACAGAACTGAATAACCCCTCACAGAGAATTCTTTAGTTATTCACTTGGCAAAAACAAACTTAACTTAAACTGTAACTTTCTATTCCCACCCACGTATTAGGCTTAGGTCAGGTACACGGGGTAGGCGTATTTAGAAACACCAGTTGAGTACGTTTAGTCAAATGTATATGTGTATGTAATATATTTTATTCATTTTAAAACATCTTATGGCTTAGAAACCATATCAATGTTTTTACAGTATTATTTTATACTATTGCTTTTAATGTATGCACTTTACTTAACTATAAGTATTGCAATAATATCGATCCATTTCTCTTGTATGAGAAAAGAGACTGATCAATAAATAACACCTTTTTATTGAACACGCCCGTCTCTTCCTTTTCTCTACATTCTGATGAGACTAAGAATGCACGTACTGACTGAGTAAAATAAATTGCCTTTTGTTCACACGACTCTCGAGATATACTCTTGATTAGGGGAGAGCAAAGTTGTCATGTTCTATGGTTGTCAGAAACTAAATCCCTTCTTGTCTAATCAGGGAAGTTAAGTCCTTCCTGAACATTCGAGAAAGTTTCTAGTGAACTCTGAGCTAAGCTGGCAAACCCAAAACTTTAAGTCTAGTATCGACAGTAGTAGACCTAGTTAACGTCCGGTCTAGGCCTTTACTGCTGTAGGTATTATTCCAATGCGCAGAGCCTATTGGGATGATAGGAACTACACTACAATCTATCTATCTATCTATCTATCTATCTATCTATCTATCTATCTATCTATCTATCTATCTATCTATCTATCTATCTATCTATCTATCTATCTATCTATCTATCTATGTATGTATCTATCTATCTATCTATCTATCTATCTATCTATCTATCTATCTATCTATCTATCTATCTATCTATCTATCTATCTATCTATCTATCTATCTATCTATCTATCTATCTGTCTATCTATCGGTCGATCTATCTATCTATCTATCTATCTATCTATCTATCTATCTATCTATCTATCTATCTATCTATCTATCTATCTATCTATCTATCTATCTATCTGTCCATCTATCTATCTGTCCATCGATCTATCTGTCTATCTATCTATCTATCTATCTATCTATCTATCTATCTATCTATCTATCTATCTATCTATCTATCTATCTATCTATCTATCTATCTATCTATCTATCTATCTATCTATCTATCTATCTATCTATCTATCTATCTATCTATCTATCTATCTGTCCATCTATCTATCTGTCCATCGATCTATCTATCTATCTATCTATCTATCTATCTATCTATCTATCTATCTATCTATCTATCTATCTATCTATCTATCTATCTATCTATCTATCTATCTATCTATCTATCTATCTATCTATCTATCTATCTATCTATCTATCTATCTATCCATCGATCTATCTATCTATCTATCTATCTATCTATTTATCTATCTATCTATCTATCTATCTATCTATCTATCTATCTATCTATCTATCTATCTATCTATCTATCTATCTATCTATATGCATGCACATACAAAACAAAGTGTAAAGTGACATTATAGTTAGTTATGGTAATAATAATTTAGATTAAGTTAACAACCCCAGAAATTAACAGAAAATAAGCCAGGTTAAAATGATGTTATAGGTAGGTGTTGAAATTGCACAAAAACTAATGCTTTAAAATAAAAAAAAAGACTGAAATGCACTTATTAAATTTCACTGACCTAGATAACGTCTAAGTGTTAAGCCTCTTACGCAAGGTATTTCCTTTTTTCCCCCTCACTGTACATAAAATACTCATTCAAGCACTGGTGATTAGCCGCCTGGACTACTGCCATGCCCTCCTGATTGTAGCATGTGACTCTTCTCTAAATAGCCTTCAGGTAATTCAAAATGCAAGCTGGTCAGATTTAAGATATGTTGCATTGTGCACAAAGCACTAAATGGGAAAGGCCCTGGTTATCTAGCAGATAAACTCATCTAATATCAGCCACACAGACCCCTCTATTCAGGATCAAAATCCCTGCTCCTCATTCCTCTCTTCAAGAAATCCCGTATGGGTGGGAAGGCTTTCTTCTACTCAGCCCCCTATTACTGGAATCAGCTTCCAATCCAGTTCCAGAAATGCCCAGATCTCTTTTATTTAGAAAGCTTCTTAAGACCGAGTTTTTCTAAATTGTCCGCATTTAGGGGCACATTATGATGGAGGATTTTCCGCATCCTCCCGGCCGGCGGAAGCCACCGCCGGCCTGGCGGATGCGGAAAATCCTCTGTAGACCCACCAAAGACCCACCGCCACATTAGGATGGCTGGTGGGTCCTGGTTTCAGTCCGCTGCTTTTCCGCCACGGTTGGCTTACAATCGCGGCGGAAAAGCTCTAACATGGCTGGCAGTGTCTATCAGACACCGCCAGCCATATTAGGATGGTGTAAAATGTATGCTTTTCCGCGGCGGCTTTTCCGCCATGGAAAAGCATACGGACCTTCACTTCGGGGGCCCGTTGCGGGCCCCCTGGGTGAAGGGGGTGTGGGGGGTGCACATAGGGGGTACCTATGGTACCCCCCCGCATTTGCGTGAACAAAGCAGAAGGCACCTCCGGTGCCTGCCACTTTGTGCACGCAAATGCGGTGCATGCGTTTTTAACATTGCGGCGGTTGCAGCTTGAAGTTGCACCCGCCGCAATGTTAAAGATAGAGGATGTGACTGCCACCCTGGCGGTCACATCCTAATCTGCACGGAGGGAACGCCGCAGCCCATGCGGACGTTCCCTCCTACTCTGGGGTCACGGACGGACTCAAGTCCGTCCGCGATCCTAATGACCCCCTTAGTCTGCTCTGACTGCTGCAACTCCCTATGGGGAGTGATTCAGGCGCTTTACAAGTAAATATATAAAAATATATAACAACATAATTAAACGTACACTCCACCATGCACTGCTTATGACAGCACATAAACTCTGGTTAGTTATAGTTAAGTACAGTTTTCCATATGAATAGCATTTTTTGGTTTTCTAATAACTTTGACGCCGTTTGACAAATGTCCATGAAAGTTTCCCAAAAATGTCTCATCCACTCCAGATCACTCATGGAAATCCTCAGAGTGATCTGTCAAGATGGGGTCAAGGAAAAGGGGGAGGGGGGGAGAGTCCCAAAACAAATTTTTCCATAGAAAATCTGAACAGGGATACCACTAAAACAGTTGAACAGAATTACACCAAACTTGACAGAAATCTAAATCTTGGTTCAGAAAGTATGATTTTGTGATTACGTGTTAAATGGTGCATTCGTTTTTAAGAAATTATGGCAAACAAAAGAAATATAGATTTTTTATGTGACAGAGGATTTACAGGGCCAACAGGTCTTGAAATAAAATCTGATTGGGTGCCACAACATCAACAAAGATGTGATGGCAGCCCTTTTAAAACTGAGGGACTCAGACCCCTGTCCTGAAAATAATCATGAAAAAGATAAAGGTTGGTAGAGTAGAGCTTCCCTGACCCCTTATGGCTGGGGGGCATTCTAATCAGTTTTACAGATCAGAGGAGGATCAGCAGATCCGTGGTGCTGACTAAAAAAAAGAATCCATCGGCCCAGTGGGGAGTTGTACAGATAGTTTTTGGAGAGGGGACATATGACCACCTTTAGCCTTTGTAATGCTCCAGGGATCCCATTCACGGGCCTGATAATACATATTAGGGGGAGGAGGGCACATTGCCCCCCACCACAAGCCTTAGACATGCCACAGGGACGGCAACCTCTGGGGCTATAATAGCAATGGGGCATGTGAACCCCTTCCGAGCCATTGATCCAGTGCAGGGACCCCATCCCCTGGCACACAATATTAGTTCAGTGTCCCTGGAACCCTATCCCCAGGGACAATGTAGTTCCCTGCCTGGGAGAGTACATTCTCCTTGGCAGTGAACACCAATTTGCTGCTGCTTCGGTTTTAACAGTGAACAAATCCTTATCCCACATGGGGGGGGAACAAATTGAGCGAGCCAGCTCCTACCAGCACCTCAATGGGTGCTAGCTGGAAAGCCGGCTGTGGCCACGTGGCCTTGTGGCTCAATACTCGGCACCCAGCATTTTGTGCATGTTGATAACCTTGGTGAGACTGGGGCTCCAATTTAAAATTATTTTTTAAATGGGTGGATCCAGCCACTATTTTTATTTTTATGTATTTATTTAGTTGGTGTTTTATTTAGTACAAACATGACCCTGAGTAGGGCGTCAGAGTTCTTTACATTTTCATTTCCAAAACAGTTATGTTATCAAGTCATCGGTTGTTGTACAATTATTCAGAGCAAAAACATTAAGCTTAATGTACATATATACACAAACCACAAAAAGGTTAATATTCAAAGAAAGGTTGAGTCTAACTGATCAAGCAGGATCCATGATGCTTGCCAGCCTGTTGAGATTATGGGAGGTATTTACTTATATTAAAGGATTTAGCTTTGTTTTTGAATACAGAGATGGACAGGATTTTTCTAATGTTGGGAGGGCGAGTGTACAAGATTTGAGGAGCTGCACCAGAGAATGCTCGGTAATAAGTTCTTTTCTTACAAAAACGGCCAATTTCAGTAGTAGATCTCCATGGCCCCTAGAGATACGGCATCCTCCAGATAGAGTGATTTTCTGGGCTAGGTACGCAGGTGTTTGGTAATGTACCACCTTGTGAGTGATCCATGCCAACTTAAATTGTACTCTTGCTTCGTAGGGCAACCAGTTGAGAGATTTCAAGTGAGTGGTGATGGGGCGAATTTTTGGGATCCCATTATAAGTCTTGTGGCCGCATTAAGACAAGCTTTCAGTGGGCTGTTGAGATCTTGGGAAGACCGGCCAGTGTTGTGCAACTATACTCTATCCTAGAAATGACAAGTGCCTGAACTGCTGTTTTGAGGTCTGACTTATTTAAAAATGGATTCAGTTTTCTGAGGTAGCTTAAATGGAATGGAGCTTTTTGTGTCATTGTCTTACTATGTGATAACATGTTCAAGTTTTTGTCCACAATAATTCCCAAGGATTTAGCGGAATCAACAATCTTTGGAGTGCAGTTTAATGCTGTGATCAGATTGGTCCACTCTATAATGTTCTTGGTGCTTTTTTGGGGGGAGATCAGCAGGCATTCGGTTTTATGTGGGTTAAGCTTAAGATGGTTACTGGTTAGCCAATGATTGGTTCTATTAAGTGCCTGGTTCATGATGCCTATCTTTTGTGTTGATGTGACTTTGATATGCAAGCTGAGTGTCATCTGCGTACATGTGGAAAGAGATGTTTGCTCGCTGTAATGGTTCACTGAGTGGTTCTATGTACAGATTAAATAACACCGGGGATAGTGTGGATCCCGGTGGAACTCCGATTGTATTTCCGGATGAAACTGATAAAGTTTGGTTGACTATGAATGTTTGCGTTCTTTTAACTAGGAAAGAGCTAAACCATTTTAGGACAGTACCCTTTATTCCCATTATATTTTCCATGCGATCTAGAACTTTGGCAAGGTCTACCGTGTTGAACGCCAATGATAGATCAAGCAGGATTAGGAGGCATGTTTCGTTATGGTCCAGGGCAAGTAGAGCGTTGTCCATGATGTGCAGAATTGCAGTTTCCGTACTATGGTTAGGTCCGAATCCTGATTGGAAGTCATTTAGTAGATTAAATTCGGAGATATGATGGCTCAGTTGTTGTTGAACACATTTTTCCAGTCTTAAATTGTTTGGGTCAGAGGGGTTCTCTGTTGTTTTTTTTATGAGTGGAATAACTTGTCTAGTTTTTAGGCACTCCGGAAATGCGCCTTGTTCTAATGACGCGTCGAAGATCTTTGACCACGACGGGATGAGTAGATGGTCTTTTGAGGACCAGCACATTGCAGGTAAGGGATTGTTGTAATGATTATTAGGTTTAATGGTCGACATGATCTTTGCAATGTCCAGTTCATTGATAGGCTTGAATTCTGACCACCGAGCATTATTTTTAGGTTTTTGCAACTCTGGTTGACATTGATGCTCATCTAGGGTGCTCTTGATGAATTCAGGGCATTCAGCTGCTTTTTTGAGCTCCATCTCCATTGAATTGGCTTTCGCTGTGAAGAAGGAGGAGAAATCTTCGCTGCTTAAGATAATTTTTGCGGTAGTTGGAGCAGACTTAGCAGCTTTATTAGATTGACCTTTTAGCAGATCAAAAAGTTTCCTCTGTCTGTTTTTTGCGTTATCCAGTTCTTTCCTGAAGAAGTCTTTTTTTGAGTTTAGAATTCTTTTATTGAAGGCTTTCCTGGACTTTCTTAGTTGGATTAAATGGAGCGAGGAAGGGTGTTGTCTTTTTTCATTTTGGGCACTGTTAAACCAAGGGTTTTTATTTGTGTCATTGATCCTTTTAAATTTTAGCTGGGCTATGTCCTCAATAATACTCAACATTGTGTTGTTATAGTATTTCGTGAGGTCACTGACGCCAACCATATTACAGGGGGTTGAAATTCTGTTTCACAGCTTGCTGCGACATTAACCAAATTGAGTCCTCGAGTGTCATGAGTCAATTTTCTGGGATTAGTTTGTTGTGAATACTTGCTAGTTTTTATGAAGGGCATTTGGAAGGTAATGATGTGGTGATAAGACCAATCGCAGGGGGTGATTTCAATTTTATCAGTAGCTTTTTCTTTAGCTATGATCCAGTCTAAGGTAGATCCTTTGGAGTGGGTAGGTAGGTGACATTCTTGGACCAGTGATTGATCTTCAAGGAAGACTTTAAGTAGAATAATCTGCCTGTCAGTGTGATCCTTCCAATGTAAATTGAAGTCTCCTAAGAACATATCATTGGAATGCGGAGTAGAGTTTGCTGTGATGATTTTGATCAGCTGGTCTATGAACCTAGTGTTTTTGTTTGGGGGGTGGTAGAGAGAGTGAAGTTTACAATTTTGATTGTCCAGGGATCTTAAGGATATGCCAAGATACTCGCATTACTCTAAAAGGTCAGATTGTATTTTTGTAATGGAAATGTCGGATCTATGTATACAGACAATGCCTCCTCCCTTGGTAACAGGGGAACTGGGCTGCAGGGTCCTTTGTGTTGCCCCCGAGGCCCAATAACAGTAAAAAAAAAATCTTGGTACTTCGGGTGAGAATCTTGCCACTTATACCAATATATATATATTTTTTTATGAATAATAAATGAGTGGCAGGAGCAGCTTATTTATTACTCACTGCTCCAGCAAGGAGTGGCCCATAATGCCTTAGGGCATTTATAAAGTATATATTTTCTTCCCTGGGGTACCCTAGAAGGGTCAAATGCAAAAAGAACAATTGATGGACAGAACCCCAGTACGGAGATCTGGGATGAATTCATAATTTTTTGCTCCCCATGCCATTCCAGTTTGAACCCAGCAATAAGCAAGTCAGTTTTGACCTTGCGCCCAATTGGAACAGTCCAGCCTGAACTACCAGGCCAGATCCTCCTTGGACTGGAAACAAGCATCATAGGACCCGTTTTGGGGTTTTACCCCTCACCAGCCAGGATAGCTTGACTCCAGAGGCATGGAGACCACGGGACCCACGTCAGGGCCTACCCGTCCCACTTGGGGTGACAATGCAAAAATAACAATTGATGGACAGAATGCATAAAAATGTCGTCCATTTACCCCAGCACAGATATATGGGCCTAAATTCATCGTTTTGTGCTCCCCATGCCATTCCAGTTTGAACCAAGCTATATGCAAATCAGTCTTCACTCTGCACTAAATGGGAACAGTCCAGCCCGTACTGCCAGGCATGGTCCTCCCTGGACTAGAAACACGCATCCTAGACCGTTTTTACCGCCGGGATAGCTTGACTCCAGTGGCATGGAGAGCACTGGGCCCACGTCTGGGCATACCCGTCCCATTTGGGGTGACAAATGCAAATAGAACAATCGATGGACAAAATGTAGAACAATGTCATACATTCCCCCAGTTTAGATATATGGGCCCAAATCCATCGTTTTTTTGATCCCCATGCCATTCCAGTTTGAACCCAGACATATGCAAATCATTCTTGAGCCTGAGTACAATCAATCAATCAATCAATCAGGGAATTGTAAGCACACTATTTACCCTTGAGGGTCTCAAGACGCTGAGGGGGGGGTCCGCAGATGTGTTTAGCCGAGGAGCCAGGTCTTGAGGGTCTTCCTGAAGGTGTTCAGGGAGGGGGTGCGTTTGATGTCTGCTGGTAGCTCATTCCAGGTCTTAGCTGCAATGTGAGAGAAGGATCTTTCGCCTGTTCTGGCTCTGTGGAAGTGTGGGGTTTCAGCCAGTGCGAGTTTGGAAGATCGCAGGTTTATTTTGGGTACGTGGAAGTTGATCCTGTCGTTGAGGTATTTGGGTCCGTTGTTGTGTATGCATTTGTAGGCGTGAGGGAAGATTTTGAAAGTCACTGTTTTCTCCACGGGGAGCCAGTGGAGACTTCATAGGTGTTGACTGATGTGTGCGGGTCGGGGGATGCAGAGGACGAGTCTGGCCGTGGTGTTCTGTATTGTCTGGAGTTTGCAGAGTAGGGACTTGTTGATGCCGGCAAAGAGTGCGTTACCATAGTCCAGTCTGCTGGTATTGAGTGTGTGGGTGAATGTCTTTTTTGACTCAGGGGGGATCCACTTGAAGGTTTTGCAGAGGATGCGGAGGGTGTTGAAGCAGCTGAAGATGACGGCGTTGACCTGTCGGTTCATGGTGAGTGATGAGTCAAGTACAATGCAGAGATTCTTGGCGTGGTCTGAGAGGGTAGGTGGGCTTTCGAGGACAGTCGGCCACCAGGTGCTGTCCCATGCATAAGGGGTGGTACCCAGGATGAGGACTTCTGTCTTCTCTGTGTTGAGCTTTAGGCAGCTGTTGGTCATCCAGACGGCAACGTCTTGTATTCCTTTCTGGAAGTTGAGTTTGGCAGTGGGGTCTTTGGTGAGGGAGAGGATGAGCTGGGTATCATCTGCGTAGGATACAATGTTGAGGGCGTGTTGTCGGACGATGGCTGCGAGGGGGGCCATGTAGATGTTGAAGAGGGTGGGGCTCAGGGATGAACCCTCTGGAACTCCGCAGGTGATTTTCGTGGGGTCGAAGAGAAAGGGTGGGAGTCTGATCCTTTGGCTTCTTCCAGTGAGGAATGATCGGATCCAGTCCAGGGATGTTCCTTGTATGCCTGCATCTTGTAGTCTGATGACTAATGTGCAGTGGGAGATGGTGTCGAAGGCCGCTGATAGGTCGAGTAGGATGAGGGCTGCGGAGTGGCCTTGGTCCAGGAGGGTGCAGATGTTGTCTGTGGTGGTGAATAGGGCGGTCTCTGTGCTGTGGTTGCTTCGGAATCTGGATTAGGACGAGTTGAGGACGGCATTCTCTTCAATGAATCATGTCAGTTTCCTGTTGACTGTTTTCTCTGCTACTTTGGCTGCAAAGGGGAGGAGCGAGATGGGCTGATAGTTCTTGAGGTCAGTGGGGTCAGCTGTGGGCTTCTTGAGCAGAGGACTGACTTCTGCACGCTTTCATTAATCTGGGAAGGTGCCTGTTTTGAAGGTAGTGTGGATGGTGCATTGTAGATCGGGTGCGATGGCGGCTGCAGCTCTGTGGTAAAAGTGAGGGGGGTGGAGGTCAGTTGGGACCCAGAGTGGATGCTTTTCATGGTCGAAGCAGTGTCTTCGGCCGTGATCGGTGTCCATTTGGAGATGGTGGGCTGGCTGGTGTTTCTGGGGGGTAAGGTGCCCTCTGTGGCACCTGGTGGATGGTCGATGAAGTTGTTGTGGAGGTTTTTGATCTTGAGGTGTAAATAGGTTCCAAGCTTGTCGTAGAGGTCTTGGGATGGGGTGTTGTCTGTGGCTTTGCTGCGTGGGTTGGTGAATTCTTGAACAACACTGAAAAGTTCCTTGGAGTTGGTGGAGTTGGCCAGAATTTTGTTGTGGATGAAGTTCCCCTCGGTGGCTCTGATCTGGTTCTGGTAGTCTGTCATGGCGTCCTTGTAAGTGGTGGGGTTTTTGTTGTCTTGGTGTTTCTCCAGTTCTTCTCCAGGTGTCTACAGGTGCGTCTGGCTTTTTGGAGAGTGGTGGTGTACCAGGCGGCTTTCCTAGGGCGTTGTCTGTCGGGGTTGTTCAGCGGGGCGAGCTCGTCTGTGCAGTCAGAAATCCAGGTGTGGGTTCTCTGGCGGCATCGTTTGCGTCAGGTGCCCAGGTGTGGTTGTCTCGGGTGAGGGTGGAGTTAAGTTGCTCATCAGTAACCCTGCTCCAGTTCCTGTGTGGGGGGCGTGGGGCTGGTTTGGTTGCCTTGGGTTTGTTGATGGCTAAGTGTACGCAGCGATGGTTGATCCATGGCGGCTGCTTTGTGTGGCTGAATTGAACACTGTTTCCTGCATTGAAGATGGGGTAGAGAGTGTGTCCTGCTCTGGGGGGTCGGTGTGTTGGCGAGTTGTTTAAGTCTGATGCTGGCAATCTCATCACAAAGAATAGTGGAGTTGGGGTCACTGGGGTTGTCGAGGTGGAAGTTCAGGTCTCCAATGAGTTTGTAGTATGTTGAGGCGATAGCTTGGGGTGCGATGAAGTTGGTGATGGTGGTGTTGAAGGGTGTTCGGGCCGGGGTGTCTGTAGACGAGGGTTCTGCAGAGTGTGGCTTTGGGGGTGGTCTGGATCTGGAAGTGCAGGTGTTTGGCGGAGCGGAAGGATTCGCTGGAGGTGGTGAGGTGTAGGGTGCTCTTGTGGGTGCTGGCGAGGCCCCCTCCTGGGTGGTTGGGGTGGTCTTTCCTCTGGATCCTGTATCCATCTGGGATGGTGGTGCTGATGTCAGGGGCGGAGGATGCGTTGGTACAGGTCTCTGTGAAGAAGGCGATGTCGGACGAGAGAGAGTCGAGTAGGTTCCAGATTTCCATGGTGTGTTTGTGTACGGAGCGTACATTGAGGAGGATGCATTTTAGGGTGTCATCGGTGCTGGCATCAGCGGTGTTGGAGGCCGGTGTGGTGGTGAGTGTCTGGTGGCAGTGGAGGCAGCAGAACTGGTTGTGGGTCAAGATTGGCAAGGCCTGTTGGCATTCTCTAAGTCTTCCAGGGTTGAGTGTGAGGACGGTGGTGGTGTCGTGGTGCTGGGTAGTGGAAGGTCCAGGATTCCTGGTACTGGCTGCAAACGGGTCGTGTACGGACGCAGACGATTTGCCTTTGGCGCACCGATGGCGCAATTGCTGCAAGCGTCCGCTGCCATTAAGTAGGGGAGGTGGGAGGGAGGAGAGGCTGGGAGGTGGGAGCGGTAGAATTCCAGGGGGGAATTCCGGGGAGGAGGGGTAAAAGGCAAAAGGAACAGGCAGGCACGAGAAAATGAAAACGGTGGTGGAATTAGAGCAATACTGAGAATGGCACAATAACAGAGACACAACAGGGAAAAATTAAGAAGAAAAAAAAACGGCTGAGAAAGATTATGGTGTTTGCAGGCAGTCTGGACCCAGTTGGAGCGGGCAGCAGCCTTGAACCTCCCAAGGAGGAGGTCGGGGTCTGGAGGCAAGAGACGGCACAGCAGATCTGCGGGGAGAGAGTGGACCTAGATCGAGGGTCGGAGGTCTTACTTCCAATGGGAACAGTCCAACCCGAACTGCAAAGCCAGGTCCACCCTGGAATGGAACCCAGCATCCTCGGATCAGTTTCAGGGTTTCACTCCTCATCAACCAGGATAGCTTGACTCCAGTGGCATGAAAGCACGGGACCCACGTCTGGGCATACCCGTCTCACTTGGGGTGACAAATGCAAAAAGAACAAGTGATGGACAGAATGTAGAACAATGTCATACATTCACCCCACTATAGAGATCTGGGCCTATATCCATCTTTTTTTGCTCTCCATGCCATTCCAGTTTGAACCCAGCCATATGCAAATCAGTCTTGACCTGCACCCAATGGCAACAGTCCAGCCCGAACTGCCAGGCCAGGTCCTCCCTGGACTGGAAGCAAGCATCCTAGGTCCGGTTTTGGGATTATCCCCTCATCAGCCAAGATAGATTCACTCCAGTGGCATGGAGAGCACTTGAACCATCATCTTGGCATACCCGTCCCACTTGGGGTGACAGATGCAAAAATCCCTGGACTGGAAACAAGCATCCTGAGGAGAAAAGTTTTCTTTCAATGTGTTCTGCTTTCTACAGCATAAATTGGAAGAGGTAATCACCTCAAGTGATTGTTTTTGTGCAGGAAGTTGTCCCTTCCTGCACAAAAACATTCTCCCCACAACGCAGGCACTTTTGAAACGTGGTGCAAGGGTGTCTGCGCCGGCGCATGGCAGCAGTTTGTGCGCAAGCACAGGGAAAAGCACAGAGATGCGACATGTTGCTGTAAATATTTTGCATCCCTGTGCCTGGAAACTAACACACCATGGCGCAGCAAAATAACTTGCCGCACCGCGCTGCGTTTGTTTCCCATAAATAAGCCCCTTAATGTTTTCCAAATTAAGCACTGCTAAACTGATTCATTTTCAAAATATCCATTTACATTAAATTTTCTTCAAGGTAACTTATTCAACAGAACCCTACATAACATCTAATGGGGAAAACATTTTTGCCTTGACATCTATTTGGCTGGATTTCCTGTTCTAGTCTGTTTTTAGTTAGAAACACAAATTACAACTTTAGTGGTCTATCTGGCCACTTATTCACCTCCTAAAAGTATGTAAATATGTGTCTGGAAATGGGATTGAAATTCAGGAAAACATGTGGACTGAGGGGCACATGTTTTTAATTATTGCAAATGTGTCTTTAGAGCAGGGATACTCAAAGTACGGCCCGAGGACCACATGGGGCCCTCCTCACCTTTAATTGTGGCCCCCTGATTAACAGCAACATTGGGTCATTTTTTGCTGGCTATTACCATGTGTATGTAGGATCAACACTGTCAGAACTTCTTTCGGAGGGCTACTTGGCCCAAATGCGGTTGTGAGGCCTTTTACTCTTGATGTCCAGGGGCCCGACCTATCGCCTTCTGCACTCGACTCTCTCTAGCTGTGGTCAAGCAGTCCAGGCTTCCTTGGGGGATGTAGATACAGGTCAGTGAACATGACTCACAATTTAAAATGCAAACAGTTCGAACAATTGATCAATTTCCAGCCAAGTCTTGTTCTTATAGGTAAAGTATTTTATTTCTAAATCAACGCATACAGAGAAGGAATATATTCTAAAACAACAATACATTCCCCCTTTAGGTTGAGGTTCTACTAGTTGTCAGGCAAATTCCTGTCCCACCCTCCTTCATGTAACATGTTCAGAGTTATTTCCCATTCACTGGTGGCTGCATCAGGGAATGCAAACTATTAGGCCATTCTCAAGAATTCCCTTTTGACTGTTCAGGACTTCAGTCAATAGTGTCTATAGTGCAGCAGCACCTTCAGCAGGGGCCTCAAAAGCCCAGTGTCAGTTTTACCCATTCCAGCAATGTGACAGGGTTCAGCAGTGCAGTGATTGCCTTCTTCTTGGGCGCTGTCACGTCAAGATCTGAAAAACCCAAGTCCATATCCTGTACTGTGAAGCCCGGCCTCTAGCAATGGATGCAACAGCACCTAGCAGTGCAGGCTCTTCCTCTCGAGCAGCAGTGCAGGTCAGTTTCCAGCAATCCAAGCTACTCCTGCTCGGCAGATATAAAAGATAAGTTGCTTTTACCCTAACAAAAAGAGCGGGGGAGTTCTCTGGCTCCCAGCTGGAGCCCTGGGTTAAGATGCGACATCTTCAGCAGTGTCCTTTGATCCTTGGGGAATCAGTCAGGTGCAGTTGGTTGGCTAGACCCGCTGGTCACGGCAGTAATCCTTTCATCCAGGCCACAAACGGAACAGTTGACCACAGTGATACTGGAAGCCCCTTGTAACATAAGGGGTAGTGCATTGCTCCCTATCGGGCACAGACTTTTTGGTGCAATCACCCTACACGCAAAAACATCTTGTGTTCATGCCCAATTAAGTTCCCCGGTGGCCCCCTCTGGCATACGAAGTTACCGCAATGAGGTCCAGCACTACTTGTTATAATTCTCTTATCAGACCCATCTCCCTTCCTGAGATGTGTCCAGGCTCCTTCCTTGTGATCTATCACTGAATCAAAGAGCAGTTTTTTGAAAACATGTAAAAGGGGTCTCTTCCTTCCTTCCAGTGTGCATCCATCCAGCTCACAGGAATGCAGCAATCCACAAATCTGCCTGAGGGGATTCCACTCCTTATGTTTTTTTCTGGGAGGCCTGTGCTTCACAGGGTCCTCCGTTCAATGTACCATTGCAGGCACACTCACTCAGTGCGCATTCACATTTCACTTTCAGTTCAACTCTAATACCTGTATGCATTGTAACTTCACATGCACACATGCATCCAGAATTGACACTCAGTCAGCACACACTATTCACTACTGAAGGTTTCCTATATTCAATCAGTTTGTGCTTATTTTAAAACACACACACTGCCAGCACACACACTCACTATGTTCACTGCACAATCTTTCACCCTTCAAGTATTGTAGTTCACTCAAGCAGTATATATATTCCTAGCACATGCAGTCCCTGTGCACACACTGCACAGCATTAGATCTCTCATGTAATGTATTTATCACAGGCATACATACACCTGCATATATACTATTACTAACCACACATGTACTGTGAAGTACTGGACCATCCTTTTACTTTACCCTTCCCAGGCACACATACACATACAACCAGTGCAGATTTACCATTCATGTGCTATGCAGCACTCCACATCTACCGGATGTAGGCCAAGGGTGCCTAACAAAAAAATAAATTAATGTGTTCATCTGTAACGAAACTGGTGCTCATGTAAAGCGCTCTTATACCTGATATCTTTGGTGCTAGTTTCCGCCATATAAAACTCTAAGGAAAAAAAAGGGGAAAAGGGTGAGTTAAGCACGCAGCAGCAGAAGTTTTTAAAAGGAGAATGCGCCTGCAAGCCTCACTCCAGTGACACAGGTTTAAAAGGTCCGGTTCACTACTACTGATCACTACACAACATGTTGACACCACTGCGCTCGTGCTGCTTAACTCTTGGTGAAGTCGGTAGACTTCCACCACTATGAGGGTAGCACTTTTGGCACCCTTTCCGGTCCAACAAAACCTCAATTCAAGAGACCGGCCTATGTCATGGTGCACAGCATGATTCATGTTCTACTATGGCAAACAAACAGCTAGAGATCAGATAACAGTACAGTTGGGCACTCAGTGCAGGGGTACACAAATGTCTCTTGCCATTCGGTGTACTTTTCTGTCACAGCAAACATGTAATGAGGGACTTTGTAGTAAATGTTCTAGTAAGGTATTATAGAAACAATAATCAACCTGTATGACACAGGGTTAATCCCTATCTTAGGCATCAACGTAACTCATGCTGGCTGCTTTTCAAACTTTAATTCACTGTAATGGGGATCATTAAACAAGAAAAAATATTTTATAATGAGCCATGGCATGTGCCAGCTTGATTAGCTGCTTAAAGCTCTTTTAACAGGACTTTGCATGGTGCTGCCAAAAGTTTTAACCTTGAACTCCATCTAACAGAAGCGGTGCACTCTTCCACCACTTACCTCAACCACCATCAACCCCTAGACAAGAAGAATATGTTTACTAATAAAAAAAGTGAGTAAAAGTGAATGGGATTAGAGAGAAAAGAGAGATACTGAATATTACTGCTCTGACACTTCTCTCTGGTGTCTGCATGTCAAGGTGGAGTTTTAAAGGCAAATGTGATAGCTTTAATAGTCTTTTATTAGAGATGAACATTGTTGGACCTGGCCCTTTCTGCAGGGTCTCCACAGTTTTTTGCCTTCCTCTGCCTTCATTTGCTGTACCGTTTTTGTTGGTTTTTAGGTGTCTGTACACCCGTTCCCTGATCACCATCGGCAAAGTACTCTCTTCCTAAAACATGGTAACATTTGTAATAATCCTAATTGAACCATTAATTTTGCTTCAAGTCCCTAGTATATGGTAGTACATGCACCCAGGGCCTGTAAATTAAATTATACAAGTGGACTGCAGCACTCATTGTACCCACCTCTAAATTAGCCTTTTAAAATGTCTTAAGCCTGCCACTGCACGTTCTTGTGCAGTTTTAAACTGCCATTTCAACCTAGCAAAATAAACCTTTTTCCAGGTATAAACCTTCCAATTTAATACTTATAAGTCACCTCTAAGATTGACCCTAAAGCTGCATAGGGAATAGGGTTTACCTTTTACATGCCTTAGCAGTGAAAAACTCCCCTAGAGTTGTTTTTCACTGCAATGAAGTCTATCTCCCCCATAGGCTAAAACGGTGTCACCTTATTTCAATTAATAAGTGCTAACTTCAAACTGGGAGCAGATAGCGAAGTTTTGTTTACGCTCAAATGAACTGTAATTTGAAGTCTGATTTAATGATAACGTAAGATTTTTGAAAGTTGGAATTTCCTGTCTAAAGTTTCTTCTGCTTTTTTAGGAGTTTCCAGCTGTCTGTGCCTGTTAATGATTCCACCATTAAGAATGTGTATTGAGCCCAGACAGTTAATGAAACCTGGGTGTAGCTGGCAGGATGGCTGGGAAGGAGCTGTACGCTGCCCTGATTACATTTCAAAGGACCTTGTCCATAGCACACACAAAGGAACCTGACACCTGTCCTACCCTTGCCTTTTTGTTAGAAGACAGTAGCAGCCGGAACCAGGGAAAGGGGAAGGACTGTCCAGGACCATTTTTGGGGGTAGGTCAGGGAATTCCCCCAGACAAAGGTATAAAAAGCGGACCTCCTGAACCACTCATCAGAACTTCCGGACCTGTGAATGATTAAGAAGACAGACTGCCCTGCTGCAGTAAGGACTGCCTTGCGGTGTAAAGAAAGAAGATTGGACCTGCTTGCCTTGATACCAGGCTTCTCAGAATGACTCCAATTATTGACTGACTTCCTATGTGAGCTACTGGGAAACAACAAGACCAGAGCCCTTCCTGCCTAGCTGACCAGCACCAACTGTATCTGCATGGAACTCCTGAGCCCTGCTGCTGACCTCAGCTTGAGTGAGTCTTGGTCCCCATGAGATGCCCCTCAGGCCCTTGACACCTTGACTGGCATCAGTGAGACCTCCTCCTGAAAAAAAAGTGAAAATCCTGAAGTTTAGGCTCTCTGCAACCACGAACAGGCCCTTTTTCACAAAGACAGCTGCAAACGCGAAGCTCAAGTGGAAACTGCTCTTCACATCAACACTGACCTTCCACAAAGACAGGCAAATCGAGACCTGCACTTCGCGCCAACAGTGACCGTCCATGAGGATACACCAAAGAGAAGGTCCACGACTGGCAGCCTCTTTGCTTGACCTGCTCTTCACACCAAAATCCTCCTTCTCATGGCCTCCTCCAATGCAAATGGAACTCTTTGCGGGGGACTGGAGAAGTTAACTCTTCAGTAGTACTAATCTAGTGCCTATATCTGGCCTGCACTACATTGCGGTCTGCCTGAACTTGTGACTTTATCCTTATCCAGAGCGACCAGATAACCATTAGTGGCTTTTTCTCATTCTTGGAGCTATGTACACTAAAAACGTTAAAATTCAAAATCTCTGGTTTGACTGCTTTGATTGTTGTTCTTGTATCATTTTATTTATTAAAATGTACTCTATTTTTCTAAATTAGTTTGGGATTTTTCTTGTATTTTAACTTTATGCTGCTTTAATTTTGCATACATATTTTACACATTGCCTCTAAGTAACCCTTACTACTTTTGTGGCAAGCGAAGAGAGTATTAAGCACAGTTTAATTCAGTGACTTTTGTGGTTCACCTTGCCAAGAATTGTGGTTGTTGGTCGTGTGGAGCTTCCTCCTGTCTAAATCAATACGCCAATTTCTTACAAACATCAAACCTCAACTGTAGATCAAATATAACTTAAATATATTTGTATATACCCACTTCTCAAGTTACAGCTAGTTCCTTTTTCAAAGCCTAAAACAGGGAGGTGAAGTTTGCAAGCTGACAGAAGAGAGGGTCTTTGTGACCTCCCTGAACACAGTTGAAATACCTAATTGAATAAATAAATGAATTCAATAATAATTAGGGCATTTATTGAACACCTTTACTAATTGTGTCTTTAGGAGCACAGTTTTCTGTCCCTAGGTTATTGCCCTAATTAGTCTTCGCAGATGTGCTCGGAAGAAGAGGTATTTGGCTTTTTTTTTTAATTATTACTACAATAGTACTATTCAAAACAAATTCCAAACAATCCAGTGGTTACGTTTGCTCGAACTATGTGGGCTGTGTGTTTTTTCATAATTATACTTGACAGAATGAGTTGTAACGTGGTAATGTAACAGATTGTTGCTCATATTTTTATATTGCTTTGATCCTATTTGGAACGATAAAGTCGAATACAATTAAAAGATTTCAATTGAAATGTCAAATTCTAATTTAAAATCATCAAGCAGAACAAGTGCAGCCCAGAACACATTTACCAAGGTGGAAATTATATTTTCACAGTGTATGACAGGCCCTCCGAAGTATTACAAGCATTTTCACGAAGAGAGAGTGCCAGGAATAAGAGACAGATCTCTCTGCCAGCAAGCAGAGTTTGGTCACCGCCAGGTATATAGTCGGACTGGAAATGTACTGCCCAAATTGACTTGGTCAACTTACTAACTGCTATTCTGGTGCCTCGCATGGGGATCAGTAGGGTTTAATTTTCGAAAATGTTTTCAACATGTTTATGTTCACAGAGATTGTAGGTCGTGTCCCCCTTTCAATGCTGTGTTTTCCTTGGTTACATTTTAGTTGTATGCTATGTTATCCACCTTTTCACAGAGCACTCAACTTTATCCAGAGAGCAGGAAGAAAAAAATTGAGGGGTAAATTTACCAGAAACTGACACATCTGTAGAGATGCGTCAGTTTCCCTGTGCCAGCCTGTGAAACCCTTGCGTCAAAATGGATGTGCTGAATTTACAGTACGACTCACCATGGCACAAGGATTGACAGATGGGTCAGAAATTCTGACGCTTCTGTTGGCGTAAAAGTCAAGCATTGCTGGAGTCTTGTCGTAAGCACGATGCAACTCCAGCGATCCATGAAGGAGGCCTATTCTTATTGCACTGAATCACTCTGTATGCCTGCTTCAAGCAGGCACAGGGTTTGGAAGCAGTGGCATCCTAGTAGTGGCGCAGTAAAATATCGTAGATTGCACTGTGTCACTTCTACGAGGCTTTCCTGCATTGCAACTCCCACCCTGCATACATTATACCTGACGCAGGGCTTTACAACGTGACGCATCTCCCTAGATGCGTCATGTTGTAAATGTGTTGCATTGTTTACACCAACGCTACATCACAAAAGTGACGGAATAGCGGAACAAAAGTGGTGCAAGGGGCTTGTAGTCAAAGTCAAAGTCAAAGTCAAAAGATAACTTTATTTCGATTGAATTTACAATCATAAAAAGTACGTTTTAAAAACTTACAACATTATAAAAATTCATTGTGCACATTGGCTTCTAAGGAAGGCATTTTACAGGTAAACACTAACACTCTATATACAAGGATAATAGCACAATAATCAATAAAAATTCAATTTGCTCATTTGCTGCTAAGAAAGGCAGGTATTTTACAAATAATCACTAACACTCTTTATACAAGAATAGTAGCACAGTAGTCAGTAAAATCCTAGGAGACAGTTGCCAATAGCTGGGAATGAATTTTCAAACAGGCTTTGAGGAAGCAGGCAACAGTTTTGGCAACGTACGGGGTGTCTAAGTATTGAAGTGCCAAAAGAGCCGGTCTACATCTTCTCAAACCTAGGTGCCGGAGCAATGGAACCAGCCAACGTTTCCGCGGGGATTTATAAAAAGCGCAGAAAAAGGTTACATGCAGTGTTGACTGGCGAGTAAGACCGTCACAGGGGCAGTTTGCTAATTCGCGTGACCAGTCTAAGGGCACCGGCAGTGAGACAAGGCGATAGAATACATCAAACCGAAATCTGGTTAAAACATATCTCTCATGGTTTGACAGAAAAAAAGACAAATAAGGTTGAATGCCATAAGAACTTTGGACCATCGTTAGATGAACATTTGACTTTTTGACTAGTTCAGAACACAGGCGAAGATCGCTTAAGTGATCAGCACATAGCTTTTTCAATGATTTTCTAGATATGCCCAATAGAGATTCAGGGTCGGTGAAATATGCAGGATGGTTCAAATCTGTCAAAAATTTTGATACATATAACAACCAAGGAATCTTTTTCCAGTGGGACAAAGTGAGACAGTCAGATATTAATGACCTAGTTAGATGACATTGGTCCTGGGTCCATATGCGGTGCCATAGTAGAATCGGCTGGTATCTGATGATGTCAGTCAGATACTCCCAACCGAGTTCCACATGGGCACCGTAAGTAGGAGAACTACGGGGGAGGGCTAATATGTATTTCAAAAAGTAGTTTTCTATGGTTTGTAGCTCGTCTGCAGACACATAGCCCCAGACTCCAGCCCCGTATGTAGCCACGCTCATGCATTTAGCTTGGTAGATCTTCAGAAGCACAGTAGGAGCGGGCTTACCCAGTTTCCTAGAGAACGAAGTCAGTGCTGATGTTGTGCGTTGAAACTGCAGTTTTTTGCTGGATATGGCAGGTTTCCAGGACAAATGATTATCAATAAGAATACCTAAATAGGGGTAGGTATTAGCAGTTTCTAATCTGGTCTTCTGAATAAAGAGAGATTTACATTTTTGGGCTCTCTTCCCAATGTTCATAACAAAAGTCTTAGACTTATTGACTTTGAGACCAAGAGAAGACATAAAGTCACAGTATTTTTCTAGTTGGATCTGAAGTTGATTGGGTGTCCTAGCTAGGATGACTGAATCGTCTGCATACAGTAATGCAGGGATAGGGCGGGTGCTTATGCAGGGGAGATCTTTACTGTCAACTAGCATCGCTTGCTCCAGTCCATTGGTATAGACGTTAAATAGGAATGGAGCAAGGACGCATCCCTGCCTTACGCCTTTTTCGATGTTAAAGGATTCAGTAAGCTCCCCTTTGGTGCCGTATCTCACACAAGCTTTTGCATCCGAGTATAACTCTCGGAGAAAATTCAGCAGTGCAGGATCTATACCCAGGTTTTTCAGGATCGCCCATAACTTGAGATGAATTACGCAATCAAATGCGGAACTCAGGTCCACGTAAACTAGATGGAGTTTACCGCCTTTGGCCCCAGCGTATTTGCCTATAAGTAAAGTCAGGTTTAAGGCCTGCTCCACTGTGCCCAGGCCCTCTTGAAACCCAAACTGTAAATCAGTTAGGATCTTATTCTCTGTGGCCCAGTCCCTTAATCGCTCCAGGATAAGTCTGCCGGCAACCTTGCCTAGGGAATCCAAAAGGGAGATGGGCCTGTAGCAGGCTGGGTTATCCCGATCTCCCTTTTTGAAAATGGGCAAGAGCACAGAGGTAGACCAAGAGTCAATAAGGCCAATCTGGGTAACTGCAGACATGACCTGTGTGCTTGTAAATCTGCCCCCCTATGTCTAAAAAGATGTTATGCCTTTAGAGAGCGAAATGGATTAAAATCTAGAGCTCATCCCTTTCTATGCTAATTTATTTGTAATCCTTGGATCACCTGGCCTTTATTTAGTTACTTCATGAAGCGGACTGTCTTTTTTCTTGTTTAACTTTTTCCTTACTCATTTCTTACAGCTTCTCTGAGCCTCCTTTCCTCAGGTAAAACGGAGTTCCTTCGTCCGGGTCACTTAATTAGATCCTGATAGTGTAAAGTTATTTGATGCCACATTCTGTGTATTTTCTTATCTGAGGTTGTGTACATTCGATGTAACACACTTCAACTCCTCTCACAAATGATGTCCAATTTTATTTGCTTAATTTCAAAGAGACCTTTTAGTTTACTTTTCATCCTCTTTTTTACATTGAGATTCCACCATTTTGCTCAGTTAAATTTGGATGCATTTTGCCACCTTTATGATCATTCCTAGGATACATGGCTCCTTGTATCATCTTGCTAGTACACAAGATGAACTAAGTGAGGTTCTTGAACATAAGTGGCTAGGAGGTTACAGGTTGCAGGACCAGCCTGGACCTCCTGTGAAATAGTTAGATCTTTCTTCAAAACATAGCCTGTCAACTTTCTTTTGGAAGGATTATATCACCTCTCTATTAGATTTTATTTACTTTTTTTGATGGGAGCAGTCTTTTTTGTCAATGGTTTCTTCTCCCCATTTCCTGCCCGCTTTTTCCAGTCTTCTTCTTGGGTCAGTGTAGTATCGCTTCTCCTTCTGCCCAGGAGAGTAGATCATCACACGGCAAGACCGATCAGATTGCAGATGCAGCGATTTCCAACAGCGGATATATGCAAAGAGCAAACACACAAATGTTGCGACCTTAGGAAGACAGATACCAGCTTCATGGTCCAAATTAAACCAGACTCTTATTTCATAAACTCCAAGCAGGCACCTTTCAGTTAGGCAGATCCATAACCTATGTTCATGCTATTCTCGGATTGTGATGCTATAAACATGCTGCTGAGGAGCTAAATTCTCTGCACCCTAGAGTTACAGAGACTGTGGATATTGGAAAATGTAGCAGGATCATTGCCTATTACAAGTAGAACCCTAAGGGTCCACTTAGAAATGTGAAATTATTGGAGAAATAGGGAAGAACTGAGAATGCTGCACACAATTCATAGGGATTATCCAACCTCCGGAGATTAAAGGATCTTGGCAAAAGAATACATGAAGATATTGAAGAGTTGTGAGAATAGTGCTGAGTGTTGACGGACACCACAGGAGATGTTTGTAGACCTGGAAAAGAAGGATGCCACTTTGACCTGGCAAGAGCATTTAAGTCAAAGGATATGTGCCGAATGAGTGTTCCTCCTCTTATGCCTGCAAATCATTTGGCCTTTTGAGAAGGACTTGACGGAGGTAAATACCACTGCCAGGCCCATGAATATTAAGGTGCAAGGACAGGGATTGTATATAGAGTGTCTTTTCTCTGATTTTTTGTAGCATGGTTTCTGTTTCTCTTCTGGATTGGAATCCTGACTAGAAATCATGGAGGAGGCCATTACCCACAAGATACGACAAGAGATGGGCCAAAGCCACAGTTTCCAGTGCCTTGTCAACACATGGTAGGCCAAAGATCGGATTATAGTTGGCAAATATGTCAGGTCGTGTGGATGGGTTTTGTGAGGATTCATGTAACTAGGCCTTTAACATTATTTCAATACATTTTCTTTTGACAAACCTATGTAAATTATCAATGGCACACCAATTTATCTGGTACAGAAAAGATCTCATGTACACACATTAGTATATCTACCAAGTTTAATCTGTAATTTATCTTGAGCTCATGGCTTGCATCAGGCTGCCTCTCCATTTTAAGTGAATTGATCTCAAGACAATAAAGTTATAGTCCAAGACATCCCCTAAAAATGGGATAGTGATATTGTTTTGATATATCACCAAGATTGGGATGTCTAAACCATCGCTTGAGTTTCTTAGCACTGATACGCCGATTCACACATGTTGATCCGCAAATACACTTAGTAAGTGTTTCATATAACTTCAACGGATAACAGAAAAATAGTCATGGAATTTTTTATCAATTGTTTGTGCACTTCACTACTCAACATGAATGCGTACTATCGATAGGTGACCAATGGACTTTTAATAACAGTGAAGCAGTTTCAATGCGTCCTGAAACACAAGGGAACACTTCTCTGCATATTTTACATGAAATGTGAAAAAACATGAAAAATGGGATATTACCCCAAAATTGACATTACTACTAGATATCTCAAACCAAGACAGTGTTACTTTACCCTTTTTAAAGATTTGGCAGGAACAATAAGCAAAGAACTACGCAGATTTACACTACGTTCATTAGCATCTAATACCACTTTAAAGGACCTGAATAAGGTTGTAGAAACATACCCCCTGAAAAACACTGCCCTTGAGCTGACAAAAGGAGTTCACTTTCCTCCAATCTCTCAGTTACTTCTCCCAGGGAAACATCTTGAGAGTTATTACAGGTGTTCTCCATTCCTAAGCTGACATCCTTTACTAGGTCGTATTCACCAACATAAATTTTGTCATGAATTCAAATTTATGATCGAATTTACCCATATTACACTTAACAAGAAATCACAAAAAGATTCCTGACAAATGTAAGACCATTTACATGTGCAGAGATCTCTGCACCCATAAATATCACTTAAGGGATGGGAAAGCCAGTGTTAAAAGGTGAGCTTAGCCTTAGAAGTTTGTGAATGCCCACAAACATGGCTGCTTGCTACCATTCACAAACTCGTCTTTCCAGCCTGGAAAGGATTATAGATTTGCTCTAGCAAGGGCCGGCATTCTCCTTCCATGGTGGGAAGGGGAATGGATCACCAGCAGATTTGATAGGAGTGTAGTAGACCTTCCCATGAATATTAATTGAAATCTCCACCCGGCGCAGCTCACCATGCATATTCGTGGAATATTTTTAAATTCCAGAAAGTAGCTTCTGCATGTGGCTCAGCTCTGAAAACATCAGCATCCTTTTTGTCATTGATGACTGACTCATAAGGGTGTTGTGGGCAGAGCTATCCCACCGATCTGCAATGATTACCTAAGCTAAGGGTCTAGCGTCTAGTCCTTTCGTTATCCCTTTAGTTATCTAGAGATTTTCAATCTATTTCAACCAGATTATTTCCACTGTACACATAAAAACCAGAAGCATAGTCCTCACTGAGGGAGTGCTCTCCCTTGATCCCTTCCTCATCTGCCGATTGGCAGAAAATACAGGAAACTTGGGAGAACAAGAAGGAAACTGTCGATCATTGCTGCCTTGTCACTGTTGTCATTCCAGCTTGGAGTTGGACGAGGAAACGAGATCCGTGGACTACCTCTGTGAGAGTCGGTAGCAGAGAGTGAGTGACTAAAAACACGTGTGAGCGTGTATGCATTTATATCTGTGCATGTGTTTGTGTGTTTAGCCTTCGATAAGTGTGTGAATGTAAGTTTGCATGTGTGATCTTGTTTGAGGGTGAAGGTTGGGGGCGATTGAGAGTTTACCCGGGCATCAGGGTATCCTTGAGGTAGCAGGTGCCCATCCATGACAAATAGTGGGCATTCATTGTGTCATTTTTAGCAATAGAGGCATTACACAAAGTGAGCATTCTTTGGGGCATTCTGGCTTGAAATCAAGTCTTGTTTATGCTGAAAGACATCTTCTGGCAATCGCTCACCAGGAGAGACAATGGGCTGTGAGGCTGAGACAGATGTAACTCTCTTCTTTGTATATCTTCCTCTTCACAGCTTGAACTGGAGTTCATGCCAAGCAATAAGGGCCTTATTTACGAAGGACTTGCAACACTTTTGTGCCGCCATTACGTCACATTTCGTGATGCACCGGCGGCGTAAACAATGCCCCACATTGCGCCATATTTACAAAGTGACGCATCTAGGCAGATGTGTTGCATTGTAAACCTCTGCGCCACATTAGACCTGCGTCAGGTATAATGTATGCTGGGTGGGCATTTCCCCACTAGAAAGACTGGTCGATGTGTCTCAGTGAAGTCTGTGAGATTTCACTACGACACTTCTAGGACGCCAATGCGTCCAAACCTTACCCCTGCCATGAGGCAGGCGTAAGTGTGACACAGTGCCATAGGCACAGGCCTACCCCATGTAGTACTGGAGTTGCGTCATGCTTGCGACACAACTCCAGCAGTGCGTGACTTTTACTGCAACAGATACGTCATGACTCCTGATGTACCTGTCTTTTCTTGCTACATGGAGTGCCCTACATTAAATACAGCACATCTATTGTGTCGCAAGGAGGGCGCAGAGCTGTTGCATCGCTGTTTTGTCATAGCGAGGTGACACTTTTCATAAATGAGGCCCTAAGGTTGCTGCACACGAGAGGTGTGATTTTCTGAAATTGTCCCTCAGCTCAGTTCCTTCTTGAAAAATGTGCATATTTCGAAAATAGTTTTCTTTTACCTTTAGGGATAGTAAAATATTTCCCCACGATCAACTCTGGTCGTAATCTCAAAACCTTTCCGTACTACGTTGTTCTGAATTTCGTCGCGCTTGTTGTTCTTGCCCATAAATATAGGACAGAAAGGTAAAATAATATATATTTTTTATTTAAAAACTAGGAGGTCTTCCATCAAAACGGACTACTTGCTTGCATGAGACCACACTACTGAGTTTCACCAGCTAACATGCTGCAAAATTTTGGAGGTATTCATACGCAAGGATTCCTTACATATTCCTACCTCTGCTCATTTTACTGTCTCATTCTCTTTCTTATTGCCTTTTTTTTGTAAGACCAGTATCAGCGTTCCCTTTCGTTCATCGCACTCTTTCTCTCTAAGCTCTTCTTAATAGAGTCCCTATCTTTTCATCTCTGTAATTGTTTCGTATACTTCTTTTGTTTCTTCTTTCTTTCTGATGTCTCATTTATCCACCGCGTCTTCCATCACTTTTCCTTTTTCCTTAGCCTCTTTCCTCGCTGTCCCCCTCGGGTCCTTCCTTGTCGTCTTCCTTCCGTGACAGGTTTGTTTACTTCCACGATGCAGTATTTTATTGATATCCTCAGTCAGGCACTTTATTAGAACACATGTTTTCCTTTCACCGTTTATAAAAACTACCGGATTTTAATAAAAGTAATCTCTTTACACTTGGAACCCATCGCTTTTACGGGACCTTGGGAAGTCAGATGAGACAGCCTGTAAGTGTTGATAATATATTATCCAATATTCTCCTTCGTCCCCTGATGTTCCGCAGCTGAGTTCTCATTACTTGTGTCCGTTGCAGCTAGTCTAAAGGGGTCGAGGGAGAGCACTTCGCGCCATCGGCTGTAGATAATTTCTCCTTGTTTTCGTCTTCACTTCATGGTCTAGGAGTGAGCGAGAAATCCGTGGTTTGTTCCTACTCTCCTGACCTTGCATTTTTAAAAGCATCATTTTCAAAAATGCCAACCCCTAGTGCTGAGACCTTTTTTTTGGGGCTACTTGGGGTAGTTCACACTTAGGGCACCATGGGCTTCATTTATGAGAAATGACGCATCGCAGCATGAAAGCAGCGATGCCTCACTTCTCAATGCGTCCTCCTTGCGTCAAGATTGATGCGTCATATTTATAATATGACGCATCATGTCGCAAGGAGTTACAGATACGTCAGTATTTCTGACGTATCTGTAGGCGCAAAAGTGACGCATTGCTGGAGTGTGTCACAAAAGTGACGCAACTCCAGCAATGTGTACTTTCACATGGGCATGTCCCATGTTGTTAGTGCCTGCGTCAGTCTTACACCTGCCATGAAGCAGGCGTAAGATTTTGACGCATTAGCGGCCAAGAAATGGCGCAGTGAAATCTTATTGATTTCACTGCGTCACTTCCATGACCCTTTCTTGCATCAAAACGCCCCCTTGCATACATTATACCTGACGCAGGTATAATGTGGCGCAGGGGTTTACAAAGTGACGCATCTACCTAGATGCGTCACTTTGTAAATATGGCACAACAAGGCGCATTTTTTACACCACTGGTGTGTCACAAAAAGTGACGCACCGGCGGCGTAAAAGTGACGCACAGCCTCATAAATGAGGCCCCATAACTTTTATTTTTCACATAAGGTATCCATGCCAGATTTGCGTCCTTTTTTTCAAAACATCCTGGATATTCTAAAGGTACCCAGGGTTTGTCAATTCCCCAGGAGGCACCAGGATAATAGGCAAAATATAGCAAACATTTGGGTAAAAAAAAAACAGTAGGTAAAACATGCTCAGATAAAAGTGTCTGTTTTTCCCCCTTAAAAATGGCATCCACAGACTGTTTACAGTACTAAAGTCACCATCCCTCCCAGCTTTCAGGAACATGCAGAGCTGAATCAGAAAACCTAATTTTTTACCAACGTTTTGGCATTTTTCTAAGAGGTAGTCTATTTTTCCTATTTTTTGGGCTCTCATGCCACTTCCAGTCTGTGGTGGAAACCACTCTGAAACTCATGGGTGATCCAGGAAAGACATAGATTTCTAATTACAAATCCAGCAAGGGATCTTATGTGTAGATCCCTAGGCAGTGTGAAAAATGGTTATCTAGGAAACCTATGTATTATTGAAATGGACACAAGATATACAGTTTACTAGAAGTGGCTATTTGCACATTTGTGGGTACCCATATTAGCGTATGATTTAGAGGGTATTTTTCTAAATGTCATCTTTTTAATACACTGGCTTACATTTGATAGGCACAAATGCAGCAAAATATCATTGTAAATAACAAATGTTCTACAATTCTATGATCCTAACAATCTCCTGATAGAAATGGTACCGCACTTATGTGGGTAGGCCTAGTACCCGCGTCAGGAAACAGCCCAAAATGAAACATGGATGCATCACATTTTTTCACCGAAAATGGAGCCATTTTTCCCAATGCGGGTAACTCGAGATTTTGGACCCTAGATCAGCCGGCACTTAGGGAAACCTAGCTAACCTATACATTTTTTAAAACTAGGGGGCTCATTTATGAGCCCTTGCGTCACTTTTGCACCACTGGTGCGTCACTTTTTGTGACGCACCAGCTGTGTAAAAAATGCGCCTTGTTGCCCCACATTTACAAAGTGACGCATCTAGGTCGATGCGTCACTTTGTAAACCCATGCGCTACATTATACCTGCGCCAGGTATAATGTATGCAGGGAGGGTGTTCCCACGCAAGAAAGGGTCATAGAAGCGACGCAGTGAAATCTACCAGATTTCACTGCGCTACTTCTAGGACTCAAATGCGTCAAAATCTTACGCCTGCCTCACAGCAGGTGTAAGACTGACACAAGCCCTTTCACATGGGGCTTGCCCCTTGTGAAAGGACACATTGCTGGGGTTGCGTCACTTTTGTGACACACTCCAGCAATGCGTCACTTTTGCACCATACAGATACGTCATAAATAATGAGGTATCTGTAACTCCTTGCGACATGATGCGTCATACAGTAAATATGATGCATCAGGTATGTCGCAAGGAGTGCGCACTGAGAAGTGACGCATCGCTGCTTTCATGCAGCGATGCGTCATTTCTCATAAATGAGACCCTAGATACCTAGGTGTATTTTGGGAGGGCTGACTTGTGTGGCTCTCATCACGTTTTTGTAGCCAGAAACTTTTGCAAACCTCAACCATTGACTAAAAAACACATTTCCTCACATTTCTGTGATGGGAAGTTGTGGAATCTGTGGGGAGTCGTAAACTTCCATCCACCTGGCATTTTCCCAAGTCTTCCGATAAAAATGTTACCTCACTTGTTTAAGCCTAGTGCCCGCCACAGGAAACTGCCCAAAACGCAACATAGACTCATTGTATTTTCCCACCGAAAACTAACCTGTTTTTTCTAATGTGGGTATCTGTAGATTTGGACACTAGCTCAGCATTCACCTAAGGAAATCTAGCCAACCTGTACATTTTTTTAAAGCTAGACCCCTAGGGGTATCTAGGGTGGGCTGATTTGTGTGGCACTCACCATGTGTTTTTTACCCAGAATCCCTTGAAAA
Organism: Lissotriton helveticus; assembly: GCF_964261635.1. Lineage (NCBI taxonomy): Eukaryota > Metazoa > Chordata > Amphibia > Caudata > Salamandridae > Lissotriton > Lissotriton helveticus. The sequence goes on from NC_136068.1 coordinate 318,738,479, forward strand.
ACTCAAACTTTGACAAAAACAACTAATTTTACGAAAATGTCTGTGATGGAAAGTTCTGGAATCTATGGAGAGCTGCAAAATGGAAACCCACCCAGCAATTCCCCAAGTCTACTGATAAAAATGGTACCTCACTGGTGTGGGTAGGTCTAGTTTAGGCAACAAGAAACGGCCCAAAACACAGCATGGACGCATAACATTTTTCCACCGAAAACTGAGACATTTTTTCCAGTGTGGGTAACTCTAGATTTTGGACCCTAGTTCAGCCGTCAGCTAGGGAAACCTAGCCAACCTGTATTTAAAAAAAATAGACACCTAGGAATATTCACGGTGGGCTTACTTGAGTGGCATACACCACATTTCCTTTACCAGAATCCTATGCAAACCTCCAAATTTGACTAAAAACACATTTTCTGCACATTTCTGAGACGAAAGTTCTGTAATTTGTGGGGAGCCACAAACTTCCATCCACCCAGCATTCCCCCAAGTCCACTGATAAAAATAGTCCCTAACTTGTGTGTGTAGGTCTAGTGCCCACAACAGACAACGGCCCAAACACATCATGGATGCATTGAGTTTCCACAAAAACTGTTGTTTTCCAATGTAGGTTATCTCTAGATTTTGGACACAAGCTCAGCCAGCATGATACTAAGTATGGGCGAATTTTGCGGATCTGCTGTCCGTGAATTCGTGCGAAATCGCAGAAAAGATTTTCCCGTGAAATCGCGGATTTTTTAGCGATTTCCATCTACTCAACTGGAGTACTTTCTACTGGCTAATCAGTAAGTGCTACCTCTTTGGGTAAATGTATAGTGCTTTTCCTACACTGCAGCTGCGTAAAGGGCCATCAGATTTGTCTCCACCGACCATGTGTGCCTGTAACTTTGCCACCGCGCCAAAAGGCGCCGAGGTCCCTTGAGTGAGCTGTCCATCATAATTGGGAAAGAGCAGGAAGACGTTTGATACCGCTAGTGTGTGGTGCGGGGCTTCTATGCGTTTCAACATGCCTCGTGTATAAAGGGTCAGAGAGCGAGCAGGGCAGCAGTTGAGGAGAAAGCAGCCTCCTGGTCACAGGAACGGAGATTGCACTCGAGAAACTCAGGGATGCAAAGACTCCCTCGGGTAATACAGCTAATTTTCAACTGCAGATATGGGGTTAAAGCACACTTGCCCAGCCTCGACCGTGCTCACTAATGCTTTTGGGCTGATTAAAACGTTACTGAATGTGAGCTTCAACTCGGGCACCTGCTTTATTTATATCTGTAAGTGCTTCCTGTTGAGGTTTAATTTTTGGCCCACAGGAAGCACTTACAGAGTTAAGGCAGTGCCCGAATTGAAGCTAACTTTGTAACCATTTTAGAATGGTGTCAGCAAGCACTCTGGCAGCTTGCCGGCGCCATTCTAAAATGGTTACAAAGTTAGCTTCAACTCGAGCACCTGCCTTAACTGTGCTTCCTGTGGGCCCAAAAAAAAAATCCGCCCGCTCGCGAATTCGCAAATTTTTCGGCAATTTTGCGATATTCGCGGATCGCGAAATTGCTGAAAATTCGCAAATTTCGCGAGCGTAGCGGATTTTGCGCCCGTACGGAAACATAGCCAACCTGTACATTTTCGAGAGCTAGATACCTTGGGGTATCCCTACGTTTTGTTACCCAGAATCCATCGCAAACTTCAACCATTGACAAAAAAATACATTTAACTTACATTTCTGTGATGGAAAATTCTGGAATCTGCAAGGAACCAGAAACTTCCATCCACCTGGCATTCCCCCAAGCCTCTGGATAAACATGGTACCTCACTTGTGTGGGTAGGTCTACTGCCTGCGACATGAAATAGGCCCAAAATGCAACTTGGACACCACATTTGTCCATCTAAAATGAAGCCTTTTTTTCAATGTGGACCCTAGCTCAGCCAGCACCTATGGAAACCCAGCCAACCTGCACATTCTTTTAAACTAGACACATAGGGGTATCTAGGGTGGGCTGACTTGCATATCTCTCACCATGTTGTTTTACCCACAATCACTTGCAAACCTCAAACTTTTACTAAAAAAAAATGAATTTGCCTCACATTTCTCTGATGGGAAGTTCTGGAATCTGTGAGTAGCCACACACTTCGAAGCACCGGCATTTCCCCAAGTCTCCCGATAAATTTGGTACCTCACTTGTGTGGGTTGGCCTAGTGCCTGTGACAGGGAAGGGCCCAAATCGTATTGTGGGATATCAAAATTATCTGTCACAAAACAACCTGATATTGGGAGGGGGCACCTGCAGTTTTGGTCCCTGACTCACCATCCATCTAGGGACACCTACCAAACTCAAACATTTCTGAAAACTAGACACCTGGGGAAATCCAGGTAGGTGCAGCTTGTGTGGATCCTCCAACGTTTTCTTAACCAGAATCCCCAGCAAACCTCTAATTTAGCTGAAAAGTCACATTCTCCTATTCCTTGAACTAAGCGAACATATCTACCTTTGAAACTAAGGCAAACATGCTGGGGAATTTTCCAAAGTTGCCTGAAGAGAACGTCATAAACTATGAAGAACAGTCGTTTTTGAAACACAAGGTAGTCCGTGGGAATGTAGCATATGTTTCTTCCACCGTTATGTGCAGTACTGTGACTGTAATGCACTTATCATACGGTAAATGGATCATCTACTAAGTTCTTACAGAGGATGAACATGGCAAACGGGTCAAGTATTTACCCACATGTGCCATAGTAAGTTACAATCTCGGCAAGTACGGCACCACTTAATTTAAATCCATAAAAGATGATTAAGTCATTAAACGTGTATCTGTACTACCTTTTCAATCTGCCTTCTACCTATGCAATATCACTGGAAAAGCACATCTACATTAATCTTTTCTTACTCATTCATGTCTGCGTCCTCATCAGAGTCCTGACTATGCCTGTATAATTGTCAAGTGAACCTATACTAATGTCTTCTGTCCCAAACTACTTGAAGCTCAAGAAAATGTGACTTTCATGGCCATCAGCGCACTTACTATGCTAAATTCAATTCCTTCCAGTTTGTGGATGCAAGTTGTTGGTGTCCGAGTATGTCTTCTTTGGAGAGCTCATTCCTCTAACTGAGAGAGCATATCTACCATTGAAATGGAGGCAAACATGTTGGGGAATACTGCCTACGTTCCCTAGAGTAATAAACCAAATAAATGTCCTTTGGGACTCATTCTGCAAATATATAAGTCATAATGTATCTCATTTGTAACATATGGGGCAGAGGTGTGGGGTATTTTGCAATGTGAGGCTATCCAGCTAGAAGCCAATCGGCTTTGTAAGAAACTCCTTTCAGTCCCCATATCATCTTCTCACTTAATTTACCATGAAGGGCTGGGCCTGCCTTGTTTCGTAGATCATCTCAGACGATGACACTCTGCTGCAAAGACTCCACAAAGCCGGAATAGAGGGGAATGCGCTAGACTGAATTGTGTCCTACCATTGCAAAAGAACTAATGTGATCCATACCGCATCTTTCTCGTCCAAACCATACTTCACAAAAGTAGGGGTCCCTTAAGGTTCTACAATCTCATCTATGCTTTTCAACATCTACATGAAGTCATTACCAGCACTGATCAATCAATTTTACCTCAAGTGCTATAACCAAGTAGATGACATGCAAATACTCGTCCAACTGCTATGCCTCAAAAATTTTGGAAACTCGCCAATTTTCAGTTGTCTCAGAGCTGTGGATCAATGGATGACGTGGAGACATCTCAAATAAAATGCTTCCAAAATGGAAATGCTCATGTGTGGCAATTCGAAACATTATGATCCACTCGCCATGTGGCCTGAGGATCTGGGAAAACCGCCTAAAATACTGAAGGAAGTAAGAAACCTCGGAATGACCATGGACTCCAAGCTATCGATGAATGCCCAAGTGGACCAACTAGCAAGATCAAGCTTTGTTACTATAAAAACTCTGCGACTAATCTTCCCCTATTTGGGATTTCCACACAAGGTCCAGGCTACCATCTCCCTTGTTTTGTCCAGACTCGATTACGCCAATAGCCTCTACCATGGATCACCCTTAACGACCATGAAAAGACTACAAAGGATTTAGAACTCGGCTGCCAGACTACTCTTACAAGACCACATCTCCCCTGCTTGGAAAGCTCTGCATTGGTTACCTGTTGCCAGAAGATCCAGATTCAATCTGCTTTGTATCACCCACAAAGCAATACATGGAACAGGACCGCTCTTCCTCAGGAATAAAATCACCAAACACATTCAACAAAGAAACCTCAGCTCTAGAGTGGCACCTTGCCTCAAACTCCTAAGATACAAGAAAAAAACAATAGGTGACGCATCATTCTCTGTTCAAGCAGCCAAACTATGGAACTCTTTACCCCCAACATAAGATCCACAGATAACCATCTTATCTTCAGATAACTACTCAAGAATTGGCTCTTCTCCGCATGACCATCATACGCAAACAGATAGAAATATACAGCATATCTCTCTGTATATAAGCATTTATTTGTACTATAGATATGTACCTATATATGCGTATTGCTTTATATAAATGTGTAGAATGCTTATATTTTACAAAAAAAGTGTTATAGATATTCATTAGTTCTGCGTAACAAATGTACATATTACTGATAGTTACATTATTCAATGTTTTTATCATGTATATAAGTGACTGCATAAATAACTGAATCTTTTTATCATATCTATTTATCTACAATTGCTTCACCACAAAACAAATATATATGTATACAAATTTAAAGTACAACACTTGAAAGCCAGAGTTTATTTAATGCATCTTTAATCTACATATACTACCTTCCTTTATGCATCTATATACCTTCTATGTACTTATGGATTTATATCTGTATTACCTTTGGATCTATATATTTATTACTTTTACTTATGTATTACTTTTCTTCTAAATCAGCATATCCAATGCACTAACTAATTTTTCACCCTATACCATTTTCAGTAAATCCTGTAGCTCAACTTTCTTACTCATTTCAAACCTGTTTCCACTACTCTTTCCAATGCACTAGCCTATTTCAAACCCTATCGCTCTGTAAATATATCCATTACCTCCACTCTCTCATTCATCCCAAACCTCATACCACTACTATGATCCCCAAAATAACCCCAAGACTTACCTACTCCACTTCTCCTTGCATCATCTCATACCTCTTTTTACTATTCCGATCCCCCAAAACAAACCTTTCTAAACCCATCCTCTGACTCTTCCCCCTCCCCCTCCATTTTACTCATCCCTTCCACCTCCCTTTTACTCATCCCAAACCTCCTCTTACTGCTATGAGCTCCGAAACAAACAAATAAATCTAAATCATTCCCTTCTATCCCTCCTCTATCCTTTTCAATCCAAAACACAGACTATACTATACTAATTCACCACTAATCCTTTATGGGTTCCGGAATAGCGTGCTACATGCCCAAAAAGTGCTTTAACGCCTTGTCTGCGGTAGTAAGCACTATATAACTACAATTACAATACAACACCATCGACTACAACACATTTGATGGAATAAAGATTTTATTCACTGCTTGACGTATTCTAATCAAGGAATTTGAAGACCTCTTTCACATGAAAGGCCGTCCAATATGAGGTCTTGTGATAGGGTGGCCTCCTCATTTGTCCACATTGCCAGCCACAATAACTCTTAATATCATGCTGCTAATACTGTCTTACTGTATGTATACTGTCTAAATTGCTGCTGTATATCACATTTATTTGATCAATTGTTTTTATTTTATATGATTTTAATTGTTTATGAATTGTTATGTTACTTATATGGATGCTTATTGCATCCGAATAAAGTTTTCTAATTATGAGTTTCCACACTTTAAAAGCAAGTAGGAGTGTTGGTTAAGAAGTCCCACAGGACATTTCTTCCAATTATTATTCTTACTCTAGTTCTCGTGGGCAATCAGTTTGGTCCTTGTGTTATATACATAAGTTCCCTAAAAAGCACTCATGTACTTTTATTTTCTTAATCGCTCGTGTGCTTTACTTGGGTGCAACTGAAGCATATGTTTGCCTTTTAAAATTTCGAACCTGTAATACCTGTTTTTATAGAATCAAGTTAAAATTTTCTTTTACTGAATGTTTGGGGGCACTTACATTTGTTGAAGCTGTTGATTTTGTCGGGCACTTTGTAATTGGGCAGCAAGGGTCTCTCCGGTTCACCGCGGTCTCGTACATGGCCGTTTGAGTGGAGAGAGGTAACCCATTCCTAGTGGGAAAGAAATCGGGCGCCATTTTGGACGGTCAACGCTCTAGTGCTCGGCCACCTCAACACATAAAACCACCACTTCCACAGGCGCGCAGAGGAGCTGCAGGCGCCTCATGTACTTTCATTTTCTCAATCGGTCGTGTGCTTTACTTCGGTGCATCTGAAGCATATGTTTGCCTTTTAAGATTTCGAACCTGTAATACCTGTTTTTATAGAATCAATGTAAAATGTTCTTTTACTGAGTGTTTGGGGGAACTTACATTTGTTGAAGCTGTTGATTTTGTCGGGCACTTTGCCTGTAATTGGGCAGCAAGGGTCTCTCCGGTCCAACGTGGTCTCGTACATGGCCGTTTGAGTGGAGAGAGGTAATCCATTCCTAGTGGGACAGAAATCGGGCACCATTTTGGTCGGTCAGCGCTCTAGTGCTCGGCCACCTCGTCACATAAACCACCACTTCCACGGGCGCGCAGCGGATGCGTGCAGCGGGTGCGCCTGGACGCTGGCACTGGCAGGAATCTCTGCCTTGTTAATTTAGATAAAACTATGTCGTCCCAGACCTACTGTAAGGAGGAGTTGCTGGAGGTAAGGACTATCATACGTAGTGTGAGTTGCGAAGGCAGGTTCTGTCTTGACAATGGAGACCTTCTTAGTTGTTGCCCTCATTGTAATTGGACAGCATGTCAATCACAAACAATAGTAGGCTCCCTCCGAAGCGCTTTTACTAGACCGCAATTAGTCCTGAAGCCTAAGCCAGAAAGTGCTACTCCGAATGAGAACGGCCTTGACACTATAGTCAACTGCTTGTATATTAATGCGAGGTCCATACCTAAGCATGCCACAGAAATCTGGGATTTCTTAGATGACCATAAACCTGATATTTGTCTATTTACAGAGACTTGGCTCCAGACACATTCAACACCTTCTCTAGCAATCACATTTCCTTCAGAATATACTGTAGTAAGATTGGATAGATTAGGTAAAAGGGGAGAAGGGCTGGCTATAGCCACTCGCTCCACTATGAATCAAAACATTTTGGATACTATCTCCACACCTAATTTGGAGCTGTTGATCTTCTCGATGGAACTCGCTCGCTATCAGAAGGTAATAGGGGCTGTAGTGAATCACCCTCCGGGTGAAAACAAGAAGATTTTTTACACTGCACTAGTGGAAACTCTTGCCCCTCATGTCTTATATGCTGAAAACTTTTTTATTGTGGGGGATTTTAATTACCATTTTGACACCACTACTAATATCGACACAGGAGATCTGTTGGCAGCCATGGATATGTTAGATCTTTCCCCCAAAGTATACGAGCCAACACATATAGCTGGCCATACACTGGAAAATATTTTTACTAATATGTCAAATTTTATAATTGAACCTCCTCAAGCAGTGAGTTGGTCTGATCACATGGCGCTAAGTTTCTCTTTCTCTGCCCATAGAAGTCCAGCTCAGCCTCAAGGACGTGAAGTCACTCGCAGACAATGGAGGTAAATAACACCAACAATATTTGGCTCATTATTTTCCCCTCTGTCTTTTAGTGAGTGTAAAGACATCAATGAAGCCATAAGTAAACTGGAGACAGAGAAGACTAGGGCTTTTGATATTATCGCCCCTATCAAAACTAAAATTATATATGACAGACCCACCCCGGCTCCTTGGTATTCTGACAATCTGAAGACTGAGAAAGCCGCATGCAGAGTTAGAGAACATAAATGGACAAAAACAAAAGCAGAGGAAGATAGACTGGCCTATAACACAGCACACAGGAACTGCAATACAGCACACAGGAACTGCAATACAGCAAGGCGAACACACCTAGCCACCCGAATAGATGAAGCTAAGGGCTCCTCCAAAGAACTCTTCAGGGTTCTCAAAGAATTTACTAATCCAAGAGTTAGCAATATTGCCCCCCCTCTATGCAAGAATTTTGCGATGAGTTAGCCTTGCATTTTACAAGTAAAATAGATAACATCTATAACTCTTTCGAGCAGGATCTGGATTATAGGGCAGAAAGCCCGGCTCCAGATAATCCTCTCCAGCCGAAATTGGAGACCTTTGCAACCATCACGAGGGGGCAAGTTCTATCATTGTTAAAACACATTAAGTCAGGCTCTCCGGCTGATGTGGCTCCTGCCCACATCATGTCTGATTTAGTGTTGGAATTGGCTAATCCAATCAAGGAAATCTGTAATTTGTCTTTAGCAACTTCTCTTTCCCTTTGAAATGGAAGAAGGCATTTATTAAACCTTTGCAGAAGAAACCCTCAGCAGACTGTGCGGACTTACAAAATTACAGGCCCATTTCGCTTCTTCCAGGGTGCTCAAAAATAATGGAGTCCCTGTTTAATTGACAACTTTCAGATTATCTGGAACATCACCACCTTTTGGATCCCTCACAGTCAAGCTTCCGGGCTGGATTCAGCACAGAGTCTGCATTAACAGAGGTTACAGATACGATCAGGTTGCTGCTAGATGAAGGGACCCCAACTATGTTGGTTCTCCTGGATCTATCAGCGGCCTTTGACACCATCTCTCACATAATTCTATTAGATAAACTTTGGGAGATTGGTGTCACGGGGAGGGTCTTGGATTGGATACAGAGTTTCCTCTCGGATAGCTCCCTATGTGTACAACTTGACATCTTTGTATCCAGGTCTACAACTGTGGATAAGGGTGTGCCCCATGGCTCTATATTAAGCCCCACGCTGTTCAATATCTACGTGTTGTCCCTGGCCTCTGTTATTAATTCTTGAGGGTTCCAAATCATCTCTTACACCGATGATACGCAGATTATTGTCCCCATAGAGAAGGACCACGTAGTGACCTGAGACAGATTCAAGCTATGTATGAAAAAAATTGCCGCGTGGATGAACAACACCTTCCTTCAACTGAACTAAAACAAAACTGAGATCTTATTGTTCGGGAAAGCTGAGTATTTATGGACTGAGGAATGGTGGCTGGTGGAACTTGGAGAAGTTCCCTCCCCCAAAAAATGGGCTAAAAACCTGGGCGTGCTAATGGATTGTAAACTATCCCTGGAGGAGCATGTGAAAACTCTATCCGGCAAATGCTTCGGATTGATGCGCATGCTAAAGAAGATCTTCCCCTGGATTCCGTTCTATCCACCAGAAGGGCTCTAATACAGTCACTTCAAGTTAGTAGACTTGACTACTGAAATGCTCTTCTGGTGGGGATGAGGGAAGACCTGTTCTCAAAGCTTCAAGTTGTGCAAAACACGGCGGTACACCTAGCTCTGAATAAGCGTGCACGCACTCCCTCTTCTCCATTACTGAGTGAGTTGCATTGGCTCCCCATGAGGAAAAGAGCAGTCTTTAAACATTTGTGCCTGGTCTTTAAAGCCCTGGTCGGATTGGGACCAGGATATCTAACGAGAAAGTTAATATGGTATACCCCGGCCAGGCAGTTAAGATCCAGTGGCCATAAGCTCCTCCAAACCCGGAGAATTAAAAAGGCTAAGATGGGTGGGCGTGCCTTTTCCTATTTGGCCCCCAAATATTGGAATGCACTGCCAGTGCCAGAAGATCTGCAGGCTTGTCCCACGTTCGCGATCTTTAAGAAGCAATTAAAAACCTGGCTATTTTAGATGAATGATGTTGCATGTTATCGTCTGCTCCCCGGGCACGGAGAGATCCCTCTGGGGATGATTTGTGCACCATATAAATAATAATAATAATAATAATAATAATAATAGTCAAGCCATCAAAATTGTGCCACACAGGGTTCTCCGCTACAATGTGGCTTATGTTCAATCCACCATTGTGTACAGTCTGGGGACTCTAAAGTGCTTATCAACTGGTGAACAGAAAACCAACCATGTTCTGATGAAGGGTTAAGGTGTCAAGCAGGCTATAAGCAACTCCACGATTTTCTCAAGTAGAGGCACAAAAATGTTGTAGCTGATTGCCTAGTGAAGTATTGGCCTATTGAAGGTTGTTATCCTTGCACAGCCATTGAAAGGTTGATGTAATAGGGATGTATGATGTTACCACGCGATCAAAATGATCGCGGTACATCACAACGCAGATTTTACAACACAAGTCGTTACCACGACTTGCACTGTAGGGTGCTGGACTTAGGAATAGTATAATTTACTATTCCAACTCCAGCCTACGTACAGTAGTGAAGGGGTTGGAATAGTAAATCTACTATTCCTTAGTCTAGAGCGCCCTCCAGTGCAAGTCGTGGTAACGACTTGCGTTTTAAATGCTGCGTTGTAATGGTACTGCGGTGTTTTGACCGCGTGGTAAAGGTTGTTTACCATGTAAGGGTAGCTCAACCTCAGTCAATTTCATACAAGTTAAATTTTGTATCGTGCAATGTAAAGCAGTCAGGAAAACATAGGGCTGGTGAAATGGGCACTGGGGACAGTAAATACAACTCTTCTGCCTCTTCCCATGCTTAGCCCAGACTTTACAACGACGACATGGTCAAATCTTTTTAGGTGTTGCAGAAATGTGATTAGCATAGTGTTGTTCCTTCAGCCTTGCCACGTCCTCCAGAGGATGTGAACTGGAGGCTGCTACTTCTGTAGCAGGAAAACTTTCAATGACGGACAACAGAAAGTCAAGGAAAGACATAAGTCATCCAGGGGTTATTTGATGATGAATAACATACTCATTGTATGTTTCCACCTCGACCTGATGGGTAAACAGTTTCTTGTACCAAGTGTGAGCTTTACGACTCGCATTGTATGGCTGAAGAACCTGGTTGTTCCTATCCACTCTACCCATGTGCTTGTTGTAATCAAGTATACAGGTTGTTTTGTGAACTTCGGCCATCTGCCCCTAACCGTGACAGGAGAAGTGCTCTCAGCATGAATTGTTGTGAGCACGTACACATGATGCCTGTCTGAGAACTTGACTGTGAGCAGTTCGTTGGAACGCAACGCAGTGCTCTGTGATTTCTGGAGCTTCTAACAAACAAGCTCCTGCGGTGCCATTTAAGGGTACATTCATTTGTTGTAGGCACGGGGAGATTACGAGATTTGCCCAGAATCACAGGATGTTTGGCTAATGCCGAGATTCAACTTGATTCCCCAGCCCCAAAGTCTTCAGCTCTGGTGATTACATCACATCGTCTCCCCACTTGTTGGGTTCCATGGTTAGTATTTAGTTCTGTTATAGGTGTCTCTAATAGGAGCAATGGGCTGGTGCAAGATGCCTCCTGACGAGAGCTTGGCACTTATTTTTTCACAGACCAACCACTGGTTGCCAGTGAAAGTCAAAACTTGGGGCTAAGCTCAATTGGGGGGCTGCCAATAAAGCACTCCATCTGTGCTTGCTTCTGCGCAAGCCTGCTGTCTGTGTTAGTCTAACCTGGTACTGTTATCTCTCTGCATGGACTGTGCTTGCGAAGGGACAACAAGACTGTCATCATTGTTTCCCTCAGGTTTGCTGGAAGATGTGTGTGTATATAGTTGTAGTGAGGACCTGATTTCTATTAAAATGCTGTTTTTCAGTTGCCTATATCTTTGCTGTGGTTTGACGAATCTTCATGAAGTTTTCAAAACTAGTTTACCGCTCACTTCAGCATCTGTCTTGAAAATGTCGGGTGATCTGCAAGGGGGGGGTGAGAAAACAGGGGTTTCCCTAAATGCTTTTTCCCCATGTAAATTTCCATTGGAAACTTTAGACAAGACTACAGCCCGAACTGCTAAATAGAATTACCCCAAATTAGACAGAAAGGTAGCTCTTGGTCCAGAAAGTGCCCTTTTTGTTAAATGGTGTAAATCAGTTCAGTAGTTCCTGAGAAATGTAAAGATTTCTCAGATATACAACTGTGGCCTCAGTGGATCCATGACGCTTAGTGATCTAGTGCCTGAGATCTGATTGGCTGCCAACACTTCAAACCAGGAAGTTTTGGCAGATATCTTGCGATTTGGTTAAACCGAGTCACAAGAAAAAAGTTTAAAAGAAAAGAAAAGGTGGCAGGGTAAAAACACTCTGACACCCTAGGCTTCTGGGGGTGGGGGTCCAAAGCCCAAAAAAGCACTTAAAAAACAAAGCGCAGTCTCCCACGCTTTAATAAATAAAGGCCCCTGGGTGGGCCAGGTCCTAGGGGCGGTTTATGGGTTAATGTGGGGGTGTCTATGCGGCAACCCCACGCCTTGGGGACTGCCAACCCCCCAGGGCAAACATAATTAAAGAGGTGTAGCGGATCTGTGTGGCCCCCTGCACCCCAGGGACTATCACCTCCCCAGAGTTAATTGTTAAAAAAAGTGTGGGGGAGGCTCTTTGACCTTCCCTACAGCAACGGGGACCACCACCTCCCTGGGTCTAATTAAATGGGGCCATCAAGGACAATGCCTGTCCAGGGGACCTCACAGACCCCCCCTGGCACCAGGGACCACCACCTCCCCGGGGCTTTAACATCTTATTATGGGGGGCCTTACTGACCTCTCCGGCCCCGGGGACCACAACATCCTGAGGCTTTAACATTTTAGGGTGGTGCTGGGCCTCACAGACCCCCCCCCTCCACCCCCGGGGACCACCACCTCCCTGGGGCTTTAACATTTTAATGTGGGGGGCCTCACAGACCTCCACATGCTTCAAGGACCACTGCCTCCCCGGGGCCAAACTCTATATTTAAGAAATGGGCCCAGGGACCACCACCTCCTGGGACAGGCCCCTACTCAAGGAAGGCCCCCATCTTGGAGCCACAAATGGCCCTGGGTACAGCCACCCTTGGGACACCGCAGTTTGCTATGGCATGGCTGGAGCACTGTTCCCACCATGTTATAGCAAACAAGTGCTCCTGTTTCAGAAAGTGAGAGCATTTTGCTCTCTCTTACTGAAATAGGAGCACTTTGCTTTTTACACACAGGGAGCTGCATGTCAGTAGCTCTCTGTGTGTAAAAAGCAATGCCAGCTCTCGCAGGAGGTGGCGAAATGGCCAGGACTGCGTGGGCCTTCAGGCTCCCCTGCGGTCCTAGAGATCAGTGGCACCCACTTTAAATGAGCAGGCCCAAGGGAATGGGGTCCCGAAAATGACCTAAGAGCCCAAAAAATAAACTTTCAAAAAAGATTATAAAAGGGTCATGACCGGGGGATGGGGTCCTCAGGTCAAAGTGGCCCAAGGGGGGGGGGAGGTTGCTTGGCCCCCTTTCCTTTTTGTTTAAAAAAAGTTTCAAAATATGGTCAGTCCCTGAGGGATGGGGTTCCAGGGGACCAAAATGGTCCAGGGACTGGGGCACTTTCCTCAAAAGTAGAAAAAAAGCTGGCATCTTCCGAGACCCTACCCCCCTTCTCCACCACTCTGCAAATGTGCATCCTGGTATACTGCTCGTGGGGGGATGAAGTGCCCTTGGCTGCTGACTGTCCTGTTACCCCCACTAAGCCCTACACAGGGGGATTGCTGAGATGTGGTGAGAGGCCACACCTCCTTTCTCCGCCACTCTGCAAACACGCCTCCAGGCTCACTGCTGGTGGGTGGATGAGGTTGTAGTAAAAGTGAAGTAGTTGGTGGTGTGGCCGCTCCAGGGCATTTTAATTTGTGCGGTTGTCCCTGATAAACTTGTGCTGCAGTGAACACTATATCTGTCAAATTGTGTGCAGCTATCCTATAGGCCAGCTATTGCAGCTGCCCCACCAGACAATAAGTCTTGAAACTGGGGCACCCATGCCTCCAGCATTTGAAGGGATCTGCAATCTGGCAAGACTGACCCTATGGAGGCCCGATCCCAAAATAAGTCCCATCAGCATTGTATTTAGGATTTGAAACATTCAAGCAGGACCATCACCAGGAGATTATCAAATTAATGTACAAGTTGTGGTAACATAAGCATTTTTGCTAGGGATAAATGTCCTTTAAGGGACTTTATCGTTCGGAAACTTTTGCCTTCATGTATATCTCGGGTATCATGATGAATATGGACTTCTAAATATCTTAAAGTATGAGGGGCTACTCATAAGGCCATATCTTCAAACCGCAAGGCTTGGCCCACTGAACTAGGTGTGAATGGGAATGTGCACGATTTATCTACATTTATATAAAGACAAGGATATGAAGTGAAAAGACATTTATATAGCGCAATAGCTACCCTGAGGCATCCCAGCGCTGAAATCAGACGCGGAGAGACAGCGAAGGCCCATAATTAAGAGCAGTTGTTAAAGAGCCAGGTTTTGAGCAGTTTACGGAAGTGCACCAGGTTAGGCTCCACCCGTTTATGGAGGGGGAGAACGTTCCATAGTCTGGTGGAGTTAAAAAAGAAGAAGCCTCCGCCACATCTAGCTCTCTTTATTTTCGAGAGTATGGCAAGAGACATGGACGCTGAGCGGAGGTTTCTGCTTGGTTGGTATGGAATGATCATAGATCGGCTGATTGCTGGGCCATTCCACTAAAATGACTAATGTGCGATACAGATAGCTTTAAATTTGATTCTCTCCCTGACAGGCAGCCATTGAAGGCTCCTCAGTGCAGGTTTTGTGGATTGCCGGTAAGGGATCTGGGAGGAGCAGGCGAGCTGCACAGTTTTGGAGGATCTGGAGCTTGTAGGTAGGAGATTGGGGGGCTCCTAAATAAAGAGCATTCCATAGTCCAGGCAAGATAGAATGAGATTAATGTACTGTTCCTATTTGAGTGATGTAACCCATTACTTTCTCAGTTTTGTTTCCCTAAATCTAGGCATGGAACAATGTATATGCAGGTACTCCATTTCGTAAACATAAACATAAGCACTGATACTTAGAAAGATCAGCATAATTGTAGACAATGAGTACTTTTTATAGGTCCTGAAGAATCGCGGGTAAATAAGCCCTTGCGAGAAACATGTCGACCACAACCCTCACTTATTAGCTTAGTCGGGAGCGCGGAAAACATTCCTTTCCAAACCTCCTAGTCTAATTGTTTTTAGTTAGCACATGGGGCCACCTGAATAAAGTTCTTTCTGGTACCCCTGCGCT
Organism: Lissotriton helveticus; assembly: GCF_964261635.1. Lineage (NCBI taxonomy): Eukaryota > Metazoa > Chordata > Amphibia > Caudata > Salamandridae > Lissotriton > Lissotriton helveticus. Next base: position 318,753,636 of record NC_136068.1, read on the forward strand.
ATTTTAACTTCACATACTGTCTCCATCCCTTTCAGGCCCCTCATCCGCACTTCACCCAAGGGCAGTTGGATTAAAATATCTCCGTCAAAGAGCCCCTCTTTGAGGTGTTGCCCGTTGGGTATTGCACCGCCCACCCAACGAGGAGCATTGCCCATGATGAATCATGACACCTGCAAGGGTGTGTGAGGCCAATATATCCAACAAAATGGATACCCAAAGGTGGGTTACCTATTAGCCCCCCTACATATCCACTCCCCTTTGACCTGTATTTTTATAACCAGGAACAGCCCAGTCCTCTCCTTGTTACCAGCAAGATAGAATGAGAGCCTGGTACATTATTCTTCTTGCCTAAAATGGGAGGAGAGGGAGTATTTTACATAACATCCTCAGCAGGCTATAACAAGTGGCCGATAGTTTTGACACCTGGTAGTTAAAGCTCAGGGAGCGGACCAGCCAAATGGCTAGGCTTTTGATTTGGTTTTTTGGTTCTGGGCCAAGACAGTTGGACCAAAGCAGCTCAGAATTGAAAGAAGGCGAGTTACCGAGGAGCATAAGCTTCGTCTTGTCCCCATTGAGTTTTGGGCAAGAGAGTTCATCCATTTGGCTACCTCCTCTAGGCAGCTTCTTAGGTCGCTGGATGACTTCTCGTGATGGTTTAGTGTCACCACGAGCTGCGTGTCATCAGCGTAGGTAACGATTTTTATGTCAAATGGACGGACAAACTCTTCCAAAGGACTCATATAGACATTAAACAGTGTGGGGCTCAGGGAAGATCCCTGAGGCACACCACAACAGAGGGACATACTTTGGATACAACGTCTTCTTCAAAGACCTGGAAGGATCGTTCTCCTAGGAAAGACTGCATCCAGGTGATGACACCAGCTGTCACTCCCAGACTCCTGAGTATGAGGATCAGTGTATCGTGGTTAACGGTGTCTAATGCAGCACTGAGGTCCAGGAGAATGATCGCTGCTGTGCTCCCTTGATCCAGAATCTTCCTGCACTCCTCAGTTACTGCTAGTAGGGCGGTTTCAGTCCCATGTTGGGGACGAAAGCCAGTTTGCGAGGGGTGAAGTAAATTGTTAGATTTTAAAAACTCTACCAGAGCTGAGTTGACGTGCCTCTTCAAGATCTTACTCAGCCTTGGGAGGAGGGAAATGGGGTGATAATTCCCCAAGTTATCCTGGTCAAGGTTAGGGTTTTTTAGAAGAGCCTTCACCATTGCACATTTCCATGCAGGGGGACCACTCCAGAGGAGATGGAGGCAATGACCAGATCAAGGACTACTGGAAGGATGTTTCCGGTGACTGAGGTCAGAGCACGGGGAGGTGCAGGGTCACTTGGGGAGTCCAATTTTACCCGAGCCCAGATGGCGTCTAATGTTACAAGGTCCAATGGGGAAATTTGCTCCAGTACTTTTTGAGTACCATACACTGGTACAGTAATAGGAGCCACATATTTTTGGCTGTGAGTAGAAGGGAAAGTCGAATATATATTTTGTATGTTCTGGTGGAAGAACTAAGCCAAGTTGTTGCAACAGGCAAGGGCAACATCCATGGTTGGGTGTTTCTGATGCAGTTTTAAAAGGGCTTTAGCGATCCGGAAGATTTTTCTTGAGGGAGTTAGAGGCTAGATTAATTTTTTCCTCGTAGAAGGAAGCTTGTGCAGCTTTAATTCCGACTTCATAGGTTTTTATTAACTCCCTATATTTTATTTTGCTGGATTCTGCATAGTCTTTTCTCCATTTCCTCTCTAACCTTTTGCAGATTTGTTTGAGTTCCCGTAACTTCGGGGAGTACTATGGGGAGATCCTCGGCCTACATTTTTTGTGAGTGGATCTCTTGGGAAGAACATCATCAAAAGAGCTTTGGATCCAGTTGTTAAATTTATCATTGTCCGAGATAGGATCTGGATCACAAGCTGGCCTAGTGGCTTCCAGAACTGAAATCCATTGTTCTATAGGAAGCTTAGACCAGTTACGTTCCTTGCAACTGACTAAGTTTGAGGAGGAGGTGGGGCCAGTAATTTCCCAAGATAGGGGGATCAGGAAGTGATCTGACCATTGTAGCAGAGACGGTGCTCCTACTGTAAGTTCAGTACAATTGCTGAAGATGAGATCAAGTAGGTGACCTTTATTGTGGGTTGATTCAAGTACTCTCTGTATTATCTGAAGCGTAGAGAGATTCACGGTCAGCTCTGTCATGATGAGATCCGAGGGGTTGTCTAAGTGTATATTGAGATCACCTAATACTTTAAAGTTGGATGGGGAGCAGGCTAAGTTAGCAATGGTTTCAGGGAGAGTGTTGAGGAATAGTCCATGGGCCCCAGGTGGGCGATCTAATAAAAGAGCAGAAAAGGTGGTAGTGGGTGAAAAGTCTATGGAGAAGGCAAAATTCGTGCAGTCCACAAAAAAAAGGTCTGCGGTGACGCGACAATTGAACAGGTCTTTGAAAATAATTCCTATGCCACCCCCTCTGCCATTCTTACAATTCACCCATTGTATAAGATAGCCGTGAGGGAGGGTATGAGTGAGGACTGGATCAGACTCGTTGTTGAGCCAAGTTTCTGTCAGGAAGAGGGCATCTGGGTTTTCCTCCTCCAGTAACATGGCGATTCCAGTGGCATGTTTAGGGAATGATCTGCAATTTTGTAAAAACATTTTTAGTGTGAAATGTTTTCCAGGAGGGGTCCGGACTTCAGTAGACGGACGAATGTTAAAAGCATAATGGGACAGTTAGAGTAACCTTCTAAGACATTCAAGGAGCGTAGTAAATTACATAAAGGAGAAAGTAGATCTGCCCCGTATTTGATCAGGTATAGGCTCAGTTAGAGTCCAAAATTTTTTTCAATAGTCACCCATTTTAGCGCTCACCATATGCAATTTAGACAGAGGAACTTTTATAGAAAATGTATCATTTTTATTTTTATTTGCTTCATATATTTTTATATATACCACAATTGTACAAAATCATTTTTTTGAAAAATTTCACGATTATAAGGTAAAAACATATATATGTATACAACCCATCAACCTTCCAACATTCAAGCTTCAACAAATTCATACATCGCAACCAATCATACTCATACAAGGCTCATTCATACATTCTGCTCAGATAAGATTTGAGATAAATTGCTCTGAAAACATCCTGAATATTCCTCTCAGCCATAGGCCGGGGATAGATGGTAGTATGTTCAGGGTAGATGGTTTCAACGCCGATGCGCGTTTCGGTGCCAGGCCCCAAAATAGACCGCACCTTCGTCAGGGCAGGGAAGGGGAAGGAGGGGTAGTACTCAAAAGTAAGATTAATGTTTCTGTTATCCAGGCACTCTGGCATTCAAATATACCTCAGTGTATAGTCTGCTGTAAGAGAATGATGACCAGTCTTTTTAAATAGATGGCACGTTTTGGGCGCCTTCCTGGGGTCCTAAATAGACGTTTTTTTGTTATGGGGCGGGAAGCGGGGTGTAGAGACAGGTTCGGATCGAGGGTCGTGTTCTGCCTTCTAGATAGCGTTTTGTAGTTTATATGGTAACATAGCTTTTCATCCTCTATGATCCAAGGTGCTCTGGCAATTGGTAGCTCATACTCCGCATCGGCGTTCTGTTGCAAGGAGCGTAGACAGTTGCCATTTGCCTTTCCTCTAAGATTGCGGAGAGATTGAGGTCTATAAGATCTAATAGTTGTCGGAGCACCAACAGGGGTTGTGGCCCCTGGCCCCGGCCAGATGTGGACGGGCGCAGAGGGGCTTGCTTTTGGCGCGCCTTTGGTTCGCCGCCAGCACGCCCGCTGCGCGCGGAGAGTCTGGCATGTGTTTAAGTAGGTAGGTATGACTCCCCTCCCCGCCTCCTGCCCGGAAGTAAGTAATCTAAAGGGGGCCAATGATCTTGTACTATCCCCCAAGTACACACGGTGATCACTCAGGTGCAAAATCATGTCATCTACATGTAATGAAATTGAGTAGATTGTGCACTTCACTAGAATCCTCCACGCAAGGAAGCCTTTCTCCTTGTACTATGCTAAGGGTTCGATAGCCAGGACAAATAGGAGAGGAGAGCCCCATGTTGGAATTGGATTAGGAACCTAAACCCAAGATAGCTTTATTTCCGTTGGGTTATGATTGGAGAGTGTCTGAATAAGATATGTGGAGGCCAAGATATTGGGTTGTAGATATATGTGTCAAATGTACCTGTCAAGGCTTGAGTAAAGTCTGTGGGGGGGCAGTAAAATGAATATTCCCTCACTGCCACCTGTCAGTGGTGCCATACATCCAGCAACCCCCATCCATCTGCGCATTGTTTTTATGCCTTAGCCTACCTATTTGATGCTGTATTAGGGAGCGGGGATGGAATCGATCAAGTTAAATATCCTTAACAACATTAAAATCATCTCCCAACACCCAGGGATACATAGTCCTGTCTGCCAGGAGAGAGGACAATCTTGTTAGATAAGCAGCTTGATCAGCAGGAGGTGCCTAGATACAACCCAGCACAATCGGTGCCCCATCCAAGGTCCCTGTAGGAACACATAATGACCCTGTGTATCAATCCTGGAGTCTATCAATTTGAATGGGACCCCGGCACAAAACCAGATTGTGGTACCCCACGTAAATGAGGTGTATGAGGTATGAAATAACTGCCCATGCAACTTTTTACGAATTTTCAAGGCCTAGTGAGTAGTTAGGTGCATTTCCTGCAGGAACACCGTATGCACTCGAATCCTTGTCAACTGTGCTAGCACCTGTACCTTTTATATATGGACCACAGTCCCTGTGCATTCCATGTAAGTATATTGTACTTGTAAAGAGCGATTGTCTTCATGTACTAACTGTACCTTGAGTGGATCCTCCATCCTCTTCCAACCCCCACCCCTAAATGTCCTACCTCCAAGCAAGACAGTGAGTAACATTAGAAAGTAAGGAAATCCCCGATGTAACTTCAGGGTCCAACTGGAAACAAGCTGTGGACCAAACATTGTAAACAGTAAATATAATACAAAGATCATACAACAGTTACCTTCGCTAGTGGGAATGCATGGCAAATGGCCCTCAATGCCAATAAGGCTGGGCTGGCAGGGAGACATTTTTAGACCAAGCAACCTGACCCAGGACCCATCGATTCTATGCACTGGAGAATGTAGAAGTAGTATCTCTCTCACCCAAAGTCTTCCCTAATATAAAGCTGCATGTATGGCTATCAAATCTATTAGGCAAATAGAGCAATGGGAGAAAAGGCTGAGTCAATGGTGTATGGGGTATGCCCCTCGACATTGTTACCATAAATTGTACTTACAGCCCTCAACTTATCAAATCATGCATCATCTGAGGCATTATTGTAGAGAACAGCAAGATACTGCTAGCAGTGTCGGAATCAGAGATGCTGCTTCTGGAGGAGCTGGAGCTGATGATGTCCGTGGAGTGTCACGGGGAGTGTGCCCAACAGAGAGCAGCCCGTTGGCCCTCCAAGGCCTGTTGCTGCTATGGGACAGATTCTGAGGCTGCTCTTCGTTTGACAACTCGACGGCGGGATCTCCAAACTCATTGTGCTTTAGATGAATCACGCCCTGGCCGTTGCTGTTGTTGAGAATCCGGGAAACTGTTGTTCCATCCAGTTCCATGCCTCTTCAGGTGTATCAAAAAAGATGGAGCACTGTTCATAGAGCATCTTTAATTTAGCCAGAAAGAGCAGAGCATATTTAAGGTCTGCTGTGCGCAACTGTTCCTTAACCTACGTTACATTGAGATTGTGTAATCTGGAAACAGAGATCTTGACGTTTTGCATTTTGATAGGAGCTTTTTCACGTGCCATACATAGTAGTACATCCTGTTTCCTGAAGTTGAGTATCTTGGCCAACACAGGGCATGAAGGAGCATCGGGAATGGATTTTCCCAAGGGAACCCAATTGACTCTTTCCACCACAAAAAAGACAGACAGTCCTGTGGGAACCACCACAGTATGGAACCATATCTCAATGAATTGAGTGGTATGAGGCCCTTCTGCGCTCTCTGCAACACAAACGATCCATACACTGTTTCTGTATAACCTTCCTCCTGCATCATCCACCCAGGATTTGAAGCTGCTCAACCTGCATCATTTCCCTCTACTCTATGCCACTGCACCCTATGCCATTGTAGTCTACTCTGCACCTCTCTAGTCTATGCCACTGCACTGTACACCACTTCATTCTATGCTACTCTACTCTACACCACTCTACTCTGTGCCAATGCACATCACTGAGCTCTATGCCACTGTACCAGGAGCGGCACATGCAGGAAAGAGTGGTGGGGCGATGGGGGGTGGGACTCGACAGTTGACAATGTTTTCCCTCATCGTCGTCTGTCAAATCCCCCCACACTGCCCCACTGACCTACCACTCTTACCTGAACAGGCCACTCCTGCACTGTGTGCTGCTCTGCACCACTGCACTGTACCCCACTGCACTCTATGCCACTTCACTGTATACCAATGTACTCAATGTCACTCTGCTGTACAGAACCCTACGTCACTGCACTATATGCCACACTATTCTAGTCTGCACCAGTGCACTCTATGCCACTTTGCTCTACTTGGCACCACTTCACTTTATGCCACTGTACTCTATTTCACTACACTCTATGCCACTCTAATCCCCTCTGACAACAATGCTCTATGCCACTGCACTCCACATCACTCTATTCTACTCTGCACCACTCCACTTTATGCCACTGCACTCTATGCCATCGCTCTCAACCTCCCTGCACTCTATGCCATTCCACTTTATGCAATGGCACTCCATTGTGCACCACTACGCCACTGCACACTATGCCATTGCACTCTACTCTGCACTATTCTACTCTGTGTCACTGCACTCTACACTACTCTACTTTGCAGCACTGCACTCTATCGTACTCTACTCTGCACCACTGAACTCTATGCCACTACACTCTATGCCAGTCTACTCTGCTCTGCAACATTCTGCTCTATGATAGTTCACTTTATGCCACTGTACTCTGCGCTTCACCTCTCCACTCTATGCCACTGCACTGTACCCCACTGTACTCTACACCCATACACTCTATGCCACTGTACCCTACTCTGCCCCTTCTACTCAATGCCACTGCAATCAATGCCAATGTATTCTATACCTTTACACTCTACTCTGTACCACTCTACTCTGCACCACTTCCCTCTATGCCACTGCACTCTATGCCACTTTACTCTACTTGGCACCACTTCACTTATGCCACTGTACTCTATTCCACTGCACTCTATGCCACTCTAATCCACTCTGACAACAATGCTCTATGCCACTGCACTCCACATCACTCTATTCTACTCTGCACCACTCCGCGTTATGCCACTGCACTCTATGCCACTGCATGGAATTCCCTGCACTCTATGCCATTCCACTCTATGCCATTGCACTCCATTGTGCACCACTATGCCACTTTACACTATGCCATTGCACTCTAATCTGCACCATTCTACTCTATGCCACTGCACTATACATTACTCTACTTAGCAGCACTGCACTCTATCCTACTTTACTCTGCACGACTGAACTCTATGCAACTAAACTCGATGCCAGTCTACTCTGCTCTGCAACATTCTGCTCCATGATAGTTCACTTTATGCCACTGTACTCTGCTCTGCACCTCTCCACTCTATGCCATTGCACTGTACCTCACTGTACTCTACACCCATACACTATATGCCACTGTACATTACTCTGCCCCTTCTACTCTTTGCCACTGCAATCAATGCCACTGTATTCTATACCTTTACACTCTACTCTGCACCGCTCTACTCTGCACCACTGCACTCTATGCCACTGCACTCTTATGCCACTTTACTCTACTTGGCACCACTTCACTTTATGCCACTGTACTCTATTCCACTGACCTCTATGCCACTCTAATCCACTCTGACAACAATGCTCTATGCCACATCACTCTATTCTACTCTGCACCACTTCACTTTATGCCACTGTACTCTATTCCACTGCACTCTATACCACTCTAATCCACTCTGACAACAATGCTCTATGCCACATCACTCTATTCTACTCTGCACCACTCCGCGTTATGCCACTGCATGCCGCTTTTGAGGAGAGGAGATCGTCCCGCACACACACGCGATTTCCCGCGGTGTTAGATGCAGATCCCCCGGTGCTTGTGGGCGAAGTTTAGTGTATAAGAACAGGACCTGGAAGTTACTCCCCCGGAAAGTGACGTGTGTGAGTGATCCGCATGGATGTGCTACTCTATTTGTCAAGATTTGTTCGCTTGCTCTACAATATTGTGAAGGGTGCTCCCAGATCGGATTTTGTTGTCATTTTGTTCACCTTGTCCTGAGGAGGCCGGATTGGTTGGAAGGCGAAACGCGACCGCGTCAACACTTTCCATTAGGAGGAGTCTGATTCAAACTTTAATTAAAGTGGAATTATACTTCTTTGACACAATTTTCTTTATAGTTTGGTTCCTTATTTTTTTTTTTAACCTATTGTGTCTGACTACCTCGGTGTGTACTTCCTAGAAATAATAGGAGGACACCTAGCTTCTGCTACAATAATTTTGTTCTGGGTGAAGATGGATTCATTTATAATCAAGTATTATCTATATTAACTTTGTGTATTTTGTCCCTTGTTGTTGTATATAGCTGTGTATATATGTATGTAGATTTGTGTGTATTGCAAATGTGATATTGACTGAAATATATTGAAGAATGTTTTTCTTTGTGATTATGATAATTCAAATGTATAATCACTTTCTCCATTAGTAGTGATGGTGTGCTTGTTGAGCAATTGGTAAGTCAGTGGATTAGCGCTACCAGTATAGGAGAATTAGTAGTCTGCTATGAACTAATTAATTAGATATTCATTCCTCCTTTACCATCTTTTGAATTTGCTTACTTTACTCTACTTGGCACCACTTAACTTGATGCCACTGTACTCTATTTCACTGCACTCTATGCCACTCTAATCCACTCTGACAACAATGCTCTATGTCACTGCACTCCACATCACTCTATTCTACTCTGCACCACTCCGCTTTATGCCACTGCACCCTATGCCACTGCACTCAACCTACCTGCACTCTATGCCATTCCACTCTATGCCATTGCACTCCATTGTGCACCACTACGCCACTGCACACTTTGCCATTGCACTCCACTCTGCACTATTCTACTCTATGCCACTGCACTCTACGATACTCTACGTTGCAGCACTGCACTCTATCCTACTCTACTCTGCACCACTGAACTCTATGCCACTACACTCTATGCCAGTCTACTCTGATCTGCAACATTCTGCTCCATGATAGTTCAGTTTATGCCACTGTGCTCTGCTCTGCACCCCTCCACTCTACGCCACTGCAATCAATGCCACTGTGTTCTATACCTTTACACTCTACTCTGCACCACTCTACTCTATGCTACTTTGCACAACTACATGCTATGCTACTCTACTCTACTCTACACCACTGCACACTACACCACTGCACTCTACTCTGCCTCTTCCTCACAACAACTAACCTGCCTGTAACTTGAGGTAATGCCTGTAAGTCAGACACCCTTGCACTATGGTAAAGGCACTAGGCTGCGCACACTGCACCACCACGAGAGATCAGATATACCCCATATCTTTGAATATATGGAGCATTTCTACTCTCATCATTTCACACAATGCAGCGCTACAACTTTGCTTGATGCCGAGCATTGAATGAAAGTTTGGTAAGTGTGGTCCAAGGTTTGTAAGTGTTTATAAAGCAAAGTTTCGCATCTATTTTACATGCAATATGTTATCATTCACCATCCTCTACATCGGCCATGTCCACGCCCTCGACTCTGGCAATCAACTCAGAAGGTATTAGTAATGCCACCTGCTCCTGCAAAGGATTCAACTCCTCCTGGACATCCGGTCCTCCTCTGGTCCTCATTGCAGCCTTAAGGTTACTAGTCCGTTTTTCTTTTGTCTTATGCTTGTGGTCATGCCACCTATTTTTTAAACTCAACTACGGTGCTAGTTAGTGCCACACAGTTGATCTTGTCAACTATTGCTTGACATAAAGCAATCTTTTTGCCTAATGGCAACTTAGAGGTATCAAACAAAAGATGTTAATTTTTGGGCTTATAACTTATCAATATTTGGCTTTCTTCTTCTGTAAAGTTTATCTTCCTCTTCCATTTATTCTGGATTTCGGAAACATCTTCACGGTCCCCTCCTGTTTACCTGATGCTCCTTCCGTGGTACAAGATGGTGGTGTATTCTAACAACAAATGTCGTTCCGCGTGGATATTTTTTATACTTTCCCACTACGCATTGCACTCCTGCATGACGCAATAATGGCTTGCAGTACATAAAGGCGTCTTGCAGCACGTAAATAAGATTTGCATCATGTAGGTAGTTTTGTTACGGCGCGTTGCGACACTACAATTTTGTGTCACGCTCTCTGCCCTATGTCATGGAGCACTGAATGTTAGCACAGCGCTGCATGACTCTTGGTAAATATAGCACACAATTTATTCCCTGGGAGAACAGAAGACCCTCTGGGTAATAGTGTTGCCATAGAATTACGGGAAGACTGCCGCCAGAGATGATGGTTCTAGGCTAGCATTATAGAGTCAGCCTCTTCCTCACAGACTACTGTCTATTTAGGATTAGGCCAATTTTCATAACTCGACCTTGCATACGCCACATGTACAATGAACAGGCTTTTTTTCAATATATAAAAAAATCTGCTTTGAATTAATTTTTGTGTGTCTTTTCTCTATACAAGACTTTATAAAGTAATAGTAAGAACTGTAAAAATTGGTGGAGCTCTATTCCACATTTAATGGAACGGTAATGATTGAATCACCGAGGTGTTCGTTGTGAAGATATTTTTGTCAAAAACATAACGAATTGGGCACATATTTCCTATGCTATTAGGACTATTACCTCATTTGCACTTAACCACTTTTCTTGCACTTCCTTGGCACACCCAATGATTCAAAGTAACTGCAATATGACTTCAGTGTATGTGTATGTCCAAGGCAAATGTTAACCACATACCTTAAAATATCTCGCATGCTTATAAATCAAGTATAATCTTCGTCTGTGTATATTATTTTTGACTGTTACCATAATACGTCTGATTCATGCATGGAAACTCGTCTGAGAATGGAAGGCCGACATATTTTATGTATCAGGACCAGGAAGTAATGAAGATATGCCCACATTGAAAGATACTGACAAAAGGGAATACAACTTTATATGGGTCTGTTTCGAATTAAGAACATTCACTGCTCCTGCACTGAGCCAGAGACCACTCAGGAAAAATGCCCAGAGTGAGAAGTGGGGTTGGGCCATATGGTGGAGGTCACTGGTAACTGAGCTAGGAGAATCTGTGAGGTCAGAGAAGGAGAAAATCATTTGCTTTTTATCAGCAAAGAAAGAGGTGGTACGAGAAACCAAACCCAGTCACAACAATTTGATGTTCTCGACGGAGATTGTTTAGGGAGATAAGAGAAGTGACTCAAGACCTGAGCTTTGGTAAAGCCTCCGTCGTGGTCTGGTGTAAGGGGAGTCTAAAATCTCTAAAATCCTAAACCTAAAATCATAACAATTGTTATGGATAGACAAACTTAGTAGTACTCGAGTGAAGGGTAAACAGGATGGCATAGTGTGTTATGTTATAAACTCTGAAAGCTCTTTTTTTTCTTACCTCATATCTATAGGTCGCAAATCGACCTACCTCATGAATATTAATGAGGTAAGTCTCATTTTGCAACACACTAGAAATTGAAGCACTTTCACCTGGAGAGTGGTCTGCTGGGATCAACAGACCACTATGTCTGTGACTGCTTTTAAATAAAGCAATCTATTTTTTGCAAATGCAGTCTATTTTTCTTGATGGGAAACAGGAGGTGTTTAAAAAAAATATAGATATATATTTGTCACTAACATTTTTCAAGGGTAGGCAGTGGTCCATCGAACCACTGCTCTCTTAAAAATATTACTTTCAACATTCTTGTGGGCCCCTTCTCATTTGCGAATGTCTTACCACTACATTCTTGTAGTCAGTAAAGTATTAAATGTGTTGCAACCGGATTTCAGTTGTAAAACAATAATACATACCAATCAGATTCATTTTGTCGAATGGACACCCTATACATGCCCCTTCCAAATTCTGAATAGGTATTTGTTCACGAACGGGAATTGAAATTCAGTAACATTTACAAATCACAATTTAGTTTTGTACATGAGAAAAGGCATTTTTGCAATCATAAGCAGTGCAGTTCTGAAAATCGTACTCTTCGCCACCACAAATTGGTTACATACATCTGGCCTTAAGCACTTAATGTGATTCTTTTCTGTAGGAATTTTTCTATGTTAGAAAAACGATGGGGCATATTACCAAGCAATAGCGATAATTATCGCTATTGCTTGGTTAGAGACAAATATTTACCGCTGAGATGAGGCGATTTTTATAGCAAATAAACCTTGGTATTACCAAGGTTTATCGCAAATGCGATAAAAATCGGCCGCAATGCATGAATATCGCTGAAAAGTCAGCGATATTCATGCATTACCGAGCTAATGCTCTTAGCCATGTTATCCACCTCCCATTCGATAACATGGCTAAGAACTGCTCAGGGCAGGTGTTAGCTTTTGGAGATATTCGCGCTTAGCGCGAATATCTCCATAAGTTGGTAATAGGAGATAGCGATGTTAGCGACTGTTTCCAGTCGCTAACATCTTGGCACGCCCACTTTGCATGTCATTAGTGATAAATATCACTGACATGCAAAGTGGGGCCCAAGATGGTCGCTATCTCCTACTAGCTGTCGCTAACTGGTGTTAGTGACAGCTAGGTAATAGGGAGATAATTTTATCTCCGCTTTCTTGGCTTTTAAAGCCAAAAAAGCGGAGATAAACCCCCTTGATAATATGCCCCCAGGCTTGTAGATGCTGCCTACATACTGTGAGTTGATTGTAACCCAAAATGTAGAGAAAAGATTTAAAACATAGATACGATGTGCAGAATGAAAGAGGCTCACCTTTAATTACAAGAAGCACTATTTTAAAGTGAGTGTAACACTGCATGTGTGCTACAGAATCTATTTTATTCTAGAATGCAAAAATGGTATGGCCATATTCTCAAGGACTTATCAGCCAAAGTCGCAATAAATATATCGCCCCATTCACAATCTGGTGCTAACTACCCATGTCACAAGTTTACCTGCAATAGCAGCCGCAAAAAACATCGCCACAGATGACCCCGCCAACTAAAGCTAATGATATGCAGAGTAGGTGTTCCCGTGCAAAAAGCAGTGAAAACACCACGTCACAACATTCTCAACAACCAGCCAGATCTGCGATAACATCACGAAACAGGCGATAAGGCGCATTAGCAGCAGGAATTTAATACCTGCTCTGACCTGGTGTAAAGTCAGACGACAACCTGCACCAGAAAAGACAGCCCAACCCAGAGCCACACCTGAAGAACGACAGATGCCATGGAGCCAACGATTATGCAGCTTGGACACCCAAGAGGGCAACAACACCCACTGACACCCCACCCAGGACCCCTCCCCACCCCACCACCCCCGAGGCCCTACCCCGGGCACCTCTCAACCCCTTGACCAAGATATTGCAAATCAACTTCAGGAAATCATGAACAAAATCATTTGCCTGATGTTGCACAATTACTACAATTAACATTCATGTGTGGTCAGAAAAATGAGCATCATTCATTCACCGTTGAAAGTCCAAACAAAATATCACAATCAAATTTGACTCTAAACAACTATTTGGAAGAGTCATGGCGGGTCATCCCTGGACAATCTGTAAGTCACAGCCGGCAAGAAAAAATCAAAGATAAGAAGGTGTGTCAGGCACTCATCAAAGGACAGAGAGACAGAGAGAGAGAGAGAAAGAGAGAGAAAGAGAGAGATAGAGAGAGAGAGAGAAAGGGGAGGGAGAGGGAGAGAGAGAAAGAGAGAGGGAGAGAGGGGGGAGAGAGAGGGAGAGAGAGGGAGAGAGAGAAAGAGAGGGAGAGAGAGAGGGGGAGAGAGAGAGGGAGAGAGAGGAAGAGAGAGAGAGAAAGAAAGAGAGAGAAATAGAGAGATTTTATAAGGAGCGCAAGGCCAATCGGGCTCTTGGCTCATACATGCCAACTGTTGCATATGTATCTCTATTGGTGCACCCTAAGTCTAAGGCCTGACATCAATTGCAGCGCAAAGGCCACATCACATGCCAAAAATGCAAGCAGTAGTGAGACTAACATTAGGTATGAAAGCTCCTCTGTCTCCATACATAAGGTGGAAGGACATCTGAAATCTCCGACCTTGGTCTTGGATGTGTCTGGTACCCCCTGAGTGAGATAACATACCAGATTTTGACGACTCCCACACCACGAACTGCGCAAAGGATAGACCAACGTGTTCACACCCCACACACAGTTGTCACTGCTTGAGGTACATCTGCATGGGATGCCCTTGACACATAAGTAAAAAACAACCCATATTTCCAAACGTTGCACACACATATGACTCATTGCTCCGAGCTGGGGCATATCATCCACATAACTGCCGCCGGTCTGAGGAGTGCCGGTGCTACGAGACCAACAAACGCAATGGCAGGCCATCCGGGGTACATTCACAGCCCCCGTCACGTTGAACTGTAGCGTGCACGAACGCTGCATCTGTTGGGATCACTGCCACTGGCAGTGTTGCGCATCAATTACAGTCTGACTTTCCGTCTTGCGTATATCACCTGCATCCAGCCCTGGACCCACTGTTGATCATGCACATTCAAGTGGCCCATGGAGGTCTGCCTATCCAACACAACGGTTGCTGAACTGGATTATGACTTATGTGTGCGCCCCCTGTTGGCTAACAAACAGAAGTGTAACTGTGATTTCTGTGCATGGCATGCCTTGATATTTGACGTATGTGCTGGCAGTAGTGGATGGGAGATTGCACAAGTCATTGTGTGCGGTGACCACATCGAGGCGCTCCACTATTGGGCTGTGTTGCGGATTGGTGAAACGGTGTGGACGGAGCACATCTGTCTGGACCAGTTAATGGATTGGCGCTCCCTCGTGTTAGTTGAACTCGAAAATGACGTACTCTTGGAACTGATTGCCCATGAAGCTGCGCTCACATTCATGGACCAGTAACTACGTTTGTGCAGCCACAACTGATTGCCAGCCAGAGCACAGGTCCCAACACCTTGTTGCATCTTTGAGGAATGGTCATATATCCCACCACAACAGTGGACATGTCTGCATTCGCCCGGACTCAGAATGCATGTGCGTGCACCTACGCGTGTTAGTAGACACCTGTGCAAGGTGATGCGGTCCCATGGGTGGAGCTGCACAGCGTTGTTTGGCAACATTCCCAAATCTGACATACTGCTGGAGGGTGAGTGCACACATGGCAATGTAGTACAACATGTGACCTTGTTGGACCCTTCCACCTGCTCACTGTCAGCAGATCACACAGTCGGCGCAGTCTGGAGGCACAGCACTTTGCAGATCCCATGGGCTGTGAGTCGTGTCCCCTGACACAGGGCCATGAGCAGATGCCAAAAATGACTTGTCCAGCAAGGCAAGGTGTGCTGAGCATGTTGCCATCTGTAATGACTGGTGTTCATGTTTGCCTCCCCATTTCTTGCACCTTGACATGTCCCTATGCTGCCTGTAAGTGTCTTAAGCATTTGTCTGCATGTTGTGGCCCTTTCCCATACTGAAACACACATGCTAATAAAGTCTACGCAACTTCACCAGTGTTCAACTGTGATGAGTGTTGATTAGAATGACAAATCGTGTGCCTCAATGAGCATTGTCCGTACACAGGGAGGGACTGACTGCCGCATGTACATTGGGGGTGAGTCCCTATTGACAGCTCCACCTCTGTGAGCCAGACATTGTGGTTAGGATAGTTGCTGATAGATCTGTGCACTTACTTATCTTCAGCAATGTGAGTATGGTGTCCAACTTCTTGCCATGTGGATCAATGTGACCCATCAAAACAGGCTGTGTCCACACAGATGTGCGTAAGTAGGTATATAAAGAGATGTTCTGTTGCCACATGTGATGGGGGACACTACTTCAGGCCTGCTACCGATTTTGGCATTTCTACACACAGCCCTATTTAATACATGGATGTGGGGCTACGTTGGGGGGTTGTGAGATTGTTGTTCATGTGCAATGAGGCCACAGCTAATTCACACCTTCACAGTCATCCAATCGGCCATGTGGGTCAGGGTCAAACATGCACATTGATGTCATTTACCAAGGTGTACCTTTTAGTGCAATCAATGTCCCTACATTCATCCATACTTTTATACTTGAGTAAACATAGACATTACACATCTGTGTGATTTTGAATGTTTTATTCGCATTCTGTGGAGTGTCGGAACTGGAGCAGTACATGGCCATGCCAAGCCCACATTACATAGTTGTCCAGTGGTGGGCCAACCAGAGTCTTTGGGGGAATGAAAAGTTATTCGAAAGAGGAAGAGTTCAGTCTGCATCAGGATTGTTGTGTCATTGGCAACCAGAGCACATATGGCAGTCCATGTCAGGGTCCAGGTGAATGTTGCAGAGTGTTTCGGGGGACTGTGGGAGGTGTTGTTCCAGGGCACGATGCATAGGGCTGAACCAGGAAGGGACAGGCCATATGGCGGGGATGGATGCTACTACCTCCTTCCTCACACAGTCATTACCATCCACATCTTATGTCTTCTGTGTCTGGTGTGTCAGGTGTGTGTGGTGGTGTTATGGCTTCCTCACTGTGTGTCACTGACACATCAGGGGACGAAGATGGTACGGCTGCATCGCTGTATGCCAAAGACAGATCCAGAGCAGAGATGAGTGTGTCAAAGTTCCTGCAGCAGTCATCTGAGACAGGCTCTGTGGCAGCAATGTCAAGATGAGGATCTGCAGGTCATGGAAGATCGCAGCTACATCTCGCTGGTGTTCAGCCGTTGCAGCCATACTTCCAGCCTGCATCGGTTCCATGGTCTCCATTGTCCTCCGCATCTGTGCCAACTCTGTGCTGTCATCACTGGAGCCTGTCTGACTAGACAGTTCTTGTATCCGAGTAATGGCCCCAGCGATGTTAGCCAAGGATTGTTGGAGAGCAAGGAGCAGACAGTGGGTGTCCGTTAGGGACTGTAAGTGGTCCCTGATGGGACTGAGACACCCACGTATGGCATCAAGTTTGGCTGCCACAAGGTCAAACCCCACCCGCAGCTGATCAGCCATCTTCTCCTGGCACCCTAACACACAGCATTGGAGTGCCATGTGTTGGTCGTGGGGGGTCCTGTTAGACAGCCGTGGTGGTGTGTGCTTCCTGTTGTGTGGTCTGTGCAGGGGGTGGGGTCACCTTGATGCAGCTGGGCTGCCCTGCTCCTGGTTGTGGGGTGCAAAGGCTGTCTACAATCCATTGTAAGGTATCAGAGCAGATGACCAGGGGGTCCTCTTCATCATCACTCAAGAGATGTCTGGTCTGCTCTGCAGGAGGTGTTGATTGTCCCTCTGCAATGTAAAGGGGAGATGCAGGTTAACAGTTTGCCCCATGTATGTTGACGCATTGTACATGTTTCCAGACAGACAGCATGACAATGTACATTGTGACTGTTTTGGAGTAGCTGGCTATTTGATGGGCGACAGTGGACATTTCGACTACATGACGGATATGCGGTTGTACATTATCATCTCACAGTTTCATGCGATGCCATATGTGATTGGCCAGTTTGTGCGCACAAGCGGCACCAGTTGTGTCCTCTGTCCTGTGGTGTAAGTGTTGCACTTTGTACCACATTATCGTCAATGTTGATGTGCTGTGATTGCTATGTGTGTGTTCTGCATTGTTGGAGATTCACCACTGCAGCTCTGATTTAGCGGCCCCTTATCCCTTTGAGGCGGTGTGCCTTTCACCCGTGTTCTTTTCGGGTACTGCGGTCTGGACGACGTGGGTCATTTGTGCTCTTGGACGTTTTTTGTACTCTTGTGCATTGTTTGTCTGCAGATGTGTTGTTGAGGTCAGGGGTTGTATGTGCACGTGGATGTGTCAGAGTGTGGCCTGCTACTTTGAGGATATGATCCACACTGGGCCCCCTAAGTGTCCTGCACCATGTCATGTATTTTGGCCTCAACCATGCTATCGGTCATGCAGTGTCACTTGCATTGTCAGTGTGGCTTACAGAGCCGCAGCTTTGCTGGATTCAGCACATGTGCATGGGTAGGTTGTGGGATTGGTGATAGGGAGGGGGGCCCCTTTGTGCACATAGTGGGCTGGGGCCTCCTTGGTGTTTCTATGTGTGCTGCAGTGTGCCAAGGGTATCAGGGACATGATCCAGGGTCATTGTGGGTGTGCAGTGTGCTACATATGATTGTGCATGTGTGCCATTGTGCCCATCTCCCTCCGTCCCCCCAAGCACTGGTCGCTACTCACCCTTTTGCTGCTGAGTCAGGTCATATCAAGCTGTGTCTGGGCTCCCGACTCCTTGCACCGTCTCCACAATGATGACTGTGGCCACCATTTCCTCCAGCTCATCCAGCTCCTCTTGTGGCGCAGGACTCCCACCTCCAGTCGCCTTTTCAGCCTTCCTGTTGGCAGCGACTTTCTGTTTGGTTTGACTTTGCACATCATGCCAGCGCCTCTTGACCTCCTCCATTGACCTAACTCAACACTGACTGCATTCACGTTGTTACCAATGGACTGCCATATTTTCGTTTGTGTTGCCAATGATGCAGTGGAGGTGACGAACAGTTGTTGGTAGTATTCTGTCACCTCCGTGATGATGATCTGGTCTTCCTGCGGACTGAACCCAGTCTTCCTCTTCCTCTCCTCCTTGCCCTTCCCCGAACATGGGATTCCTGGCTAGTCATCTGTGGGGCTTGTGGGGTTCGGGTTGTCCTCGGCACTCGGTCCGGGTGCATTCATGGTGCTACGCAGTTTGATTTGGTTTTGGTGTGTTTTTTTGTTGCTTTTACAGAGCATTTTCCCGCATGGGAATTGCAGGCCTGTCGTTGGTTGACGCAGATTTTTGTATCGCGGTTTGGAGCTTGTCAACTTTATTCGCCTTCGTGTTTCACATTTTTTCTCCGTTGCGTTGATTTTTACGAGGTCATTTGGCGCGTTACCCTCACATGGTTCCGCCGGGTTGGGAATACAACGTTAACACAGTGTTATGTTGTGTCGATAGACTACGATGTGCAAAGTTACATTAAGCTAATTTTGCCGATTATCACATGTTCTTGAGAATATCCCCTGCAGTGTTAATAAAATGTTGTTCCTGAGCTTCCAAATAAAACAATCCTTTTAATTGCAGATAATTACAATTTTGAAGTGTTTTTTATGAATGGTTGAGGATTGTATGGTTTACGAACAGTGAAGGATTAAACTGTGGAGGCCCCTAGGCAGTGGAAATGTCGGTCCCCCCCTCGTAAATTATCCTCTTATACCCTATGCACCAGTTTTTTTTGCAAACTGACAGCTGCCAGTACATGAGCTTTTAAGAGACAAACTTTGATTTGAATCTGATGTCTCTGATTTATGTACTTTAAGTTGTTAATGGGTACATTACATTAATACAGTATTTTCTTTATAGAGTTTTTAATGTAAAGTTTTAGTTTCTTTGAGTTGATTCATTTTTTCTATCTTTTGGAAACAAACAAAACCTGGAACGAGCTCCCGGCAGAAATCAGACTCGCCCCCTCCCTGAACACCTTCAGAAAGGACATCAAGACCTGGCTCTCTGGCTAACAGACCTGCAACCCCCCCCTCAGCGCCTTGACACCCTCAAGGCGCCTCAGCGCCTTGAGTAGCGCGCTTAATAACCTCTGAATGATTGATTCATTGATATTTAAGAAAGCGTGATTGTATTATGTCGCTGGGCCCTCAAAACCAGTGGGGCCCATTGGTCGGTGTCTACATTGCCTATTTGGTAATCTGGAAATGTTTAGGAAAGGGATACTTGTTTATCAATGTGTATTAAATTATTGAAAGAGCTAGATTACAGAAAGTGCTGTGTAATTTCCTTTTGTCACATAACATGATGCATAATTCTCATTTCCTTGCCACATAATTATCTTTTTGGACACATATTGTAGCACAACCTTAGAATTTAAGTTGGCTGACCATTGCTGCAAAATTCTGTGAGCTCTTTTAGAAACAAAATATTATGAATATATATTTTAAAGACATGCAGAAAATTATGAAAACAAATTTAGGTAGTGTTCTTCATTTTTTATTTATTTCTAAAATGTCCCACAGAACTTGATTGGAGTATAGTAGTGGCCTGTCTGGCGCTGGTGCTTAGCTGGCACTCTGGGTGGTTTTTTTTGGTGTATGAGATAGTTTTGTATGTGGTAGATAAAATGCTACAATTGAGTGATCACACAGGCAAATGATCTGACTGTCTTTGACTGGCTGTATTATGATTTACTCCATATTCCAAAGAGCCGATATTACCAAACTCTTTTCATTAACAATTAAGCACCAAGTTCAATATATATATTGGAATTGATTACCAAGTAGAGCCTGTCACAGAACAAATATGATAGACCTTGATCTATAGACATCTTGAATCTTTGTCGTAAGCCTTGAGAAAGGCCTAAGCCTGCAAGGGCAACAGGATGGAACACATGGTGGCTGTAATGCATTAAGAAATGCATGAAACTGAGGACATCAACGTATGACCAGGTCTGTGAAGCAACTGAGTAAGTACATTCAGAACTCAAGAAAAATAAAAGAACACACT
The DNA here is from genome assembly GCF_964261635.1 of Lissotriton helveticus. Lineage (NCBI taxonomy): Eukaryota > Metazoa > Chordata > Amphibia > Caudata > Salamandridae > Lissotriton > Lissotriton helveticus. Next base: position 318,774,370 of record NC_136068.1, read on the forward strand.
CTTATCTAGTCTATGAACTTTTTTCATGTAATTTGCTCTAGTTTGTATCATTGAGAACTTACGCTCCACAGAGACAAAACTGTAGACCACTCAACGTCATACTTCACTTAACACATATATCCAATCCTATCTTGTCTCCTTCAGGAAGCCGGCCATACCTATATCACAGTGTGAACCCACCTTAAAACTTTAATTACACATATCAAGGCACTTCTGAAGGAGACCGGGGGTAAGGGCCCCTAATTCCTGTTTGCAGATGTCACTCAATACTTATGAGTACAGGAATGAAAGTTGTAACCCCGTTTCATTGGCCTTCTTGAGGAGTTGAAATATATCAATTCTGTGGCTGTGAGGTTTGTTCTTTATACTATTGTGCACATCCGTCTGGCATTTCCTGTGTTACAAAAGGAGGTAACACTCACACCCAGTCAAACGATCTGGGTTTAATCCATCACCATTCTTTAGCCCACTCTGCCACCCCAGTTCAGACATGGCCATTTGCAAATCAGTCTGACCCTGTGCCTCATGGGAACAGTCCAGCTCGAATTGCCAAGCCATGCTTTCCCTGGACCGGAAACAAGCTTCCTAGGACCGGTTTCTGGCATTTCAGTTGTCTTCAGCCAGGCTTGCTTGAATCCAGTGGCAAAGTGAGCAAGGGACTCATGTCTGAGCTTACCCTGCCAACGTATGGCGAACAAAGCGGTACAAAAGGGGGTGGTGATGGACGGAGCATCTGAACCAATCAAATACTCACGCCCAGTCAAAAGATCTGGGTTTAATCCATCACCGTTCTTTAGCCCAGTCTGCCACCCCAGTTCAGACATGGCCATCTGCAAATCAGTCTGACCCTGTGCCTCATGGGAACAGTCCAGCCCGAACTGCCAAGCCATGCCTTCCCTGGACCGGAAACAAGCTTCCTAGGACCGGTTTCTGGCATTTCAGCCGTCTTCAGCCAGGCTTGCTTGAATCCAGTGGCAAAGTGAGTTGTTTTGTGTTCCTGTGTCCCTGGTGAAATCTGTAGTCTTTGGTACTAGATTGGGCATGACACAGGTGACAATGGGCAATGAGTTAAAATGTAGGTGAGGGCTATCCTTGACTCTGGCATGGTTAAAGGTAGATTGCAGTGCTTCTTAGACGTGAAAAAATTGTATCTTTAGGAAAGGTTATGAAATCCGCAGATCAGATTCATGCTCGATGATTATCAGAATGTTTCTTCATCACTAAACAGATAAGCAAGGCAGTGAGTCAGGTGTTTGTGGGAGGCGTTCTTTCGGATATCAGCCCATACTGAGGGTCCAGAAGTGGAGACAAGCATTGGTGTGTGGAGTTATCCCTATTTACTGCATAATGCACATTTTGTTCTGTCCCTTGACTGGTCACCAAGGATGCCAGATTAGGTGTGGGCTGCCTGCCTTTAACTAGCAGATGTAGCCCATGATCCATTCTCGTATGATTCTGTAGATGGGTGCAGATAAACAAAACACTTACTTCTGAAGAAAGTAAACATGATACCGATTGCCTGGTTCAGAGACAACGGAAAGTCTTCTGAAGGTTGATCCTTTTGGTGACAGAAGACTGCATGATAACAGCGACCCTCATAGACTTTTCACAACGATGCATATAAACCACACACTCTGAATAAGGACATTGTTTTGTAGAAAGGTGACTTAAGAATTCTTCTAGAACAGATGAAGCTTCTGATGTGAGTACTATGATTTTCCTTGAATTCAGAGAAGCCAACTTGACGTCGGTCTGAGAACGTCTCAGGTTTAGTTCTTTGTAGGTTTTGACAATGAGCCTGAAATAGAGTTCGAAGAATGAACAACTCTGCCACAATGCGCCCTAACCGCCAGATGACTAGTGAAGTATAGCCTATGGAACTTGTAACAAGGTGGGTGGGGTATCTTTTACATTTGTGATGGACTATCCCACCCACAAAACTCTCAATAAACTTGCATTTGTCTACATTTGGAGCGCATGATTTTAAAAAGAGACAAACGTGGGCTTAGGTACTTGTTAGATATTGAGTGGTGGACGCTGAAGGAACAGTGTTGTTTATGTTTACTACCAGTGACATTAAATTTGATGAAGCACCAGTGGTATAGAGTAGTTTATGTGTGTTTCTCTGGTGAGAACATATAAAAGACATTTACTATTAAGGAACCAGGATTTCTCTATTTTAATAACTAATGTGCATTTTCCTTACTGTCATGCTTATCTAAAGATTGTGTTATTTTCTACAGTAAAACAGAAGCTGAAATGGGCTAAGGTCTGTGGTTGAAGGATTCAAAATAAATCTACCGGGCTATACTTACCAATAGCCCATAAACCAATATACGTTATAATAATTCAGTCGGCAATGGAGAAGGTTCAATCGTTTATTCTTCAGATACAAGCCCTGACAGGGTAGCCTCAGTCTACACGACCCTCGGAGGTGCGCAGAGGAGACTGGTTACATGTTCAAAGTACAAAGCATATATACGTTTCATGTGTTCAAGATGACACCCTACAAGGAAAAACACAACTTGTCAGTAAGCCAGGAGGAATACCCATATAAGGCACAATTGATTTGCTAGTAGCCTAGGCCTAAGCTATTCCGGGGGCAGGTCAGTAAGGTACCTCCCTGTCTATCTGGAGCCCGGGGAGTACAGGAACGGGCTCTGCTAGAATGTGCGCATCCCACAAGAAGGGCAGGTGTGACCTTGAGTCTTCCTCGAGCTACCAGCTAACAATTATCGTAAGCAGTTTTGGCTGCCACCGTGGTTTCGAGCAGAAAGCATAATCACGTGGTTTCTGGGAAACAGCATTTGCACAGAGAGAAACGAAACAAAATGGCTTCGGCTATATCAATAGGGCAACTACAGAAAAAGTGAATCGTCGGTATATATGTGACCATAATGTACTCTAAATACCAGATTATCATAAACACAGGGTTATATTGAATATATTAGGCCAATAACACATGTTATCAAAATTCGATCCCAACAGACGGCCCTTTTGGCCTACTATAGCCAATATAACTAAAATTATTCCACAAAAACCCCTTCATCGATCTGCATGAGGTCTGACGCCTCCTTTTGAATCATCTGCTTCTCGGCACTTGCTTGGCGAGAAAACTTTAAAGCAGATGTGATTCGTGCTGCACAGAACGAGCAGCAGGCTGGACCACAGTGGAGCCATGGACAACACGTAAATATTACCCCAAAAGCTCCAGCTAGTATCATAAATATCTTCCAACCCCAAGTAGCTAAAAGACCCCAAAACCAACTGCTAAGGGACCAGGTACCGTTATCTACGTGTGCCTCGCTCGCTAACCTATGTAGTTTTTTAATGGCCAGGTGAATGGTAGGGGCTGAATCAGGAATAAATACGCAGCAAGAGCTGCCGATCACACGACAGGCTCCTCCCCTATCAGCAAGGATGACGTCAAGAACCATCCGGTTCTGAAGCGAAACAAGCCTCGTCGCCTGAAGCTCTACGGTAATATTAGTTAAGATCCCAGTGGTGGTATGGACCACGTTATCAACTATTCGGGACAAACGTCGTATACTACGGCTATTGAATATAAGTCCCCAAAAGGGGGTGAGACCTTTAGCAAAATCCTCAAATTGCTGCAGGGAAGTGTCTGTCTGATCAGTACTATCGGTGTCAAAACTCCTAATATTTCTCCTAACCACAGTCTCTTTCTGAACTAGCTGATGAGTTCGGTGATAATCGGGTGGAGCAATATACACAGGAGGGTAGCGGAATGAAAGATAACAGCTTCCCGACCAACCCCGTGGGAGCCATGTATATGCATTCTCACCACAGACGAAGTATACATCTGGGGGAGTAATCATAGGTGGGGTGCTATATACCTGTAGAGTGTAAGTATAATTACATCTACTCTTTCCTACCTTAACATGGCCTCGTCCTTGTATGCAAAAAGGAGAGGTAGTATTGATAATGGGGATTGGCAATGCTTTGTCATTTGTAACATTTCGATCTTTAAAATGCTGGAAATACATTGTGTCATTGAAAAGTTCAAAATACTGCATTTCTTCCATCAACCATGTAACATTTTTATAATCTTTATATACATTCATGCAGGCTTTGGGGTCCAAAGAACCTTCTCCTGCATTTCCTGCTGCGTCAAATCCCTGATGCTGTTCTATATATTTTAAAATGGCCTCATAATCTTTTTCAGTATAAATTTTCGGTTCCGCTACATAATGTGAATACATCAGAGACAATAATTGAAACCAGGCTTCTCAACTAGCTAAAAAGGACATTGGCAGAGACATGAACAGCTCATGCTGATGCATGACTGAGGGAAGTAACCCGCAGACCCAACAATTTGTTTTGTTTGTGGTGCTGTGAGTTTGATGCAACATTTCGATAAAAGCATTCTTCATGTACGTTTCTCGATGTCTTGCTTTGTGAGAGGGAAAAGAATAGAAAATATGTTCTTTCGGAGCAACAGTAGTTCCTAACAGCTTCTGTACAGGGTGTTGAAACTCTAAGTATACAAATACACACATCATAATCATTGTAATAATAACGATAAAAGCAACAAATGCCACCTTCACTCTGGTGGACCATCCTTATCCACATATCGCCGTGGGGCTAGTGGCCTCTCATCCTCCTTCGCAAATCGAGCAAAAGGAAACATGCTCTCTATAAGTCCAAATCTAACTCGGTCCCTCTCTATAAGTCCAAAAAACTATCTTTGTATCCACAAAACACGCACGCCACCAGAGGGGTTCTTCTTCCTGTGTCCGTTTAGAGCCTCACAGGCAGACTCTTATTATCCTTCAGGGAGAAAGAAACAGCAACTAACTTTCTTCGTTCCGTGGTACAACCGCAGCCCCCCACTCAGTCCTTCTTTCTGAACAGAGCTATTTAGCACAGTGTTCCAAGCTCTCAACAAGTTCAGTCCAGTGTCTCGCTCAGTACCCCAGTGGGTCTATCCGATGTGTCTCAGCTAAAGTCTTTCCCTAGCTCCTACCATGAGAATCTGGGGTACCGCGCTGTTTTCGGGGCCGCAGGTCGTAGTTACAGCGACCAGGTCGCTCTTGATCAGAAAATAACTCAGCTGCATGGGCATCTGGAGCATTCGAATCCTGTGATGCACTAGAAACGCTGATTGAGCTGATGCTTTGTCAATTAGGGGCACCGTTTCACTTGTCAGCCCCTCTTCTCGGGCTTTTGAAAAAGGTACAAAGCTTTGAAGCGATTCCCCTTCTTGGCTGAGAATTCCCTCGCGGTTTTGCAAATCAAAGGGCATAGGAAGCGGAAGGCGCTTCAAATGGCTCGCATGTATCCAGTGTTTACGCCCATGCACCTTCACAGCCGACCTCGTGGCTAGTATGATCTGGTAGGGTTCAGGCCATCTCGGTTCCAAACTTGATTTCCGTTGATAATTCTTCACCAAAACCCACTGGCCTAGTTCCAACCGGTGTCCAGGACCCTCTGGTAGCGGCTGCAATGTTTCGGATACCTGTTGATGAATAGAACGCAGATCTTTAGTCAAAGCATACAAGTAATCTGTCAAAAAAGGATAATCAATATCTCTTAAAGACCTGGGTCTAGGGACTCCCCACACGTTCGCAGGACGGCCAAAAATCACCTCATAAGGCGATAACCCCGTTCTTGTGTGTGGTGTAGTTCTTAGGGACATAACGCTAAAGGGAGAGCATCGGGCCATTTTAATCCTGTACTAGCACAAATCTTGGCCATTTTCAGTTTTAATATGCCATTGTATTTTTCCACTAGACCAGCTGATTGGGGATGTCTGGCTGCATGAAATTTTTGCCTGATCTGTAAACCATCACAAACTCTCTGTACCAGGGACGTATTAAAATGCGTCCCGTTATCTGACCAGATAATTCGGGGAACGCAATATCTGGGGAAATATTCTTTCACCAGAGCTTTGGCAGTCGCAACCGCAGTGGCTTCTTTGGTGGGGTAGGCTTCAACCCATTTGCTGAAAGCACAAACCACCACCAGGACATATTTTAGGTTATTTATTCTCTCCATTTGTATGTAGTCTATCTGTATAACTTCAAATGGCAAAGATGGGGGTGCAAAATTTCCACTTAGGACAGATTCTCTACCCCCTGAGTTATAACGCAAACACACAGGACAGTACTTGACCACATGCACTGCTGTTTTGGGAATATTTGGGTTATTCCAGACTGGGTCTAATACTGCACAAATACCTTTTGCTCCTATGTGTGCTGGACCATGAGCCATAGTTACTACAGCATATACCAGTGCATTAGGTAGTAACCAACGCTGCTTCTCAGTTCGATCTATCCAACATTCATTCTTGTCCAATTGTCCCACTTCCTGTTCCCACCTTTTTCTTCATCTATGGTAGCTTCTTTTTGTAATTCTTTTACACTTTCAATAGTATTGTCGAACACAGATGTTTCCGCCACCCACCGGGCTGAAGCACTAGGAAACATTGGAGTCATCTTAGTTTGTGCTGTTTCCTTGGCTACTGAATCGGCATATGCGTTTCCCTTTCCTGTGGAATCAATAACTTTCTTATGAGCACTACATTTGATGATGGCAACTTTATCTGGTAGTAGCAGGGCAAGTAACAATCGGTCAATCAGTCAGTCAGTCAAAATACACTTTATTCGATTTTTGTTAAAATCATAAAAGGCAGGAATAATACATACATTTAAAACATTTTAAAACATTTTAAAAATACCCACAATACATTTATTTTACACAGCATCCTTAAAAAGGTCCCTTAGTTAAACACCGTAATGTTAAAAAAGAAAGTTAAAATTAATATATAGAGGTTCACTTTTAGTTTAAAATAATACAGTTCTCGGGATTCTTTTGTTTTTTCCTCTATAAGCGGCTGTTAGAAAACTAGCAACACAGAAAGTGACATGTGCGTCTGGTAACCGTTGAAGAAAAAGCAAGGCTGGTCTCACTTGTAAAAAGCCCATGGTTTTCAAGAGAGGTAATAGATATTTTCCCCTCTCCAAATTGTAAAGCCCACAGAAAAACATAAAATGGAGAGTATCCTGATTAGAGAACTGATCACACTCACAAGGTGGTGCATGCTCTGGTTTTCCCCATACCGGGAAACAGCCTAGTGAGTAGTGGATCAAGTTCATTCTAAATCTGGTTAATAAAAATCTATGCAGGGGTTTAGTAACAAATTGCAGATATGGTTCCATAGCGGGGGAAGAGGACAAGACCAAATGTGCTCTTACTAATGGTTTCTTGACTTCCAACTCCTCTCTATCTAAACGTATCCTCCCCTGGAATTCTTTCTTAATCCAAGCAATGTCCCTTTTCCTGATGTTTGAAGGTGTTGTATATAGGTCTGGTCTCCCGAGGGCAGTGAATGATGACTTTATGTATTTCAACCATAATATTTTCATTGCCCCCTCCCTTGCAATCACATCTTTAAGAATTATATGGTTTAAAGACAACTCTGTGTTTAACCAGGTATTGGCCCAGAAAAGTAAAGGGGCCAATTTCAGTCCATCTGTAATATAGGGTAGGCCAACTTCTTCATGTATGGAGTAGGTAGGTGTAGAATTTGGGACCGATAAAATTCTTCTAATAAGCTTGTTTTCAACCCTCTGTATACTATCCAAGTTAGCATATCCCCACAGAGCTGCACCATATGAAGCAATGGAAACGCATTTACTTTTATAAACTTTTAACACAGCCTCCATTGTTTTAGCCCCTAATCTTTTCGTAAAGGCCATCAGGGCTGCTGTGGACCGAGCTAAGGAAATGTTCTTGGCCTTAATCTGCGGAGCCCAAGAACCTTTCTCATCGAACAGGACCCCTAAATATGGGAAAACAGGGACCCTGGAGAGAACCTTACCCTTACATGTAAAGGTTTTAGTATGTGATTTATTTTTCTGTGGGCCCACAATCATTGTGTGTGATTTAGTTGCATTAATTTTTAGGTCTAAGTTAACCATAAATGAGCCAAAAAGCTCCAAAAGGGTCTGTAGACCAATGCCCGTACGGGCGATGAGAACGGCATCGTCCGCATAAAGGAGAGCCGGAATCTGCTTCCCACCTACCCGCGGGACATCTGCATTGCCTGTTGACAAAAACTTCCCTAGGTCATTTATATAAATAGTAAATAAAAGAGGGGCCAGGATGCAACCTTGGCGAACCCCTTTCTTTGACCTGAAGCTATCTGAGCAACGCCCTTCCCTGGTAACCCGGACCTTCGCAAAAAGCCCCTGGTGTAAACTTGCTATAAGGGCCACCAAGGAGTCCTCAATGCCGAGCTCACGGAGTATAGCCCAGAGCTTGCTCCTATTGACCAAGTCAAAGGCCGAGGAGAGGTCCATAAAGGCTAAATATAGTGAACCCTCCCCGGCCACTGTGTACTTGGATATTAGTAGATGTAAGTTCGAGCATTGCTCTAGTGTACCCCGTTTCTCCCTGAAACCGTATTGTATCTCTGCGAGGCCCCCAGAAAGCTCCAGGTTTGCTCTCAGTTTAGTCGATAGTACTCTGCCCAGGATCTTAAAGGCAGAGTCTATTAAAGAAATTGGTCGGTAGCATCCCGGATCCTCCCTATCTCCTTTTTTAAAAATGGGCACTATGACAGATGTTGTCCAAGTTTCTGGGAAGCATCCATCATTTGTCGCCCTAAACACATTGGTGAGGACTTTGGACCAGGTGGTTGGGGCATATCTAAAAAAGTCTACCGGGACTCCATCTGGGCCAGGAGCTTTATTTTTGGTGGAGTCCATTATTGCCTTGTACACCTCCTCCTCGGTGAATTCTACTACCGAAAGCCCCATGCCTAACCCCATGCCATTTTCATCCAGAGTGTCATTACTGCCATATATATTTTTAAAATGGTCAACCCATTTCTCATCACTGATAATGCAATCAGAGATTGTATTGATCTCTCCCGAGAAGAATTGGTTATTTATAATGTCCCAGAATTTCCTACTATTGTGTAGAACATCCACATCAAGTAGATCATTCCAGGCATTATTTTTAATTGTGTTTTTCCTTTTTTTGATAACCAGCTTGTACTCCCATCTTAATTTGGAAATTAAAGTTTTATCCCTCGGCTTGGTTTTAAGTGCATTTTTCAGGTCTCTATGGGCTCTAGAACAATTTCTGTCAAACCATTTGTGGGGTTTAGATGGCAAACGGGATTGGGGAGCTGTGAGTTCTTTAGCTGTTTGTGAGCAGATAAAATTAAAAGCTAAAATAATTTCGCTATTGGTGGCATTTTGGTCTAGACAGATACACATGGGTTCCTCTATCTTTGGGAGCAGGGAAGCCATAAAGGTTTCCTGGACCACCTTGCCCCACTTGAGCCGTCTGCCCTGATCACTGGGCACCGTCGATGTGCAAGCCCTGGGAGAACCCAGGTGTTTGCTCCATAAGTCACTCCAGTGAATCTGAGCCATGACTGGGTTGTGGTCACTATGTGGGGAGGCAATTACCTCGTATTTTGACACCTTAGAGGTTAAACCATGAGAAATAAAAATAAAATCTATCACGGACCCGCTTTCTGAGCCTTTGTAAGTAGGCAATGGATCACCACTACCCGTACTGTGGGGTTCGAACATGTTGAGGCTAGCAAGAAAGAATTCGAGCGCCTCCCCCACTTTGGTGTGGACAAAATGTAGGTTACCATTGTCAGGCTGGCCCTCCAAATTTCCTAAATTACATTTTAAAGCACATTTATGTGTATTAAAATCACCTAAAATTATAAGTTCGAAATTAGTGCGTGTTTTATGACTGTAGTCATTAAGGACGTTTTCCAGGTGATCCACATGGGCTGTGTCTGTTTGTCTGACCCATGAGTTATAAAAATTTGTAACCACTAGGACGCGACCTGGTGAAATAGTCCACTCTATAATTAAAATATTTGGGGAATCAGACTCTACTTGCTTAAATGTCCCTGCCAGTTTAAGAGAAAAAAGCAGAACTAGCCCACCTTTAGCTCTTCCTGAACTGCTCTGTATTGCTGGTTTAGTAAAACTTGAAAAGCCATCCATCCAGAAAGATGGCGAGGTATCCCATGTTTCTTGGAGTGCAATTACATGATTACTGGTTAAAAAGTCTATCCATGTGGGATCTAGTCTTTTGGCTCTTGTGCCCGCCACATTCCAACTAAGCAACTGGCATGGAATAGGTTCCCCCTCCCCTATTGGGGCTAAAGACGCTGGCTGAGTGGGTGTTGGTTTTCAGTCATTATCTTCTAAGCCCACCAGGGGGGTAAAACTATTTGCCAGTATCAGGTTGGGATGCGGGCTTTCAGTAACATGTCTTTCTTGCTGTCGTCTATCTCCTGTGTTCATATTTCTTACAGAAGTAGCCAAACCGCCCCCCCTGGATTTCTTTGTTACCCAATCATTCCCTTGCGGCGGGGTAGTATTTCTGCCCTCTACACTGGCATTCATATTGTTGAGCTGCGCCCTCCCATGTCCACTGCCAGTTGTCGTATATGCAGGTGGGTAGAAAAACCCCAAAGGCATGGCCCGCACACCCTTACCAGCAGGATCCAAGGGGGAGGCATCCCAAAATAGACGGCTAGTGACATTGCGTGATTTAAAATTTACTATAACACAGTCCCCTGCGATACATTTCTTAGTTTTTCCCACCCAGTTTACCCTTCTACCCGTCAATATATTGGCTGCAATATCGCCCTCCCCCGTACAGTTTGCATTGCACCATTTTTTAATGTTGTTAAGGAGGGTTTCATGCTGTTCCTCTACCCCATCAGTAAGTTTAGGCACGTTTACCAGAATTGCGACAAAGGGCGTTGCATCTGGAGGTAAGTGTACCGGGGGCACTCCACGTACCCGTGTTCCCTGCAACCCTAGTTGCCCCTCCGAAGAAACTGGATTTGTCACTGGTTGCAAAGTGGGCATGTATTTACCATTTACAACTTTCCCTTTGTTATACACAGGGTTTCCAGCCGGCAAAGTAGTTACTATATTGGACGGGGGGTCATATACAACAGGTACGGAAGCCTGAGGAACTAGAGGGTAAATTGGTGTAGGTGGAGGTGGTAAAAGAACCTGACTATTTTGTAAATCATTAATGCGCTCGCATTTTTTTAACAGGTCTTTAACACAATCCTTCAAAGTCTCCGTTATGTCTGTCGCAATCTGGACCAGGGCTGATTCAAGTCTCTCAGAAAAAAGTTTTTCCAGTAAGGATGACAGCCCCTCCTCAGTGATATAGGTAGCACGCTGTTCCCCAGGCTGAGGACTTGTCTGTAATGTCCTGTTTTCTGTATTGTCCAAACCCACAGATGCGGGGGGTATAACTGTAGTTGGCAGTTCAGGTGAGGGGAGAACTGTAGGAGACTGGGCCCTATTGGGTCTACATGATTCAATAATGACCCTCGGCTCCAGTGGCACACAACTGATAGGAGTCGTGCTAGTATTAGCTGAGCCCACAGGAGACATTTCCAGGCTTAGCGCACGTTCAGAAACAGCAATCTGCGTAGAAAGCTCATCCACTTTGGTAGTAAGATAAGTAATTATGCTAGTAGTATATTTGGGTACCTTGGCCTTAACCTCGCCCAGTACCGGAGTGACAATTTTGCGCTTACCCATGTTGTTAGGGGGGTGGCCCGTCCCGTCCCTGGTTGTCCTTGGACGGCCTTAGACGGCCCGCCCTCTGCCCGGGCTCCGCCCGGCGCCGTCCGCGCGCGTCCGCGACGCGGAGGAAGCTGTTCCCTTTTGTTCGCCTCCTGGCGCTTGCGGCAGGAAGAGGAAGCGGTGTGGGTGCAGGGCGCGCTGGGAGCTGTAGTCCGATCACAGCGTCAGGGACCCAGCGGCGCTGCGAGGTTGTGCCCCTGCAGGTTAGTTCAGGCAAACAGCGGAGCGCTGTGACCCCTCCTCGGGCCGGTATGCGCTAGACAATGATCCCCGCTCCTCAGTGGGAGCTGTTCCCTTTTGTTCGCCTCCTGGCGCTTGCGGCAGGAAGAGGAAGCGGTGTGGGTGCAGGGCGCGCTGGGAGCTGTAGTCCGATCACAGCGTCAGGGACCCAGCGGCGCTGCGAGGTTGTGCCCCTGCAGGTTAGTTCAGGCAAACAGCGGAGCGCTGTGACCCCTCCTCGGGCCGGTATGCGCTAGACAATGATCCCCGCTCCTCAGTGGGAGCTGTTCCCTTTTGTTCGCCTCCTGGCGCTTGCGGCAGGAAGAGGAAGCGGTGTGGGTGCAGGGCGCGCTGGGAGCTGTAGTCCGATCACAGCGTCAGGGACCCAGCGGCGCTGCGAGGTTGTGCCCCTGCAGGTTAGTTCAGGCAAACAGCGGAGCGCTGTGACCCCTCCTCGGGCCGGTATGCGCTAGACAATGATCCCCGCTCCTCAGTGGGAGCTGTTCCCTTTTGTTCGCCTCCTGGCGCTTGCGGCAGGAAGAGGAAGCGGTGTGGGTGCAGGGCGCGCTGGGAGCTGTAGTCCGATCACAGCGTCAGGGACCCAGCGGCGCTGCGAGGTTGTGCCCCTGCAGGTTAGTTCAGGCAAACAGCGGAGCGCTGTGACCCCTCCTCGGGCCGGTATGCGCTAGACAATGATCCCCGCTCCTCAGTGGGAGCTGTTCCCTTTTGTTCGCCTCCTGGCGCTTGCGGCAGGAAGAGGAAGCGGTGTGGGTGCAGGGCGCGCTGGGAGCTGTAGTCCGATCACAGCGTCAGGGACCCAGCGGCGCTGCGAGGTTGTGCCCCTGCAGGTTAGTTCAGGCAAACAGCGGAGCGCTGTGACCCCTCCTCGGGCCGGTATGCGCTAGACAATCGGTCAATCAAAGGACCATGTTGAATTTTCTGGCCATGTGTGGTAAAGAAACCCCGTTCCCTCCACAGCCTCCCAAAACTATGGGCAACGCCGAAGGTGTACTGACTGTCTGTGTAAATATTTACTCCCAAGCCTTTACTGATTTCACATGCCCGTAACAAAGCTATTAGTTCAGCTGCCTGGGCTGAGTGATGTGAAATCCTTGTGGTTTCTACCACAGTTTTCAGGGTCGTAATAGCATACGCAGCTGTTGCAGTTCCATCTGGCAATTTAAAGCAGGAACCATCAACATACAACTCTCCTTGGGGTTCTGGTAAAGGGGTGTCAGTAAGATCTACACGCCCTTTTGTTTCCTCCTCAGTTCTAAATATGCAATCATGGATATCATCCTTTTTATCATTGGAAGGGAGAGGCAACAATGTTGCTGGATTCAATGTAGCACATCTTTTGATTGTAATATGGGGTGCAAACAATGTCAATTCGTATCCTGTCAAACGAGCACTCGTAAGGTGCTGGGTCTTAGATCTATTTAACAGAATATCCACAGAATGCGGCACCAGTACTGTGAGATCTGTATTCAAGACTATACCTTCTGATTGTCGGATGGCCACTGCTACCGCTGCCATGGCCCTCAGACAACTGGGAAGGGCTTGTGCGACCATGTCTAATACTGATGAAAAGAAAGCACAGGGTCTCTGTTTTCCACCAAAACCCTGTGTTAACACTGAAAGGGATCAACCGTCCACCTCGTGCACATGAAGTGAAAAGGCTTCCGGTAATCCGGGGTACCCAAGACAGGTGCAGAACACAAAGCAGATTTCAACGAGTCAAAGGCTTCTGGACATTCATCCGTCCAGGGTAGGGGTTCATGCAAATCTTTGGTAGTTAAATACAACAAGGGTTTAGAGAGTAGTGAATAGTTAGGAATCCATTGGCGACAGTAAGAGGTTATGCCAAGAAAAGCACGAACATCACGTTGAGTACGAGGTACAGACATGTTAGTAATTACAGATATTCGTTCTGGAGTTAGTCGTCTCCCCGCTTTCGACAGTAAGTGGCCAAGGTAGGTCACTTCCTGTCGACAATATTGAATTTTGGAGAGAGAGACTTTGTTTCCTTTATCAGCCAAATGATGTAACAATTGCACAGTCGCTTCTTTGCATCCTTCTTCAGTATCGGAGGCCACCAGAATATCATCCACATATTGGATGATCGCATTACCGGCAGGCAAAATTAATTCATCTAGGACTGCTTTCAAAGCCTGACTATATATGCTAGGGCTTTCTGTATAGCCTTGGGGTGCGCGCGTAAATCTAAAGCTTCGGCCTCCTAATGAGAATCCGAAGATATGTCTGCTATCAGGGTGAATTGGGATGCTAAAGAAAGCGTTCTTTAAATCTATTACAGAAAAATATTGTGCAGTAGGGGGAATCATTGTAAGAATTGCCGTAATATCTGGTACTACTGGGTACTGAGGGATTACTATTTTATTGACTGCCCTAAGGTCAATTACAAAACGATATGCGGACTTATAATCAGGAGCACCATCAATTGGTGTCTTCTTCAGAATCGGCAAAATTGGGCTATTACAGACATTAGCAGCTGTTTCTTCCACTACCCCCTTGTCAATGAGGTCACGAATGATATGCAACAAGGCCTGTTCACCTTCTGGTGAAATTTTATACTGCGGAATGCGGGGCATCTGCGCATTCGGTTTCACGGTTATTGACACAGGGGCTATTCTTAACAGACCAACATCGGTGTCCCCTGTTGCCCATAACGTCTGAGGAATAGTAGAGAATTTGGGAGGCAAGGTCTCATTTTTAGCAAAATATTGAGTCATTTCTACAGATGGCTTTTGCATTGTTAGAAAAACACCATCATGGGAACAATAAATTCGTGCATGTAATTTTTTCAAGATATCCAACCATAACAGGTTTTCACCACAATTAGAAGTGAGAAGGAAGGGTGTATGCATGGAAATGGGACCAATCGTAAAAGGCAAAGGTTTTGAAACGGGGCTCACTACCGGTATTCTAGAGAATCCTACTGATACATTATTATGGCCAGACAGAGCTGCCCCTGGGACCAGTGTATGGGCGACTGAACTACTCATCGCCCCAGTATCCACTAGAAACTTCCCCGATGTCCCCAACAGTTCTCCTTGTACATAAGGTCCCTCTTGGTCAACTGGTACTGTAATATGGCCCCCGCTCTGTCCTTGGCTGTCTCATGCGTAATCTCGTTCATCATACCTGTCCTCCTGGTAAGTCTCATTGTAGTATTGTCTATTCTGAGGGTCATCAAAATGATTCTTACGGGAACCCTCCTGCTGTGATTCCTCCCTCATCATACTGTTTCGATCTATGTTTCCTCGACCTCGTCCTCCTCCTCTACTGGGTCCGTTCCTGCCTTGCAACAGATGGGCAATCCGCCCTCCAATGTCCTTCTTCCTTACAATAGGAACATTGATTTATTCCAATATTCGGAGGGCCTCCTCTACCTCTCCCTGTCGTCGGGCCCCGTTGGAACGAACCTCGCACTCCCCGTCCTGAATTTTGCCCTCTACTGACTTGCTGCAGTAGTACTCTAGTTTTCAGATCCTTAGTCTTTTTCTCGGATCTTTCCTTACTCTCATTCTCACGATGTTCATAATATTGAGCCACACTAAGGATAAGAGACGGCGCAGCCGTAGTCCACGTGCTCTCAGCCGATTGGAGACGGGGCATAACTTCCGGAAGCAAAATTGTGACAAACCTATTTACAAATAGTCGAATTCCTCCCTCTGTAGAGAGATCTTGGCCGCTGAAGTCTATAAAAACCTTCTCAAACCGAGTGAAGAAATCGGACGCCCTCTCATCCTTTTTCTGTTTACACGCGGTTAATGTATCCCAGTCTACTTTTCGCGGAGGGAGGAGGGTCTTCATGTATGTTACAATTTTTTCCGGTACTGCCAATATTTAATCCCGGGGCTTTTCACCTGGCTTTCGTTCCTTATCCCAATTTTTGAGTTGGTCCCATGTTCCTCCTAATTCGGAGATATGGTCCGTATCATGTATCTGTCTCCAGATATCCACCGAAATCAGGAGACCAGAAAATAGCTCGATATCAGCTATGGTCATATTAGCAGAATTGGCCGCTTCGTCAATTCTTTATAATAGGCTGTAGGATTTTTACGGGGGTCAGGGAGCTGAGCTTTTAGCGTAAGGACCTCGCTTCATTTCCAAGGGGTGTAAACCCATTGTTCCTGAAGCCTAGCGTCCACGCGTGCTCTAGTGATAGTGCCCCCATGGTCTCTTATCTCAGGAAGCTCCGGGAAAAAGAGAGGATGTACCTCTCTCATGGGGTGTTGGTGTTGAGTTCCCCATTCTGCACTCTTTTGGTGTACCCGTTCTCGATAATTCAACAGCGTTGTCACATTCTGATAGACTTCCTCAATCGTGAGATGGAATTTATGAGCATGATCCCTTATATCACGCAATATTTGCGGCGGAAGTCCTTCCTCAAAATGCTGTTCCCATAAGGAAATCAGTCAAACTGCCATGCTTTCTAAAGCCAGTTGTTGTGCAACAGGCTCAAAATCCTTCATAGTACTCCAAATATCTTCTAAGGTATAAATAGGATTTCACATCCACTGGGATGCCTGTACTACAATAGCCCTTCTCTCCTCCTGCCCTAACAACGACAGAGTGAATGCTCGCTGATCACTCAAGTCTGTCATCGGTCGCTTTGGCGTTGCACCCGGACTAATTGTGGTCTGAATCGGAGGGGAGAGGAACACAGGGTGCAGGGAGAAGGGACAGCCGCGTCTGGCCGAAGGGATATTAGGGGTGAGGTAGTTAATCGAAGAGAAGGAGGGGAAACCTAGGTATCAAGTCCCGATCCACCAGCGGGGGCTGTGGCGACCACCCTAGTCTGTGGTGTGGCGGCCGGAACGGCCTTTGCCTGGTCCGCTCGCAACACAGGCACCGCTGGATACAAGCCTTGTGGGGCGTAAGGGGGAGGTGGACGGACGTCCAGCAATTCCTCTAGTTCATCTCCTGTCTCTGGTCTAGCCACATAGCTTTTATTTGTTTCTAACCGAAACTGTCTATCCATTCTTTCAATATTCTCTTCCACCTTTCCCTTATTGTATGCCACTGCTTTCTGAGTAATCGTCTGCCCACTTTTCAGCCTACCCAACTTCTCCTCCCTAATTCATCGTCTTTTTGCCTCCTTTAACCATAGGTTCAAGAAATCAAACATTGACTGACGGCTTTTCTTCATAAATAATTTGTTCTGTATATAATTAATCTTCTGCTCATCAAAAGACCCCGTAAGAGGCCATTGTAAACTCCCATTATCCTTTGTGTGTTTGTTCCAAAGGGTATTAAACAAAATCGGTTGTAAACCATGTTTGACATACATATCGTAACTGGGGCTGCCCTCAGGAGGGGCCGGCTGTCTCTCTTCCAGCCGCGCACCTTGCTGACAGCAGCACCCAAAACATATTTTACTAAAACAAGACATGATGCTTTTTCGTTTTATTTGTTCTATTAATACATAATCACACAATACACACCCATTCGGACGCCTCCTTTCTCATCAGTCTCTCATCCATTCGTCATTCATTTATCACACTAAAGTGCTGTAAAACAGTGCAAGGCAAATACATCTCAGAACCTATTCAATGCAAATGACGTCTTCAAATACGAACAGAGCCCGTCGACTCCTGTTCGGGGAACCGATTCACAAGAATTCCAGACCAACAGAATTGCACCAGAAAGGAACAGTCGTTAGACTGTTCTGAGGACACCTGATAGGCGAACCACGAACTCTCTCACAGGCCATCCCATGGTCCTGTTTTGGTTGGGCCGGGCATCTGGGCGCGTAGCTCCAGAACCCTAGCTTACCCAGTTGCTCCCAGGGCTTTCCCGGAGAGAATTCGGCCAAGCGAGCAACGCCGTACTCAGCTAGGGCATCAGATGTAGCCTCAATTATTCACCAAACAAGTCCGTGGGGTCTCTACCCATGCAGCCCCTTCGCCACAACGGTAGATCCCCAGATTCCCTTGTGGTCCGGCTTCTCCGGCCACCTTCAAACAAAAACAGTTAACTGTTATTTCAAAAAGGGGAAACACTCCTTCTGAGCGATCCTCATCCAATTCAATCACAAATACCACTCACCTGGTGCACTCAGGTCGATTGCGAATTCTCCACTGCCGTCTCCTAAACAGACCGACACAGTCCTTGCCTCTGGTCTTACGGTCCTCCCCGAATCTGCTCCTGTTTAGGAAAAGCCTGAAGACTTGGCTTTTTAACCTTTAGGATCCCTGTCTTTTTCTTTCCTTGTCTGCTGCTTGTTGAATGCTGTTATGTTTTTTACTCTGAGCTTCCTCGATAAAGCGCCGGGACACTCCTCGGAGTAGCCGTGCGCTATAGAAATAAATATATAACATAACATAACATAACAGTCTGTTTTTCTCTCGGGTTAGGCCCGTAGGACTCCGGTGTAGGTTCTGCAGCAGCTGGGAGGGATACTGGGCTCGAGAGTGGAACGGCTTGTTTTCATACCACAAACGGGTGTCTCAAATCAGGATCCTCTTTCTGTCCACCCCCTCGGCCCGAACTCCTCCTTGTCCCATCACCCCTGTTTACAGGAGGGGACGACCATATTGTGGAGTCCCGGCGGAGTCGCCAACTGAAGGATTCAAAATAAATCTACCGGGCTATACTTACCAAGAGCCCATAAACCAATATACGTTATAATAATTCAGTCGGCAATGGAGAAGGTTCAATCGTTTATACTTCAGATACAAGCCCTGACAGGGGAGCCTCAGTCTACACGACCCTCGGAGGTGCGCAGAGGAGACTGGTTACATGTTCAAAGTACAAAGCATATATACGTTTCATGTGTTCAAGATCACACCCTACAAGGAAAAACACAACTTGTCAGTAAGCCAGGAGGAATACCCATATAAGGCACAATTGATTTGCTAGTAGTCTAGGCCTAAGCTATTCCGGGGGCAGGTCAGAAAGGGGCCTCCCTGTCTATCTGGAGCCCGGGGAGTACAGGAACGGGCTCTGCTAGAATGTGCGCATTCCACAAGAAGGGCAGGTGTGACCTTGAGTCTTCCTCGAGCTACCAGCTAACAATTATCGTAAGCAGTTTTGGCTGCCACCGTGGTTTCGAGCAGAAAGCATAATCACGTGGTTTCTGGGAAACCGCATTTGCACAGAGAGAAACAAAACAAAATGGCTTCGACTATATCAATAGGGCGACTACAGAAAAAGTGAATCGTCGGTATATATGTGACCATAATGTACTCTAAATACCAGATTATCATAAACACAGGGTTATATTGAATATATTAGGCCAATAACACATGTTATCAAAATTCGATTCCAACATGGTACTGAAGTGTGTGTTCAACTAAATAAGGACATTGACAGTAAATAGCGGACATATATGATGGTATTTATATTTATTTATTTTTATATTTATTTTAGAGGTGGAGATGGTTTGGCTGCTGTGTGGATTTCGACTTGCGACCGGCTGTATAAGGTGGATACAAGATCTGAAGTACTCCTGTGGACCTTGGTGGTGGATAAGTTGGTACCCCCTTAAGGATCAAACCTTAACAGACAAACTATTAGCAGTCTGTGCACAGATGAAAATGGTGTGAGAACAGATGCTGAATTAAGGGCAACCCTCCAGCTCCATTTCCACTTGTAGTCTGTCTGCCTAGGATCAGAGACGTTTTAAGGTCTGGGCAAAGTGGAGAATCGGCCAGGGGCTCCACATTACAAGGGGCCCCTGGAATAGTGAATCTTTCTCTATCATTTTGGTATATTTCTCTGCCTCAATCTCAGGCTCGGCCGGCACATGTAAGAGCGGTTGGGCAGCAGGGCAGGGTGGGAGGGAAATGGACAGACTACGGAACAGGTATAATTAAATAAAAAAAATAATAAAACCACTTTCCTTACTCTCGCCGCATCGCCAACTCTTCTGTCGACTTCCCTGCACCCTGCACTGCCCCACCACTTTTACCTGTGCCTGCGGCGGCTGCTCAATCATTAACATATAATTCTATATTGTATGGCATCATGGGACTTCAATTAGCAGAAAAATGGGGGAAATTACTTTGATCCAAACAGGGGGCTCCAAACTATTTTTTCCCGAAGGGCCCCTAAAATCCATAATATGACACTGCCCGAGACCATAATTGAAAACGTAGAAGTTCATGGGAAAGAACCTTTTTAAATGACACCAGGCACCAGGTGCTGGAAGAAATGCCATTGCGTTGGGTTTTAATGAAGGAAACAGTTGTTATATGAGCTATCTTCAGAAATCAGGTAACAAATGTTCCCCATTCACCAAGAGATTTGTACCACCATATGGTGGCATTTTTATAACCATCTTGCCATTAATGTCTCTCTGGTAAGACAGCTTTCTGTGTGTATGTCATGTGTGCGACTACACAGGCTCCAGATATGGGAAGTAGGAGTTAAGTATAGCTTTGTCCAACTTGCTCTAAATCTAAGCGATAATGTGACATCCAATTTGAAACCATTGCTTAGAAATACTATTCTATCATGTTTACATGAAGAAGTCTACGATAAAAAGAGTAGTAAAATTGGGGGCATATTAGCAAGAACCTCGTTAAAATTATCGTTGTTTTAGCAGCAGGCAACTACCACTAAAATGGCAATAATGGGCTTGCTAATATGCGTTATAGAATTCCAATAGAAGCCCAGGTTAGATGTCCTGCACATCTAACCTGGGCTTCTATTGGAATTCTATAACGCATATTAGCAAGCCCATTTACGCCGTTTTAGCAGTAGTTTCCTGCCGCTAAAACGGTGATAATTTTAATGCGGTTCTTGCTAATATGCCCCTTAGTTCCCTGTTAGCAGCTACCCTGATAGCTGTTAGTACATGGTTTACCGACAGCAGAACTCAGAAGCATAAAGAGCAGCAGTGGCCTGTGCAAGTAAGAGCTGTGGGGCGGTGGGGCCGGGTGGGAGGGGAGGTGATTTTGACAGACCACGATGAGGGATTTTTAATTTTCCCTTGTTGTCGTCTGTCGAATCACCCCCCAACCCGGCCCCACTACCCCACCGCTCTTACCTGCAAGGGCTGCCTCTGAAAGAATATTGCTGCCACTCTTTTCCAAGCTTTGTTGTCAGAAGAACATCCAATAACTCTGAGATATTTCGAGTTAATGATTGTGCCTAAGACGTTAAATGGAAATGCACAGATCTCTTCTGCACTGGTGCTGCACAGAAAACTGAATCACAGTATGTTCCCTGCTACCTAAGATGTACTGTGACATCTAATTTGAAACCTTTGATTGGAAATACTATTGAACCACATGAGTATGCTAGGTAAACTGAGATAAATAAAAAAAAGTGGTGAAGTTAAATTCCTTTTATCCATTTATTTATGTATTTGTTTATTTGGAGGTACACTGCACTATTTCATTGAAAGCAAAAGAGTACAAATTAATCATAGTTTTTAGTTTAAGCTTCTGCTGTCTGTGAAAAGAGATGAAAACGTTCTTTAAACAGCACTTTCACCTTTTGCATTTCAACCAGGAAGGACTTAGCACCAACAACCTGAAAGGATGAACCATACATTTACATTTTCTGCGCTACCTCACCCTTTCAGCTGTCTTATTGGAAGACATCTGGAAAAGGAATTGATTTTTTGCTGAAAATGTCTTTGCTCGAATAAATAGCTATAGCCAAAACCTTTTCTTTAAACATAAAGGGGCCTATTACGATGGAGAATTTTCCGCATCCTCCGGGCCGGCGGAAGCCACTGCCGGCCCGGAGGATGCGGAAAATCCTCTGAGGACCCACCAAAGACCCACCGCCACATTAGGATGGCTGGTGGGTCCTGGATTCCGTCCGCAGCTTTTCCGCCGCGGTTGGCTTACAACCGCGGCGGAAAAGCTCTAATATGGTGACGGTGTCTCTCAGACATCGTCAGCCATATTAGGATGGGCTGTGAAAAATGCTTTTCCGCTGCAGTTTTTCCGCCGTGGAAAAGCATGTGTAACTTCACTGCGGGGGCCCGTTGCGGGCCCCCTGGGTGAAGGGGGTGGGGGTGCACATGGGGGGTACCTATGGTACCCCCCACATTTGTATGCAGAAATCAGCAGGCACCGCACGGTGCCTGCCGCTTTCTGCATACAAATGCAATGTATGCATTTTTACCATTGTGGCGGATGCAGCTTGAAGCCGCACCCGCCGCAATAGTAAAAATAGAGGATGTGACCGCCAGGGTGGCGGTCACATCCTAATTGCACAGGAGGGAACTCCGCAGGCCATGCGGAGGTTCCCTCCTACTCTATGGTGGCGGACGGACTCAGGTCCGTCCGCCATCATATATACAATTGTGCTCTCGCTACTACAAAAAAGTATTACAAACAGTACAATGACTGATGAGTATTCAAGGAGACAGAAGCAGATTCTTTGGTGTGTTCTTGATACAGCAAGAAGTTGGTTTATTCTCTCCAGATTCAAGAAATGTAATGCAAAGCCGACACGTGTTTCGTCGTGTACAGTTGAGTCAACACGACTCTTCAGGGCTTGAAAATTGGTATGTTCGTGGTGCTTGTTGTTAGGTCTGGGCTACTATCCATGTATTGGACGTTACTTGTCGGAGAGAGACACAATTCAAATGTGACTACACAGAAACGGTCTGTTCCTTTAAGATAGTCACGTAGAAAGTGCTTAAACAGTGGCAGTCTGCCTATTGAATGTCACACATCTTTGTGTTTGTTCACTCTGGCTCCTGGTGTATCAGGAGGTAGCCGGGAGGGGATCCGTCTTACTTAGGACTCGCTGGAGACGGGTGCGTCTCTCAACAGGCGGTGCGCTGTGTTCTGGAATCCCTCCTCCTGTGGTTCCCGGTCGCCGTCTCTCTGTACGGACGTCTCCAGCGAGTCCTAAGTAAGACGGATCCCCTCCCGGCTACCTCCTGAAGCACTTTCTACGTGACTATCTTAAAGGAACAGACCGTTTCTGTGTAGTCACATTTGAATTGTGTCTCTCTCCGACAAGTAACGTCCAATACATGGATAGTAGCCCAGACCTAACAACAAGCACCACGAACATACCAATTTTCAAGCCCTGAAGAGTCGTGTTGACTCAACTGTACACGACGAAACACATGTCGGCTTTGCATTACATTTCTTGAATCTGGAGAGAATAAACCAACTTCTTGCTGTATCAAGAACACACCAAAGAATCTGCTTCTGTCTCCTTGAATACTCATCAGTCATTGTACTGTTTGTAATACTTTTTTGTAGTAGCGAGAGCACAATTGTATATATCTGTATAGTCCCTTGACTTTTTAGACGGTTAAGGGTGTTTTTCCGCCTGCTCTTCACGCACTACATTGCTACCTGTCAATCTACACTCTGTAACGTTTAACCGAGGTAGTGCGCCTGAGTGATCTGAATTTCTAAAAACCCCACTGAAGTGTTTCCGTCCGCCATCATAATCGGCCCCATAATCTGTGAAATTGATCAAAATTGTGCGGGGTACTTAGCATTAGGTGGGATAACTGATGGCACCAAATGGGCACCTTTATAGTCAAATCCTGGGTAATTCCTGGAAGGACATAAGATCTAATGAAGGATTCAACAAATGCATTCAGACCCATGATGTCTTGCTTTCTTTCATGTACCCCCACGATCCTCAGGTTTGATCGCCTAGAATAGTTTCACTGCTGCTCCTGATT
The DNA here is from genome assembly GCF_964261635.1 of Lissotriton helveticus. Lineage (NCBI taxonomy): Eukaryota > Metazoa > Chordata > Amphibia > Caudata > Salamandridae > Lissotriton > Lissotriton helveticus. The sequence continues at coordinate 318,797,845 of NC_136068.1, forward strand.
TTCATGAAGGGACCTGGGGCCAGATGTAGGAGCCAAAATACCGGTCAGTAACGGACGATTTCGGCCGTTACCGACCAGTATTTAGAAATTGGCATGTAGGGGCCTTTATTTTACAGAATCGGTAAATTTACCGATTCAGTAAATTTACCGATTCTGTAAAATACCGAATCGGTAAATCCAAATGTAGGTGGGACTCTTCTGAGTCCCAAAGGCCTTTCAGATTCGGTATTTTACCACCCAATTCAATTGGGGGATAAAATACTGAATCCAGGTGTGCATGCACATGTGTGCATGCACACCTATGCCATGTGACAGACAGACATGCCCTTAGGGCATGTCTGTGTGCCACATGGCACACATGCCTGTATTTGGGGTGCTAGAGGGTGTCAAAGTGACAATCCCTGCACCCTGGCAGGAATCGGTATTTACTGATTCGGTATTTACCGAATCGGTAAATACCGAATATTAACGATTCGGTATTTCAATTTCTAGAAATACCTACATCTTCCCCCTTCATATTTACCGATTCATAAATACCGAATCGGTAAAATTCGGTATTTATGAATCGGTAAATACGAATTACCTACATCTAGCCCCGGATCTCTTTCTTCAGTTGTATACTCCTAGAGGAGGCTCCCTTTAACTTATCTTCACAGTCCAAAACCGCAGCCTGACACATAGGAGCGAGTGAATCATTGGATAGATGTGTGTTTATTCAAATGGGAAGTTATATAAACCACATTTGGTGTCATTTTATGTTCAAACAAAAAGTCACATTTTTTTAATAAAAAAATCGATGCGCTACAAATGCCTATGAAAGATCAAAAATGAAATCGTTTTCATATGATGCGTCTTTCGACTATTTATGATTTTTGGATGTGGATCAACACTTTTGGAGATAAAATGAGCATGTTTAAAGTAATTTCCATGCTTTTGAAGGGCCAAAATAAAAGTTTTTGAATATCAGTTAGAGTATAGATAAGGGTCCATTTGCTCACTTTGAGGCCTTTTTTAATTTCAAAAGTGAGTTCATTGAGATAAAGGAATATATTGATATATAGGGTATAATAACAATTAAAATAAAAGAGTAACATACAATGTAGCAATTGGAGTTGATAAGCGTAAAGGGTATGAATTAAAATCATTTAAACGTATCATGTATAAATAAAATAATGTTATATGGAAAATAGGTGATATAAAGGAACTTGTAAGTTATACAAAAATGTACATTACAAAATAAAATATCATTAAACTGTATAATGTCAACAAGGAGGAAGTCATGGAGATTTATACACTTCTTGATGTAGAGGAGTATGTGACAGAGAACGTCTAGCACTTGTGTCAATGAACAGCGTAACAGGTGCCCACAAGTCTAAACGTCTTGGTGTCAAATGTAACGTGTATACAAATGTTGTGTCTAGTCTATGGTTATAGCAGATAGCATACCACAATGCTTGATATGACAATTTGGTGAAGTCCTTCCAGTTCTTGGTTATTTGTTGAAAGGCCACTGCTAATAACAAATATATTATCTTTACAATAGAATCACAATTTTCCCAAATAGGGGACAAACTACCTATGAAAATATGCGAAATAGAGAAAGGGTGACTGGAATTAAAAATCGAATTAATTTGAGATTATTCCCTTTCCCCAAAATTCTGAACAAGTTTGCTTTTGAAAAGCAAATGAAATAAGTCAGCATGCGATGAAGAGAAAGTCCGACAAATATCTGGGAGGCCGGGGTGTCTTGTATTGAGAATGAGTGGAGAGAGTAAGAGTCTATTATATATGAAGAAGAGTGTCTGTCTGGTGTTTGCAGCTCTAGAGGACTTCCTGAGTTTCAGCCAAATTCTATCCCAAAACTCCACAGACCAAGAGATTTCTAAGTCCGTCTCCCACAGTTTTTCTGTCTTGGTTTTGTCTCTCGGGGTAGAAGAACCATGTAGAAATGTATATATAGTGGAAGCCCTAGAACCATAAAGGAGGAGGGCCCGTAGTTTATCTGTATGGACAAGTTCAGGTGGGGTATTATGTTGGGAAGTTGTGTATTGTATGTGTGCAGATTGAATGGCTTTTATTAAGAGGGAGTCTTTAGAGCGAAAAGTTGGGTAGGCCAAAAGAGATGCTGGCCTGTGCAAAGGATATAATCTCATCTTGATCATATAATTGGCGCACCCAAATTAGGCCTCGTTGTCTCCAGGATTTCCAAAATAGAGGTCTATTGTTTATTAAAATATGAACATTGTGCCAATTAGGAGAACTGAGAAAGGAGGACAAGGAGACAGATGGAATGATCTTGGAAATATGTTTGATTATGGGAGTGGATACAGACTGCGGTTTGCGAGTGAAGCAAAGGTATTCTTCAAATGAGAAAGGGGAGATAAAGGATTGTTCAAGCGTAGCCCAAAGAGGGCAATTTATGGAAGATTCAGAAACCCACTGTGATGCCTAATATAATAAGAAGAATTTATTGTAAGCAGGAAAATTCTGAAAGTTTGTCCCACCCTCCGATTTTGGACGAATCAATTTTGAGATGGAAATGCGTGATTTTTTATTGCCCCATAAAAAAAGATAGGATGGAATTAAGTAAAAATATTTTAAGGGAATGGAAAATGGAATATTGGGAATTGTATATAGGACTATAGGAGACAGCATCATTTATATGGTGGTTAGACGACCCCACCAGAACAAGTATAGGGGATGCCATCTCGGTGTTAAAGAGGACAACCTTTGTATGCAATTTTCCATACATCTTGATATTGTTCCTGAGATGGATGGAGTAAAATGTAAGCCTAAGTACTTGATGTATTGGGGGCTCCATGTGAAACCTGAAGTAACAAAGTCAGCATTAAAAGTATATTTTGTTTGGGGTAACATCTTGCATTTATTCTTATTCAGTTTATATCCAGAAACGTATGCAAATAAATCTACTTCTTCCAGAAAAGCGGGGAGAGAAACTTGGGGTTGTAATAAAAATAAAAGGACATCGTCAGCGTAAGCTGCCATTTTAACATTAGTCTCTTTAAAAATAAAACCATGAATGTTGTCATTTTGACTAATCCTTAACAAAAAAGGTTCTAAGGCGAGATTAAAAAGAAATGGAGAAAGTGGACAGCCCTGTCTGACATCTCTACCAAGGTGAAATAAAGAATAAAGAATAAAGAAAATAGGAAGAAATACCACCATTCGCTGATACAGCTGCTCTTGAATTAGAATACAAAATAGAGATTATGGCCGTCATTTTTGGGCCAAAACCAAACCATTCAAGTGTGCGAAAAAGGTAGGGCCACTCGACTCTGTCGAATGCTTTTTCTGCATCCAAAGCTATGGCTGCCATGGGGTGAGAAGAGTGTGAGGGCATGGAAAGAATATCAAAAAATAAACTAGTATTATTTGTAATAAGCCGTCCCTTAACAAAACCAGATTGTTCTGTTCCCAACAAATCATGCATCTGAGATTCCAAACACAATGCTAGAGCCTTTGAACATTTTTTAGAATCTATGTTGACCAAAGAAATGGGTCGATAATTATTGCAGTGTTGTGGATCTTTACCATCCGTAGGGATAAGGCAGATAAGGGCGTCTGAAAAAGAACCAGAAGATTCCCCAGATTGTAGGAAGGCATGTATGAGGGTATGTAGTTTAGGAATTAGGAGATGTGCAAGGTGAGTAAAGAATTCCACAGGGACACTGTCTGGGCCAGGGGCCTTGTCTTTTTTTAGTGTTTTTAAGGCCACAAGGAGTTCTTTCTGTGTGAGGTCAGATTCTAAGATTGAAAGATCTGGGCATTCGTTGGGGGTGCACTGGATTATGGAAAGAAATTGAGAGATGGAATGATCAGAAGAAAGAGTTTCAGATGTGTAAAGTGACTTATAAAATTGGAGACATTCATTTAAGAGATCTTCATCTTTAAATTTCAGTGCATGATCTCAGCCAAAAATAGATTCTATATTCAGTTTGTTTTGTTTAACCTTTAAATAGTTGGCCAATAATTTTCCGGCTTTATTCTGGCCCCATAGTACTTTGCACTGGACTTTAGCCAAGTAATTTGAAGCATTGTTAGTTGTATCTTGGTTGAATTGAAATTAGCTTTTATAAGTTCAGATAAACAAGCTTTCGACTTAGAGGAATAGTATGAGTGTTCCAATCTCTTTATTTTGGCTAACAGGGCATTGGTGGCTTGTTATGTCTTTTTACGTTTTTTTTAGACGAATCTTACAACAAAATCTCTAGCTGATGCTTTGAAGGCGTCCCATACTACATGAAAAGGTATAGTATCTGATTGATTAAAAAGAAAGTATTCGTTAAAAAAGAAATAAAGGATGATGTGAGAACCGGGTCCAATAGCAGGGTATTATTAAAACGCCATTTCCAAGATAATTTGGGTTTGTGTAGAACATCTAGATGTATAGTGATGGGGGCATGATCAGATATTAAGATAGAGCCAATATCTGCCGCCAATAGTGATTGAGAAATGTTATGAGATGGAGTACTCTCTCAATGTGGGGTTACAAAGCTTCCAGGCATCTATAAGCTTATGTTGTTTAATTGTTTGTGTGAATAGATTATGAGACTTATGAGGGACAAAGGGAGTTGATGAATTCCGGTCTATAAAGGGTTCAAGAATTTCATTACAATCTCCTGCAAGGATAAAATTATCAACACTGTGTAATTTGTTGGGCCAGGGAACTACAGAAGGAGGTGTCACCAATTGTGGGTGCACATACATTTAATAAAGAGATTGGAGCCTTGTCTACTGTAAATTTAACAAATACCCATCTACCTACTTGATCCGCACAATGTGATATTACCTCAACCGAAAGGGATTTACGAAAGAGAATAAGAACTCCATTGCATTTACCATCGCTCGGGAAAAAGAGGATCTCACCCACCCAACCTCTTTTTAATTTTGCAGATTCCTCAGCTGTCAACTGAGATACCTGTATACAAGCTATATCCATTTCCAGTTTAGCTAAGTGGGTCAAGGTGAACAATAGGTGAATGTAAACCTCTGACATTCCACGATATAATTTTTAAAGGCATAGAATAAAACTGTAAGTATACGTTAAATACAGATTAAAGCAAAAGCTTGAACAGGTTAAACCATGTCTAACAACAATCCAACTGTATGTAAAATGAAACAGCTGAAATGGAAAAGAGAAGGAAGAGGAAAGGAAAGTATCGTGAATAAACAACATCTGAAAGACAAAGGAGTAATGCGAGAAAGAGAAGAATATTGAGATAAGTAGAGGTTGAGGTAAGGCACACAGAGTAAGAGAGCGATAGAAAAGATAGAAAATGATATAGAAGATAAAGAGATCAATTGAGATAAAAGACTTACATATAATCCAGGACATACGAGGGGTGGAGGGGTGTGAGGCCACACGGAGCAATGACGTATCCAAGACCCATGTGGGAAGGCAGGAAAGGAGAACAGTACCATTGGGCTTTAGAACATAGGGGAAGGAATAACACATGAAAGACAACCTGTGGGGAGAAAGAAGAGATTAAGTGTATAATTAAAACAGTAAGAATGAAAATGTACTGTGTTTACAAATTATTAGGCTGCAAATGAATCAAAGTGATACAAAAGGGGATGATGGACGGAGCGTTTGAACAAATCAAACACTCACCCCCAGTCAACTGATCTGGGTTTAATCCATCACCATTCTTTAGTTCACTCAGCCACCCCAGTTCAGACATGGCTATATGCAAATCAGTCTGACCCTGTGCCTTGTGGGAACAGTCCAGCCCGAACTGCCAAGCCATGTCTTTCCTGGACCGGAAACAAGCACCCTGGGACCGGTTTCGGATTCATAATCCTCATCAGCCAGGCTATCTTGAATCCAGTGGCCAAGTGAACAAGGGACTCACGTCTGAGGGGAAACATCATTTACTACGAAGTAATTACCACTAATAACGTTTTCCACGAGTCACTTACCACGAAAACGTCTTTTAAACGCGGGTGCCTTCCACGACCTCCACTACCACGCAAGTACGTTCTGCGTGGGCTTTGGGGGGGAGACGTGGTATTCCTTCCAGTCGTTCTGCTGGGGAGGGGCTGGGGGGGTACTTGGGGGGGCTGGGGGGGGTCTCCCCCCAAAAAAATAACAAAAACAAAGGAGCAGGTTACTTCGAAAATAAAAATACGCACTTCAGTACCACTGAAGAAAAAGGAAAGTGCCTCCCCCAAAGACGTGCCGTGTACGTCAAAATAGCAGTCCGTTTTTAATGTTGGTAGACGTGTTTTGACGCTTGTTTCGATGGTGGATGGAAGGAAGGGCTGCTGGTGAAAGACGGGAAGGTGTAAGGTAAGTAAATAATCTTTATTTAAAATATATAAATATTTAAGCGCACAGTAAAATAAAAGAATTTATAAATCTAGGGTAATTTGTTGTTTTTGAATGTTGAAAAAAAACGATCGAATGGGTTAAGCAGTTACTACAAACTCTAGACATACTTTTTTTGCCTATCAATTTCATTATGTTTCATTTGTGCTTAGTGGACGTTTCTACGCGTGTTATAATCCATTGTTGTAAATTCCAGCGTGGTAAAGCCACTTGCGAACTAAAATTCGCGTGGTAATGCCATGCGTGGAACTTGCAATCGTGGTAACATCATATATTCACGTCTGAGTATACCCTGCCACACTTAGGGCGAACAAAGTGATACAAAAGGGGATGATGGACGGAGCGTTTGAACAAATCAAACACTCACCCCCAGTCAACTGATCTGGGTTTAATCCATCACCATTCTTTAGTTCACTCAGCCACCCCAGTTCAGACATGGCTATATGCAAATCAGTCTGACCCTGTGCCTTATGGGAACAGTCCAGCCCGAACTGCCAAGCCATGTCTTCCCTGGACCGTAAACAAGCACCCTGGGACCGGTTTCGAATTCATAATCCTCATCAGCCAGGCTATCTTGAATCCAGTGGCCAAGTGAACAAGGGACTCACGTCTGAGTATACCCTGCCACACTTAGGGCGAACAAAGTGATACAAAAGGGGATGATGGACTGAGCGTTTGAACAAATCAAACACTCACCCCCAATCAACTGATCTGGGTTTAATCCATCACCATTCTTTAGTTCACTCAGCCACCCCAGTTCCGACATGGCTATATGCAAATCAGTCTGACCCTGTGCCTTATGGGAACAGTCCAGCCCGAACTGCCAAGCCATGTCTTCCCTGGACCGGAAACAAGCACCCTGGGACCGGTTTCGGATTCATAATCCTCATCAGCCAGGCTATCTTGAATCCAGTGGCCAAGTGAACAAGGGACTCACGTCTGAGTATACCCTGCCACACTTAGGGCGAACAAAGTGATACAAAAGGGGATGATGGACGGAGCGTTTGAACAAATCAAACACTCACCCCCAGTCAACTGATCTGGGTTTAATCCATCACCATTCTTTAGTTCACTCAGCCACCCCAGTTCAGACATGGCTATATGCAAATCAGTCTGACCCTGTGCCTTATGGGAACAGTCCAGCCCGAACTGCCAAGCCATGTCTTCCCTGGACCGTAAACAAGCACCCTGGGACCGGTTTCGAATTCATAATCCTCATCAGCCAGGCTATCTTGAATCCAGTGGCCAAGTGAACAAGGGACTCACGTCTGAGTATACCCTGCCACACTTAGGGCGAACAAAGTGATACAAAAGGGGATGATGGACTGAGCGTTTGAACAAATCAAACACTCACCCCCAATCAACTGATCTGGGTTTAATCCATCACCATTCTTTAGTTCACTCAGCCACCCCAGTTCCGACATGGCTATATGCAAATCAGTCTGACCCTGTGCCTTATGGGAACAGTCCAGCCCGAACTGCCAAGCCATGTCTTCCCTGGACCGGAAACAAGCACCCTGGGACCGGTTTCGGATTCATAATCCTCATCAGCCAGGCTATCTTGAATCCAGTGGCCAAGTGAACAAGGGACTCACGTCTGAGTATACCCTGCCACACTTAGGGTGAACAAAGTGATACAAAAGGGGATGATGGACGGAGCGTTTGAACAAATCAAACACTCACCCCCAGTCAACTGATCTGGGTTTAATCCATCACCATTCTTTAGTTCACTCAGCCACCCCAGTTCAGACATGGCTATATGCAAATCAGTCTGACCCTGTGCCTTATGGGAACAGTCCAGCCCGAACTGCCGAGCCTTCCAGTATAAGAATTGGCTTGGTAGTTTGGTTTGCCCTGTTCCCATCATGCACTGGGACAGGAACAGACTAATTTGCATATAGCCAGGTTCTGAGCTGGGATGGTGCAATGAGCTAAAAAACAGGTGATGGATTAAAACCATGATCTCTTGACTTGGTAAGAGTATTCTGCATCATTCAGAAACTCTGTCCATCACCACCCCCTTTTCCAAAATCGATTTTGTCCACACTATGTGTGGGAGGGTATACTCAGACGTGAGTCCCTTGCTCATTGCACCATCAGGATTCAAGCAAGCCGGGCCGACGAAGGCTGTGATGCCAGAAACCGGTCCCCGGAAGCTTGTTTCCTTCCCAGTATAAGAATTGGCTTGGTAGTTTGGTTTGCCCTATTCCCATCATGCACTGGGACAGGAACAGACTAATTTGCATATAGCCAGGTTCTGAGCTGGGATGGTGCAATGAGCTAAAAAACAGGTGATGGATTAAAACCATGATCTCTTGACTTGGTAAGAGTATTCTGCATCATTCAGAAACTCTGTCCATCACCACCCCCTTTTCCAGAATCGATTTTATCCACACTATGTGTGGGAGGGTATACTCAGACGTGAGTCCCTTGCTCATTGCACCATCAGGATTCAAGCAAGCCGGGCAGACGAAGGCTGTGATGCCAGAAACCGGTCCCCGGAAGCTTGTTTCCTTCCCAGTATAAGAATTGGCTTGGTAGTTTGGTTTGCCCTGTTCCCATCATGCACTGGGACAGGAACAGACTAATTTGCATATAGCCAGGTTCTGAGCTGGGATGGTGCAATGAGCTAAAAAACAGGTGATGGATTAAAACCATGATCTCTTGTCTTGGTAAGAGTATTCTGCATCATTCAGAAACTCTGTCCATCACCATTCCCTTTTCCAAAATCGATTTTATCCACACTATGTGTGGGAGGGTATACTCAGACGTGAGTCCCTTGCTCATTGCACCATCAGGATTCAAGCAAGCCGGGCAGACGAAGGCTGTGATGCCAGAAACCGGTCCCCGGAAGCTTGTTTCCTTCCCAGTATAAGAATTGGCTTGGTAGTTTGGTTTGCCCTGTTCCCATCATGCACTGGGACAGGAACAGACTAATTTGCATATAGCCAGGTTCTGAGCTGGGATGGTGCAATGAGCTAAAAAACAGGTGATGGATTAAAACCATGATCTCTTGTCTTGGTAAGAGTATTCTGCATCATTCAGAAACTCTGTCCATCACCACTCCCTTTTCCAAAATCGATTTTATCCACACTATGTGTGGGAGGGTATACTCAGACGTGAGTCCCTTGCTCATTGCACCATCAGGATTCAAGCAAGCCGGGCCGACGAAGGCCGTGATGCCAGAAACCGGTCCCCGGAAGCTTGTTTCCTTCCCAGTATAAGAATTGGCTTGGTAGTTTGGTTTGCCCTGTTCCCATCATGCACTGGGACAGGAACAGACTAATTTGCATATAGCCAGGTTCTGAGCTGGGATGGTGCAATGAGCTAAAAAACAGGTGATGGATTAAAACCATGATCTCTTGACTTGGTAAGAGTATTCTGCATCATTCAGAAATGCTGTCCATCACCACACCCTTTTCCAAAATCGATTTTATCCACACTATGTGTGGGAGGGTATACTCAGACGTGAGTCCCTTGCTCATTGCACCATCAGGATTCAAGCAAGCCGGGCCGACGAAGGCTGTGATGCCAGAAACCGGTCCCCGGAAGCTTGTTTCCTTCCCAGTATAAGAATTGGCTTGGTAGTTTGGTTTGCCCTGTTCCCATCATGCACTGGGACAGGAACAGACTAATTTGCATATAGCGAGGTTCTGAGCTGGGATGGTGCAATGAGCTAAAAAACAGGTGATGGATTAAAACCATGATCTCTTGACTTGGTAAGAGTATTCTGCATCATTCAGAAACTCTGTCCATCACCACCCCCTTTTCCAAAATCGATTTTGTCCACACTATGTGTGGGAGGGTATACTCAGACGTGAGTCCCTTGCTCATTGCACCATCAGGATTCAAGCAAGCCGGGCAGACGAAGGCTGTGATGCCAGAAACCGGTCCCCGGAAGCTTGTTTCCTTCCCAGTATAAGAATTGGCTTGGTAGTTTGGTTTGCCCTGTTCCCATCATGCACTGGGACAGGAACAGACTAATTTGCATATAGCCAGGTTCTGAGCTGGGATGGTGCAATGAGCTAAAAAACAGGTGATGGATTAAAACCATGATATCTTGACTTGGTAAGAGTATTCTGCATCATTCAGAAACTCTGTCCATCACCACTCCCTTTTCCAAAATCGATTTTATCCACACTATGTGTGGGAGGGTATACTCAGACGTGAGTCCCTTGCTCATTGCACCATCAGGATTCAAGCAAGCCGGGCAGACGAAGGCTGTGATGCCAGAAACCGGTCCCCGGAAGCTTGTTTCCTTCCCAGTATAAGAATTGGCTTGGTAGTTTGGTTTGCCCTGTTCCCATCATGCACTGGGACAGGAACAGACTAATTTGCATATAGCCAGGTTCTGAGCTGGGATGGTGCAATGAGCTAAAAAACAGGTGATGGATTAAAACCATGATCTCTTGTCTTGGTAAGAGTATTCTGCATCATTCAGAAACTCTGTCCATCACCACCCCCTTTTCCAAAATCGATTTTATCCACACTATGTGTGGGAGGGTATACTCAGACGTGAGTCCCTTGCTCATTGCACCATCAGGATTCAAGCAAGCCGGGCCAACGAAGGCTGTGATGCCAGAAACCGGTCCCCGGAAGCTTGTTTCCTTCCCAGTATAAGAATTGGCTTGGTAGTTTGGTTTGCCCTGTTCCCATCATGCACTGGGACAGGAACAGACTAATTTGCATATAGCCAGGTTCTGAGCTGGGATGGTGCAATGAGCTAAAAAACAGGTGATGGATTAAAACCATGATCTCTTGACTTGGTAAGAGTATTCTGCATCATTCAGAAATGCTGTCCATCACCACACCCTTTTCCAAAATCGATTTTATCCACACTATGTGTGGGAGGGTATACTCAGACGTGAGTCCCTTGCTCATTGCACCATCAGGATTCAAGCAAGCCGGGCCGACGAAGGCTGTGATGCCAGAAACCGGTCCCCGGAATCTTGTTTCCTTCCCAGTATAAGAATTGGCTTGGTAGTTTGGTTTGCCCTGTTCCCATCATGCACTGGGACAGGAACAGACTAATTTGCATATAGCCAGGTTCTGAGCTGGTATGGTGCAATGAGCTAAAAAACAGGTGATGGATTAAAACCATGATCTCTTGACTTGGTAAGAGTATTCTGCATCATTCAGAAACTCTGTCCATCACCATCCCCTTTTCCAAAATCGATTTTGTCCACACTATGTGTGGGATGGTATACTCAGACGTGAGTCCCTTGCTCATTGCACCATCAGGATTCAAGCAAGCCGGGCCGACGAAGGCTGTGATGCCAGAAACCGGTCCCCGGAAGCTTGTTTCCTTCCCAGTATAAGAATTGGCTTGGTAGTTTGGTTTGCCCTGTTCCCATCATGCACTGGGACAGGAACAGACTAATTTGCATATAGCCAGGGTCTGAGCTGGGATGGTGCAATGAGCTAAAAAACAGGTGATGGATTAAAACCATGATATCTTGACTTGGTAAGAGTATTCTGCATAATTCAGAAACTCTGTCCATCACCACCCCCTTTTCCAGAATCGATTGTATCCACACTATGTGTGGGAGGGTATACTCAGACGTGAGTCCCTTGCTCATTGCACCATCAGGATTCAAGCAAGCCGGGCAGACGAAGGCTGTGATGCCAGAAACCGGTCCCCGGAAGCTTGTTTCCTTCCCAGTATAAGAATTGGCTTGGTAGTTTGGTTTGCCCTGTTCCCATCATGCACTGGGACAGGAACAGACTAATTTGCATATAGCCAGGTTCTGAGCTGGGATGGTGCAATGAGCTAAAAAACAGGTGATGGATTAAAACCATGATCTCTTGTCTTGGTAAGAGTATTCTGCATCATTCAGAAACTCTGTCCATCACCACTCCCTTTTCCAAAATCGATTTTATCCACACTATGTGTGGGAGGGTATACTCAGACGTGAGTCCCTTGCTCATTGCACCATCAGGATTCAAGCAAGCCGGGCCGACGAAGGCTGTGATGCCAGAAACCGGTCCCCGGAAGCTTGTTTCCTTCCCAGTATAAGAATTGGCTTGGTAGTTTGGTTTGCCCTGTTCCCATCATGCACTGGGACAGGAACAGACTAATTTGCATATAGCCAGGTTCTGAGCTGGGATGGTGCAATGAGCTAAAAAACAGGTGATGGATTAAAACCATGATCTCTTGACTTGGTAAGAGTATTCTGCATCATTCAGAAACTCTGTCCATCACCACCCCCTTTTCCAAAATCGATTTTATCCACACTATGTGTGGGAGGGTATACTCAGACGTGAGTCCCTTGCTCATTGCACCATCAGGATTCAAGCAAGCCGGGCCGACGAAGGCTGTGATGCCAGAAACCGGTCCCCGGAAGCTTGTTTCCTTCCCAGTATAAGAATTGGCTTGGTAGTTTGGTTTGCCCTGTTCCCATCATGCACTGGGACAGGAACAGACTAATTTGCATATAGCCAGGTTCTGAGCTGGGATGGTGCAATGAGCTAAAAAAACAGGTGATGGATTAAAACCATGATCTTTTGACTTGATAAGAGTATTCTGCATCATTCAGAAACTCTGTCCATCACCACTCCCTTTTCCAAAATCGATTTTATCCACACTATGTGTGGGAGGGTATACTCAGACGTGAGTCCCTTGCTCATTGCACTATCAGGATTCAAGCAAGCCGGGCCGACGAAGGCTGTGATGCCATAAACCGGTCCCCGGAAGCTTGTTTCCTTCCCAGTATAAGAATTGGCTTGGTAGTTTGGTTTGGCCTGTTCCCATCATGCACTGGGACAGGAACAGAATAATTTGCATATAGCCAGGTTCTGAGCTGGGATGGTGCAATGAGCTAAAAAAACAGGTGATGGATTAAAACCATGATCTCTTGACTTGGTAAGAGTATTCTGCATCATTCAGAAACTCTGTCCATCACCACCCCCTTTTCCAAAATCGATTTTATCCACACTATGTGTGGGAGGGTATACTCAGACGTGAGTCCCTTGCTCATTGCACCATCAGGATTCAAGCAAGCCGGGCCGACGAAGGCTGTGATGCCAGAAACCGGTCCCCGGAAGCTTGTTTCCTTCCCAGTATAAGAATTGGCTTGGTAGTTTGGTTTGCCCTGTTCCCATCATGCACTGGGACAGGAACAGACTAATTTGCATATAGCCAGGTTCTGAGCTGGGATGGTGCAATGAGCTAAAAAAACAGGTGATGGATTAAAACCATGATCTTTTGACTTGATAAGAGTATTCTGCATCATTCAGAAACTCTGTCCATCACCACTCCCTTTTCCAAAATCGATTTTATCCACACTATGTGTGGGAGGGTATACTCAGACGTGAGTCCCTTGCTCATTGCACTATCAGGATTCAAGCAAGCCGGGCCGACGAAGGCTGTGATGCCATAAACCGGTCCCCGGAAGCTTGTTTCCTTCCCAGTATAAGAATTGGCTTGGTAGTTTGGTTTGGCCTGTTCCCATCATGCACTGGGACAGGAACAGAATAATTTGCATATAGCCAGGTTCTGAGCTGGGATGGTGCAATGAGCTAAAAAAACAGGTGATGGATTAAAACCATGATCTCTTGACTTGGTAAGAGTATTCTGCATCATTCAGAAACTCTGTCCATCACCACCCCCTTTTCCAAAATCGATTTTATCCACACTATGTGTGGGAGGGTATACTCAGACGTGAGTCACTTGCTCATTGCACCATCAGGATTCAAGCAAGCCGGGCAGACGAAGGCTGTGATGCCAGAAACCGGTCCCCGGAAGCTTGTTTCCTTCCCAGTATAAGAATTGGCTTGGTAGTTTGGTTTGCCCTGTTCCCATCATGCACTGGGACAGGAACAGACTAATTTGCATATAGCCAGGTTCTGAGCTGGGATGGTGCAATGAGCTAAAAAACAGGTGATGGATTAAAACCATGATCTCTTGTCTTGGTAAGAGTATTCTGCATCATTCAGAAACTCTGTCCATCACCACTCCCTTTTCCAAAATCGATTTTATCCACACTATGTGTGGGAGGGTATACTCAGACGTGAGTCCCTTGCTCATTGAACCATCAGGATTCAAGCAAGCCGGGCCGACGAAGGCTGTGATGCCTGAAACCGGTCCCCGGAAGCTTGTTTCCTTCCCAGTATAAGAATTGGCTTGGTAGTTTGGTTTGCCCTGTTCCCATCATGCACTGGGACAGGAACAGACTAATTTGCATATAGCCAGGTTCTGAGCTGGGATGGTGCAATGAGCTAAAAAAACAGGTGATGGATTAAAACCATGATCTCTTGACTTGGTAAGAGTATTCTGCATCATTCAGAAACTCTGTCCATCACCACCCCCTTTATCAAAATCGATTTTATCCACACTATGTGTGGGAGGGTATACTCAGACGTGAGTCCCTTGCTCATTGCACCATCAGGATTCAAGCAAGCCGGGCCGACGAAGGCTGTGATGCCAGAAACCGGTCCCCGGAAGCTTGTTTCCTTCCCAGTATAAGAATTGGCTTGGTAGTTTGGTTTGCCCTGTTCCCATCATGCACTGGGACAGGAACAGACTAATTTGCATATAGCCAGGTTCTGAGCTGGGATGGTGCAATGAGCTAAAAAACAGGTGATGGATTAAAACCATGATCTCTTGACTTGGTAAGAGTATTCTGCATCATTCAGAAACGCTGGCCATCACCACCCCCTTTTCCAAAATCGATTTTATCCACACTATGTGTGGGAGGGTATACTCAGACATGAGTCCCTTGCTCATTGCACCATCAGGATTCAAGCAAGCCGGGCCGACGAAGGCTGTGATGCCAGAAACCGGTCCCCGGAAGCTTGTTTCCTTCCCAGTATAAGAATTGGCTTGGTAGTTTGGTTTGCCCTGTTCCCATCATGCACTGGGACAGGAACAGACTAATTTGCATATAGCCAGGTTCTGAGCTGGGATGGTGCAATGAGCTAAAAAACAGGTGATGGATTAAAACCATGATCTCTTGACTTGGTAAGAGTATTCTGCATCATTCAGAAACTCTGTCCATCACCACCCCCTTTTCCAAAATCGATTTTATCCACACTATGTGTTCGAGGGTATACTCAGACGTGAGTCCCTTGCTCATTGCACCATCAGGATTCAAGCAAGCCGGGCTGACGAAGGCTGTGATGCCAGAAACCGGTCCCCGTAAGCTTGTTTCCTTCCCAGTATAAGAATTGGCTTGGTAGTTTGGTTTGCCCTGTTCCCATCATGCACTGGGACAGGAACAGACTAATTTGCATATAGCCAGGTTCTAAGCTGGGATGGTGCAATGAGCTAAAAAACAGGTGATGGATTAAAACCATGATCTCTTGACTTGGTAAGAGTATTCTGCATCATTCAGAAACTCTGTCCATCACCACCCCCTTTTCCAGAATCGATTTTATCCACACTATGTGTGGGAGGGTATACTCAGACGTGAGTCCCTTGCTCATTGCACCATCAGGATTCAAGCAAGCCGGGCAGACGAAGGCTGTGATGCCAGAAACCGGTCCCCGGAAGCTTGTTTCCTTCCCAGTATAAGAATTGGCTTGGTAGTTTGGTTTGCCCTGTTCCCATCATGCACTGGGACAGGAACAGACTAATTTGCATATAGCCAGGTTCTGAGCTGGGATGGTGCAATGAGCTAAAAAACAGGTGATGGATTAAAACCATGATCTCTTGTCTTGGTAAGAGTATTCTGCATCATTCAGAAACTCTGTCCATCACCACTCCCTTTTCCAAAATCGATTTTATCCACACTATGTGTGGGAGGGTATACTCAGACGTGAGTCCCTTGCTCATTGCACCATCAGGATTCAAGCAAGCCGGGCCGACGAAGGCTGTGATGCCAGAAACCGGTCCCCGGAAGCATGTTTCCTTCCCAGTATAAGAATTGGCTTGGTAGTTTGGTTTGCCCTGTTCCCATCATGCACTGGGACAGGAACAGACTAATTTGCATATAGCCAGGTTCTGAGCTGGGATGGTGCAATGAGCTAAAAAACAGGTGATGGATTAAAACCATGATCTCTTGACTTGGTAAGAGTATTCTGCATCATTCAGAAACTCTGTCCATCACCACCCCCTTTTCCAAAATCGATTTTATCCACACTATGTGTGGGAGGGTATACTCAGACTTGAGTCCCTTGCTCATTGCACCATCAGGATTCAAGCAAGCCGGGCCGACGAAGGCTGTGATGCCAGAAACCGGTCCCCGGAAGCTTGTTTCCTTCCCAGTATAATAATTGGCTTGGTAGTTTGGTTTGCCCTGTTCCCATCATGCACTGGGACAGGAACAGACTAATTTGCATATAGCCAGGTTCTGAGCTGGGATGGTGCAATGAGCTAAAAAACAGGTGATGGATTAAAACCATGATCTCTTGACTTGGTAAGAGTATTCTGCATCATTCAGAAATGCTGTCCATCACCACACCCTTTTCCAAAATCGATTTTATCCACACTATGTGTGGGAGGGTATACTCAGACGTGAGTCCCTTGCTCATTGCACCATCAGGATTCAAGCAAGCCGGGCCGACGAAGGCTGTGATGCCAGAAACCGGTCCCCGGAAGCTTGTTTCCTTCCCAGTATAAGAATTGGCTTGGTAGTTTTGTTTGCCCTGTTCCCATCATGCACTGGGACAGGAACAGACTAATTTGCATATAGCCAGGTTCTGAGCTGGGATGGTGCAATGAGCTAAAAAACAGGTGATGGATTAAAACCATGATCTCTTGACTTGGTAAGAGTATTCTGCATCATTCAGAAACTCTGTCCATCACCACCCCCTTTTCCAAAATCGATTTTGTCCACACTATGTGTGGGAGGGTATACTCAGACGTGAGTCCCTTGCTCATTGCACCATCAGGATTCAAGCAAGCCGGGCCGACGAAGGCTGTGATGCCAGAAACCGGTCCCCGGAAGCTTGTTTCCTTCCCAGTATAAGAATTGGCTTGGTAGTTTGGTTTGCCCTGTTCCCATCATGCACTGGGACAGGAACAGACTAATTTGCATATAGCCAGGTTCTGAGCTGGGATGGTGCAATGAGCTAAAAAACAGGTGATGGATTAAAACCATGATATCTTGACTTGGTAAGAGTATTCTGCATAATTCAGAAACTCTGTCCATCACCACCCCCTTTTCCAGAATCGATTTTATCCACACTATGGGCCCGATGTAGGTAGGCCGTTACCGATCGGTAACGGCCGAAAATACCGATTTAGGGCCCTTACCGATCGGTATACTGGCATCGAGATGTAGGGCTAAAAAAAAAGTACAAATCGGACCCAAAACCCAATCGGAATGATTACCGAATGTAAAAGAATCCGATACGTACATACCGAAAATCGGATACTGTACGAATCGGTAACACACCGAATCGGATGCAAACACCGAATCGGTGCATGTACCGAATCGGTAGTGACACCGAATTGAACATAAGCCGATTCGGTGCATGTACCGAATCGGTAGTGACACCGATTCGGACATAAGCCGAATCGGTCCATGTACCGATTCGGTAGAGACACCGATTCGGACATAAGCCGAATCGGTCCATGTACCGATTCGGTAGAGACACCGAATCGGACAGAAGCCAAATCGGAGAACCTACCAATTCGGTAGAATCACCGATCGGGAAAATCCCCGCTTCGGACAGAAGGGGAGATGTAGGGAGGCACAGAAACACTGATTTTGGCTCAAAATCGGTAGAATCCACTCGGTAATTACCATGGATTACGATCAGGTGGTAACCAACTCCAACCCATAAAAACAGCCCCAAAATGCATTGCAACTTGCAGGATGGCAGCTTTTTATGTCATAGCGAGGCGGCTACGGCTACAGCAGCAAGGAGAGAGGGAATGGCAAAGAGAGGAGCAGGTATACAGACAGCGTATCACCCTGGTCATGCTGACAGATGCAGAGATCCTACAGCGGTACAGGCTGGACTCAGAGACCATCACAGACCTCATTAGGGACCTCCAACCCCTATTGCAGCACCCCACCCCAAGGGCACACGCAATCCTTGTGCAGGTGCAGGTGCTATGCTGCCTACACCTGCTGGCGTCTGGCAGCTATCAAAGTGTAGTCGCTGTGGCAGGAGGGGTGACCCAGAGCAGCCTGTCAAGGTTCTTCCACAAGTTCCTTGATGCCATGATCCAGAGGATGGCCCACTACATTTCCTTCCCTGCAACCCAGGCAGAACTGGTACAGACCAAAGCAGACTTCTACCAGATGGCAAGATTCCCCCACATCATTGGCTGCATAGACGGCACACACATTCCGATTTGCCCACCATCTGACACAGAATACATCTACCGCAATCGGAAGTCCACTCACACCATCAACGTACAGGTGATCTGCAATGCGAAAAGCACCATCACAGACCTGGTAGCAAAATTTCCGGGTAGTACCCACGACTCCTACATTTTCCAACAGAGCGGCATCTATGCACGGCTGATGGCTGGGGAATTTGGAGAAGGATACCTCCTAGGTGAGACACATCATCAGCCCCCCATAACCAAAAACAGCAAAGTGAAATACATGTATGCATGTAAGTAATTTTACCCCTTTTCCTTCTAGGCGACAGTGCATATGCCCTCCGCTCATTCATTCTCACCCCCTACCTCAACCCCTCTACACCCAGCCAAAGGAGGTATAACCGTGCCCACAAAAGCACCAGGAATGTTGTGGAAAGGACATTCGGCATCTGGAAAAGCAGGTTTAGATGCCTGCACAAGAGTGGAGGTGCAAGGCAGTACACCCCCATCACCTGTTGCAAAATCATAGCTGTCTCTGCAATGTTACACAACCTTGCGGTGAAGAAGGGCACTGAGGTGGAGTTGAGTGACTACGAGGACCATGATGACGACGAAGCTGTGCCACTAACACAGCCAGCTGGGGTGTGTACGCCAAATGATGGCAGATATAGACGTGAGGAGATAACAGCAAACTATTTCTGAGTGAGTACAAATGCACAGACAGGTGAATGGTTGTGTTGAATAAGCAATTTTTAATACTGTTGCTACACAGTTACTGCACTGATGTGCAACTAAAAAAAGGTGTAATAGCAATGAAAACAAAAGTCTAGGGTCCAGGTTGCCTCACCCGCCCTTGCTAGGCTATTTCTTTGAGCGCTTTACAGCCCCACTGTGGTGTCCCTCACCCCCTTCAGAATGACCAGCGGCATCTGCGGAGCGCCTGGTGCTCCTGCGTGGCTCTGACGCAGCGCTGGCCGGGCTGCTGCGGCTGCTGCTGTCCCCAGCATCCCCCAGGTCCAGGGCAGGATTTGCGGCAGTGGTAGAGATGATCAAGGCCTCCATTGCTGTTGTGATGCGGGCCATTCCCCTTGTCAACTCTGCGGTATTTTGTGCCAGACTAGACTCCATGTTGGCACTGCGCTGACAGAGTCGTGCCGTTGCTGCAGCAAGGCGGCTTATGGAGCGGTTCTGCACCCGGGCATCCCGCCTGCGCATCACCTCTTGCTCCTCCAGTCTGCCACATAACTGTGTGATGGCAGTGGTTAGCCTGCCTAAACCTGCTACTGCCTCCTTGTTGGAATCCACAAAGGCCTGAAATCCTTTCACCATTTCCCCCATCTGCAGGTTGTGCTGCAGGAGCTGGCGTTGGCATGCCATGATGGATTTCACCTGCTGCCTTTGGATCTTCACCATATTACCTTCGAGGCCCCGGAACACACTGGCCTCCCGTGCTGGTTCTGCAGTGGTGGGAATGGCACGGCGCCGGGTACTGCTGCTGCCCGCCTGCTGAGTGGGCTGGGGTGCCACTGGTGGGGGTGTGGTGCTGGCCGGGGCCTGAGCCCCTGCTCCCAGGACAGGGTGTACTGGAGCCACAGTGGCAGGAGCTGGTGTAGGTGGAAAGAGCTCCCTTGTCGGGGAGTTCCCTGGGGAGAACTGCAAGGGGGGTGTGCTTTGCATTAGTGGGGAGTGAAGTGCATCAAAGTCAATTGCCAGGTCTCCCTCAATACCCAGCCCTATGGTGTTTTCCTCCTCCTCCTCCTCGGCAGCCTGACTCGTGCTTGGCCCTGCGAGTGCAGTGGTAGATGGTGCTGCTGCCTCCTTTGGCAGTGGTTGTCCGCCTGATGGTGCCCCTAGGTACAAAGAAGCATTTGTAAATAGTGTGCCGATGTATTACAGTCAGTACAATTAAAGCATTCCACATGTCCTAGCATCTCCGTAGAATGTGTTCCACTGTTTCATGTCTTGTGATTCTGCACTGCCATATTTTGATACCTTCTGCTGACTGGATGTACCATGATGCTTGTCTCTTGTATGTTGGTTACAGTACTGTGCTGGGGTTTGGCTATGCATTGTGTCTAATGGGGAGGTGTCTGGTAGGGTGTGTCCTGATGCGCATGCCTCTTACCTGTAGCTGTAGCTCTGGCTGAGCTGTCCAGGGTCCCAATTCCGGTCACGCTCTCCCTCTCAATGGTGCTGGAGACCAGTTCCTCCAGCTCGGTGAGGGGTGGCGCCGGGTTCCTGCCACCACCAGTGACTCCAGCCTGCTTCTGGATCTCTGCCATCTTCCGTTTGGTCAGGCTGCGGATGTCGTAGAAGCGCTTCTTCAGCTCATCCAGGGACCTGGGGGTGACACCCACAGCGTTGACCTTTTGGGCGATTACGCTCCAGAGCCTCCTCTTGGTGCTGTCTGGCACATTGAGGGACAGCTTTCCGAATAGCTGCCGGTGCACCCTCACCACCTCCTCAACCAACACCTGCAGCTCGGTGCTGCTGAACTTAGGCTTCCTCTTCTGGCTGGACTTCTGGCTCTCACTCTGGTTTTCCATCTTGCTCTGAACAGTTCACTAACTCCTACTCCCACTGCTGCTAACTGTGACTGCTCAGCTCAGGCTGGCTCTCCAGAAAGTTCTTAATTGGCTGCACCTGCCAGGGTTGCCACTCCCTGTTTGGGTGGGGGAGGGGGAGCCACCTCATTGGCTGAAGCGGCTTTTACCGAATCGGCTGTATCCGAATCGGATATTACCGAATCGGTGTAATCCGAATCGGTATCATCCGATTCGGATTTTACCGATTCGGTTTCTTCAATGCATTCCTATGGGCTTTTTGGCCATGGGTGTGTTTTCATACCTCCGATTCGGTAATTGCCGATTCTGATTTTACCGACTCGGCTATTTCCGATTCGGTGGTAGCCGATTCGGCTAGTTCCGATTCGGTCCATGCCGATTCGGTACGTACCGATTCACATTACCGATGCCGACCGATTCCCTATTATTTCGCTGTTTGTTTGCTACATCTCGTTTTCCGATTTCAGAATACCGATTCGGCCCGCCTCGGTATTTTGAAATCGGAAATTCCCTTTTACCTACATCGGGCCCTAAGTGTGGGAGGGTATACTCAGACGTGAGTCCCTTGCTCATTGCACCATCAGGATTCAAGCAAGCCGGGCAGACGAAGGCTGTGATGCCAGAAACCGGTCCCCGGAAGCTTGTTTCCTTCCCAGTATAAGAATTGGCTTGGTAGTTTGGTTTGCCCTGTTCCCATCATGCACTGGGACAGGAACAGACTAACTTGCATATAGCCAGGTTCTGAGCTGGGATGGTGTAATGAGCTAAAAAACAGGTGATGGATTAAAACCATGATCTCTTGTCTTGGTAAGAGTATTCTGCATCATTCAGAAACTCTGTCCATCACCACTCCCTTTTCCAAAATCGATTTTATCCACACTATGTGTGGGAGGGTATACTCAGACGTGAGTCCCTTGCTCATTGCACCATCAGGATTCAAGCAAGCCGGGCCGACGAAGGCTGTGATGCCAGAAACCGGTCCCCGGAAGCTTGTTTCCTTCCCAGTATAAGAATTGGCTTGGTAGTTTGGTTTGCCCTGTTCCCATCATGCACTGGGACAGGAACAGACTAATTTGCATATAGCCAGGTTCTGAGCTGGGATGGTGCAATGAGCTAAAAAACAGGTGATGGATTAAAACCATGATCTCTTGACTTGGTAAGAGTATTCTGCATCATTCAGAAACTCTGTCCATCACCACCCCCTTTTCCAAAATCGATTTTATCCACACTATGTGTGGGAGGGTATACTCAGACGTGAGTCCCTTGCTCATTGCACCATCAGGATTCAAGCAAGCCGGGCCGACGAAGGCTGTGATGCCAGAAACCGGTCCCCGGAAGCTTGTTTCCTTCCCAGTATAAGAATTGGCTTGGTAGTTTGGTTTGCCCTGTTCCCATCATGCACTGGGACAGGAACAGACTAATTTGCATATAGCCAGGTTCTGAGCTGGGATGGTGCAATGAGCTAAAAAAAACAGGTGATGGATTAAAACCATGATCTCTTGACTTGATAAGAGTATTCTGCATCATTCAGAAACTCTGTCCATCACCACTCCCTTTTCCAAAATCGATTTTATCCACACTATGTGTGGGAGGGTATACTCAGACGTGAGTCCCTTGCTCATTGCACTATCAGGATTCAAGCAAGCCGGGCCGACGAAGGCTGTGATGCCAGAAACCGGTCCCCGGAAGCTTGTTTCCTTCCCAGTATAAGAATTGGCTTGGTAGTTTGGTTTGGCCTGTTCCCATCATGCACTGGGACAGGAACAGAATAATTTGCATATAGCCAGGTTCTGAGCTGGGATGGTGCAATGAGCTAAAAAAAACAGGTGATGGATTAAAACCATGATCTCTTGACTTGGTAAGAGTATTCTGCATCATTCAGAAACTCTGTCCATCACCACCCCCTTTTCCAAAATCGATTTTATCCACACTATGTGTGGGAGGGTATACTCAGACGTGAGTCACTTGCTCATTGCACCATCAGGATTCAAGCAAGCCGGGCAAACGAAGGCTGTGATGCCAGAAACCGGTCCCCGGAAGCTTGTTTCCTTCCCAGTATAAGAATTGGCTTGGTAGTTTGGTTTGCCCTGTTCCCATCATGCACTGGGACAGGGACAGACTAATTTGCATATAGCCAGGTTCTGAGCTGGGATGGTGCAATGAGCTAAAAAACAGGTGATGGATTAAAACCATGATCTCTTGTCTTGGTAAGAGTATTCTGCATCATTCAGAAACTCTGTCCATCACCACTCCCTTTTCCAAAATCGATTTTATCCACACTATGTGTGGGAGGGTATACTCAGACGTGAGTCCCTTGCTCATTGAACCATCAGGATTCAAGCAAGCCGGGCCGACGAAGGCTGTGATGCCTGAAACTGGTCCCCGGAAGCTTGTTTCCTTCCCAGTATAAGAATTGGCTTGGTAGTTTGGTTTGCCCTGTTCCCATCATGCACTGGGACAGGAACAGACTAATTTGCATATAGCCAGGTTCTGAGCTGGGATGGTGCAATGAGCTAAAAAAACAGGTGATGGATTAAAACCATGATCTCTTGACTTGGTAAGAGTATTCTGCATCATTCAGAAACTCTGTCCATCACCACCCCCTTTATCAAAATCGATTTTATCCACACTATGTGTGGGAGGGTATACTCAGACGTGAGTCCCTTGCTCATTGCACCATCAGGATTCAAGCAAGCCGGGCCGACGAAGGCTGTGATGCCAGAAACCGGTCCCCGGAAGCTTGTTTCCTTCCCAGTATAAGAATTGGCTTGGTAGTTTGGTTTGCCCTGTTCCCATCATGCACTGGGACAGGAACAGACTAATTTGCATATAGCCAGGTTCTGAGCTGGGATGGTGCAATGAGCTAAAAAACAGGTGATGGATTAAAACCATGATCTCTTGACTTGGTAAGAGTATTCTGCATCATTCAGAAACGCTGTCCATCACCACCCCCTTTTCCAAAATCGATTTTATCCACACTATGTGTGGGAGGGTATACTCAGACGTGAGTCCCTTGCTGATTGCACCATCAGGATTCAAGCAAGCCGGGCCGACGAAGGCTGTGATGCCAGAAACCGGTCCCCGGAAGCTTGTTTCCTTCCCAGTATAAGAATTGGCTTGGTAGTTTGGTTTGCCCTGTTCCCATCATGCACTGGGACAGGAACAGACTAATTTGCATATAGCCAGGTTCTGAGCTGGGATGGTGCAATGAGCTAAAAAACAGGTGATGGATTAAAACCATGATCTCTTGACTTGGTAAGAGTATTCTGCATCATTCAGAAACTCTGTCCATCACCACCCCCTTTTCCAAAATCGATTTTATCCACACTATGTGTGGGAGGGTATACTCAGACGTGAGTCCCTTGCTCATTGCACCATCAGGATTCAAGCAAGCCGGGCCGACGAAGGCTGTGATGCCAGAAACCGGTCCCCGGAAGCTTGTTTCCTTCCCAGTATAAGAATTGGCTTGGTAGTTTGGTTTGCCCTGTTCCCATCATGCACTGGGACAGGATGGGATGGTGCAATGAGCTAAAAAACAGGTGATGGATTAAAACCATGATCTCTTGACTTGGTAAGAGTATTCTGCATCATTCAGAAACGCTGTCCATCACCACCCACTTTTCCAAAATCGATTTTATCCACACTATGTGTGGGAGGGTATACTCAGACGTGAGTCCCTTGCTGATTGCACTATCAGGATTCAAGCAAGCCGGGCCGACGAAGGCTGTGATGCCAGAAACCGGTCCCCGGAAGCTTGTTTCCTTCCCAGTATAAGAATTGGCTTGGTAGTTTGGTTTGCCCTGTTCCCATCATGCACTGGGACAGGAACAGACTAATTTGCATATAGCCAGGTTCTGAGCTGGGATGGTGCAATGAGCTAAAAAACAGGTGATGGATTAAAACCATGATCTCTTGACTTGGTAAGAGTATTCTGCATCATTCAGAAACTCTGTCCATCACCACCCCCTTTTCCAAAATCGATTTTATCCACACTATGTGTTCGAGGGTATACTCAGACGTGAGTCCCTTGCTCATTGCACCATCAGGATTCAAGCAAGCCGGGCTGACGAAGGCTGTGATGCCAGAAACCGGTCCCCGTAAGCTTGTTTCCTTCCCAGTATAAGAATTGGCTTGGTAGTTTGGTTTGCCCTGTTCCCATCATGCACTGGGACAGGAACAGACTAATTTGCATATAGCCAGGTTCTAAGCTGGGATGGTGCAATGAGCTAAAAAACAGGTGATGGATTAAAACCATGATCTCTTGACTTTGTAAGAGTATTCTGCATCATTCAGAAACTCTGTCCATCACCACTCCCTTTTCCAAAATCGATTTTATCCACACTATGTGTGGGAGGGTATACTCAGACGTGAGTCCCTTGCTCATTGCACCATCAGGATTCAAGCAAGCCGGGCCGACGAAGGCTGTGATGCCAGAAACCGGTCCCCGGAAGCTTGTTTCCTTCCCAGTATAAGAATTGGCTTGGTAGTTTGGTTTGCCCTGTTCCCATCATGCACTGGGACAGGAACAGACTAATTTGCATATAGCCAGGTTCTGAGCTGGGATGGTGCAATGAGCTAAAAAACAGGTGATGGATTAAAACCATGATCTCTTGACTTTGTAAGAGTATTCTGCATCATTCAGAAACTCTGTCCATCACCACTCCCTTTTCCAAAATCGATTTTATCCACACTATGTGTGGGAGGGTATACTCAGACGTGAGTCCCTTGCTCATTGCACCATCAGGATTCAAGCAAGCCGGGCCGACGAAGGCTGTGATGCCAGAAACCGGTCCCCGGAAGCTTGTTTCCTTCCCAGTATAAGAATTGGCTTGGTAGTTTGGTTTGCCCTGTTCCCATCATGCACTGGGACAGGAACAGACTAATTTGCATAGAGCCAGGTTCTGAGCTGGGATGGTGCAATGAGCTAAAAAACAGGTGATGGATTAAAACCATGATCTCTTGACTTGGTAAGAGTATTCTGCATCATTCAGAAACTCTGTCCATCACCACCCCCTTTTCCAAAATCGATTTTATCCACACTATGTGTGGGAGGGTATACTCAGACGTGAGTCCCTTGCTCATTGCACCATCAGGATTCAAGCAAGCCGGGCCGACGAAGGCTGTGATGCCAGAAACCGGTCCCCGGAAGCTTGTTTCCTTCCCAGTATAAGAATTGGCTTGGTAGTTTGGTTTGCCCTGTTCCCATCATGCACTGGGACAGGAACAGACTAATTTGCATATAGCCAGGTTCTGAGCTGGGATGGTGCAATGAGCTAAAAAACAGGTGATGGATTAAAACCATGATCTCTTGACTTTGTAAGAGTATTCTGCATCATTCAGAAACTCTGTCCATCACCACCCCCTTTTCCAAAATCGATTTTATCCACACTATGTGTGGGAGGGTATACTCAGACGTGAGTCCCTTGCTCATTGCACCATCAGGATTCAAGCAAGCCGGGCGGACGAAGTCTGTGATGCCAGAAACCGGTCCCCGGAAGCTTGTTTCCTTCCCAGTATAAGAATTGGCTTGGTAGTTTGGTTTGCCCTGTTCCCATCATGCACTGGGACAGGAACAGACTAATTTGCATATAGCCAGGTTCTGAGCTGGGATGGTGCAATGAGCTAAAAAACAGGTGATGGATTAAAACCATGATCTCTTGACTTGGTAAGAGTATTCTGCATCATTCAGAAACGCTGTCCATCACCACCCCCTTTTCCAAAATCGATTTTATCCACACTATGTGTGGGAGGGTATACTCAGACGTGAGTCCCTTGCTCGTTGCACCATCAGGATTCAAGCAAGCCGGGCCGACGAAGGCTGTGATGCCAGAAACCGGTCCCCGGAAGCTTGTTTCCTTCCCAGTATAAGAATTGGCTTGGTAGTTTGGTTTGCCCTGTTCCCATCATGCACTGGGACAGAAACAGACTAATTTGCATATAGCCAGGTTCTGAGCTGGGATGGTGCAATGAGCTAAAAAACAGGTGATGGATTAAAACCATGATCTCTTGACTTGGTAAGAGTATTCTGCATCATTCAGAAACTCTGTCCATCACCACCCCCTTTTGCAAATGAATCAAAAGCAGAGTTAAAGTCTATGGAAGAAGTAGAACCATAACATGATCCAAAAAATTCTATTTGGAGCTTGATGGTGAGGTAGTATCCATTGAATCAGCGTGGTAAGAGTATAGGAAGCTCTTTAGTTTTATTGGGTCTACATAAGTATTAGTTTTGTTATTAATGGTCACTTTAAATAGGCAGGGGTGAAAAAGACCATATCGTGCACCTATTAAACGTAGTTTTGGCATTAGTGCCAAGAACTCCTTGCAATGATCAGCAGTTGGTTTAGCATAATCTTGAAAGAAAAATAAGGAGTTTCCTGTACAGGTGATGCGATTCATTGATCTAGCCGCAGATAAAAATTTTAACAAGTCGGTGTATTCAAGAAAGTATAGGATCACTCGCCTTGGTTTTCTTGTTGAGGAAGAGGACATCAGATTTACTGTTGGACTCAATCGATGAGCTCTCTGAATATTTAGAATAGTACTCTCCGGTAGTTTAAGAAGTTTTGGGATAAAGGATTTGAAAGAAGCGATTGGATCTGAACCTTCTGTTCCCTCAGGTAGACCATATATACGGAGATTATTTCTCCTATTCCTGTTTTCCAAATGTTTCTATTTGCCTATGTAGCATCGATACCTTGGTTCATAGAGAGTCCACTCTGGAAGTAGAAAAGTTTAAGGAGTCAACATTCTGTTCCAGTGTAGTAAAACTCTCTTCCACACTTGACCATTTATCAGAGAGCAACTGTATCTTAGACTGGTCTCCTTAGAAATGGGCGTAAAGCTCTAATTTCTTCTAGCAATAAGTCCACTGTGACTGAAGTAGATTGTTTAGGAGGAGATGTTGACGCTTTGGTGTTGCTATAAGCCAAAGTGGTAGTAGATGTTGACGCACCTTTAGGTGAAGTGTTGGTTGAGTCATCCATGGATAGACACTGTTAACGTGGGCTAGTATGGACTAGAAATCTACACGATATAGAGTTAGGCTGATATAAACCTTTAGGTAACCTTCCCATAGATTAAGAATATAATCTGCAAAATGAGATATCAGTAATGACTAGTGCAGGAAGGTGCCCCTTCCTGCACAAAAACAATCTCTTCATGATGCAGGCATCCTTGCACCATGGTGCAAGGGTGCCTGCACCAGCGCATGGCAGCAGTTTGTGCGCCAGTGCAGGGGGAAGCACAGAGATGCAAGATATTGTTAAAAATATGTCGCATCTCTGTGCTTCGGAACTAACACAGCGGGCGCAGCAAAATGACTTGCTGCATCGCGCTGCGTTAGTTTTTTGAAGATCTGCCCCTTAGTGTCCATCTTACTTTCCTGAAACATAACGCCAGACAGGGCCAAAAGACGAGTAGCATGAAGTATAAGGAAAACCGCAAATTACATTTCTGTGCAGGATGCCTCTTGAGGTACACCATTGAGGGCACTTAGCTCTAGCTGCCACTTCAACACAATGCCTAGGTTGAGACGGATGAGCCTCCAAAGGTCTAGCCTTTCTGTTCCTTTGACCCTGATTTGTTCCCAGACTCCTGGGCCATATTCAAGAGTTTAGCTGTAATAGTGTTAGTTGCTGCTGGACACTAAAACTGGCTAGAGGTGTTGGTCTTGGGTCTGGATATCATATGACTAAAGCAGTCTTTTTTAATCCAACAGTCCAGTGTGCTGGTTGTTCTCTGATGCTGTTCGCCCCTACATGCATTACTACCAGCAGCTGGGTAAATAAATCTGTTGGAGACCACAGTTCATGAGTTTGGAGTACAGCATCCAGCATTGAGGCCAGCCAGCCCCAGAAAAAGGAGGATTTCTGACCATCTGGCCCATTCTTGGTTATGATTTGGGAAGATTTAATGCAGCAGTTTGGTGGTGAGTTTTGGCCGTAGCGTGAGGCTTACCTGAGATTCAAGCTGCGCTCCCAACAGCAGTTTCTCTGTTTGCATGGGCAGAGTGGGCCGCAAGTCCAAGCTGTTGGCAGGAGAGAGTAGCAGTCGCTTGGCAGTGTTGGCCATGAGCCTTAGCAGTCTGCAGGAGATGCAGCAGTCAGTGTAACAGGAAAGATGTGTGCAGGATTACCCAGGAGGTCCAGCTGTAAGTGAGCACCTGACATCTCATGTTGGACCTTCCATTTTGTCTTGGAAGAACCTTTGGAGTAGTGGGCACCATGTCGCTCAATGGTGTATGTTCATGGAAGGAGGGAAAGAATGAAGTAATTGATTTCCTCTTTTACCACTGCTTTTTGCAGAAGGTTGTTGTCTTCTGAAAGGGACTAAGGGTTGGTAACCTTTTGAAGAAAAATAAAGAAAGAAATATTATCTTGTGGGTTACTCGAATTGACTTTATTCTCTCATATTGTGTAAACATAGTGAGCTGCTCTGTGGAGAAAACAATACAATTTACAATAAGAAATTGTATTATTTTCACTCAGTTTCTACAAAGTAAAGGCCACCTAAAAAAAGGTTTTGTGGCTAAGTTGAGTTTCTTAACGTTTAGTTTGGGACATGGCCTTGAATCAGGGAGTTCCTCATCATCATCATCAAGGGCCAGATGTAGGTAGCAAAATACTGGTCGGTAACGGCCGAAATTCGGTAATTTTGGCCGTTACCGACCAGTATTTGGAAAATGAGATGTAGGGGTCAAACTTCTACCGAATCGGTAAATACGAGTCGGTATTCTACGGATTCTGAATGTTCTGAATCCTTATTTACCGAATTCTTATTTACCGAATCAGTAAATAAGAAATGGTAAAAAGGACCATCGAGATGTAGGAAACCTAAAAAATGTAAGAGTTGATATTTACCATGGATTGAAAGCAGGTGGTAACCAGGTGCAAGCTATAAAATAAGGACCCAAAATGCAACAGTGTTACCAGAATGGCAGCATTCTACATCATAGCAAGGCGGCTACGGCTACAGGCAGCAGAAGAGAGGGTATGGAGAAGGGAGGAGCAAGTCTACAGGCAGAGGATAACGCTCTTCCAACTGACTGAGCCAGAGATACTGCAAAGGTACAGGATATACCCCCATACCATACTGGACTTGATCAGGGACCTTCACCCACTCCTAGAGCACCCAACACCAAGGGCGTACGCCAACCCACCCCATGTGAAGGTGCTGTGTAGCCTACACCTGCTTGCCTCTGTCCCAGAGCTGCCTGTCCCGATTCTTCAGAAAGTTCCTTGAGGCCATGATGCAGAGAATGCATCATTATATTAGGTTCCCTGACACACCTGCGGAACTTGCGAAGGCCAAAACAGATTTCTATCAACACTTCCCTCACGTCATAGGCTGTATAGATGGCACCCACATCCCACTCTGCCCACCTGCAGCCACAGAACACATTTACAGGAACCGGAAGTCAACACACTCAATCAATGTGCAGGTGATATGCAACGCTGGCAACATCATGACAGACATTGTGGCCAAATTCCCAGGGAGTACCCACGACTCGTACATCTTCCAGAACAGTGGGATATACACACGCCTTGTTGCTGGAGATTTCGGGGATGGATACCTGCTAGGTAAATAAATGTGACACACCCTGATAGTCAATGCAGATGAATCAATCATGAGTATGTAACTAATGGCACTCTCTTTTCCACCTAGGCGATAGTGCTTATGCTCTCCGGTCCTTTGTTCTCACCCCCTACATGAATCCATCTACCAGGAGTGAGAGGCATTACAATGTGGCACACAGAGCAACACGCAGCATTGTAGAATGCACATTTGGACTTCTAAAGAGCGGAGGTGCACAGCAGTACACTCCAATCATCTGCTGCAAAATAATTGCGATCTGAGCCATGCTGCACAACCTTGCCACCAAGGAAGGCACAGAGGTGGAGATCACACATCATGAGGAAATTGATGATGGAACAGAACAGGCAGAGCCCTATGCAGCAGAAGCAGCGCCAGCAACATATGGGAGACTGAGATGGGCAGAGATCACACGCAGCTATTTCTAAGTAAGTAAGGAGACACAGGCAGGCTTAGTATTTGAATTACGTACTTTAATAGTCACTACGGCAGTTTACTGATACCACACCATGGTACTACAATGTCTGTATTCCTCACGGTGACCTGTCCTGTGGGTTGAGGGCATCTTCAATGTTTGCGCCCACGCACAACAGTGCAGGATGCATGAGGCTGGGTGTCAATGGTTGCAGTGGAGCCTGGGTCAGCAGATTGGCGCCTGCTGCTCCTTCGAATATCAGGAACAGGAGTGCTAGAGCCACTCCTGCTGGTGGAGTCCTCTGTGTCCCCGACACCTTTGTCCCCAGCAGTGACTGCCTGGTGTGTGAGTAGTAGCTCCATGGCAGAGGTGACTCTCCCCATCCCCCTTGACAAATCCGTGCAGCAGTGCACAATGTCATCCTGCATGGCGACCGAGCGCCGACATAGCAGGGAGGTTGCTGTGGCAAGCCGGTTCATGGCTTTGGTCTGTTGCCGCATGCACTGTCGATCCCTGCGCCTCTCAGAGTGGTCACTATCTAGTTTTTCGTAGAGAGCACTCATGCACTGTGTCATGTCCCTCATTCCCTCTGCCATGGACTGCATGCTCTCAGTAATGGAGCCAATCCCCCGGTCTATGTTGGCCATTCTGGTATTCAATATGCACACCTGTCTATGTACTGCTAAAATGCCCTTTGCTTGCAAGCGCTGGACTTTAACCATGGTGGCCTCAAGACCACAGAAGACCCCGTCTCCATCCTGGCCTTCGCCTCCCTCCCGTACCTTTCGGCCTCGGACACCGGCACGCACAGCTCCAGATGAAGTGTGCTGCCCAGCGTTGTCAGCCAGAGGTGGATTTGTTTGTGTAAGACCCTCCACATCTTCCTCATTTGAC
Source organism: Lissotriton helveticus (assembly GCF_964261635.1). Lineage (NCBI taxonomy): Eukaryota > Metazoa > Chordata > Amphibia > Caudata > Salamandridae > Lissotriton > Lissotriton helveticus. The sequence goes on from NC_136068.1 coordinate 318,829,878, forward strand.
GTCTCCAGAATCCTGAGAGGGGGCACATCATGCCTCCTTGACCTTCCCAGCACAGATGACTCTGAGGTTGGTGTGGGGGAAAGTGCTGGTGCTTCCAACTGTTGTGAGCCAAACAGCAGAGGTGACAGAGGCTGTGCTGTGGTGGCTCGCTCCGGTGTAGTGGCTACCTGCACTGTGGGTGTCTGTGGCAGAACAGTGCTTTGACCTGCTCTTTCGGGTGTTTCCTCACTCCTCTCTGTTGCCCGTGCCCTCTCCTCCCTTTCCTGCGCTGTACTGCGCGATGACTCTCCTGTGGACAGATATGAACATTGGGTCAGTGGTGTTGTAAACCTTTGTGTCATTATTAAATCACATTCCTATCACACAATTGCCTAGTCCTCAACAGCTTATGGATGTAGTGTGTGGCATGCCTTGCTGATTTCTATGTTGTTAGACCGGGCCTCGTGGCGTGGTCCTCCCTGACCCTTAGCCACACCCTTCCGAGCTGTACCCCACAACACACCCCTGAGTCCCCCGGCCTAGCCAACCCTTCCCTCCATGTTACACACACCCGTCCCCGGACTGCCCCGTCCGTGCCTCTGTCTTCCCGGCCGTAGGCCCTGTGTGCCCACTTCCCGGCATCTAAGATGGCCGCCAGATCCAGCACGGCCTAGGCCAAGAGGCGCCACCCTGGCTGGAGGACAGCGCGCTCCCCTTGAGTGAGAGAGGGACGAGCAGTTTCTCTCACACCTCCGACCTCCCCTCGAGAGATGGGTTTCGATCGCCCCTCCGGCCACCCTGAGGGCTGGCTCCACGCCTGCTGCGTGTCTGGGACTCCTCCCAAACCTAACATGAATGGATCAAAGGGCCGCGTGGCAGGAAACCCCAACAAGCGGCCCCCAGGTGCTAAGACCCTCGCATACCAGAACTCCAGAGATCAAAGAAGAGCAGTCCTATAACTGGGGATGCTCGGGACTATCGAACAGATTCGACTCTGGAACGACGAGAGCCCTGCTGACGTGGTCGCGGATTGCCTGGCAGAGAAGGACTTCTGCTGGAACCACCTGAGCCCTGCTGAGTGACTCGCGGCTCCCCTGCAACTTTGGAACACCTGAGCCCTGCTGAGTGACTCGCGGCTCCCCTGAAGATCGTAAGACCTCCGACATCTTGCTCGAGCCCTGCTGAGTGACTCGCGGCTCCCCTGAAGATCGTAAGACCTCCGACATCTTGCTCGAGCCCTGCTGAGTGACTCGCGGCTCCCTGACTCTCCTGGTCCGGCTGGAACCCAAAGATCGCATCGTATCCCCCGGCTCGAGGATTGAGAGCTGTGCGCCGGATACGCCCCGATATTGACACTGAACCATAAGACTGTCCCGCTACCCCTACCCTGACCAAGACTCTATGGGCCCTTGCCCTATTTGTAACTACCTGCCTTTGCCGATCATAGAGATCCTTTTGAATCACGAGATAAAGAAACGTTCTTAAGAGCTACGGTGTGGTGTCTCTTTGTCGTGTGGTGCTGGTATAGTGTGTACGATCCTAGATTCGAGACTCTCCCCCTGAGAAGTCTCCCGCCAGTGCTCGTCTTGGTACTAGGAAGGTGGGCCCCAGGGTGGTCAGGTACACTTCCTGCTCGCCCCTGAGGTTGCCGTACAACATATGTGGACTGCACTGATGTATGTTCCTTTGACTACGTCTCTAAATATGCATTGCTGGAAAAAACTAAAACCAGTTCTGGAGTGTGATGCAGACACCCACATTGGGGAAGGGGGTCAAGGAAAAGGGTGGGGATTCATGTCCATGCATCTTACCTTGTTTTTTTGCAGCTCTTGCTGAGCTGTCAGCACCCCGATCCCATGGATACTATCTGGCTCAAGGGTGGATTCCACCAGCTGCTCCAGGTCTATTAGTCTTGGTGCACGGTTCCTCCCTCCACCTGTGGCTCCGGAATCTTTTCTCTGAGCTGCAAGGTGTTTTTTTGTTATGATCCGCAGATCATACCACCTTTTTTTCAGGTCGTCAATGTCCCTGTGTATGACCCCAATGGCATTGACCTTGGACTGGATCGCTAGCCAGTTTTTCCTTTTAACAGACTCTGCAACATCCAGAGACTGCTTGCAAAGAGTTGGGTGTGGTGTTTGACGACCTCCTCCACCAGCACCTGCAGTTCTGCTGGGCTGAATTTCATTTTCCTCTTGCGCTCAGCTCCATCCTTCTGGCCATCCTGAGACTCCATTATGCAGCTCAGCTATGCTCAGGGCAGCCTGTTCCTCTGTGTTTCCTCCAGCTCTCCAAACAGTTCAGTTGCTCTGTACCAGCATGGGTGTTGCCACTTCCAGGTACAGGGGAGGGGTATTTGCATCTGATTGGTTGGTTCCTCTGTTGCTTTGTTGTGGGGTGTGGTGGGTGTTCCTGATTGGCTGACAGGCTCAATTGTTTTTTTTTTGTATTTTCCGAATCGGTATTTACCGAATTGGTAAATACCGATTCGGTAATTCCCATGCCTGGAGGCCCATAGGGTTGAATGGGTATTACCGAGTCGTTTTTTTCCGATACGAAAAATCCGAATGTTACCGACTCTTAAGCTACATCCCGTTTTCCGAATCTGAAATACCAAATCGGTATGATTCGGTACTTAAGAGTCGGTAAACTGGGATTACCTATATCTGGCCCCAAATTCCTTATTTCGGTCAATCTCAATTAAGACTGTAAAATCACATAAATTCGTATCTCACTTAAAATCTTGACAAGGACAGTACACATAACTAATAACAAAACAATTTCTGCAGCTTACAAAGTTCAAAACTATAAAAGAATAATACATCTCAATGTCAAGGAAACAATCTCGTAAGAGAACATGCGAGGGTGCAATCAAAATGATTTCAACAGCTTGGAGATAAAAACGTTGCGTAATAACAGTTTACCCAGTATATGTGACTAATAATTCTCAGCAGGAATAGAATAATAACACGCAACCAGCTTCTAGATGTTATTCAGAGCCAAAACATAATCAAATTAAACAACAACCCCAAACAAAAGCAAGAGGGTTGCTATGGCTTCGTTCACTATAATGTCCCAGTGCTAGTGGCTATCACTCTTTTCAGCAAACCTTTGGCAGCGCAGCTGTTCTGAGAGTCAAGGCGCAGCTTAAAAATTTTGCAAGTGCAAATACGATAGGCTCAGAGGTGTCAGTTTTTTTTTTTTTTTTATTGAAATTAACAACAAACAATAAAACAGAAAACACAAGGCAAAGATACAGTGATGGTAATCTTGAGTCCAAGTGGGAGCAGCTCCGAACAGTTCAAAACGTACAGTATAGCTGAAAGCAGTAGCGGGGAGGGGGGGGCAGCGAGGAAACAATGCAATATATACTGTCAATATGAAACATTGGGAATGCCAATTAGGGGGACAAGGAGACATCAGGGGTAGAGTCATGTGGGGGAGTACATATATTTCCACGATAAGCATTCCACTGTGACCAAATTCTGTTCCACTTTCTGGGCCTGCCCCGGACAAGTATACTGTCTTTTCCCTAAACATGCACCAGTCCATGTTCTCCTTCCACGCCAGTACAGTGGGAGGTCTATGGGAGCCCCATAGCTGTGCAATATCCCTCTTAGCAACCATGTTGCCGAGGGTCGCCCAGCAGATCTGAGAAGCAGTATAATCGTTAGGTTCCCATACATTCAAGAGGCAGCGTCGGGCCTCAGGTAGAAGCGGAACCCCCGTGACATTTTCCATAATCGCATGCACTCGGGACCAAAAACCAGCCACTTCGGGGAAATTCCCACAAAATGTGAAGGATGGTGCCAATCACGCCACAGCCACGCTTACACAACCCATCCAACAAGTAACCCATGCGAACCAGACTCGGACCAGTGACATACACACGGTGAAGGATCTTAAGTTGGACAAACCGAAGGCGGGCGGGTATGGCAATCTCTTTAGGCGAGGACAAAGCAGACTGCTAGTCCTCGTTGTCCAGTTCCAGCCCGTCGGCAATCCATAAAGCCCTGAGGTGTGCAAGCAAGTCAATTCTAGTGTTGATCAGTTTTTTATAAATCAGTGAAATTGTACTATCAGGGACATGGCCGTCCAGGATACGGTCCTCGAGAGGCGAGGATTCGGGAATAGCAGTTCCCAGAGGAAAAACTGATAGCAGAGCATGACGTACCTGAGCATATCTAAAGAATTCCCTGTCTCCAAGCTCATATTCCGTCTTGAGCACCTCAAAGGTCTTCACATTTCCTTTAGTCCAGAGGTCACCCACCTTACTTAGACCAATCATGTCCCATTTATCAAAACCTTTCGTCCGCCATAGATTGCCCAAACCTTCGGAAGCATACAATGGAGTCGCAAGCATCAACCTATCACACCATCCCAAGGCCGCATTCGCATGAGGCACAGGGTCAGAGCTGATTTGCATATAGCCAGTGTCTAACCCAGGGTGGTGTGGAGTGCAAAAAAACGATGGATTTAGGCCCAGATCCTTGTCCTGGGGTGAATGTATGACATTGTTCTACATTCTGTCCATCAACTGTGTTTTTTGCGCATTCGCATCGTGCCACACTCTGACAGCAATTTTCGTGGGCCCGGTCAACGTCCTATAATGCCCCTTGGAATATAGCACTCTATTAAAATTCCCACCGGCCAAGAGGTGCTTGTCCATGGCAAAGGCCGGGGCAGGACCAGGAGCGTAGGTTGCGTGGTTAACAGCACTTAATTGAGAAGCCCAATAGTAACGCTTGATATCCGGGAGGGCAATGCCTCCATCGTACCATGGAAGCGTGAGCTTAGACAGAGCAATGCGCGCACGCCCGTCCCAGATAAGCCGCCTCTGCAGGTGTTCCACTTCACGAAAATAGCCGGATGGAATGGGGTCGAAAAAGTTTTGGAGTGCATACAAAAATCTGGGCAGCGACATCATTTTGAAAAGAGCCGCGCGACCCAGTGGCGACAAAGGCAACTGCCGCCACCGTGCAGCGTCAAGTTTGAGCCGGTGAAGAGGGGGTAGCAAGTTGCGTTCATAGCGAACTGCGGGATCCAAGGAAACATGTATCCCCAAGTATTTAAAGCCAGTATCAGCAATTTGAATCGGGAATCTACGAGGCAGTGGGGGAAGCTCACTGGACAGAACATAGACGCATGATTTAGTCCAATTGATAATGAGACCCGAGTTCTTCCCGAAGGAGGTCAGAACATCAAAAAGCACATTGAGGGATTTCTGGAGGTACGTAAGATATAAAAGGATGTCATCCGCGTAGAGCGAGACTCGGTCCTCAAAGTCGGGAGTCCACCTGATGCCTTTCATGGAGGGCTCCCAACGGAGCCACTCCGTCAGCGGCTCCAGAGCAAGGGCAAAAAGCAACGGAGACAGCGGGCAACCCTGCCGGGTGCCACGCCCAAGTGTAAAGACGCCGGAGACCTTACCGTTAACAACCACCTGGGCGAGGGGCTTTTCATAAAGAAGCTTCACCCAGGCGATGAATGTCGGACCGAGCCCGAATTTGGATAGGGCCGCCCAAAGATAAGGCCATTCTATAGTATCAAAAGCCATAGTGGCGTCCAAGGAGGCCAAAATGGCCGGCTCAGTTAGAGTCCCAGCTCTCGCGAGAACTCCGTGAAGTCTACGAAGATTAAGGGCGGTATTCCGGTGTGGAATGAAGCCGGATTGATCCGGATGGATCAAGTCGCTGATCACCGTAATCAACCGATTAGCTAGTAATTTAGCCAGTATCTTAGGTTCGGCATTAAGTAGCGAAATGGGCCGATACGAGGCGCAGCGATTACGCAGCTTACCCTCCTTGTGGATTACTACGATGGTGGCTAGTCGCTGATCAACGGGGAGAGGACCAGAATCAAAAGCCTCAAGGAACATATTCCTTAAGTAGGGCGCCATTTTGTCGGGTTGTAGCTTATAGAGTTCAATAGGCAAACCATTAGGACCCAGTGCCTTGCCAGAGCGAAGGGAACGTATGGCAACAGCGATCTCATCTATAATGAAAGGCGCATCAAGTAGGGCTCTTTCATCATCGGAAAGGCGAGGCAATGTTATGTCTCGCAACAACAAGTGGGAATCCTCCTCATCCCTATCACTGACCGAGGCGTATACGGTTTTGAAATGATCAGCAAAGCACTCAACAATACCAGCTGGGTCAGTAACACATTCACCATCCAGCCTTTCAATCACGGGGACGACACGATTCACTCTTTCTTTCTTGTCCAGCCACGCAATCAGTTTACCAGCCTTGTCACCCAAGTCATACATCCTGCCCTGTTGCTCTCTATTCATCGCTCTCGCCGCGTCAGTCACAAGGGCCCTATAATCAGCTTGTTACAGACTGAGGGAATGCAATTTAGAACGAGTAACAGCACCGTCAAGAGCAGTTTCAAGCACAGTTATTTCAGTTTCGATGCGTACAAGTTCCTCACATTTAGCCTTCTTGGAGGCAGCAATCAAAGACAATGAATTTCCACGAATGACAGTCTTGAAGGCCTCCCACAGTGAAACAGAGGAAGAAACAGACCCCACATTTTCAGCAAAGTAATGGTCAATGGATTAAAGCAGTGCAGAGCGGGTTTTAGGATTGTGAAGATACCAGGGATTTATAGGAGCAACTCTACCCTCTCCACCCACCCCAGCCCCGACACAAAGCCACAGGGGGAGTGGTCAGAAATGCCCCTTGGGAGCTGACGGATCTCTTTGATAGAGGGTAATTGCGTTGCTGGCATGAAGAAATAATCTAACCTGGAAAGACTACCGTGGGCCCCCGAGTGAAAGGTATATTGTAGCTGCGTAGGATGCATCAGCCTCCAACTATCTATAAGGCCAAAAGTGTCCAGCAGGTCAGCCAGCCACCATTGAGACCGAGCCAAATCTCTAGGGGGGTGGCAATCCAAAGTGCCAGAGACCACAGAGTTAAATTCTCCACCCAGGATCAGAAGACCCTCAGGAAGGCCCAATAGGAGCCGCCCAAGATCAGCAAAAGTGGACTTCTGCAGGCCCGGAGGGACGTACAATGTGAGTATGGAAAGCGTCTTACCCTCCCATATACCGGTGAGCGCAGCGTAGCACCCCCTGTCGTCAAGTATTACATCATCAATTTCAAAGGGGAGGGAGGACCGGATGAGAATACCCACTCCCCTGGAGCCGGAAGTGAATCCAGAGTGAGCGACCAGTCAGTATCCACGTCTATTCATGGCTTGGCATGCGTTACCAATTAAGTGCGTTTCTTGCAAAAGAAAAATATCGGGGGAATGACGTCTGAGAAACTGCAGCACTACCCCACGTTTTATCCTGTCTCCCAAACCATTGACATTCCAGGACAGCAGTCTCAACTCACTACCCCCCCATCCCCGTAGAGGAGGCAGAGCACACCCCTCACAGGACCCAATGATTAGAATGGGCGAAAAACAATACAATGCCTTGCGAACAAAAAAATAAATACACAAACACCCCCCCACCACCCCCCAACTTGAACCCGTTACAACTCCCCCCACCCTGCACCCCTGCGTACGACTCAAAAGCACTCCCAACTCCCCTGTCGCCCAATCATTAAACTAATCTACAAAAAGAAACCCAGGAGGAGGAAGAGACCCCTTACACCCCCGCCACCCTCGGGTCGGTCAAGAACAGAACAAAAGAACAATTATACAAACTCAGCTGACAGATAAGCGGAAAGTTCAGACGTCGGAAACCATAATGTCACTCTTGCTCCGGCGAGCCACCGTCGGCGCCACCGGGGTGCTCAGTTCGATCACCTCTTTACGGCAAAGAGTCAAGCCAGTCACTGACATTGTCCGGACGATCAAAGAAAAACGTTTGTTCCTCATATTCGATTCGTAGTCTGGCCGGAAACAACATGGCGTACTTAAGGTCCAAATCACGCAGCTTTCGCTTCACATCCCGAAACGCCATTCTCTGCCGCTGAACCAATGGAGTGAAGTCGGGATAGAAGTTCACAGTGGTGTTTTCAAATTTCACAGGGCCGCTCACCCGAGAAGCCCAAAGGATAGCGTCCCTATCCCGAAGGTGGAAGAGTGTGGCGATAACGGTCTCGGGGGGGGCACCCGGTTTCGGCTTCCCACCTGGAAATCGATAGGCCCGTTCAACAGTGAAGAATTTACTGAGACCGGCGGGAGCAAGGTGATTCAAGACCAGGTCTTCCACCAAGATATCGGTGGCAGCGTCTTCGGGATTTTCCGGAACACCTATAATGCGTACATTATTACGCCGGGCCCTATTTTCAAACTCCTCGAGTCGGCGGGCCACCAAGTCCTGTGACGAACGCAAGTTGCCGATCTCAGTTTGCACCTCCGTGACATCAGTAGTCAGGCTGGAGGTCTTCAAATCCAAAGCCTTGACCCTCTCATTGGTCTTCACCAGGTCCGCTCTAATCAGCGTGACATCAACAGCCACCGTATCGATCTTGGAGGCGAGGGCCTCGTACTGCTGTCCCATGGAGGCCTTCATACTGGTGATGGCGCTCATGGCATCTTGAAGCGATACCTCCGTGGGCGCAGCAAGGTCCACCGATGGGTCTTCAGGAGTACGGCCGGTGCCGCTGGGGGACCCTTTAGGATGGGTGTAGCGGTCCATCACATTAGTTTGAGTTAGTCCCCCACGGAGAGACGTTTTCGTCTTGCGCTTCTCAGTGTCCGGTTTGGTGGCCATCTTGGAAACAGAGCCCCGGAGGGGCCCTCGCGACCTGGTGAAAATGGCCGATCACGATGAGGCCAAAAGGACACGAAATGGGCCAAGGGAGAGAAAATCCAATAGGGCTGGAAGCCGTACCCTCACGGAAGAAGGCATACAGCAATAGGGCAGACTCAGCCAGATCTGGAGTAGATAAGAAAGAATGCCAGTCAATCAGAGCCCGGAGTAGGAAAGTGAAACTGAAAGTTGCAGTGAGGCCACCTGGGGAAGACCCCTCTGGCCGTTGTTGTTCAACTACTCCTCGGCCTGGAAATCAGCAGAGCCCCCGGTCCCGTCCCGGGGCAGGTCGTAGAAGCACAAGCCGATGTAAAAGTGGCCCCCGACGTCCGATTTCAATTTTGAAAGGAATCGTGATGTCAGCCAAAGATCGCCTTCAAAAGCCCATCTTCAGAAACAGGATATTAGCAGGATATTTGCGAAGGGCGGCGCGGGTCTCGGGAGCTCTGTGCTCACGCGACCATCATGGATGCCCGCGAAGCTCCTCCCTCGAGGTGTCAGATTTTAATATACGTAAAGCACCCAGGCACTGCTTTGCTTCTATATTACAGTAAAGCTGCAAAATTCACCTGGATCTCGGTTTGTTATACTTCTGCCTGAATAGTCTAAAATGCACCTTGGTTTCCGGTGTATTAGGGCAAAATGGACAATCACATTTCTGTTTCTCCTATTGACACCGGGGAACATCCTTTACAACGCAACTTTTACAACGAAGTACCTTTACGACGCAACCATTACAACGCAACTTTTACAACGTCTTGCGCTGGGGGGGGCGCTCTAGGATAGGGAATAGTTTCCAACACCTTCCCTACTATCCACGGGGACTGGAGTTGGAATAGTAAATTAAACTATTCACTATCCAGCGCCCCCCAACGCAAGTCGTTGTAATGACTTGCGTTGTAAAACTTGCTTCGTAAAGGCATGCGTTGTAATAGCATGCGTTGTAACGTCATACATCCATTGACATCATCTCGAGTTATAACCCCTGAGAGGCAACATGTCAACTCGGAAGCAAATATACAGTCATTTTGCTGTGGGGGGTGTGAGAAACAGCTCAAAATGCGGGGAGCATTTATGGCTTAGAAATGTATCCGTCTGGTCACCCTGCCATGCTTCACACCAAGCTTTTTGTAAAACATGCTCGTAATAAATGTTTTTGACCCAGTTGGCTGGCTTTATCTTCAGCGTGCAGGGTCTTCACAAACACCGCAAGCTTTAGCTCACTGAAAATAAAACAGGAGATAACCCATAAACCCAGTCGAGACCCGGTTAAATATGCATAACAAAGCAACAGTCTCAAACGGTAATTGCTAAACCCGGGATCCCTGGTTGGCTGAGGTAGGTACCTAAGGCCAAGTAGGGACCCGCGTTCCAACGTCAGGGAAAGGAAGGTCACATTCTTAGATAGCCCCGCTCAGCCCCTCAGTAGCTTGGCAGGCGCAGCCAGGATGATCTTCAAGGCAAATGTGTAAGGAATTCGCAACCACACTTGCAATTATCCAATGATGACACCACAAAGAGACTCTCACAAGTTTTATAAAAACGAGTATACACTTTATGTAAATGATATATGATAAGACCACACAATATAAAACCAACATATGAGGTTGTGTAATATTTATCCCGGCCGTTTGTTAGGCCTGCCAACCCGTTGTAAGTTCTGACAATGTCAATGAGCACTTCTAAACATTCTCATGTATTCCAAATAACATGCCATACAGTTCATAATGCTAGAATCAGGTACTTCTGCAATGTAAAAATACTGTAATGCGTAACATAGCAATCAGACATTTTGCCTTGAAAAGAATGCAATGCGTAACGCAACAATCAGGCACTTTGCAAGGTAAAACAATGCAAAGCGTAATACAGCCACCAGGTATGTAATTCTGCAATAATAAGGAAATGCGTATGCACTAATCAGGTAATTTGTTATGCAGGAATAATGCACTGCGCAATCACTAATCAGGTAGTTCGTTATGCAGGAACAAGGCAATGTGTCATACGACAATCAAGAAGTTTGTTATACAGAAATGATGTATTGTGTAATACGTCAGTCAGGTAAACCGCTCTCAGAAATAGAATACTACGCAGTACACTCAGTCCCCGATCACCGGGCCTTAGGCGGTCTTTGCCTCCTCATCTGATCTTCAGTCAGCCTCTCACAGTTGCACCCAACACAGTACCATGTAATTCCAAAGTGCAGCTACGCACTCCAGCCCCTGTGCTGCCACTTCCTTGGCAATACTGGCCGCGATACGAGCCGAAGCAGAGGCTCGTGCTGCCAACATGAGAGAGAGGCTGAGAGCGTCTCCTTTCGAGCCTGCGCCCCGCCCCAGGAGTCAACATACGTTACGTGGGGGGCGCGAACCCACTCTCCTCTCCTCGTCGAGCAGCTGGGCCTCCAAGCAGCTTTTTGAAATGGCAACGGAGGCTCGGGCCGGCAACTCAGCTCCTCTGGGACTGCCGGTCCGGGACACTTCACTTACGAAGATCTCAGGCTGCCACAAAGCACACGCCCACAATGTCACTGAGTCTTCCTTCAATCAGGGTGCATAATCACTGGGCACTCCACACACAGGTCTCAGGGTGCACGAAGATCACACGCACAGTGCCGCTGAGACACACTTTACTATGGTGCACACGATAACATGGCGAATCCTCCCGAAAGTCTCCCGGTGCCCAACGCACCCGCACACGGCGGTGATGAGACTCACTTGGATTACGGTGCACACGATAACCAGGAAAATCCTCACAAAAGTCTCTCCGTGCACAACGCACACGCTCACAGCGTTGATGTGACTCACTTGAGGGAGAGGTGTGGCGCCGCGGCCAGGGCGACTGACGCTGGAATCTGGGGACCACGGTTCGATCCCCGGCTCCGGCGGCAGATTAGCCCAGCACCATGTGACTCTGGGCAATAGCTCGCTTAACCTTCCCGACGGCCCCCAGCGCCTAGAGACCCTTACGGGTGATTGTGCGCTTTACAAATGTGGACTTTACTTTACTTGGATTCCGGTGCACACGATAACAAGGCAAATCCTCACGAAGGTCTCCCAGTGCACAATGCACCCGCTCACACCGGCGCGGAGACTCACTTGGATTCCGGTGCACACGACCTCAGGCTACACAAAGCACACACAGCGTCGCTGATCCTTGCTTAGATTCCAGGTTCTCCCAATCACAGCTGATCCTCCTGAAGGTCTCATTGCTGCACAAAGTACATGGACACAGCGTCACTGGGACCCACTTAGACACCAGGCACCCACGATCACAGGCTGTTCGACGAGGGTCTCATACTGCCACAGGCACGCTCCCACAGTGCCTCTGAGACTCTCCTGGAAACTTTTATGTTCCTGTGTTTCCAAACAGGGAGCCAGCTCACCTCAGGCCCTTGGGTATAGTTGCTTCAGGACACAGCACACAGTAAAGTCCTTCAAGGAGGGGGACACCGCACACAGCAAAGTCCCTTTAGCCTTTCCTTGGTAAAAACAGCAAACTGCAGGCCAGCCCCAGAACACACAGCACAGATCAGTCGTATCCTTCAGTCTATTCAGTTGTTTCTTCCTTGGCAAAGGGCCTCTTGACGACGAAGTAGCTCCAGTCTTGATCACACTTGATCAAGCCATTCTCCAAAGTTCAGGGGCGTCAGCTCTCATAGTTATACCCCTCAATGGCTTTGAAGTCTTTGTGCTTCAGGGGACACTGAACCCTGTTCAAACCAGTTAGGGGTGCCTCCCTGCCAGTATCACCTTCCTTCCTTTGATTAGTGGTGGTCTGGATTCTCAATCACTCAGGAGGAGATGAGCCAATTGTTTTATAGCAGCAATCCAGGCCTCTTCACCTCTATGGGCTTCTCCTCCCCCTACATTCCAGATGCAGGTCAGCCTGTTGCTGTCTCACCTTCTCACCTGGGTCAAGACATTCCCCAGATCCTTTCACTTTCAAGTCCAGACAGTCAATCCACAGCCAGGCAGAGACACACAGAAATGTCAGAGCACAGAAACTCATCCACTTCTAAAAGAGTGGGTTCTGAACACACAATGCAAAAACCACCTTCATAAAAAGATGTGTTATTACATTGTGAGTTCAGGCATACTAAACTTCACCTTTCCATCTTAAACCTTTGGGAAGATAGGATGGAAAACATATTACACAGCCTTCCCATTCTATACTATGGGCAAGATGGCCTTTCATCAGTGAAAAACGAAAATGAAGATTATTTCACTGTCAGGACATGGCACACACCTTAGTACATGTCCTACCTTTCACATGCACTACACCCTGTCCAGGGGGTACCCTAAACCTACCATAGGGTTGTCTGATGTGCATAGAAAGGGAAGGGGAAGGTGTGGTAAGTGAGTGCACTTGACAGAACATGGCAGTTTAACAAATTGCACGCAGGCCCTGCAATGGCAGGCCTGAGTTCCCTTTTTAAGGCTACTTGTGTGGGTGGGACAATCAGTGCTGTAGGCCCACAAGTAGCAGTTGCTTTACCAGCCCTGGCACACATAGTGCACTTTACTAGGGACTTTACTTAGTAAGGCAAATATACCAGTCATAACAAACCAATTACCATTGCATTTTATACAGGGAACACTTGCACTTTGACACTGTTTAGCAGTGGCAAAGTGTCCAAAGAATCTAAGTTGGCAACAATATGTCAGAAAAAGGTCTAGGGGAAAACAAATAGTTTAGGGACTTTAGCCAAAAACGGCCAAGTCCTACAGTAATCATTTAGTTAGACAAATTCACAGTGGCGGCTAGCACAGGTAACTCTATGGGGCGGCGGGCTGGGTGGGGGGGTAGTGGAGTGTGACATATGACGGGAAAGTGGAGAGGAAAGAAATAAAGAAATAAAAGCACTTACTAAGTAAGTGCTTTTATTAATTTCCCATCGTATGTCACACTCCACTAGCCCCCACCCAGCCCCAACCCCGCCCACACCTCGCCACCCCAAAGCGTACCTGTGCGAGCCTCCACTGCAAATTTATAAAGTAAACATGTCAATTTTATGCACAATGGGAAGAAAGGGAGACCACAATAATTAAAGCGAACATGCAAATTGGTCTGTATTTGAGTAATAATAGTTATATCAGCACTGCATTACAGTGTATGCAAGTGTAAACCAAACGTTTGTTGTGTACATATGTCCTCATGTAGAAGGTAAACGGAGAAAGTGACACATAATAAAAAGTAAAATATCAGCAAAAAGTGGTGCAAGAAATAATCTGAGGCATGGTGGCACAACAGTCTATTTATAATTCATGTGAAGTAAAACTGTTTTGGAGAACCAAGATAACGCCCAAAGATGCGCTGAGTGGTCGACGGTGTTTCATCCTGTAAAAATTCAGGTCTTCATCAGGGTCCGGGTTACTGATATTTGGTCAGTGCTGTGGTGATGGTAGCGGGTAATCCTTGTAGTCAGAATAAATCAGTCAAGGATTGCAAGCAAAGTTATCCGGGTGAGGTCGCATCCGAACTGGTGAATTCGTATTGATGATGGTGAAGAACCGGGTTATTTAAGACCCAGCGGCGTCAGGGGACACGCCCAAAGTCTCCAGGTTCACCTGTCTTCTAAACACAGAGACACGGAATCTTCTTGGTGACGTCAAAGATCGAATTTATTGGCTGCAACCAGAAACAGAGGTCCACGAAGTACAATGACTGTATATTCGTAGGAGACTGCTCAATTTTTACAAAGCAAGCCATCCTTTTTATGCCAAAAATCACATTCCAGACAAATACCTTACATTTACAAACTGTCCAATCAAATGTATCCAAATCAGAGGTATCGCATGACGGTAAAACCCACTTTTCAGTTGCCCAGCCCACGATTAATCATTGGTCGAACCCAACATTCTTCATCAGGCAGGTCGATCGAAACCCATCATAAAAACGGGCACCTCCTCATCGTAAACGGGTCATAAAGAAAGAAGCAGAGACAGGTGTGAGTAAGATAAGACATAGCTGTGTGCAATAAAGTGTTTATGATCTCCTGTGTCCTGATCCTCAATCTCGATCAGCTACTGGGAAAGGAACTGGCCTAACAAGTTCGGCTTCAGGCAAGAGGGTCGTTCGCTTGGGTCATTCAGAAGTCAGCTAAAGTGTACATGTGCTAAAGACTCGTGTGGCCGAAGTCACCGGCCTATGTGAGGGCAACCACAAAATGGCTGCCGTATACAAAATGGAACCCTAGGGTTCAGAACGAATCCCTAAATACGTAGTGAAGTCATCGGTGTAACGTGACGAAAACACTCATGCTTGCCGTACTAACTGGTTACGGTTCGCCAATACCAAAATCGTAGTGGAACACTGACCTTTATGAAATGGGTTCAGGATTCACGGAACCTCAATGGCACGTGCGGTAGTCAGGGGAAACCTTTGAGGGTTCCGGGTGGGAATCCAGGAGCAGGTGCAGTAGATGTCAAACCAGCGGAAACTGAGCAGGGCAGGTCCGTGGCTTCGGTTGAGTGAAGCAGTTATTGTACTGGAACTCCGAGGCTTATTCGGGTCTTCGTCAGGAGTGATGTCTTTAGTTGGAATTCCAGCAATGGTCTGGAACCAAGTTGTGAATTATTCAACCAGGCTTATCTAATAGCAGTAGCTCCTGTAATGCAGCTTTAAAGAGGGCTAGCTCCTTGGTTATACAAATTCTACCCCAGTAAGTCAGGATTTTTAAACAAGGTATTTGATCAATCCTTTCAAGTCTCAAGTCCCATCTTAAAGGTGTGAGTGGGTGGAGTTTATTGCAGCCTTGAAGATATTGGCCTTCACCTGCAAATTTGAAAACAATGTAGAAAGTTACATAGGGGATCAATTCATTTTTAACTGCTTCTCTAAAAATACGCAGGAAATACCATTGACTTGCAGAAATCCCTATTTGCTTCATGTGATAGACATAGAGAAAAGGGTTGACAGGTCAATCGTCTCCTCATAGGATTTATCAGCTCATGGAGGGTTGTCCCTTGTCAACTTCATTTCTTGTGACAAGTCTTTGTGTGCAGTGAATTGTAAGATTGTAAACAAGATAAAAGGGCAGCATATTTGCTTTATGTGTGGGTCCAGAGGTAATTCGGGCAAAAGTGCTTCTTGTCCTCCTCAAGGAAAGAAATACAATAGTTGTAAGAAGTTTGGGCACTATCAAGCAGTTTGTAAGACATCTACAAGTAGTACAATGTATGTAAAGCTCAGTAGTGTGAAGGGGCAAAATGAAAATGATGCTGAAAAGAGTGTGTAGATGGATTCCACAACACGCTTTTAATGGTTGATCCCTGGAATTATGTGCAAATAAGAGGATCAAAGGAATGTTTTGTGAGGCTAAGATTAAAGGTGTGTCTTTGTCTGTTATTGCTAACTTGGGTGCACCCATTACCATCTTGAGGGACACTGCTTTTTATAAATACTGGTCAGAAATGATTCATCTTAAGATCACCAATGTCAATCCAAAAGCATTTTGAGAATTTGACATTGATATGTTCGGTTACTCTGTGACAACCTAGGAATGCTTGGGAAGGATGATTTATACGAAGTTATATGTGGCTATAAAGGGACGTGTCCTTTTTGGTTGAATAGATTTGGCCAGAGTAGCATTATCCTCAGATCTGGTGATCTTGACCCAATTGTATTGAGAGAGCTGCCTGTGTTGTCAGTAAGTGTGAAAGAAGATATCATACCATGGTTGGTTGTCAAGTATCTAATGTGTCAAAAAATGAAATTGGCACACTAAAGGATTTTGGACTTAAAATCAAACTAAACAGGAAATCCTGTGCCAACAATACATAAGTTCAACTCAATGCCCTTAGGCGTTAAGGAGGATTTGAGAATTTTGCTTGACAAACTGTTTACAGAATTATAACACCCACTGAGTGTGTTACTCTGACTATTTTGTCCAAATATGTTCAAGCGATTTACACCTTTGCGTGGATCTTCATTCTCTTAATCAAAATATAATAATATAATAGCGGATTTCCACCCTAGAGCCTACAAGAAATGATTGCTAATATATCACAGACCATTTTTTGCTGCTAGGGATTCAAAGTCCCATAATACAGCCCTACAGAGGAGGGGCCAACAGCCTGCCAACTCCGCTCCCACTGCAGCCTATATTGATGCACTATAAAGCACCATCACCAACACCGCAACATAGGACACAGTCACATACCCTGCTTTGCTGCTAAAGACTCAACATCCCATAGCTACAGCCCTGTGGAGGAGGGGCTAACAGTCTGCCAACTCCGCTCCTGCAGATATTAATGCACTATAAAGTGCCATCACCAATACTGGGATGTGGGATCTGCCCTGGCAAAGCCTGGGCCAAGGACAGGCTTTTCTTGTGCTCGTCAGGCCTCGGAGGAGACTGAGCTGAGTCTCCCCCTTGGCACCTCGAAGAAAAAGGTACTGATGCCTTCACAATTTGTTTAATATGACACTTAGCCAATGCTGAAATACCACACCGTAACCAGAGTAAACTGCAGTATCCTGGGTTATCTGCTCATACAACTAATACCAGGGAACTATTAGGAGCACTGCAGGCCAAGGCAGCCACTGGTTTCGGGTTGGGCGAAAATCAATTAACCTTACTTCTTGTTAATGTTTTCAGCTCTTTATCCAAAGGAAGATCTCACTATAATAGTTTATCCAGCCCCAAGCAAATCTAAAGTGAACTTAAAACAACCCAGAGCGGGTGCTACAAACTAACCTCAGTCCCTGCCCTTGATGGAAGAGATATGTTATCTAAGAAGTTCTGTTATCTTTTTTATGCAGACCTTGACTGAGAAGGTGGATACGTTGTCTACATTGCTGGGTAACTTAGCTAAGGGGGTGATGCTATGTCCATTTAGAGAAAATAAATGAATGGATTACGATCAACACATGCCATCCCTCTTAAATGTCAAAGTTAGAGTACCTAGTGCTGTTTTCCCCCTGGCCCAGTCTACTACATCTATTACATGCAGGGCCTTTTTTTAGTTTAAAGGAAGGGTATTTCAGGAAAAGATTTCAACCAGAAAACATACAATATGATCATAATATAAAGTAAACAGCAATCAAATATAAAGTATTATATCACAATATTAAGAAGGGGAAGACATCGAGGGCCTTTAAGCAGAGTTATCAGAGGTCAGAGGAAAAGAGTATGCACCAAAACCAGGTCTATAGGGGTCACATTTTACCACAGCTTTCATCAGGTAACCAATTGATCAGAAATGGTTGGCCCCTTATTTTCAAACTTTTTGTGAAAAGAGTGGTAGGGCCGCAGCACCATGTGTCAACCGAGAAAATTGTTAGTGCACATATGGGTGAAGAAATCTTCCTGACAAACATCCCTCAATCTGATCCAGTGTCTTTTGAAAGTAAAGACCCACTAGTCAATTCAATTCAATTATTCTTTATTTCGAATGATAAAAATTCATAAAAGACAATGTACGATCATGTACAATATAAAATACACTAGGAACCCCTAGGGCTAAAAAACACAATACACAAACAGTATACATAAGAAACATCTAAAAGGGGCGATCAGTGCAAAGGTGCATTCAGTCTCTTGATTCGGATCAGCCAAGACCATCCCAGGAATCTAGCAACACAAACCACCACAATTTCCGATCTTACTACTTGCAATTTCCTGAGTGCATCACGATAACCACTACAATTCAAGGATGCACATATGGGTTTTAGCCACTTATTTCTAGGCTCACGATAAACAGGGCAACCAAAGAAAAGATGACCAATGCTTTCTTCCTGGTCAGAACACCAAGGACATTTACTTCCTGTCTTCGCATCCCATTTAGCAGTAAAGGAATTGACTGGCAAGGTGCCAGTACGAAACTGATGATAGAGCTTACGATCTAACACCTTGGGTATCAAATCCCAATACTGCTCTAATAAGGGAGTGACCTTGTGCAATAAAAATATTCCTGTTAGATTAGTGTCCAGGGATTGGGTTACCAAGATGGATTTTTTCCATGCCCAGAAGAGCGCTTTGAACTCAGATTTGGATGGAAAAGTAGACCCCCCTGGATTTGACCAAAGCTCAGGAAGGCCCATCATATGTAGGGTGTTTCTGACTTCCCTAAACCAGTGTAATTTTTGTGCACCCCATAATGACCCAGTAGTCAATAAGACCATCTATTGGTCATGTTAAGTACATAATTGCAGGTCAATTATCAGAGATGATAATATACTAGTTCGGTGCTACAGCAGCAACCAGGGAGATGTTGATTACATTGGTATAATATTTGCTAATAGCAAAAGCAAAGAAGGGTTGATTGCACTGGTACACAGAGCACCACTATACAATACTTTTAATATATATATATCAAACTAAAATTACCATTGAGCACCTCTTTTGAGGGTAGCAAGGGTTTTGCCCTGCCCCAGAATATGGGATGTGAAAAGAGGGTGGCCACATCTGACATAGACTGACTATTACTGGATGTTAGTCAGGCTGGTATTGAAGAGAACCATAGGCTAAGAGGGCATTGGTCAACCAGACTGGTGAGGGATAGCTAAAATGTGCTTGGAAATACCCAAGCGATATCTCCCACACAGATTCAGACCATCCCTCTAGATGTCACCGCCATTAGTGCTAGTAACACCTGAGGTGAGACAAGGAGATATAGTCAAATTTGTGGGATGAAATATGGCAGAATTACATGCTAAACACAATGACCTGGAATTGGGCGACTTTATGGATAGATGTCAAATAATTTTACTCCCCGAAACTTGCGCTACAGAGCTAATTTATAGGGCAGGCTACCGCACTTTTTTGTAAATGCTTCTCCAGTTGGATCTGGGAGAGTGTCAGGAGGTTTAATAATTTGACAAAAAAATTCTAGAAATTGCAAGGTGAAAACACTAGAGTCTAGCTCGAGGGATATGCTAGGAATCATCTTGCATTCCAGAGTTCCGCAGCAATAAAGCACTTAGCTGTGAGAAATATTTATGTACGTACAGTGCAGGATAATGTACAATTGCGAAACATACACACACTTCAATCACTATTAGAGGGCAGTATACACTATTCTTAGCCTTTGAACATAGCTGGTGTTTGCAATACCAGATTCGAACCACTCGAACCACTGGAACCTCCCTTTACCTTAACGCTTGTGAGGATGGGGAGTGGGGCATTCCTGAACTCACAAGTAAACCAGCCATGAGAGGGCCAAAAGTACCAAGTCAAATTTTCCATCTTTGCTTAGATTCTAGCCTGAGAGCAATAATTGGGCATACTAAATCTGATAATCAACTACACTCTACCTTTAAAAGAGGCACTAATGTTAAGGGAAGTTGGCAGCAAACTTCCAAGAAGGAATGCGATCGATAAGTACCTGGAGGGCAAACAATTGTCTTAAATTAAATTCAGACAAAATGGAGGTAATGATCTTGGGTAATCTCTCCCCTGCCTGGTCCCCTTCGTGGTGGTCATCTGAGTTAGGATCACCTCCGTAACCTGTATTGAAGGTAAGAAATCTGGGTGTCATGTTTGACAACAAGCTGGCCCTTCCTCCCTATCACCGCTAGTAGAACCCTCATCAGCACGCTAGTCATGTCCAAGGTTGATTATTGTAACAGCCTTTTCATCAATGCCCAAGAAAGAGTTTTTAATAAACTACAGCTAGTGCAGAATGCGTCCGCCAGACTTCTTACAGCTACCCTCAAATTCAAACCGATATCAAATGTGGTACGACAGCTCTATTGGCTGCCCGTTAGAAGCAGATCCAAATTCAATGCGCTGTGCATTGCCTACAAGACAATCCACACCACTGGACCAGAGTTTTAAGGAAATTGCTCTGCCACCCCACCAGACTTTTACGCTCCTCAGCAGCAAACCTCCTGACTGTTCCCCGCACTAAAAAAGCCTCCTGTGGTGACAGAACTTTCACGGTCGCCACCACCAAGCTCTGGAACACTCTACCCCTCCACATCAAGACAAGTTCCACTCTCTTCACTTTTAGGAGACTACTAAAGACCTGGTTCTTTAACCAATAGTTGTCCGTGTCAGCTTCCTTGGTCCATTCCACAACACCGAGACACCCATGGGTAGTTGCGCGCTTTATAAATTGCATAAATAAATAAACTACATTGACTATGTTTCGCTGGATTTGAGATCATGGTGCGACATGATTGATATGGAAGTTGACATGTGTCCTGACAGCGATGATAATGAGCTTGTTGCTGCCTTCATATAGGACCGATTTTGCAAGCCCGTTGAGCAAGCCAATGATATTTCTCTAATGCCATTAGCCCGTACACATCTTAGGAACATAAAGTAGGCAAATATTAATAATGACACTCGTGCTAAGGCTAAAATGTATCAATTGTTAGTGGACCATTTTGGATCTCATGATTCCTTTAACTTGGCTGCTGCCCAGTTTAGTTGTAGCCACACAGACTTGTTTTAATACTCTTACATTTTGCTTTATGAAGCATTGTAAAAAAGAGGCACGCTGGTTCTGCATGTTACTCCTAGTTCTTCAAAGAGTATAGGGAAGCAAAAGAGGGTTTAATTAATGCCATCAAGGAGGGCTCAAACCTAGATATAATGTGAGAAAGGAAGGCCTAAAAGTCCTCATTGAACATTCTCAAGGGACACTGGGAGTAGGGCCAGTGGTTTAAACTGACAGAGGCTTTAGGGAAATGTGATCATAGAGCTGTCATGCCTGTCGAATTCAAGGTGGTACACTCGGGAAGAGTTAGTGCCGCATTCAGGATTGTTTTTGACGTTTAGTTCCAGGTATCCTAGCGACGCATAGGAATGGTTGGCAATGGTTGGCATTACGTACGCGGATAGTGGCGCATGCGCGATGATGAGCGCATGCACGGCAGTGCAGTGTTCCTCGCCTTAAGCCCGCCTCTAACCTACAGGAAACGCTTCGCGTTTAGCCAGAGTTTGGACCTTGCAGTTCCGGGTTGGTGTTGTTGTGGCGTCCGAGGAGATAGTGAATCGTGTGGGAGGCCTCGAGGCGTCGGTTGTTTGCGAGCTCGTTTCGGAAGTCGTGAGTGTTGAGGAGCGTCTTGCTTCTAATACTTGTAAAATAGTTGTCTTTGATTTATATTCCATATCACCGCTGTACTGTTTTAACAGAGGTTGATAATTCTTGAATGTACTATAGTTTAGTCAGTTCAGGAGCCTTGTTTGCCACACGTCTTTCGTGGTGTTTAGGTCCTGGTAATAACCTACGATATTGATTAGGTTGGAGTTTCCTTTTGAGACGGTCTCATTTAATAGACCTGGTGAGTTGCTCAGTACAACGGAAATAACGTCTCCGTGGTGTTGCAATGATTAATGTGTTGCTCTATATTTAGGTCACTGTTACAACATATATACTTTACATCAGTCAAGACATTCAAAGTCCCAGACTACTTGTTTTCGTATATGTTTCCTCCACATTTTCACAAGGTAAACACACATTGCATTACACTCCATTTCTTGGGACCAGAAGGGAGGGGATTAGAGTCACGAACTGTTCTTATGTTTTACAGCTGTACCATCACCAGAGGAGAATACATCATCTGAGTGAAGAGGAGTGTGGAGCACCATTTTTTCTTCCTCTTTCTTACCCTTGTTTTGTTCCCCTGTGTTCGCCTTGGTTACTTGTCGGGTGTTAGTGTTTATTCCTGGCACCCGGGGGGTGACGAGGGGGGAGACAGGGTGTTAAGCATCGTGACTCCTGGACACTTCCGACACAAACAAGGTGCGTGCATTACAAGAGCTTTCTGGAAAATTATTGAAACTAGAAGCAACTGTGGTTCGACTATCCCTGATGCTTTTGTCCCAGTTGACCTTTGGGTTGACCACTTTAAAGCTCTTTATAGTGCCAGTGCAATGGTTACCCAAGGTTATTGTTCCCAGGTAGATGACATAGGAGCTTGTATTTTGGCTGTGCTATATGCCCCTCCTCTTTCTGATGTTCCCTCAATAGATTTTAAATGAGAGGAAACTAAGTTGGCTCTGCAACTCATGAAGAAGTAAAAGGCCACCGGTCCAGATAGTATACAGGTCGACCTATTCAACTCATATATTTGAGTCTTAAATAAATATAATAAGTAATACTGAATTAAATGGGGAAGAAATATCTGAGTCATGGCATGGTGACATTATTGTCCCAATTCACAAAAAGGGCCCAAAGGACAAGGCTGCAAACCAAAGGCCAACTAGCCTCATTGATAATATACATTTTCTGTAGGCAGCTCCCATTCCATCTGCAGGAGTGGATGGAGGAACACCAGATCCTGTCACACTTACAAGCGGGCTTCTTGTTAGGGTTTGCACCTCACAAGTGACGCAACCTCACACTGTACTTTAATTCTCACTTCATAGCATCATGATTGCGGTCATAATGTGTTTCTTTGTGCACTCAGTAGTCCTGGAACTCTGTGTGTACTATTGTATTTTTTTTGTTTAATGCACATAATATATTTTGTTTATTGGGAAATGCTTTGTTTGTCAGCAGTATTGGCAATGACTTTAGGGCTGAGCAAAATAAAGAACAGTTTGCACGTGTTCTCCTATAAAAAACGCTAAGCACGCTCGCAGCTGCAAGATACCATTGGCATCAGAAACACGTTGACTCTATTTGACGTTCAGTCACATGTTCCCAGGCCTGCCAAGTATCACGCAACAGACGTGACACTAACGCATTTCAGTGTGGTGTTCTGCATCACGGCACTGAAATGCATTGTCATGCATTAAATGGCATTGTCTCTCTGCTGTACCAGCTGCGCTACCGAGACTGCTAGCGCATGCCGGTGTTCCGTCGTTTTCCACTCACCGTCTGCATGCCCTCCCCCCTTGCTTTTGCGCATGTGTCATGGTATGCATGCCTACTATGGAATTCGATGTATTTTAAGCTTCCTTTGTTTTTCCGTTTGAGTGCGAATGTGTGTTATTGTACGCATGCGCACTAAGCAATTTTTCATTCATTTTGCTCTCCGCGGCAGCAGTACTTTCGGATCTTTCCTTCTGGTTTGTGGGTACCCACGTCACAATGATGGCACTCGCAGCACTGTCTGCCTGCGCATCAGATGTTCATCTTGTGAGCCCATAGTGGAGTTGATGACCGGCAGTCTATCACCGGAGTGCAGCAGACTCTGAAAACAGCCCTGGACAAAGGAAGGAGGTGGGCGGATAACAACCCCTAAGTACCAGCCACCCGAGTTTTGAATCGCACCATGCTGCTGCAGTGCTGAGAACTTTAAACCTGTTTCAATTACAGCTGTTCCCTTTTATGAGCTGTAGTTTCTGTGTTTTGGCACTTGCCTCCGATATTCTTTGTTATGTTATGTTATGTTATGTTAATTAATTCTTGTATAGCGCAGGTTCACCATCAGGTCTCTTCGCACTTCTAGAGGAGAAAATTACAACAGACAGTGCATTAGAGCCGGAAAGGCCAGACTTAAATTGTGGTCAGTGCCTCCAAAAACAAGATAGTTTTAAGTTTTTTCCTAAAAAGAAGAAGACTCGGTTCTTTACGCAAATTTCCGGGAAGATTGTTCCAAAACTGTGGGATCATCGTGGAAAAAGCTATCCCAGCCTTGCAACCGAATTAAACCGTGGGACAACCAACTGGCAGGCCGCAGAAGACCGGAGAGCCCGAGCAGGAGTGTAACGCGTCAGGCGATCCCTGATATATGCTGGGGCCTGTCCATAAATGGCCTTATGAGCAATGCAAAGGCCCTTAAAAGATGCTCGCTGCCTGATAGGTAGCCAGTGTAGTTTGGAGAGCAGTGGAGAAGCCTGGGACCGTCTAGGGAGATTAAAAATAAGGCATGCCGCATCGTTCTGCACAACCTGTAGTCTTCTTAACAATTTCCAGGGGAGGCCGATGTAAAGGGCATTCCCATAATCCAACCTAGACAGTATTGTGGCAGAGACAATGACCTGGAGGGAAATAGTAGTGAGAAGAGGGACAAGCTTCCGCAAACTCCTCAGTATCCCTGTACAGGTGCCAACCACTGCCGACACTTGGTTGTTCATAGAGAGGTCGGCGTCGATTTTAATACCCAGGCTTCTAACCACTGAACTTGGTCTGTTTTTGCTCTTACAATGCGAACCTGCACCAAAAAAGCGCTTTAAAGTAGCACCTGTCGCATGGCACAGGACACAATCAGTTTTTTGGGCCCGGACAGATTGTGTAATTTGACCAGAAAGAATTACGGAATGTTTTGCAGGTCCATCCTCATGGGCGCATTGTACAGACTGGGTCATGATGCCAAGGCCTTGAGATGCGGAAAGCTTAAGGTGCTTTGCTCTGGGCTGATTAGTAGAGTTGCGATGCTGCGCAGCTACTGGTAAACAAAAAGATGAAATATATTAATAAGTTAGTTTGGGAGGAGAAGGGTTTTTACAAATGTGCTTGTTATCGTGTTACAACATCTACAGTCGGTAATTTGCATGCTCTATGGGGCTTCAATCAGCCGGAGTTTCTATTGCATATACCTTGCCACAAATTTGAGGTGAGTAAAATATGCATAGATGATAACAGACCCTAGGCTACTCAGGCCGGAGACTACTGATTTGTGAAGCCAAAATGGCATCATTGTACTAATTGTTTCCTGCCTACAATGCCTCTGCTTTAATAAGGGAGTGCCGGCTCATAGGTATGTGTGTACACATTTAGAGATAATCCTGTGTGTGCATTGTTGTACACGGGATGCCATGTGTGCAGTTGTACATTCACAAGATACAGAAAAGGTGCAGGTTTCGTGGAAATCTCACATGTGCAGCGATGGTAAGAGTATGAGTACAAATTCCTTGATAATCTCAGGTGTGTAGACTTTGATGCACAAATTTTTGTCTGTGAGTACATATACATTAGAGAATGTAAATTTGGTGCATGATAGGTGAATGAGCTCAGATTACGAGTGCAGACAGTGAGTCCGCAGCTGCAAGTACCATGTGAGCAGAGTTGACTGACAGTAACTCCTCCGCGAGTACACTTTAGTTTTCACCATATAATACTTTGCCCCCCTCACCCAGCCAACAGTGAAATGCCACTCTCTGTGTGCTGCCAGTTTGCTGCCAGCCTTCATGGTGAACATTGGAGAGCAGACATCTTTTACAGTCAGCTCTGCTGAGGCAGGATCACGAAAGATCTGACTGCCCCCAGTACCATGCTGAAAGTGCCAACTTTTCACTGTTTAACCCCTTCGCTGCGGGGGTTATTCCCCTGCTGTGCTGGGGGGGGGGGCGCGCACAGCGCCCGCATGCTGATGACGAGCAAAATGAAGCAAAGAAGATGAGGGAAACATAAATATCAGAAATTACAACCTCCCTCCTCCTTTGGAATTCAAGAGGGCCTATTTTTAACCCCGCCCATGCTCATGACGAGCTCAGCTCGTCATGAGGCCCAGCGCTCCTGTGCTCATGACGAGCTCAGCTCGTCACAGGTGTATTGTCTCTCGTGGAACCTTCAGCACAGAAGGGGAATTCTCTCCGCACTTGAGCATTCCACGGGCCATGACGAGCTGAGCTCGTCATGAGCACCGGAGCGCCGTGACTCATGACGTGACTCAGCTCGTCATGAGCATGGAAGAGGTTAAAAATAGGCCCTCTTGAATTCCAAAGGAAGAGGGAGGTTGTAATTTCTGATATTTATGTTTCCCTCATCTTCTTTGCTTCATTTTGCTCGCGGGAAAGTGTCACTCATAGTTTTTGAAATGTCACTCATAAATACAGTGACCTTATGAAAATTTCACACATAGCAATCTGAAACCTTGGCAGCTATGTGTTCCACGTGTCTAATAACCCATCTCATGCGGTACCCCACTCATCCCCGAGAGTATTTAAACCCCTTTGCCAAGGAAAACGGGCTTGCGCTCGTTTTTTGGCATCCCTCACCTGATTAATCCAGCGCTCCGTCGGTCCTGATTCCGGCTCCTTCCTCCGATGCACAGAGGTCTCGAGTTCCTCTTCTTCCTTCCAGCCGATCCAGTGCAGTATCCGGTTGCTGCGGTGACGCCACAATGCTCACTTCTTCTTCCGAGGATCAAGGTTCCTCTCCCAAGGCACTCCGACCTGCAACAATAAGAATACACAGCTAAAACAAGTAAGACAGATCTTGTTTAAACGCTACCATGAAAATTGTCCACAGAGGATTTCAAGGTATTTAAAAGACAACTTATTTATAAAGAAAAATACTTATTTTGAATCTTGAACTGTAAAAGAGGCCAAGGACCTTTATTCTCGCTTTCCTTCTACAAAGACAATGACTTTGATTTGGCTGAAAATACAAAGAAGAAAATAAATAGTTTTTAAAGAACTGAGTGATTTAAAACTTTTATAATTTGTGTCAAGTACATTTAGATTTCAGGTTGCGTTTATAGGAAGCACAATTGCGAATTCACAGTACGTGATATATGTATATATAGTTGACAAAGTGGGAGAGTGACGCAATATGCGGCAAGAAATCATCAGCAGGACTACAAGGACCATGAGGCACTGCTGCATTAGCACAACCCATCCAGGGGCGTGCCTTCATCTTTCATTAAGGCCCGTCCTGCTGCTCACCTGTTAATCATCGTCACCCTCTGAGGAAGAAGGCAGACGCCTTCGAAACGCGTCAGGGACTTGGGCGAAACAGAATTGAATTGAAGTCTCCCTGTTTGTCAAGCTATTCAAGCTTCGTTGTGGTTGGAATAAAGCCTTGTCAAAGCAGCCCCGTGAGTTTGGCTTGTGTTCTTGGACACGTGAGCTTTCATTTTTGGACGGTCCCATCACCTTCCCAGCCGCACCCGCCACAAGAGTGCCAGCGCCTTGATGGGGAAACGGAGCGTCGCAGGGCAACTGCATTGCGCCTAGCACCGCCAGACATCGTCGAGGGAGGAGTCCTGATAGGACGAGCATCCAGCTCGTTGGTTTTACGGTATTTACCGTTTTCCTGCTCATCGACCAAAGCGCTGCCTGGCTGGCGAGGGGCTTCTAAGCGAGACTTTGCCACCACAGTTGACAAAGTGGGAGAGTGACGCAATATGCGGCAAGAAATCATCAGCAGGACTACAAGGACCATGAGACACTGCTGCATTAGCACAACCCATCCAGGGGCGTGCCTTCATCTTTCATTAAGGCCCGTCCTGCTGCTCACCTGTTAATCATCGTCACCCTCTGAGGAAGAAGGCAGACGCCTTCGAAACGCGTCAGGGACTTGGGCGAAACAGAATTGAATTGAAGTCTCCCTGTTTGTCAAGCTATTCAAGCTTCGTTGTGGTTGGAATAAAGCCTTGTCAAAGCAGCCCCGTGAGTTTGGCTTGTGTTCTTGGACACGTGAGCTTTCATTTTTGGACGGTCCCATCACCTTCCCAGCCGCACCCGCCACAAGAGTGCCAGCGCCTTGATGGGGAAACGGAGCGTCGCAGGGCAACTGCATTGCGCCTAGCACCGCCAGACATCGTCGAGGGAGGAGTCCTGATAGGACGAGCATCCAGCTCGTTGGTTTTACGGTATTTACCGTTTTCCTGCTCATCGACCAAAGCGCTGCCTGGCTGGCGAGGGGCTTCTAAGCGAGACTTTGCCACCACAGTTGACAAAGTGGGAGAGTGACGCAATATGCGGCAAGAAATCATCAGCAGGACTACAAGGACCATGAGGCACTGCTGCATTAGCACAACCCATCCAGGGGCGTGCCTTCATCTTTCATTAAGGCCCGTCCTGCTGCTCACCTGTTAATCATCGTCACCCTCTGAGGAAGAAGGCAGACGCCTTCGAAACGCGTCAGGGACTTGGGCGAAACAGAATTGAATTGAAGTCTCCCTGTTTGTCAAGCTATTCAAGCTTCGTTGTGGTTGGAATAAAGCCTTGTCAAAGCAGCCCCGTGAGTTTGGCTTGTGTTCTTGGACACGTGAGCTTTCATTTTTGGACGGTCCCATCACCTTCCCAGCCGCACCCGCCACAAGAGTGCCAGCGCCTTGATGGGGAAACGGAGCGTCGCAGGGCAACTGCATTGCGCCTAGCACCGCCAGACATCGTCGAGGGAGGAGTCCTGATAGGACGAGCATCCAGCTCGTTGGTTTTACGGTATTTACCGTTTTCCTGCTCATCGACCAAAGCGCTGCCTGGCTGGCGAGGGGCTTCTAAGCGAGACTTTGCCACCACAGTTGACAAAGTGGGAGAGTGAAGCAATATGCGGCAAGAAATCATCAGCAGGACTACAAGGACCATGAGGCACTGCTGCATTAGCACAACCCATCCAGGGGCGTGCCTTCATCTTTCATTAAGGCCCGTCCTGCTGCTCACCTGTTAATCATCGTCACCCTCTGAGGAAGAAGGCAGACGCCTTCGAAACGCGTCAGGGACTTGGGCGAAACAGAATTGAATTGAAGTCTCCCTGTTTGTCAAGCTATTCAAGCTTCGTTGTGGTTGGAATAAAGCCTTGTCAAAGCAGCCCCGTGAGTTTGGCTTGTGTTCTTGGACACGTGAGCTTTCATTTTTGGACGGTCCCATCACCTTCCCAGCCGCACCCGCCACAAGAGTGCCAGCGCCTTGATGGGGAAACGGAGCGTCGCAGGGCAACTGCATTGCGCCTAGCACCGCCAGACATCGTCGAGGGAGGAGTCCTGATAGGACGAGCATCCAGCTCGTTGGTTTTACGGTATTTACCGTTTTCCTGCTCATCGACCAAAGCGCTGCCTGGCTGGCGAGGGGCTTCTAAGCGAGACTTTGCCACCACAGTTGACAAAGTGGGAGAGTGACGCAATATGCGGCAAGAAATCATCAGCAGGACTACAAGGACCATGAGGCACTGCTGCATTAGCACAACCCATCCAGGGGCGTGCCTTCATCTTTCATTAAGGCCCGTCCTGCTGCTCACCTGTTAATCATCGTCACCCTCTGAGGAAGAAGGCAGACGCCTTCGAAACGCGTCAGGGACTTGGGCGAAACAGAATTGAATTGAAGTCTCCCTGTTTGTCAAGCTATTCAAGCTTCGTTGTGGTTGGAATAAAGCCTTGTCAAAGCAGCCCCGTGAGTTTGGCTTGTGTTCTTGGACACGTGAGCTTTCATTTTTGGACGGTCCCATCACCTTCCCAGCCGCACCCGCCACAAGAGTGCCAGCGCCTTGATGGGGAAACGGAGCGTCGCAGGGCAACTGCATTGCGCCTAGCACCGCCAGACATCGTCGAGGGAGGAGTCCTGATAGGACGAGCATCCAGCTCGTTGGTTTTACGGTATTTACCGTTTTCCTGCTCATCGACCAAAGCGCTGCCTGGCTGGCGAGGGGCTTCTAAGCGAGACTTTGCCACCACAGTTGACAAAGTGGGAGAGTGACGCAATATGCGGCAAGAAATCATCAGCAGGACTACAAGGACCATGAGGCACTGCTGCATTAGCACAACCCATCCAGGGGCGTGCCTTCATCTTTCATTAAGGCCCGTCCTGCTGCTCACCTGTTAATCATCGTCACCCTCTGAGGAAGAAGGCAGACGCCTTCGAAACGCGTCAGGGACTTGGGCGAAACAGAATTGAATTGAAGTCTCCCTGTTTGTCAAGCTATTCAAGCTTCGTTGTGGTTGGAATAAAGCCTTGTCAAAGCAGCCCCGTGAGTTTGGCTTGTGTTCTTGGACACGTGAGCTTTCATTTTTGGACGGTCCCATCACCTTCCCAGCCGCACCCGCCACAAGAGTGCCAGCGCCTTGATGGGGAAACGGAGCGTCGCAGGGCAACTGCATTGCGCCTAGCACCGCCAGACATCGTCGAGGGAGGAGTCCTGATAGGACGAGCATCCAGCTCGTTGGTTTTACGGTATTTACCGTTTTCCTGCTCATCGACCAAAGCGCTGCCTGGCTGGCGAGGGGCTTCTAAGCGAGACTTTGCCACCACAGTTGACAAAGTGGGAGAGTGACGCAATATGCGGCAAGAAATCATCAGCAGGACTACAAGGACCATGAGGCACTGCTGCATTAGCACAACCCATCCAGGGGCGTGCCTTCATCTTTCATTAAGGCCCGTCCTGCTGCTCACCTGTTAATCATCGTCACCCTCTGAGGAAGAAGGCAGACGCCTTCGAAACGCGTCAGGGACTTGGGCGAAACAGAATTGAATTGAAGTCTCCCTGTTTGTCAAGCTATTCAAGCTTCGTTGTGGTTGGAATAAAGCCTTGTCAAAGCAGCCCCGTGAGTTTGGCTTGTGTTCTTGGACACGTGAGCTTTCATTTTTGGACGGTCCCATCACCTTCCCAGCCGCACCCGCCACAAGAGTGCCAGCGCCTTGATGGGGAAACGGAGCGTCGCAGGGCAACTGCATTGCGCCTAGCACCGCCAGACATCGTCGAGGGAGGAGTCCTGATAGGACGAGCATCCAGCTCGTTGGTTTTACGGTATTTACCGTTTTCCTGCTCATCGACCAAAGCGCTGCCTGGCTGGCGAGGGGCTTCTAAGCGAGACTTTGCCACCACAGTTGACAAAGTGGGAGAGTGACGCAATATGCGGCAAGAAATCATCAGCAGGACTACAAGGACCATGAGGCACTGCTGCATTAGCACAACCCATCCAGGGGCGTGCCTTCATCTTTCATTAAGGCCCGTCCTGCTGCTCACCTGTTAATCATCGTCACCCTCTGAGGAAGAAGGCAGACGCCTTCGAAACGCGTCAGGGACTTGGGCGAAACAGAATTGAATTGAAGTCTCCCTGTTTGTCAAGCTATTCAAGCTTCGTTGTGGTTGGAATAAAGCCTTGTCAAAGCAGCCCCGTGAGTTTGGCTTGTGTTCTTGGACACGTGAGCTTTCATTTTTGGACGGTCCCATCACCTTCCCAGCCGCACCCGCCACAAGAGTGCCAGCGCCTTGATGGGGAAACGGAGCGTCGCAGGGCAACTGCATTGCGCCTAGCACCGCCAGACATCGTCGAGGGAGGAGTCCTGATAGGACGAGCATCCAGCTCGTTGGTTTTACGGTATTTACCGTTTTCCTGCTCATCGACCAAAGCGCTGCCTGGCTGGCGAGGGGCTTCTAAGCGAGACTTTGCCACCACAGTTGACAAAGTGGGAGAGTGACGCAATATGCGGCAAGAAATCATCAGCAGGACTACAAGGACCATGAGGCACTGCTGCATTAGCACAACCCATCCAGGGGCGTGCCTTCATCTTTCATTAAGGCCCGTCCTGCTGCTCACCTGTTAATCATCGTCACCCTCTGAGGAAGAAGGCAGACGCCTTCGAAACGCGTCAGGGACTTGGGCGAAACAGAATTGAATTGAAGTCTCCCTGTTTGTCAAGCTATTCAAGCTTCG
The DNA here is from genome assembly GCF_964261635.1 of Lissotriton helveticus. Classification (NCBI taxonomy): domain Eukaryota; kingdom Metazoa; phylum Chordata; class Amphibia; order Caudata; family Salamandridae; genus Lissotriton; species Lissotriton helveticus. Next base: position 318,861,787 of record NC_136068.1, read on the forward strand.
TTGTGGTTGGAATAAAGCCTTGTCAAAGCAGCCCCGTGAGTTTGGCTTGTGTTCTTGGACACGTGAGCTTTCATTTTTGGACGGTCCCATCACCTTCCCAGCCGCACCCGCCACAAGAGTGCCAGCCCCTTCATGGGGAAACGGAGCGTCGCAGGGCAACTGCATTGCGCCTAGCACCGCCAGACATCGTCGAGGGAGGAGTCCTGATAGGACGAGCATCCAGCTCGTTGGTTTTACGGTATTTACCGTTTTCCTGCTCATCGACCAAAGCGCTGCCTGGCTGGCGAGGGGCTTCTAAGCGAGACTTTGCCACCACAGTTGACAAAGTGGGAGAGTGACGCAATATGCGGCAAGAAATCATCAGCAGGACTACAAGGACCATGAGGCACTGCTGCATTAGCACAACCCATCCAGGGGCGTGCCTTCATCTTTCATTAAGGCCCGTCCTGCTGCTCACCTGTTAATCATCGTCACCCTCTGAGGAAGAAGGCAGACGCCTTCGAAACGCGTCAGGGACTTGGGCGAATCAGAATTGAATTGAAGTCTCCCTGTTTGTCAAGCTATTCAAGCTTCGTTGTGGTTGGAATAAAGCCTTGTCAAAGCAGCCCCGTGAGTTTGGCTTGTGTTCTTGGACACGTGAGCTTTCATTTTTGGACGGTCCCATCACCTTCCCAGCCGCACCCGCCACAAGAGTGCCAGCGCCTTGATGGGGAAACGGAGCGTCGCAGGGCAACTGCATTGCGCCTAGCACCGCCAGACATCGTCGAGGGAGGAGTCCTGATAGGACGAGCATCCAGCTCGTTGGTTTTACGGTATTTACCGTTTTCCTGCTCATCGACCAAAGCGCTGCCTGGCTGGCGAGGGGCTTCTAAGCGAGACTTTGCCACCACAGTTGACAAAGTGGGAGAGTGACGCAATATGCGGCAAGAAATCATCAGCAGGACTACAAGGACCATGAGGCACTGCTGCATTAGCACAACCCATCCAGGGGCGTGCCTTCATCTTTCATTAAGGCCCGTCCTGCTGCTCACCTGTTAATCATCGTCACCCTCTGAGGAAGAAGGCAGACGCCTTCGAAACGCGTCAGGGACTTGGGCGAAACAGAATTGAATTGAAGTCTCCCTGTTTGTCAAGCTATTCAAGCTTCGTTGTGGTTGGAATAAAGCCTTGTCAAAGCAGCCCCGTGAGTTTGGCTTGTGTTCTTGGACACGTGAGCTTTCATTTTTGGACGGTCCCATCACCTTCCCAGCCGCACCCGCCACAAGAGTGCCAGCGCCTTGATGGGGAAACGGAGCGTCGCAGGGCAACTGCATTGCGCCTAGCACCGCCAGACATCGTCGAGGGAGGAGTCCTGATAGGACGAGCATCCAGCTCGTTGGTTTTACGGTATTTACCGTTTTCCTGCTCATCGACCAAAGCGCTGCCTGGCTGGCGAGGGGCTTCTAAGCGAGACTTTGCCACCACAGTTGACAAAGTGGGAGAGTGACGCAATATGCGGCAAGAAATCATCAGCAGGACTACAAGGACCATGAGGCACTGCTGCATTAGCACAACCCATCCAGGGGCGTGCCTTCATCTTTCATTAAGGCCCGTCCTGCTGCTCACCTGTTAATCATCGTCACCCTCTGAGGAAGAAGGCAGACGCCTTCGAAACGCGTCAGGGACTTGGGCGAAACAGAATTGAATTGAAGTCTCCCTGTTTGTCAAGCTATTCAAGCTTCGTTGTGGTTGGAATAAAGCCTTGTCAAAGCAGCCCCGTGAGTTTGGCTTGTGTTCTTGGACACGTGAGCTTTCATTTTTGGACGGTCCCATCACCTTCCCAGCCGCACCCGCCACAAGAGTGCCAGCCCCTTCATGGGGAAACGGAGCGTCGCAGGGCAACTGCATTGCGCCTAGCACCGCCAGACATCGTCGAGGGAGGAGTCCTGATAGGACGAGCATCCAGCTCGTTGGTTTTACGGTATTTACCGTTTTCCTGCTCATCGACCAAAGCGCTGCCTGGCTGGCGAGGGGCTTCTAAGCGAGACTTTGCCACCACAGTTGACAAAGTGGGAGAGTGACGCAATATGCGGCAAGAAATCATCAGCAGGACTACAAGGACCATGAGGCACTGCTGCATTAGCACAACCCATCCAGGGGCGTGCCTTCATCTTTCATTAAGGCCCGTCCTGCTGCTCACCTGTTAATCATCGTCACCCTCTGAGGAAGAAGGCAGACGCCTTCGAAACGCGTCAGGGACTTGGGCGAATCAGAATTGAATTGAAGTCTCCCTGTTTGTCAAGCTATTCAAGCTTCGTTGTGGTTGGAATAAAGCCTTGTCAAAGCAGCCCCGTGAGTTTGGCTTGTGTTCTTGGACACGTGAGCTTTCATTTTTGGACGGTCCCATCACCTTCCCAGCCGCACCCGCCACAAGAGTGCCAGCGCCTTGATGGGGAAACGGAGCGTCGCAGGGCAACTGCATTGCGCCTAGCACCGCCAGACATCGTCGAGGGAGGAGTCCTGATAGGACGAGCATCCAGCTCGTTGGTTTTACGGTATTTACCGTTTTCCTGCTCATCGACCAAAGCGCTGCCTGGCTGGCGAGGGGCTTCTAAGCGAGACTTTGCCACCACAGTTGACAAAGTGGGAGAGTGACGCAATATGCGGCAAGAAATCATCAGCAGGACTACAAGGACCATGAGGCACTGCTGCATTAGCACAACCCATCCAGGGGCGTGCCTTCATCTTTCATTAAGGCCCGTCCTGCTGCTCACCTGTTAATCATCGTCACCCTCTGAGGAAGAAGGCAGACGCCTTCGAAACGCGTCAGGGACTTGGGCGAAACAGAATTGAATTGAAGTCTCCCTGTTTGTCAAGCTATTCAAGCTTCGTTGTGGTTGGAATAGAGCCTTGTCAAAGAAGCCCCGTGAGTTTGGCTTGTGTTCTTGGACACGTGAGCTTTCATATATATATATATGTATATATATATATATATATATATATATATATATATATATATATATATATATATATATATATATATATATATATATATATATATTCACTGAAAAAACCATAGGTTTGACACCAGTTATAGTTAGCTGGAAATTTTACTCGCATAAAACCATTGAAATTCCCACGTTATAGTTAGTTGGACTCACTATAACTTGCGCGCCTGCAATGCACTGCTGATGACGTCACATATTACATCACTCATGACATGGTCAGTGACATCACTCATGACATCACTGATGACACCATCCTTGTGACAGAGTAACAGACCTCCTTTCAGTGGAATGTAACCCTTGAAACACATATTCAATAATAGAAACTAAAATTTACAAAAAAATGGAGATACCCATACCAGTTACAACAACCAATTCAGTAATTCCACCATTTATATACACATCCACTCATTCACCAACAGTTCTATATAGTCACTCATACATATACTCACTCATCATATGTAGTGATACACCTATACATCCTGTTACACACCGACAGTCATCCAAAAGATACTCTCACACATACTCACACATGCTAATAAACTATTGAACATCCATTTATTTGCATATACAGCTATACACACACTACCACTTTACTTCTAAGGAAACTTACACATACTTACTCTCTTAAACAATCACTTATAGAAACACATACTAATTTAAACAGGAACTCTTACAATCCCTCACTCTCACATATACTCACTTATATACATCAATATTCATATATACTAGATTAAAACATATCTAGTTACTGATAAAGACATTAGTGAGGCAGTCATTCACTCACTAACACACACATATACACACTCATCCATCCATACAGTCCTGCACATATGCTGTCTTCAAAACACATACAAAGAGAGAGTCAGTCATTCATGCATCTATGTGCTAAGTAATACCCCCACCAAACCATAAAAACACTCATACTGATACTAAGAAAAACATCTAATAACCCATATACATACACATGCAGCTACTCACCAACCCATGCAGCCACTTATACACAAAGTGAAACACTAATACATATATATTTAAATATTTAAACATTACTCTCTAGTATATGTATTCACTAAGATACACTTAATAAACCAATTAACCAATTAATTTATTTAAAAAAAAATCCATGTAAACACGTATTTAAACATTTATTCTTCCATCAACTTTTACATATACATATATAACACATATTTATTTTTCAGAAAGACACACATTCACTGGATGGTGTCATCAGTGATGTCATGAGTGATGTCACTGACCATGTCATGAGTGATGTAATATGTGACGTCATCAGCAGTGCATTGCAGGCGCGCAAGTTATAGTTAGTCCAACTAACTATAACGTGGGAATTTCAATGGTTTTATGCGAGTAAAATTTCCAGCTAACTATAACTGGTGTCAAACCTATGGTTTTTTCAGTGAATTTAATAGGTTTTTCAAATGCTAATTCCTAACTATAACTGGTGTGAAACCTATGGTTTTTTCAGTGAATATATATATATATATAGATATATATATAGTTTCAGAATCACTGTATTTAGAAGGAATTTCGCCATATTCTAATTAACACTCTTATTTTTTAGAAAGGGTTGATTCTGACATCAACCTTCCGCTAAAAGAAAAAGTATCAATAAGAACAAAAGGCTGACACTGAGGTACTTAGATAAGTTTGTATAGCTTCATTAAGAAGAACAAATTAAGAAAGAGAATTTGGTTTAAAGAAACTGATATAATTCTTTATTGTATATGTATACAGATTTCCCTCATAGAAGAACCGTATGTTACAGTGATATATAAAGCCTTTAAGGTGTCAGCATTGAATCGCAATAAGTGGAATGTTTTGGTTGTTTTTTATTATTTTGTCCCATTTTCCCCCTTCCCCCGGAGATCTGTTCACGCCAAACTGTGATTCATATACGGTTTAGGCTGGTACCGATTTTTAGGGTCATAGAGAACCTTCATCCTACCTCTCAAGCTTAACTGCCTGGAATTCAGGTGAGTGAAGACTTAACACTTCTGCAAGAACATATGCACGATCGGTCAGATATTCCGCCTTATGACCATCTGCTGGAAGTATATTACCATCAATAAGGACCATCTGTATGTAACCTTAATAGACATAAGGGCTGCTTTTGATCAAGCACCTAGACACATCTTCTAGGAGGTATTGGCCCGAATGGGAATTCCACACAATCTCCTCCATCTCCTTGTTAGATTGAACACAGACAGATATGCTCAGGATAGAAGGAGATTTGTCTCCTAAGATTCCTGTCAAGTGTAGGGTGGGACAAGGATGTGTTCTAGCCCCCACGCTAATCTCTCAATTTATGAATGACATAGTGGAAACCCTAGAAAAGGGCTAACATAATGCCCTGAAGATAGCTAGTGCCTGAACTCCCATTTTGCCTTTTGCTGATTACACCCTTCTGCTCTCCCAAACCCCTACGGGTATACAGGAGTTGTTAAATCATTTTGTGGGGTTCAGCAGGGATAGGGGCCTAGAGATCAATGCAGGTAAATCCAAGTTCATGGACATCATCCCTCACCGTACCTTTAAAAATAAGATGTCTGTGGATGGATCCAGCATTAACCAGGTCAAGAGTATTAATTATCTGGGATTAAGGCTTACTGATAAGCTTTCTTGGGATCTGCACTTGGAATAAAGCTATTTTTTTATTATCAGATAGAGCAGCCAGCATTGTTAAGAATCACAAAGCATCAACCAGCAGGACTGTACCCCTGCCCTTGAGGTGTATTGAGCCATCACTGTTGGAAATGCTTTTTTGGGGTGGAAATCTGTGGCTGGGTAGATACTTCACCATTAATTATAACGGAAACACATTTGCAAGATCAGTCTTGAATGTCAGAGTAGGCTGATTACCTATACCCCTAAGATGGGGTTTAAACATTAAAAGGGTAGACCAAAATGCTAGCTTAAAAATCTTGATTTACTGAGTTAGAATCTGGCCAACCCAGTAGTTGGCCCCATTTAAAGTGACATTGCAAGAGATATTGCTGCTAGAAAAGCGCAGCACTACGCCCTTGCTGAAAGCAGTGAAATCTATGTGCAGCGAGTTAAAAACTGAGGGTGTGTGGGAAGATCCTAGCAATTTGAGGAATAACTCAGCCAAATGGATCAAAGGAGCGGGGGGAGCGCCCGGTACGCGTACCGGGGAGCGCACCAGGGAGCGCACCGGGGAGCGTACCATGGAGAAAAAAGAATGACAGAGTTTTTTAAAAATGTAGCATTTTTTTATAGATTGGAGGTAGTTCTGAAAAGAACTGTTTTTTTTATTCTTTTTGTTGTGTTATATTTTGTTTTGTTTTTTTGAATTTTTTTTTACTTTTTTTAGCTTTTCTGAACAGTTTTATATTTTTTTGTATTTTTTATGAGGAGAAACCAAAAACGGAGAATTGTAAACGGCTGAACTGGAGCAAAAAAAAAAACAGGAAAAAATTAAGGGTTCTTTGGGCACTTGTGGTTATCACCAGCAACGTTGATGAGTGTAATACTCTTCTCACCATACGTAATTGTTTTACCACAATATATACAAACAATTTTATATCTACCAAACTTGGTTTGGATATTTGGGATCATCTCCCTTGCCTCTGGACCAGATGGAGTGGGTTTGTTGCTTGGTGAGACTCTGGAAGATGTTTGGGGAAGGTTTCTGCACAATTCTCTCACCTCTGCTGCAGAATAGTTATTGGGGTGCAATCGTTGCATGTGGCGAATCATTGTGTGATTGCCAAATGAATATTTTTTAGCAGGGTTCCCCCTGGATAGTACAGCTTTACAGATGAGACAGGTCACCTTTGCAGCGTTTACCTTCTTTGCACCCCTTGGCATTTTAAAAAACTCCCATATAAAGTGCTCCTTTGGTTTATATGGGGGATTGTCTTCAGACAGGAACTCCCTTCTCTGATCCTCCTCCTCTTCCTCCTCCTCTTCTTGTTCACCACCAATGTGATGTTCTGGTGGCCCTTGTGGTGGTGGTGGTGGTGGTGGTGCAGATGCTCCAGCTGCTGCTACTAATGAAGCCATTTCTCTATCAATAGAAGCAGGTCTTCCTCACTCAAAGAACAAAGTGAGAATGAGGAAAAAAGGTGGGGCCTTTCATCATTTGGAAAACAAAACTGTTCCGAACCAATGAAAAGTGTTATTTTCACGTCACATGACCCAGGCTTTCATCATTTGGAAACCAAAACTGTTGTGAACCAATGAAAAGTGATATTTTCAGGTCTCATGACCCGATGCGCTTACGCTACACGCCCCGGTGCGCGCCCGGCGGCGCTTACATTGCGCGATCGTATGCGCTCGAGCGCTTCCGGAAGCGCTTACGCCGTGCGTCATAAGACGCATTACGTGGCTACGCGATACGTCACGATGATGTTTTCATTCGCGGCAATGGCGCTAGCGGGACGCTCCCCGGTACGCGCACTGGGGCGCGCCGCAAGACTGCGCTTACCGGTGCGCTCATTGGTACGCGCACCGGGAGCGCTCCAGGGCAAAAAAAAAAAAAATGAGTATTACATAAATATACAATATAGGATTCATTATCAAATAGAAATTACCTATTAAAAAACCTATGAAATTCACTGAAAAAACCATAGGTTTCACACCAGTTATAGTTAGGAATTAGCATTTAAAAAACCCATTAAATTCACTGAAAAAACCAGAGGCGGAGCTTGTGGCTTGGAGGCGGAGCTACCGGCTCGGAGGTGGGGATTTTAGTCATGCTGAAATCTCCACCTCTGGGCTGCAAGCTCCGACTCCGGGCCGGAAGCTCCACCTCCGGGCCGCAAGCTCCGCCCCCAAGCCGGAAGCTCCGCCTCCGGGCCGGATTTCCGGCCCGAGTTCGGACTTAGAGTTAGTGTCTTAAATCTATTCTGTGAATACCGAAAGTAGTACGTTTATTCTGTGAATCCCAAAAGTAGTAAGTTCACTCTGTGAATCCCGAAAGTAGTAAGTGCATTCTGTGAATACCAAATAGTAGTAAGTTTAGGATTTAGTCTTAAGTTCATTCTGTGAATCGGGCCCATTGTTTTTGAAGATGGCTAAACACTGAGGGACAGAGTTGAAGGTAGAAGACAGGGACAAATTCTGCACAGCTGATACAGGATTCGCCATTTTAGATTTTGGTGCCTAGAACTCTGGGATAGGTTTCATGGAATTAAGTGTCTTCAGAAAAAAAGTGTATAACTTTGCTGAAAAGCTCAGAGTGGGATGCCTGGGAACTTCATTATAAATAGCTCAATCTCACCACCAACTGGATGGGTTTCCATTCAAAATCTCCCTATTCACAAACTCCAACAACAGATTCTGTCTTGATCTGACAAAAAGAAAAGACATACCTACCTACTCCACTAAAGAGAATCTGTCTATCTGTCTGCCTGCCAGAGATCATTGGCGATCCTACACCACCTGACCCTCTGCTTCCATAATTGTTCCTGAGGGGCCAGTTTCCTGATGGTTCTCTTGGCTAAAGAGGAGCAAGGTCTTGGCAGACAAGCATGTTTTCCCCGGGGAAACGTACCTTCTAACACTGAAGGTTGCAGAAAGCCCTGAATCAAAGAAAGCTATTTTCTGCCTGGAATTATCCAATGTGACAATGTGGGCTTGGAAATTTCTTGTTGACCTGGAAGCTCAGCTGTGGAAAACCATACAAGTGATGGCAGTGGGCTGATGTATAAAAAGTGAGTCAGGAGTGTTTGAGGAGCAGTCTTGAAGGTAATTGCTACTAGAACTGTAGTGTAGTTCCTATATTCCCAATAGGCTCTGCGCATTGGAATAATATATCCCATAGATTTGACGTAGGACTGAGGTCAACGAGGTCTCTATCGAATATACTAAACTTAATTGTGTGTGTGCCAGCTAACTCAGCGGTCACTAGAAATTTTCTCGAATACACAAGAAGGGATTAGTTTCTGACAACCGCATAAACATGACAACTTTGTTTCCCAAGAATAAGAACATATCTCTCGCGTAAACAATAGATAAGTATTTTACTCAGTCAATCGTGCATGCTTCGTTTCTACAGAGTTACAGAGAAATAGTGAGACAGGCGTTTTCAATAAAAAGGGTTTATTGAACAGTCTTCTTTCTCATGCAAGAGAGGTGAACTGCTACAATCGTTATGCAGACTGCAAAGTATAATGTGTACAGCGTAAACAGTAATATGAAATAATACTGTAAAAGCATTGCATGGTTTCTAAGCCATATAAAAATACATACATAAATAACATTGACTAAAATACTCAACTTGTGCTTCTAAAATACGCCTACCCCAATGTACCTAACCTAAGTCTAGTACGAGGGAAGAAGTAATTATTGTGTAGCATAGATTTAGTTTTTGCCAAGAATCTACCAAAGGTTTCTCTAGGTTTTAATCAGCTCCATACCTTGTTAGAATGAAGGAGGTCTGGTATCTCTGTCTCGGGACTCGATTTCCCAACATACCTCAAGGGGAGCCGGAAACACTGGAGCTGGATTCTCGTCAGGGGAAGAGCAGCTTCCTGATCAGTGTGTCAGCTGAGAGTCGGCTTCCTTCGGCACTTGCTGTAGCGAGCTGCATTAGGCAAGTAGGTATTCGAACTGATCCGAACCACCGTGTCTTGCTAGAGCAAGTGAAGGTATATTTATACCTTGAAGGTGTTTAGAAATGCCATAGTTTAACGTAAAGTCGGGCATATGAACGTCAGGAAAGAACCCCTAGGGAATAGTTGTTCTTTGTAAAGTAACTGAGTTCTTGGACAAACCAATATTCAAGCAAGGAAAAGTCCCTGACTGCTTAAGCTGGTTTTCCAAGAAGTCGTTGTGACGTTTGGTACGGGTGGAAGTAGCCATGCCTGAATTTGGGTAGCATGGGCTATGCCTAAATATGTGCTTGATTTCTATGCCTTTATAAGGGCAATGTGAATTGTACCTATATAAGGGCATGAATCGGGAAAATTCACTCAGAGCTTAAAACTCCACACAGCAGAACTTGTGGTAAAACTTTAATAATTTCTCACTCAAAGTTTTTGGGGGGATGATTGGGGTGGAAATGGGGCTAATTAGACCTCAGAGAATCTTCTCAAACTAAACCAGCCCAAACCTCTCCACCTTCAATTGACTCCCGCTCGCATAGAGGTTTTTGCCACTTTGAACTCGGACCAGTGCTACAGGAGTAGCCAATCTGTTTTCCAGCCTACCCAGTGTCCAGCGTGAGGAGGAGTCATTCATCGAGGCCGCAGCATAGGTGAGAGGCGCGGCACAGGGACTGCGAGGACCAGCAAGCAACACCAGCTGTGTCTTCTTCCCATGAGAGCCGCGCCCCCTACCAGTGCCACGCCCCCTCAAGCAGTGCTCTTTACCTCTCGCGGTCCCCGCTTCGCGGGTGCCGCTCGCATAGAGGTTTTTGCCACTTTGAACTCGGACCAGTGCTACAGGAGTAGCCAATCTGTTTTCCAGCCTACCCAGTGTCCAGCGTGAGGAGGAGTCATTCATCGAGGCCGCAGCGGAGGTGAGAGGCGCGGCACAGGGACTGCGAGGACCAGCAAGCAACACCAGCTGTGTCCTCTTCCCGTGAGAGCCGCGCCCCCTCCCAGTGCCACGCCCCCTCAAGCAGTGCTCTTTACCTCTCGCGGCCCCCGCTTCGCGGGAGCCGCTCGCATAGAGGTTTTTGCCACTTTGAACTCGGACCAGTGCTACAGGAGTAGCCAATCTGTTTTCCAGCCTACCCAGTGTCCAGCGTGAGGAGGAGTCATTCATCGAGGCCGCAGCGGAGGTGAGAGGCGCGGCACAGGGACTGCGAGGACCAGCAAGCAACACCAGCTGTGTCCTCTTCCCGTGAGAGCCGCGCCCACTCCCAGTGCCACGCCCCCTCTAATCAACAGGAATTTAGGTGAAAGCAGTACCGCGCATCGCGGGACGCGCGCGGGCCGCAGCCCGGGGCGAAGCCCGGGCCAAGGGCGGGCCCGTTGTTGTCCGTTAGTGACCGGTAGAGACCGGACCGGGCCACCCCCCTTTCGGCTCTGGTTCTACAGCCATCAGACCTCAACCATGCCGCCGAAAACCAGGAGTAACACAAAGAGCAAATCCAAGAATGCCCAAGAGGTAGCACAAATAACTGGACCAATCGATCTATTCATTTCACGGACACACGAGGTAATCAATCAGAGTATCTCCCTTCTCGAAAAAAGAGTGTCACTGGACCTCATAAACGCAAAACGATCATCCCTGGGCACCCTAGCAACCGCTACTTCCCCTATTCATCTAATTTCCCCAAACTGTTCTCTTCCCGCGACTGTGACTGCTCCTGATATTAACACAGTCCCGTCTATAGTAGATTTATCTGTAACGCAATTCGAGTCTGATTTATCATTAACATCAGATAATCTAGAGGCAACCCCCGATTTAGCAGCCTGTCAAATACATGAAGGATCTCAGACTAATATAGCCATGTATCCTCGAGGAGAAAGAGAAGGAGCCATTCCCAAAAAATTAGGCAGTACAAACCCCACTGACAATGTAGTAGGTACGGCTCCTTCCCCAGGTCATGCCATGGAGCCGTTAAAACATACAACACAATCTCTGCAACCAATCACTTCATTCTTTTTAGAAACCAACCTCTCGCACTGCACAATCCCTAACGAGGCAATTGATAACCCCTGCAGAACATGCAAAGCCACCTCTCAAGTATTAACTGCAACAAAAGACCTTCTGGTCCATCATTTGAAACCTATCCAATTAAGCATTAGGAATCTTGAAGCCCAACTGGCAATTCTTTCTGCAACACTCCTTGATACCAATACACATCTAGTGAAAAAGGGGCCGCGAAATGTCCCTCAGTCCTCCAAAATTCCTCTCCAACCACATCCACCCAAAGTAACAAAACAACCAACCCCAACTATTTTACCCTCAAAAAATCCAAAACAAAACGTTTTGAACCAAAATCCACAAAATGCAACCCCCCGAGCACAAAAGGGTAAAATCAATGCGGTGTTGAATCAACAAACACCCAACATAGGCTCGGCTACCCCAGTCATTTCAGGGCCTGCAACAGGTAACCTAAACAAAACTCACCCCACAAAAAAGTTAACACCTTTTCCGCCCAAACCAACGGTCTCTCAGTCACCTTCCAAAAAGTTTCCTAAAAAAGCACCAGGACCTAGACGTCCAGCCCACTTGCCCCCAGAAGCCACCCCATATACACTAGTACTCACCGGTGTACCAGAACTAATGGACGATACACCGGAAACCGCCTGGTCACTTAAAAACAAGGTCATGCAATGGCTAAGCATCAACAGGCCACTAGAATCCCATCATTCGGGAGGGATCTCTACAGTCCGCAGGGTAGTATGGGTAGGTAAAACACCAAAATCGACCCGTGGGGACTGCATCATAGTAACATGCAGAGACCCCTCCACTGTGGATTATATCTGCGCGTGGCCCTCGCTGGAGAAAAAGGGGGGAATAGATGCTCGACATCTCTCCTTCTTTTATCCCCCAACGAGACAACATCATTACACCCCATCCTGGAATTGGCACCAGCCCCAAAATGACCAGTGGAAGCAGATGGAGTACACCTACGACCACAGAAGCGGAAATGCTCCGAGAGACTGACCAAGGCAATACAGGCAAGATAGACCCTTCCAGTCATACGAAGGCTGGCAGGGCTTTCCAACACAAAATCGTTTCGACTGCCTTGAGATGGTCGATTGACCATTCAGGGTTGAACCTAAGAGTAAAAACTTCAATACCATAGACCAACCAGTAAATCAAAGTCAGCAGCGAGTGTCACCGAAGCCCATTCCTTATACCCACAAAAACTTAAACTCGGAGACTATCACTGCTTTCTTTTGTAATTCCACCAATGCAATCCATATCATACCTCCCGACCCCCTTGGAACTACCCCCGATCCATACTATCACCAAACCAAAATCCCTAAAGACCCCATTAACCTCCTACAGGCCCAGACAAACCACCTGACAGACACTCTGGCTGTGAGCACTTCGATAGAAATACCTCCCCTTCACGCCTCCCCCGATTCCACAAACCTGAGCCTTTCCATCGCTTATTGGAACGTCGCAGGTCTGTCCTCAAAAATAACACTGGAGCTATGGCTTGACACAGCCAGGGAACATCAGATACTCTGCCTCCAAGAAACATGGTGTACAACCCCGTTACACCTTGCGGGATATAAAACTTTTTTCACCTCAGCAGTGCAGGGAAACATGGGCAGACCAAAGGGGGGGCTTACGATCTATGTTGCTAATACTCTTCCCTTTAGAGTGAAACTATTAAATGAGTCTCCAACTTTCCAAATCATGCAGATAACAACTTCCAAAGGTAATAATTATGTTCTCATTAACTACTACAATAACTCTTGTACCTCGGACTGTTGGACCAATTTAGAAGAGATCGCTATATTCTTATCCTTACTGCAAAGCAATAACAACTCAACTACAACCCATCTAATCTGGGGTGGTGACTTCAATTTCCCTTTGTGCCCAAACCACAAAAAGGGAACCTGTGGATTGCAAAATGAACTTGGCAACCCCATACCCCACTTTGCGCACTCGATATGTGGAAAGAAACTGAATGACATCATATTTTCCTTAGACCTGGACTATGTAAACGAATTGGTCGACCCGCAGCAGGATTTCCTACCAACTTTCCATGGAAGAGGCTATTCAACAACCATAGATTACATAATAGCCTCCCACTCACTTAAAGGGCAACTAGGAAATTTCGAAACTGGGTCTAACCCAACAAGTGACCACTACCCACTTAGTACAAGAATCACCATCAAACTAGCAAACGGACACCCTGCAAAGCCGAGCTCTCTCAATCAGCAAACACTGTCCATGAACAAATTGAATGGTTATACAGTGAAATGGGCTAAGATCGACCCAGAAGAGACGATGCAGAGGGTCCTTGAAAAAACCAAACACTGGCTATCCGAATGCATGTCTTTGGAGACACCACCACATAAAGTCGTTAGCAGTTTCCAAAGCATTCAGGAAACAATAAGGGATGAACTATTTGTCAAGTTAAAAAAGAACAATAAGTTCCCCACCACGAGTTGGTTTGACACCGCTTGTCGGAAGGCACTCTCATCCCTTAAAGAAGCCCTACATAGACCCTCGAGAGATCCCCAGGAAATCTCCAACCTAAGAAAAGCATATAACTCTGCTAGGCAAGACCGTAAAAAACAAATCAAACAAGACTTTTGGTCAAAATTACACGACAGCGCCCGAAAAAAAGACAGCACTTCCTTCTGGCAAGTCATAAGACATCCTTTCTTGGCCAATAGCACAGAAATCCAACATCTTGACGTGGCAGTCACTGAAGAAGACTGGGTCTCCCATTTTTCAAAAATCTTCGGATCATCTCCGGATTCCGCAGAAGACAATTGTCCAGTAATAAACGATAACCATCCAGTGGGAAATAACACCTACCCGATAAAGATACATTTCCACCTCAGCGAAGTCATAAAAGCAATCAGGGCATCCAAATCTGGTAAGGCTCCTGGCCCTGATGGTGTTCCAATGGACCTGTTCCTCCATAACGTAGACTTTTGGTCGCAGATAATCACCCGGGTCATGTCAGCTGTAACTTCGGTCGGCCTTTTCCAGTCATGGTCAACATCTATTCTTTTACCCATCTTTAAAAAAGGCGACCGTAATGATCCTGCTTGCTACAGACCAATCTCCCTTCTGGACTCCATGGGTAAGATCGCGGGCCGAGTACTCCTGGACCGTTTACAATCTTGGGCCCGGGAGAATAACATCATAACCGACCTGCAATATGGATTCCAGAGGGGGCTTGGGACTGTGGAACAGGCCCTCAACCTCGTCCTCCTGCTGGGAAATACGTTCACGCTAAAGGAGGTAACATCTTCCTCGTCTATGTCGACCTAAGTGCGGCATTTGACTGTGTCCAACATGCAAAACTTTGGCAAACACTCAGCGACCTTGGAGTGGACCCCCCAATAATAACTTTCCTACGAGAACTCTATTCTAACGCCGTAGGACGAGTAAGATTTGGTACCAGTGGTGAGCTGTCCCGTTCATTTCAAATAACGAAGGGAGTAAGACAGGGATGTGTACTGGCTCCCTTCCTGTTCAATCTTTATACAAACGGGCTTGAACAGGCTATGCTGAAAGGGAGCCAGGACTTACCCCAGATAAACCACCGTCCGATACCCACATTGCTGTATGCTGACGATTCAGTCATTTTAGCACGGACTCTGAACCAACTACAGATACAAATCAATAAATATGCGACATTTATGGATTCACTTGGCCTCAAAATAAATATTAAGAAAACTTTTACAATGCAAATCAGTCCTAGGGTTAAAAACCCCAAATCGATAATGGTTGACAAAACAAAACTGGAAAAAACCTCAGTTTACCCATACCTGGGAATCTTAGTGGACGAAGCAATGAACTGGCGAAAGGCAATTGACGCCAGAAATCTTAATTTCCGTCGTGCAACATCGGCACTGACCTCTTTCTCGAGGAAACTGGGGAAACCAGCGCCACCCGAACTCCTGACCATATATTATGCAAAATGCCATAGTGTGGCCACCTATGGAGCAGGAGTCTGGGGTTATGGTCGCACAGATCAACTACAGGTAACTGAAAATGCCTTTATAAAATACATTTTAGCTCTTCCCCAAAGTTCCCCGATACTAGCTTCCCACCGTGAGCTTGGCATGGAATACATCACCGACACCATCCGTTGCCAGCCAATTTTACTGTGGCATCGAATATGGACCAACCCCGAATGTCACTTAACTCGTTCCCTTATCATAGACTGTCTAGCCTTGACGAACTGGCGAAAAATTCCTTGGTTATCCTATATATGGAACTTTTTCAAAGACCTGGACCATCAGTCCTACTTTGAAGATCCTGCCTCGGCAGAAGACATTTCCAGGAAACAGTTAAAATCAGTGTGTCTGGGTCATTTGAGGGAATTACGGAACCAGGCAGAGATCCCAAAACCATCAAATGAAAAAATCTGTGCCCAACAATTTGGCAAAGGCATACAAGCCTATCTGACGTACTTCTTATCAAACCATGAAAAGTTTTTATTAACAAGACTTCGCTTTAACATCTTTTTTCGCTTGGTTTCATTTCCGGAAACCCATGATTGGTCCCGCAACCTGATGAACTGTCCCTGCGATGGAATCTCCCCACAGTCTACGATCCATGTTGCTCTATTTTGCAAATACTATAAACTCCCACGAAAAACGTGGATTATCCCACTTCTTCGATCCAGTGGCCACAGACAATGTTATTCTGCGTTTCTCTATTTGCACTCTTTGAACACGCCACATGAAGCCAAACTTATAGTAACTTATCTTAAAGCAGTCCTAACAATACGTCGTAATGCTCCAAGCTAATCTAGAACTATACAGAACCGAAAATTTCATTTTTACTAAAAATCTTTCATACTGTGATTTATTTTTAAACTCATTCATCTGCTGATAACCTTTTTGTATGTACTTTTTATGATTATATTAATTGATAATCGAATAAAAGTTGATGAAACAGACTCCCAAACACCCTTTTCAAACTCTTCCCCCATTTATCCAATTCATCTAACCAACAGGAGCACATGTTCACTATTTCCAGTAACAACTCACTTCTTCCCGCAACAAATACACTTCAATTATTGTATCCCTCCCAAAACAATTACAGTGAATGCATGAGCTCTCAAAGAGCACTAATTTATCACATTTACCACACCTAGCTCCTATGAAAAGAAAAGGAAAAATACACTTTTTACTAATCTACTACCTTCTTATATTTAACCTTACGTTCTAAAGTAGAGTGCTAATTGCCACAAAGAGCTCCAACTCCTCGTCAGGCATAGTAGGTGCTATATAAATACAATTTACAATTACAATTAGGTATTCCCAGCAGAAAAATGTATTTTTTCAGAAACGTTTCTCAGATAATTCCTTTTAGCGTGTCCAAAGCAACTTCTGTCTTACTGCCTTTGTTTGTGGGTCAGTTACAGACAGAGATATATCAGTAAACCTCATAGTGGACACCTTGGAATGTTATGAATACTAATTATAACATTCAATGTCTTATTCAATGCTTTCGTAGCATACAACAAGCGTATGCTTCCCCAACCTGATCCTTGACAGGTTACCACGCTGTCTTTTAAGATTACATGCAAGCAGCTGTATGCACCATCCTTCCTCCCTTGAGATGGCCAATGCGCCCACCTACAAGCTGTCTAGAACATGAATCATTCTACGTTAGTGTACAAAGTAAGTTGCAGCATATGTTCGCAAGATAAAATGGCAGATGAGCAAATCTGTATTTTGTGTGTGACTGTGCATAAAAGGGAATCATCAGTGGTCTACTGCCAAAAGTGTTAAATCAAATAATTTTTTGAGTTTTCATTCCAAAGTCTGTTTACTAACTATAAACTGACTGCATGCACATGTTTGTGTGTGTGTGTGTAGTGATGGCCTGATCTAAATCTTTGATGTGTGCACCCAGGGTTGCACTGCCCTACAGGGCAATCAGGCAGAGCCTGATAGACTGATGTGCCAGATCAGTGCATGAGACATTTTTGGGCTGTTTGTGGCCGTGTTTTATGCTCTCCTGGGACATTCTTTACAGAGGATGTTCTTGATAGTAAAACAAACATTACCTGAAACGAGTTGAAATCCATGCAGTCTTCTATACCTTGATAAATAAGTACACCGCATGTCTTCACTAGTTCATAACTGTCCCCATTTGCAAAAATAGGCCATCTTTTTAGCAATGGAATTCAATAATGGGGGACACTTTTATTTTGGTGACAGTAGCTATTTTCTGTCCCAGTTCAACCCTGTGTGCACCTGAAACAAATGTAACTTTGTCTGCCAAAACAGAGATACACCATTTAAATAGCCAGAGTTTGAACTGGTTGCTCACACACATTTGTTCTCTAAAGCTCCACTGAGTGTGAAGTTATTTGTGAGTATTATGGTGTTTATATTGGGCTCATTCTGTCCTGTGGCCCCTTTAATTCGAAGAAAGTAACTGTTGACAGAAACAGAAACTAGACAGAAGCATCCCAATTGCTTTTCTAATGTTTATTTGGGAATAAGTAAATAAGATACTGGAGCTGTCCTGACATGATGCAAGGGAAGGAAGCACCAACATCAAAGAGGCAGTGTGATCAAGTAGTAAAAAGGATCTTCTGGGAGTGATTCAGACAATGTACTTAATTTTAGGTCTTGTAGCAGACACACTTAACTATATGTCAGCACTTATGTCATCAACACCAAAATGACAGACCGTTTCCCAAGCAATTGTTTTCTTCAGGAAAGTTCTTTTATCAATTGCTTGAAGAAACTATCATTCAAATTTTGGATCAGGCCAGAGGACTATTTTGATCACACCATTGGGTATTGGGTATTATGGCGAGGCAAATTGGTCCACCTTCCCCCTCCCCAGAGTTACAGATACTCAGTGTACTATTAATTCTGTGGGTGGGGAAATAGCAGCCAGTTATGATTTAGGCCCTAAGTATGCACTATGAAATGAGCAATTAATGAAAGTATCAATAATTTTGGGTCTGGTCCTCCTGGAAATTTCTCATTCTAGCCCAGAGTTTTGCCCAGAGATTTTGGCTGCTGCAGTGTTCTCACTGGTTTCTTAATTTGGAAGAGGCTGATGTCAGACATTATTAGTTCCACTGGAGTTTTATTGTCCCTTGTGATGAATTAGCCCACCTATGTAAAAAGGGATTCCCATTGCAGTGCGTGGACAGTGAAGTATTTTCTTAGCCCTGCAGTAGAAGTGCATTTGTCCTCCTTAAGGATGTTCCACATACTGATGTTGCATCTAGGCGTTTTTTCACCTTCATATGATTTTACATCTAAATGTGATGTTGCTCCTCAATGTACAACAAGAATGAATATGTGCATCATAACTGTGGACCAAGTATATTTATGGACCAAAAAGTGTTTTCACTCCTAAATGTGACTGTGCTCGTAGATATTTTGCCTAATCATGCTGATTGCGCAACAATGATTGCGCATCCCAATGTATTATTCACCAAATGTGTTGTCATTCTGGTGTGCTCTCTTTACCCCTAGTGTGGGGCTACAGCATTTTCTATCTAACAGGGTGAATTTGCACCTGAATATGATATCAGACTCCTTCAGACTATCCGTCATGTTTGTGATTGAGTACCCAATCGCCAAACTCCAAATCAGGTGCATACTAATTCTTTTTTTAAATGAGATATTCTCTCAGAAAAGTAGTCAATAATCTTTCATCTTATTCTCAAACAACATAAGTATCCTTCATTAGAGAAAACATACCATCTTAAGTTACCATAACAGAACATGTGAGATACACATCAACCTGATTAAAAACTGCAAAGAAAATTTTTCAAACCTCTGATATCAACATCCATACCTTCTTCAAAAAGTTTTATACTCTGACCGCCCTTAAAGCTTTTACTATAAATATGGATGTTGGTACTGATTTCATGTCTACCATGTCTACTGTCTATGGCACTTCTAGCTCACCCTTCTTCACTTCCCTCATCTTGCATTATCAATCGCATTCCTCTTTGAGCATCAAACCATACAGCATAATGCCAACATAAATTATACACTGGAAGAAATCTAAACCTTCAGTAATAGGAAAGGAAGGACTGCCAAGAACCAAACCCACACCCCTAATGATAGTCACCAGTGACCTTTGATAAAGCTTTCATCTGTCATCCAACTCCTGGTCCAATCCAGCCACCCAAAAGAAGAGCACACAAACTCCTCTACACAAAGGAACTCTACTGCTGATAGTTATGATTTACAAGGAGAAGTGGAATTATGCACATAATGTTTCAGTACAGCAACTTATTATTGACCAGACCACAAATTTCTTATCCAATCCCCAACATGAGCTTCTTTACAACAAACTGAAGCTGGATCACTAGCATGAAAAGTTGTAAAGTTTGTAAACTACACACTACATCTCTTTACATTACACCTTACTGAACCCACCTACTCTTGAAGAGCCCAACACAAACACCATTCACAGGCTGTGGAGCTTTCCTCTCAGCACAGCGCCTTTAACATCTACCACAAAACAAAATACTCTTTAATCAGTGGTCAAATACACATTTTATTACCACAGTCTCCAGAGCTTCTCATCCCAAACACAATCATTGGCCAATCTCCCCAAACAAACACAGAAGAATCACCTGTACTCAACCCAGTGAGTCATCGTCTGTACAGCACATTAAAGCTGCTTTCCTAAATTGTGTGTTTTTTGTTTCTAATGCAGCTTCCACATCTGCCCTCATGTCTGTTATTTTGATGTTCTGGAATTGTAAGAAAGCTCCTATCCTTGATCTTACCATTAGGATACAACATCCTCCATGCAGATAGATCAGAAAAACTGGTAGAGAATTGCCTTTGTCCTCAAGGAATCCCTTAAATGCAAATTGATTAGTTCAATAAAATATTCCTTGTTCCAAGACAACAATGTAGAGATTACAAACATGGCACCAAACCACTGAGGCCAACATATTATTCCATCCAATGCAAAGCAAAAAGAGCCTTATTTGTGGATGGTTGCATTACAATGAACTTACCTCCACTGTGGTCAGATTTTCTTTGGATGTTTCACCCGTCATTGGGAAAACAACAAAGACACACACACACATCCCTCTTGAAATCATATGAATTCAAAAACATCTCACTGCAACATTACACCTAATCTACCCACAATAAGAGCTCCACCAATCATATATTTTTTTATTGAAAAATCTCTGACCCTCTTAAATTGGAATGGTCAGACCACTTCTTCATTTCTTTCACTTGAACTTAAGGCACTCTCCTCATGATAAACTTGAATCAAAAATCGTAAAATACTGGGATGGACAGAACTCGCAGAGTTTCCCTCTGTGGAATTTAGCGGAGTTGCCCAAAAACTCAGTGAGATTCCGCGGACTTCAGTGAGCAGTGAAATCGTGGTATGTCGCGCTGCTCATTCTGATTTTTAGCACTGTAAGCTTGTCCCACGCCGTAAAATTAGCGCAAACAGCACCACATGGCGCACCAGAGTCCATGGCTTCTTTCTGGAGCTCAAGCAGATTTTCTACTCGAGTGGCACCTTTCTCACAGAGAGTGGCAACTTTCTCAATGCAAATGGTTGTGACCTTCCGCAAGAGCCCACATTGAGAAATCTCGCTGGAAGGTGGTCTAGCACTTGATTTTCTTGCTAGTCAACTTACCGTTAGCAAGCTGTGCCCAAGAAAAAACTCCGCCACGTGGCACTTGGAGGAGTTTCTCCGAAACTCCAAGCTCCAAGTTTCTTTAATATTTTATATATTCCTTCTGTGATCATGAGTATTTCTTTGTCCTCACTTTGATCATTTCCCATGAATCCGCTGATTAAGGGGTTAGATGCCGTATTAGTCCTTCAACTCCGTGATGGACGTTGCTAGTGTACTTTGGTCAGGACAGTGATTTTTTCATTTGTGTTACTAGTTGCAGAAGTTCTCACAGAGATAATGGGGTTCTCTTGACTTCTCCCCTTATCAATCTTGTTGGGTTATGCTGTTCTTTTTTATTGGCAACTTCTCAAAGATGGGGTCATTTTCTGGGTGTTGAGCTGGTTGAGAAAGAGTATTTTGATCCCCAGGATTTTTGTTTTATTGATGTAGTTTCTTCAAGCGCGGTTTACTTACATACGGCTGGAAAGGGACTGAGTTATCTTCCTTCCCTGAAGTATTAGAAATTGTTATAAGAATTAGATCTTCTTGTTCATTCATTCATGAGGCAGTTAGGCTTGAGTGCCTAGATAACCTTGTAGTATTCCATTGTGAAGATGTTGGTATCCTGTCAGTTTCCCCAAACCATGACTCTTTGGTCTTTTCTCTGTATTCTCAATGACAGAGTTCATGTCCATTGGCAAATTGGATGTGACTTTATGGTTTGTTATTATAGTGTTGGCATTTGGTGCAACATTCGTGCTTGCAACTTGTGTTGAGGGGAATCTCCCTCACAGCTCTTTGTATTTAGAAGGAAGCAGTCTTAATAAATCTATAATGTAACCAATACGCTAGAGCTCCAGGGTTTTAACCATCACCTCTCCTGAGAAAATACCATGTAATAGGCGGTCTCTGTAAGTTTCTTTCTGTGATGTGAGAATCTCCTTTATAAAGTAGTTTGCTTTGCCATTGTGGAGGACTGATCCACCCAAATATCTGTCATTTTGGTAAGGGTGTTTTGAATGACGCTCAGGGCTGCTAGCACTGGATAGGTTGATGAGAGCATGTCGTTCCATTAAGATCTCTTCTGGGTTGAGGAGTGCTCTTTGTAGTTGCATGTCTCTGGTGAAACTTGATCTATGTTTTCGGCGCCTAGCTGTGTTCCATGTTATTTTTGTCATATCCTAGCTGTTGTTGTGATGTTGGTGTTAATAAGGGGCCAGCTAGAGTCTCCTTGTTTGATCAAGTTAGAATTCATTATATTCAAGTCGTCTAGCCAGGCCCCCAAAATATCCTTTGCAATGGGGTCTGAAATTAGGGTAGGGTTCCCTCCAGATGTTTCTCTCTACCAGAAACAGATTCCACATAAGAGTCGTCGGGCAGAGCTAACTGGCTCAGACTCTTTTATGTGAGGGCTAGCACCATTCCTTGGTGTGAAGGGGGCCCAAAGAGATCTGAGTGGGACTTGTTGAATATTGCAACTCAAAACAGGATGTTATTGAACGTTGAGCGATCTTGTTTTTCTCTGGCCCCCTCCCAGTCCTAGGTTGATTAGCAGCAGTGCTGTACCTTATCAAAATCACCTTGTGGGCCTCTAGATGTTCTTAAGGGGTCGGGATGAAGCTCCTGCTTGTTTTTGCCCTCTTGACTTCAACCTAATGTTATGTCACTTGCCTTACTTTCCTTGTCTTGTTACTTTAATATTATAGGAAATGTGTCCTTGATTGGGGGAACAATTCCAGAAATCAAAGGGCCCACATAGTACATCATACAAGAGCTCAGATCCCACATGGCCCAATTTAATCAAGTTAAGTTACTCTGTGGCACCCCAAATAGCGGCAGAGTTCTTGGGTATGCACTGAGATCAACTGAATTTCCTTATAGCTTACTTCTTGAGAGAGTATCCTCATGTAACTTGTAAAGGTACAGTGAAGCTGTACCACCTTTGTACAGAGCACACAGTCCCTTCTTCCTTACTTTAGTAAAGCTGTACAGAGAGGTTTGGAAGGTAAAAGGCAACCTGTGTTGGCCAGCCTCCCACACGCCAGCGTTTAATTGGTCTCTTGGCACAAGTAACGGACGACTAATCAACAGTCAGATTCTCAAACCAATACTGAAAGAGTTGTGTGAGCGAGCGGCCTCAGTCTAGTAACTTCCAATAATTGCTGCACGTTTGTCATAGTGTCTACGCACCTCAGTGGAAGAGATCGAGTAAGAGATCCTTCCCACCCAGGGCTTTTAGCTAGAACAGTTAATTGAAACTAAAGTGCGTATTTAATTGCGACTTTTACTCCCTTGCTTGAATCACGGGTGTAGAGCTGCAACCGCCTCTTCAATACTTCCACTCGGTGAGCTGCGTCCTTCAGCCTGCTCTCTACAAGGCTGAACGAGAATGGATTTCTTGTCCCAGTTTCAGTATGAGGCTTGCTGTGCACACTCACACGGTAAACACATTTTCTGGCCTAGGTCGGGAGTTACTGGCCAGACCCACCAGGATATTGCAGAATAGATTTGCAAATTTAGAGGCACAAAAATGGAATTGGTGTTTGAGAGTAATACCTAGTCTGCAACTTACTAATAAGTATGTCTGAATGTTTATTGAGGTCCCTCGTTTTAGTGCAGTTTCTCTTCAAAGTCTGAAAACTAGTCCAAAACGAGAGATTCTCTCTCTCTCGCGCAAAGATTGTTCCAGTCTTTTTTTATGAAGATTTCTGTCTTCAAGGAGCCCTTTCAAGGGTTACACGTATGTCAAGGAACGTCAATCTTGACTTTCTAAGTGTGTGTGTGAAATTCAAAATGGGTTTCTCGGTGCTAAACCACTGAAAACCTATAGTGCTGTATCTTTGACCCAGTCCAAAATTATAAAAACATAATCAGTTCAGTTCAGAAAACCTTTAATATGGCTCAGAAGTCATAGAAAAAGCTAATAAACAGTACAAATAATATTAATAATCGTTACGTAAATGCAAAGTTTAATACAAAATGCATATAATAATTATCTGAAACAGGACAGCCATTTGTACAATATTGAAAACTGAGCAATAAAACATGATACATTACATTACTACAGTTAATAAAAGAGAAGGCTCAGGAGGAGGGGGAGGGGTAGGGGACAACGGTGGTAAAAATACACATTTAGTTGCACATATTGACCCAGATGCACTAGTTTGCTTTTCATGGGAGACACATGATTTTGCCTTGGTTCTCCACATAGCCATCAGGTATTGGGAGAGCGCATAAATCAACGGCTTGCTAGAGTCGTATAAGCTGAGCAAACAAATTACATGTTCTAAGGTCTCCTTAGGGGCCCCACAAGCCAGGCACCACCATTTATCCTCTGTAGGGCTATTAGCTTATTTTGCAGTAAACAAACAGAGGGGTAAGGTCCCATAAATAACAGGTACACCCACCTGGTTGGGGGTCTATCTCATCCATAACATTTTCTCTATAATATGAAAGGCATCAGTCAGGGAGCATAGCCTTGCCCGTAAGTGTATTAATAAATCTCTGTATTTACAATATGCTAGTCCAATGATAGACTTGGATGTTAGCCAAGCATCCCTTGTGGCACTGCACAAAGATGACAATCCAATCTCTCCCAAGGTTCCTTTCATAAACTGCATCCAGGGTATGTTACGGGATCCCACAAGACATACTAAATATATCTCTTCCAGATACAAGTTTTGGGCTCTGAACGGATTGGAGATGTCAAAAATGTGTTTTCGGGGAAGGCATGAACATTGAGGCCAGCAACACTGGGTCTTTGTAACGGTTAGTTGAGCAAGTTCTTTGCAAAAGTGTGGGGGGCTGCACATCCCCCACCTTGGACATTCAATAGTTCTTCTATGATGTTTAAAATTTCTTCCAGTGGGATGCATATATTTGTATATTGCCCCTATGTCTAGTTCTATCAAGAATTCCTCTCTGAAATAGAAGAACATTTCTTTCAAGAGCTGTAAGACTTCCTTGGTATCCTTAAGGAAGGTTACAATGCTCTGTATCATTGGTTTTGAAATGAAGTCACAATAAGTCGACAATGGTTAAAGGACAAAGCCAATTCCCAAGGCTTTGGGTAATCCTTGGGGTGGTCCTGTGAATTTGTAGATTGTGGCCGAGATGTAAAAAATATGGGATTCTGGGAATAGTGGTGACCAAATAATCAGCCTTATGTTTGGTGAGCCAGTGACACAGTTCAGCCTATTCCACAAGCATTTAAATTTCACTAGTAGGTCTTTAATTGGACCAGAGTATAACATCATATAATTTCAGGTGCCCCCAACGGTGATAGAAATTCCTGACAGTATGTGTCATTGTTCTGCATTACTATCACCCCAACTTTTTCTGCGAGTTTAAAGCAATTTTGTCATTGTGCTTGAGTTTTTTCAAAGCTTTACATTCCTTATTACTGAGATTATTGATCCTCTGTATGATATTAAAATTTAGGGCATCAAGATCCTTTGTCACTCCCTGTTCTTAAGCTACTATGGCTGTTGATGATGTGGGGTAGGATAAAAGTAGATTTATTTTGTAAGCCTCAATATGTAGTGCTGTTTACCTGGGTGTGCTCCTGCATGAAAAAGTGTGAATTAAGTTACATTTTCCTAAACAACTCTGCTAGTTCACATCTTAACTAGAACTTGTCCAGTCTTGGCATTGGTACAAAATACTCAGTCCCTTGCTTATGATATTGATTTCCTCTGTGATGAGAGTGATAGCTGGCAAGTTCACTACATAACCTAACTTTTGCTAATCCGTGTTTGGGATTCATTTGCTTTGCTCCTCATTATATTTTTAATGGGAATGTCCAACTGAGCTCTCATTTGTTTTCTTTTTCCCTGGAATAGTCTTCCTCCTTGACCGAAGAAAGGTCTATTGCAGAAGAATTGTGTATTCTAAGTGGAACTGGACCGTACATATGCAACCAGTAGATAAACAGTCCCTGTGGAAGAGGGGGCCACAGGCGTGAGGTTGAGGTTAAGTTGATATGTTCCTCAGGCGTGTCTCTTTGGTCCCCTTGGAACATTTCCTTCCTTTCTACTCATCCTTCTGACTCAGAATGTCATGTTTGGCTCAAATTCCTAATACCCTTTACTACTTTCAGGGTTGATAGTGTAAAGTAACCTTCTACCACATAAGGATATGTGCTATTGTGTGTGATTTATTTTCTAATCTTTCTGTGATTTTGTGATTTTCAACTGTGTTAAGAATTCTTTGAATTATGGCAAGTCTTTATTGATTTCCCCTGGTCTCTTCTTGCAGGAAGTGATTTGGACTGTCGTTTTTAATTAAGTCTCACGTGTTTTATAAATGACCACATATGGTTTCTGACAGTATTTTTGCTGTATTGATCATCAGGATTAATCAGTCTCTAGTACACTGCCAGAGGATGAGAGACCAATCTTTGCAGAAATATTTGTCTTCCAAACAAATTCCAGGTTCTTTTGTAACTATTAGGCCCCCCGGTAGCAGCAGTGCCTCTCAGATATAAAGTCATTATTTTCCCATGAAGAGCTGAATTTACCTGGGAGTACTTGAACTCTGAAAGCAATGGCTTTTGTGATATTTATGTCTCTCAACAGTGGAGGGACAGGAAACATTGAAGCAATAGCACCTTCAGCATAAGAAAGTCCTAGTTATTCCACCATTGGGTGGGGGGGGATTACTATGTAATGAAAAAGGATTACAATATTCCTATGGGCCACTTTTATGGTACCATCAAACAGATATAATCGATATACCACTTAGAAGGGAAGACAGGTTTGTTGAACTATACAGGCATCCCTACCTACATTGTATAACATAAGGGGGTATAGTTAATGAAAGGGGAACCAACAACCTGTTCCCTGTATACTAGGCACAACATATTTTGAGACAGGAAAAGCTACCCTCAATCCTGTGGCATTCTTCATCATAGGTGATCCATCTCCTCCCTCAAGTTGATGATTAGAGTGGGCTAAACCAAGTGTACAAGATATTAATATAGGATTACAGTGGAAAAAAGATCCCTTATATTGCAATTACCTCCTGGACAGCCTCAACATATTGGGGTCAATTCCTATTCGGGAAAAAACCCTCCGTCCGATTTGTATCCGGAGGCCTCTCCGTACAAATCGTACCCGTCTGTCCGAGTCGCGTAGTACGATCCGTATTCCGTGAATCCGTCCGAATCGTCGCGATCCGTACATATTGCAAGGCTGAAACCGTGAACCGTACGACTCGTACACATGCCGTACGACTCGTACACATGCCGTATGACCCGTCGAGTACGATCCGGACCGGGGTATGAGGACACGATTCGTACGGTCCACGTCAGGTAAGAGCGAGTCATACGGAAAAGCACACAAACACATACACACTGTACGGTCCGTACCCCCCATGATTGCAGGGGTACGGTGCGTACCCCTGTGATCATGGGGTGTACACACCGTACCCCATGTACGAAGGGTGTACGCACCGTACCCCATGTACAATGGGTGTACGCACCGTACCCCATGTACGATGGGTGTACGCACCGTACCCCATGTACGTTGCGTACACCCATCGTACATGGGGTACGGTGCGTACACCCATCGTACATGGGGTACGGTGCGTACACCCATCATACATGGGGTACGGTGCGTACACCTCATGATCTCAGGGGTAAGCACCGTACCCCTGCGATCATGGGGGGTACGCACCATACCCGGGCGGAGCGTTCCGTACCTGTTTCGCCACGAACTCTGCTTTTATGGCTGTTTTCAGCTCCCTTAGAAAAAGGGTCGTATGGTGCGTCCCCAACACGTATCGTACTTGCTGGGTCGTAAAAACCAGCTGCGAACCGTACAGATGTTGCGTACAGCGGGTTCCGAGGGAGAATCGTACGGAGATTAGAGTCGTACGGTCTCTGTACGACTCATATGGAGTACGGCTCCTGGTTCGAATCGTACTTCGCCGTACGTACGGGGGACGTTGCAGGGTACGATTCGTACGGGAAAAACGCTATTCGGAGCGTTTTTTCCTGAATCGGAATCGGCCCCAAAGTCTTATTTTTGGTTGCAAAAGTAATGTTAAAAGTATCTTGGTGAGGTGCCAGAATTGTAATCCTTCCAGCATCAGAAGTGGCCTACATGTTTGACGCTCCTATGTGCCTGTCTAGATCAATGACTTTCCTTAGGAGCGTGATCCTCACTAGTATTGTCTCTAGTCTACGATCATGCTTCTGATACAATCATATGATTCATATATCTGCACAGCTAGCTTGTCATGCAGTTTTACTTGTACAGCTCCTGTGGTGTGACAGGCTGCGCCATGAACTGTGATGGCATTGACATGTATTGTCCCTGAGTGCTGGGCAAAAGCTCTCAGGGTGTCCTGGATAATTCTAGTGGAGGTTCTAGAAATGTATCTCATTCTGCTGGTACATTTCCAGAACTCACATTGGGTATAAGGTGCGGGGGCAAAGAGCAGAGTCACAGTGGTGCGGGAGATTAAGGGGCAGTGTCATTAGAGGAGGAGTCATGGATGGGTGAAACAAGGTGGGTGGAGTCAGTGAAAGGTTGCTTCAAGGCACCTCCCACTGGCCCAAAGCAAAAAGCCCTGTCTGGAAGGTGGCAAATTTAGACTACAGCAGCTCTCTCCCATCTGGGGGGCAAGAGGGAAGAAATGTTTCCCCTCACACCAACGTTAGAACCGTAAGATGTTCATGGCCTGAGGTTTGGCAGGCCACACTTTATACTGAAAGTATTGGTCCCATGTCCAGAACTACTGGAACTGTTACTGCACCAAAAATACTGGATGCAAAACTAACACATGAATTACGGTATCACAAACCCAAGAAAAACCTTGTCATTCCGAGAATCACAAAAGACTCTACTAGCCAAAGACTGTAAATCATGTGCTATGTTACCTATTTAACACTAAACTTGTTTTAATAGCTGGTGCCGATAACGTGATATATCTATAGCAAGAGAAAACTCTAGCATGATAAATCGGGTTTTCCCGATTGATGTTTTCCTGATTGATGTGGAGGGAGCGCTCGGCAGATTTCACTTCCGGACTAGAGGTGGGGGAGCTACACTTTAAAAGCAGAGGCTAGCAGCTCCGCGCAGCGGATGCATGCTGGTGAAAACGCTTGGCGTTTTTACTGTGGGGTGACTGCTAAACCCTTTTTTACTTGCAAAACTGTTTTAAAATACTTGCACTCTTTGCCTATTTTGCACAGCCTTACCCGCTCTCCTCCTCTGATGCTCTCTTTTCACCACGCGCTCCCTGGTCCACCATGGGTTTTCCCGATTGATGTGGAGGGAGAGCTCGGCAGATTTCACTTCCGGGCTAGAGGTGGGGGAGGTACACTTTAAAAGCAAATGCTGGTAGCTCCGCGCTGCGGGCGCACCGGCGCGCCAAAGTCGAGTCCGTCTGCGCCCATCCGCACCAGACCATCGCCAGGAGCCTGGGACTCTGCCAATTTTATCACAAATTGGGTTAACCAACCCAAGGGGAACTTTAAATACTCCAGACAGGAGCTATTAGCCTTTAGGAACCACACCCCCGCCCACCACACATATAGGAACTCATCAATGCACTTACAAATTCCCCTCCTTTGTTGAAGGTCCCCTAGCATGCATATATTGCAGATTTCAGAACCTCCCTCTCACGCCTCTGAGCGACCCGGAAACCATAATCCAGCCTGCTAAACCGGACGCTACCAGAGCCAGCTGCAATTGTTCTTGGCTAACGTTCCCTCTCTCCCCAAATATGCGATCAATATCTGGGACCTAATCTCTTCCTCCTGCCCAGGTATTGGATTTGTAACAGAAACATGGATTAGGCCGTCCTCTACACCAGCCATCGCTACTGCACTCCCAGATGGCTACCGCGTCATAAGAGTTGACAGACCACGCAAGAAGGGCGGTGGCATCGCTGTCATATACAAAGATCCAATAAAAACCACAATGCTAGATCAATATTGCTGCGACATATTCGGAATTCTCATATTTAGAATAGACCTCCACCCACAGTTGAGCTGGAAAGGAGCCCTCTTGGACCCCTCCTCAATTCCATACCACATCTTCTAAATATGATTGCCCCTCATGTGATATCCTCCAACAAATTTCTTCTTCTGGGTGACTTCAATGTCCATAGTGAGAACCCTAAAGATCCAGACACAGTCACCCTTCTGACCGAGATGACAGCACTAGGTCTGATCAAAATTAATGACGCACCTACACACATTGCAGGTCACACGTTAGATCTGATTCTCTCTAACTCATCTGAGACAACCTATAAATCAACAAACCCTCTGATATGGTCAGACCACTCGATAATCGAATTTGACCTAAGAGGTCCTTATGAACGTGTAGTTAAGAAAAATCCTGTTAGACAGACCCACAGACAATGGCACAAACTAACACCTGCCCTCTTCCGTGAAGCATTCATCCCCCCTAATCAGCTAACCTCTGACACAGTGGACAAACGTCTGACGGCCCTCCAGGACACAATTAAATCAGCCATTGACACTCTAATCCCCATGAAAAAATCCTCTTTGGCCCCCAAACGCATCAAGACTCCCTGGTATTCGTCAGAGTACTGTGAAGGGGAAAGTCAATGCAAAAAGCTCGAGTGTCAATGGCGCCGCACTAAGGACCCCTTTGACAAAGAAAAATACAAGGTAGCCTTGGACGCCTATCACAAGAACATTAAAACTGCTCGGAAAAATTACATAGCCACCCAACTGGAGCAGACAGATAATACATCTAAAATCCTCTTCCAGGTTCTTAACAGCCTCATTAACCCCAAAGCCTGCAGCCCTGAAGAAGAGCCAACTCAATATCTGTGCGATGAAATTGGCAATCACTTTTCTCAAAAAATTGATGACATTTATAACAAAATCTCTGTCTCCAATGCAAATACTTGCTACAATACGGTCACTGATCCCGCCCAAGCCTTACCAAGCCTCATCACCCTTAAAGAATTCCCCCTTTTCACTATTCACGACACAGAATCCCTGCTAAACTCAGCCAAATCGAGCTACCCTAAAGACCTGCTACCAGCCAAAACTGCCCAAAAACTCGCAGCTGAACTGGCAGCGCCATTGTGTGCAATTTTGAATAGCTCAATCAACGAAGGTAGGCTCCCTGAAGAATGGGAAGCCGCCAAGATAATGCCCATCAGGAAAAACAACAAATTGTCTCCCGACATATTAGCGAACTATCAACCAATTTCACTTCTCCCCTTGTACAGCAAATTGTTGGAAAACATATAAAAACATATTTATCCACTTTTATTGAATCTTCGAGCTGACTTGATACCTCACAGTCAGGATTCCGTCACAGATACAGTATCGAATCGGGCCTGGTCAATGTGACTGACGACATTCGTATGCAGGCGGACGCTGGCCGAGCAGTAATTCTCATACTGCTCGACCTGTCCGCCGCATTCAACACCATCTCGCATCAGATCCTGTTAGAAAGACTAGAATCTATAGGCATCCAGGACGCTGCACTAGACTGGTTGAGGGACTTTCTCAAAGGTAGAACCCAAACAGCGCGCCTCGGACCCTTCAGCTCAAAAACAACCCCAGTAACCAAAGGAGTACCGCAGGGTTCCTGTCTTAGCCCTTCGCTATTCAATATATATGTAGCCCCACTTGCAGCACTCCTTAGGGAGATCGGGTTTACCCCCACTTCCTACGCAGATGAGACACAACTCCTCCTCACCTTTGATAAAGACACCCCCAATATCAAAAGCATTTTCTCAGAAGGCATGAGAACCATGACATCATGGATGAGCAGCAACTTCCTGCAGCTTAATGCAGGGAAGACTGAAATAATGCTTTTCAAAGAAGCAGTCACCAGCTGGTCTCCTAGCTGGTGGCCGGAAGAACTGGGCCTGGCACCCTCTCCTAAGCCAGTAGTCAAAAACCTAATAGACAACAAACTCAACTTTGATGAGCACATAGCCACAACCAAACAGGCTTGCTTTCAAACACTCAGTCTGCTTCGCAAAGTCTTTCATTTCCTCCCCACTTTCACCCGTAAAACTCTGGTTCATGCCTTAGTACTCAGTCGCCTGGATTTCAGTAATGCCCTGCTGATCTCTGTCAAAGAAGCTGCCCTTTACAGCTTACAGGTGGTGCAGAACACAGCAGCCCGCCTGGTAACCAATGCACCATATCTAACCCCGTCACTGCCCTTGCTACGCAAACTTCACTGGTTACCCATCCGCAAAAGAATTCAATTTAAAATCTGCTGTTTGGTGTTCAGGGGCCTTAACCAGCTAGGTCCCTTATATCTGGCTAACAAACTGTTCAGAAATTCATCATCGCGCACTCTCCATTCCAATGGGAAAGGTCTTCTCGACATCCCCTACATCAAGAAAACCAGATTGGGAGGCAAATCATTCTCCTATCTAGCCCCTCAACTCTGAAATCAGCTTCCACTGGACATACGTCTCTGCATCAACTACCTAAGCTTTAGGAAAAAATTAAAAACCTCACTCTTTTAACTCCCACTGCCTCACCGGTATGCGTTCTCAGCGCGGAGATACCCCATGTGGGGTGATTCAGGCACTTTACAAATGATATAAATAAATAAAATAAAATAAATAAAATAAGGGTCTGCAGCGCCCCCGTGGCTTATGATTAGTGTAAGAGGAAACTGTTTTTTTCTGAGTCGCAAGCTTTCAAAATCTCAGCCCCTCATCCAATGGCTAGAACCACCGGTTTTAAAATGCAGGGCCTTTTTGAAAAGTCCGAATTTCTGCTAACCTTCTGACTTCCTGGGGCACTGGGCAACAAAAGACAAGGGCTTTGGCACATTTATGTAGAATCACTATACAAATGTTCTCATTTATTCACCCCTTTGTCTCTACAACACCCACACCAGTACCACCCATATACACCATACAGTTAAAAAAGCAGTGTAAAAATCACACACATCCTACACTTCTCTGTGGACTATTAATGCACCAACAGACCAAATGCTTCAACATTTAATAGTTTACAAGTCTGTACATTCTGCATTTGTTTTCAAGCGTTTTCTGGCAGTTCCACGGGCATATGTTAGGTGCCACACCTGGGTGTGCCATTTTTTGCATTTTTTTTTTAAATTTGTTTTATAAAGGGCTTTGGAGAGCTGTGCACTTGAATTGCTTATTCTGTGGCGTAAATGCAGAATGTGCAATGTTGAGTAAAAGAATGTCTTGCTATATATATATATCGAGTTTCAGCATAGCACTTACAGTTTCAGTGAGGAATACAGTGTGAGCACGACCGAATATCATGATTTCCGACAAGGATGTTATATGTAGAGTTGTATAAAGAATGAAATTAAGGCACAGTGCTCACTTAAGGACCTCATTACAAGTGACTATTATGGTTGGTAGAGGGTGCACTGCTGATAATTGCTTTGAATATTATGTCGAATGAGATATATAAGAATGTTTTTTAACAGGTCGGGTGCTCTCTCAGGTAGCGCCTCCGTCCGGTAGGCGCATGTATAATACTGCTAAAAAGTGCACGCTCAAAGTGCAAGTGCATCCCTGTGTTAGAGGCATACCCTTAGGTTCGAAAAAACTCCAAGGTTTGTTTTGAATTTCTTTTTATTCTTTTCAATGTTCTTTCATGTGTTCATGATATTATCAACATATCATACATTTTCATTTCGTGAATCAGAACAGGTTGAATTCCGAAAAGGTAAAACTCCGATGCATTTCGGGCTATACTAGCCCTTTGTCAAGGAGTCCTGAAAACAAAGGAAGATACAACAAACTATCACTAGAATGAAAATCAACTAATACTCTAAAGTAGTAGAAATTGTGCTCGTGACGAGTGAGGTATAGATTAAAAAATCCAAATATCACCAACCCTTAGCGTGAAGGGAGCGAGTTAACAGTGGGTTAAATCGTGTTACGACTGTGTGGGGATTGTTATCTAGGTGCTCAAGTGGGAGTGTGGTTTAAACCTCAACTTACGAGTCGCGGACCTCCTCGGAGGGCATAGCGATCTGGAAAAAACGGACAAACAATAGAAATCTATTCAGCGCTGGCCTCGTAACCGGCCGTGTTGTTAGCAAATATCAAAACGTGGGTGATAACAAGTCTTACTTGGAAGCGCGAACGCTGTAACTGTTAAGTGCTGCCGGTCTGTTTGTTAGGGTGAATTTGCGCGGAGGTGTATGATGGGATATATAACATGTGATCATGGTTACTGCGTGAAGGTAAAACGAATTAGTAATAAAAGACGGACTAACATCGAGGGACGAGCGAAGGAAGTTTGTTAACAACAACGTGTACCTGCTAAGTGACAGGAAACTAAAAATAGGTGAAGGACTAAGGTGGAGGTAAAGACATAGAAAATAAAAAAAGATAGCCAAGGGAGGGTAAATACAGAAGGGAGGGTAAATACAAAAGGACACATTTTTAGAGCAATGCATATGTCATATTTACAAGTAACAACTGAGTTCTATGCAATCATTCAGTCCAAATGGTTTCAGTGTTTGAAGACGGTATATCCATTCTGTTTCTCGTTGTAGAAGAAATTTGCGATTGTCTCTGCCTTCAATTTTTGTGACAGTTTCCAGAATGATGAATTTTAATTGAGCAATGGTGTGTTTACATTCTAGAAAGTGAATGGCTACGTTGGATTTTTTGTTTTTAGTGCGAATGCTTGACTTATGTTCATTGATGCGCACTTTAATTTTTTTTCCGTCTTTCCTACGTAGAGTTTCCCGCAGGGGCATTTGATGGCATAAATAAGGTTAGTGGTATCGCAAGTGGCATTAACGTTGAGTTTAATGACGTGGCCTTTCATTGGGTGTGTGATGTTATTCCCTCTGATGATACAATTGCAGTTGCTGCAGTTCATGCATGGGTAGGTTCCTTTATAGTCTTTAACAGTGGTGGATTTCTTTCCCAGGATTTCTTTGATGTTGTTGCTACGTGTGTAGGCAAATAAAGGTTGAGTTTTAAAGATGTCTTTAAAGTCGGGCTCCATCTGCAAGATGGGCCAGTGTGAGTATAATTTTTTTGAATTTAACGCTAGTAGTTGAGAATTTTGAAACTAGTACAGTGCGAGGATCTTTGGGGGTGATGACTTTTTTTAGGGCTTCTTGTCTGCTGATAGTTTCAATGCATTCAGCGGCATCCTTAAGAACAGTTTCAGGGTAACCTCTTTCTGCAAATCGATCGTGCATTTCAGTGATTCTTTCTTTGAAAGTGTCTTCATCAGATACTATACGTTTGACTCTTAACATTTGTGAGTATGGGAGGTGTTTTTCAATGATCCCTGATGGAAGCTTGTGTAGTGCAAGGTGTTGTTGCGATCCGTAGGCTTGCGGTGTATGTCAGTTAGAAATCCTTGATTGGTGATTTTAATATTTACATCCAAAAAGGAAAGTGAAGTTTCACTGACTTGCCAAGTTAATTGTATTCGTTCATCTTTAGTATTCAGTGCGTTCAGGACGTCAAGTAGAGAGTTCTTTGTGTCTTTCCAAATTATGAAAAGATCGTCGATGTATCTTACGTATAATTTGATCCTGTCGTTGAAGTAGCTGTTACCATAAATGTGTGTCTTTTCAAAGTTTTGCATATAGATATTTGCGTACGTTGGAGCCGCACAGTTCCCCATGGACATTCCCGATAGTTGCAGATACCAGTTGTTTTCGTGTCTGAAATAGCTGTGATAGAGTGTATATAGCATGAGCTCCATAAGAAATTCTTGCATGGGTGTATTGATGGGATCACTGAAATAATATCGAGGGACAGAATATCGACCATCAAAAATATCGTTGACAAAATATCGAGAGACAAAATATCGAGTTTCTATCTACAAACAGGTAAGTACAAAAATATCGAGTTAAAAATATCGTTTACAAAAATATAGTTGTAAAAAATATCGTATTTACTAAAAACAGTGTTAAATTAAATTAATATTAATAATTAATTACTAAAATATACTTAAAATTACTTAAATTAACTTATAATAATTAAATAATTAATGAAAGTTAAATAAATATTTTTTTATTTCATATTTATTAAAACATATATATATAGTAACAAAATATAATAAAATAATACCCAAAAACTGAAAACTGACCCTGAACCCTAAAAATACCCCTTTACCCAAAAACCCAAAACTGACCCTGAACCCTAAAAATACCCCTTTACCCAAAAACTGAAAACTGACCCTGAACCCTAAAAATACCCCTTTACCCAAAAACTGAAAACTGACCCTGAACCCTAAAAATACCCCTTTACCCAAAAACTGAAAACTGACCCTGAACCCTAAAAATACCCCTTTACCCAAAAACCCAAAACTGACCCTGAACCCTAAAAATAAAAACGAATTTTTTTACTATCTATATTATATACTTACATATTTTCACTTTCTATATTATTTACAGTCGATATTACTTCACTTACCTTAAAAACGATATTTTGGCTGTCTATATTCTGTCCTGTCGATATTTTGTCCAAACGATATTTTAAACTCGATATTCTGTCCAAACGATATTTTGGAGTCGATATTATGTCTGTGCACCGTATTGATGTCTCTGTTGAGAATAGCTTTTTCAAAGGCTTCAATTCCTCCTTGGTGGGGGATGGATGTGTAAAGGGAACTGACGTCAGCAGTGCATAGCACTATAGATTCTGATTCATCAATTTTAACTTCTGATAGTTTCAATAGGAATTCGGTAGTGTCCTTAATATGACTTCTCATCCTAGGAACTAGTGGCTGCAGGTATCGATCTATAAATTTACCTATAGGTTCATGTAGAGATCCTCTCGTGGACACTATAGGTCTGAAAGGTGGATCGTGAAGGTTTTTATGTATTTTAGGAGAAATTTGGATCGAAGGGCTTTTCGGATGTTCACATAATAGATAATTCTTGGTGCGATCTTCAATGGTGCCTGCTTCGTGAGCTTTATGCACCAGAGCTTGTAATGTGGTTTGAAATTCACTCGTAGGATTGTAATCCAATCTCATGTAGGTAGTTGCATCGTTGATGTGTTCATCTAGTTTCCTGTTATACATTTCAGTGTTAAGTATCACAAGGGCGCCGCCCTTATCGCTTTTATACATCTGATCTCCGAGTTGTTGGCCAGATTTTTTTATGTGTCTTTGTCTTTTTGGGTAATGTTACTTTGTGCCGTTTTTACAAGTCATTACAAGTGTGCCATATTGCCGGGCTTAAGTAAATCTAGAGGGTCGGTGGGAATATCAGGCGATTCTGAGATGTAATCTGAGTGGTACCTTCAGAAAGAGAAATAACTAGAGAGTCAGAGTTATAGCACCAGATTCCCCTGTTTTTCATCAGAGTTTCACCCGGCCACTTAAGGCGCTTTCAGCTGCCAAAGAGTCTGGACAAAACACACCAGAATTGCAGCTTTACTTCGGATCTCATTCCTGTTGCCGTTCTTATAGATAAAAGGCCATCCCCAAATAGAGCCATTACAGCAGTAACATAGTGAAATTCAAATTGGATAAAATGTATACATTCTTGGTAGAAAATGGAGCAGA
Organism: Lissotriton helveticus; assembly: GCF_964261635.1. Taxonomy (NCBI): domain Eukaryota; kingdom Metazoa; phylum Chordata; class Amphibia; order Caudata; family Salamandridae; genus Lissotriton; species Lissotriton helveticus. Next base: position 318,899,489 of record NC_136068.1, read on the forward strand.
GTTGGAACTAATGTGTTAAGGAATGATAACTGTATATTTCCTAAACAGCATATGTGGACGGACATGGGGGCATATTACCGAGGTGTGCGTTGCAAAACGCACAATGCACATCTCCGTATCGCCGGCTATCGCCGGATTTCATCGCCTAATTAGCGCGCAATTATCAATGCGCATCAGGCAGGCGATTAGAAATCTGGCGATAGTCGGCGATATGGCACATTAGCGCATGAAAACAAACGTTGTTTTCATGCGCTAATGTGGGCCTTGATAATATGGGGGGGGTGGATTCAGCTTTATGATCCACACCCCCATGTTAACAATGCCTAACGACTGGTCGGAGAAAGGCTTTGGGAGACCTGCGATAAATTAGTTTATCGCAGGGTTGTGTCTCCCAAAGCCTGCCTTGGTAATAGGGTGTTCCCAACTCCAACCACATTTTACATGTGGTTGGACGTGGGAACGCCCACTTTGCATGTCATTAGCGATGTTTATCGCCAACATACAAAGTGGGCTCGGCACAGGCTTTAAAGTGCCCTTGGTAATAGGGCTCTAGGTGTATCGCCGCTTTCTCGGCACAATTCGCTAAGAAAGCGGCGATACTATCCCTTGGTAATATGCCCCATGATTTTTAGGGAGCAAAGGATCTACATAATGATCATGTTAAAGATTTTAGCTATGTTTACCTAAGCATGTATAAAAATAAGGGTGTGCCCGATTAGAGATAATGAGGGGCTGGTGCATTCTAGGGGGCTTATCAAGGAATGATTTCTGATTTAACTGAACTTTACAAAGGTCAGCTTTGACAAGCATTGGAGGATCTCTGGGATTATGGTTCTCATTTTAAGGTTCTTTTACATTCTGGGTAAAATAGTAACATTACAAATTGCCTAACAAATGGAACCTCCCTTTAAATAAACTCATTAGTTCCTTCTATTTATAGTTAAGGGGGAAATAACAGAGCCCGGACACTCTCTTACCATGTCTGGGTATGAAGATGTGAAACAGGTCAAGAGTGAGTCCATTGTATAACTTTGTGGGTGGCCCCAGAACTGGAACAGATGGCTTTTAAAATGTGGTTGCAGTAACAACACAGATAGAGTGTGAGTGGTGGAGTGCAGAGAAGCTTGTTTTATGATGCACATACCACTTTAATAGATGTGGTGAGGCTGTGGAGGGATGGGAAGAGTGTAAGAGAGTTGATGCTTTGTACTGTCGAGAGTCTGTTGATCAATAAAATATCCAATACATCTCTACATCAGCAGGTGTTGAGAGCACCAAACAGACACAGTATAATAAGCTATGTTTATCTGAAGGTTTCGTGACAATACAGTTTTCTGTGATTGTGGTGTCACGACTCTTTTCATACTCACCCGCCACACTGTAGGCATAATGCACAGGTTTAGAAATACGCCTTGTCATATCTATTCATCACTGGCATTGAAGCCGACAGGTATATTTATCATGTACTTCGACTATACTAGCGGAATTAGCTGCCATTCAGTATGCTTCCAATTAAAAAGACAGATTCAAAATGCCAAATTTAACAGAAATATTAAGCATGATGTGGCAACACGCCTACAATATAAAAAGTGCACACCATTTGAAAAACTGTTGAAAATATGAAGTGCTGGGTAAGGCATATAGACCGTTTTCTAACAAGCTCTACTCCCCCAAGAGACAGCCTTTCAAAGATTTCATTTGCTTTAGAAATGTGCTTCTTAGCAGACCAGTCGGACATTTACCTGTCTCTAGCTGTCACCCTTAGAACTTACTAAGTCTCAGGGCCTCATTTATGAAAAGTGACGCATCGCGGCATGAAAACAGCGATGCGTCACTTTTCGTCGCGCCCTCCTTGCGACATCAATGATGCGTCATGTTTACAGTATAACGCATCGTGTTTCAAGGAGTTACAGATACGTCAGTATGCAAAAATGACGCATTGCTAGAGTGTGTCACAAAAGTGACGCAACTCCAGCAATGGGTCATTACACATGGGCAAGTCCCATGTTGAATATGCCTGCGTCAGTCTTACGCCTGCCATGAGGCAGGCGTAAGATATTGACGTATTTGTGTCCTAGAAGTGGTGCAATGAAATCTCATAGATTTCACTGCGTCACTTCTACGACCCTTTCTTGCATTAGAAAGCCCCCTGCATACATTATACCTGGCGCAGGTATAATGTGGCGCATGGGTTTACAAAGTGATGCATCTACCTAGATGTGTCACTGTGTAAATATGGTGTAAAAAGGCGCATTTTTTACACTGCTGGTGCATCACAAAAAGTGACGCACCCGCAGTGCAAAAGTGACGCCAAGGCTCATAAATAAGCCCCTCAGTTTCTTCAAATGGTCTTAATACCCCAAAGAACTTGTCTTGTCTTACAAATTAGGGTAGAGAAGAACCTTACTCACGGTTCCATGGTAGTCACGGCTAATCAATGCCACTCTGAGGTGTTGATGTCTATGTATTGCGGATGACAATCAAGTGCATAATGCTTTTGATGTAATGTTTAAAAGCATACCATGATTGAATTTTGCTGCCTTAAAGAGAATCAAGTGGTACAAAAGGGGGTGGTGATGGACGGAGCATCTGAACCAATCAAACACTCACACCCAGTCAACAGATCTGGGTTTAATCCATCACCGTTCTTTAGCCCACTCTGCCATCCCAGTTCAGACATGGCCATATGCAATTCAGTCTGACCCTGTGCCTCATATTTACAGTCCAGCCCGAACTGCCAAGCCATGCCTTCCCTGGACCGGAAACAAGCTTCCGAGGACCGGTTTCTGGCATTTCAGCCGTCTTCAGCCCGGCTTGCTTGAATCCAGTGGCAATTGTGAGTCCCTTGCTCATTTTGCCACTGCCACAGTTCGGGCTGGACTGTTCCCATGAGGCACAGGGTCAGACTGATTTGCAGATGGCCATGTCTGAACTGGGGTGGCACTTTTGAAATTCTGAGATTGTTGTGCCTTTTGATTTGTTTATTCTGCCTCCTATGTATATTCTCAGTCATAACACATAACTGAGAATCTACTTGAGAAAGATGCTACATACATTTTGAAAGTAATGGGGCCATGCAAAACTGCCTGGAGTGACAGATATTTAGCAAAAGTTTAAGGGATTTAATGGTGAAAATCAATTGGTTTGCCACTACTTTTAAAACAGTTTCTGTTGAAGGGTAAATCTCACACACATTCCCCCCACCCCGGGCTGTTTGACTAGCAGGCCACAATAGTATTGGAATATGTTTTACCCCCCTCCATACTTATACATTTTTAACATTGTAAAGTACTCCATTGAGTCTATTTCTTCAATTTTGTCTTGGGTGAAACACCTCCCTAAACATATTGTTTACCTTGCCCACTTCACTCTCTCACTCAATCAAAAATTAAAGTTTTTTATACCCAATGGTTTTCGAAATTCACCAGTCGCCACTGCGAAAAAAGCACTTTTGCGAAATGGGACCCATTTTTCATCATCAGACTTTTACTCAGAGCAAGAGAGAAGGCAAAATAGGAAGGAAAAAATAGGAAGAGAAAGATGGGGAAGCATGCGACAGAGACAAAGTAGTTATGTAAATAACTTGCCAGAGTTAGACAAACAGACAGGAAGTGTAGGGTTGTGGATGAGCGAGGCAAGAGGTGAAATTAAGACTGGACAGCCTCGTCAGTAAATAACCCTAGCATTCAGCAGCACCCTGTGTTCTCTAAAGACAAACTTTTGTACCCTGTGCTTATGGTTATTTTACAGCCTAAGCGAAGTGTGAGTCCCTGGTCTGTACTGGTGAGAGGTTCATACATTGCTCTTACGCTGAATGAAAGAAGGAATGGAGTCATGGGCTGAGATTAAAAACCTCTTGCACCAAGGCCAGTCAGACCCTCCAGCATTTCGCGATTTCTCAATTCACTAAAAAATCGCGAAATGAGCTGACAAGCGCGATAGCCACAATATTTACTATTTTACACACAAGGTCTCCCGACAGTCATAAAAAATTATGCAATTTTATTGGCTATAGGCGCTTAAGTCACCACTTGCATGGCGCTGTACAGCCATAAATGGTGCCTGCTTCCTCCATTACATCAAGAATAACTAGCGAGAGCACTTTACATGGAAACAGGAGAGCGCCCATCTTTGGATTACATCAAAGGGACTGTTTACAAGGGGTCAAAAGGTACAAGATATTACACTTTGTAAGGGTACAGTAACCGAGAACACAGTTCAGATTCTGATCACAACCAATCGATTAACGGAGAGAGACTGCACAGCCAAGGTGCTCAGAGCTGGAATGGGCTTGGAACAGAAGTTAAGCATGGCGGGCTTCGCCCAGACTGTTCAGAGATTGTGAGCACACAGCTTCTTAAGGAGGCTGAAATATTAACATACATGTGAAAGTTGGGATTGTTCTTTGTCTCGACCAATTTACTGAGTGCCTGCACAATACTTAGGAGTGTTTGACTGCATGGAAGGAAAAAATGGCTGTACTCAGACATAGTTAGAAAATCAAGGAACCTTGATGTGCTATAAGGGGTGGACAGGACATGGCTAACACAACAGTGCGTATTTCATGGCACTGCAAGCACCAGTGCAGGCAGCAGACCAACAGCACAGCCGCAGGCACTGCATAGAAGAGGACAGGCATCAGGCAAATAGCACACTTTATGGCACTGCACATACTACAGATAAGTCTCATGTTCGTGGCCATTCGGGCATGGGCGGGGTAAGCAGAGAAGGAAAAGGACTCTGGGGCATATTATCAAGGGGGTTTATCTCCGCTTTTTTGGCTTTAAAAGCCAAGAAAGCGGAGATAAAATTACCTCCCTATTACCTAGCTGTCCCTAACACCAGTTAGCGACAGCTAGTAGGAGATAGCGACCATCTTGGGCAGCACTTTGCATGTCAGTGATATTTATCACTAATGACATGCAAAGTGGGCGTGCCAAGATGTTAGCGACTGGAAACAGTCGCTAACATCGCTATCTCCTATTACCAACTTTTGGAGATATTCGCCCTAAGCGCGAATATCTCCAAAAGCTAACACCTGCCCTGAGCAGTTCTTAGCCATGTTATCCAATGGGAGGTGGATAACATGGCTAAGAGCATTAGCTCGGTAATGCATGAATATCGCTGACTTTTCAGCGATATTCATGCATTGCGGCCGTTTTTTATCGCATTTGCGATAAACCTTGTTAATACCAAGGTTTATCTGCGATAAAAATTGCCGGAGCTCAGCGGTAAATTTTTGTCTCTAACCAAGCAATAGCGATAATTATCGCTATTGCTTGGTAATATGCCCCTCTGTCTTTTCCTTCTTGCCCAGAGAATAGGGCATTTCCAACTTCTGCTCTTCTACTGGCAGCTGCCCCCGTCTTTCTTTCTTCCTCTTATTCCCTCTCTTTCTGTCCAGCAGCTCCTCCTCACTTACTGAAAACCAGGACTTCAAGAAAGGGTTCTCATCCTCTCTTTCCTTCTTTCGTTTATTTCTTCCGCTGTGAAATGGATCCAAAAAATAAAACACTGGAAATGTCATCTTTTTCTGACATTTTTCTATTCCAAAGTGCAGCTTCAGGAATAAAAGGTTAAAAATTTGAAAAATAAATGAAGCCAGACAGAGTGGTAGTTAAAGTGGTCAGATTGATTTTATTCACACCCAAACACATTTGCGCCACTCTACATTGTTTGCCAGTGAAGCGCTACTTTTGTGACACCATGGTCAGAGATGCCGATTTTGGAACAGGAGAACGTGGTTCTGAAGTATGATTATTGCAAGATGTCTGTCCTGTCAGCACTACCTATAAAAGGGAGGCAGTGCACTTGACTCAAGAGAAGGCCAGGGAGCAAAGGGGGGCTGTGTGACTGAAACCAGGGAGCGAAAGAGGGCTGTGTGACTGAAACCAGAGAGTGAAGGGAGCTGGGTGACTGAAATCAGAGAGAGAAAGGGGCTACGTGTCTTAAGCCAGAGAGTGAAGGGAGCTGCGTGACTGAAACCAGAGAGAGAAATGGTCTGCGTGACTTAAACCAGAGATTGAAGGGAGATGTGTGACTGAAACCAGGGAGTGGTGAAAGTGGTGCCCTTGCAGGGGTGCATACATGGTCGCTAGAACATCCCAGGGATAAATACGCCCCCTTTCACGAGGTTAGTAGATTGGAGCTGTTCTTCCGTAGAGCTGCAGAAACTTTAAACATGCCTATTTCAAATTGGAATACTCTTCTAAAACAGGTTCCATTGATTTCGGAATGAAAATGAATGATTACAAGTAAAATAAAGTGCTGCAATTATGCCAAAAAATGTTCATTTTTGTGCCACAAAATTTCCATTTTGTACCTCTAAATTTGCAAATTTATTCCGCAATATCATGGGAGGTCTGGCCAGTGACTCCCGACCTAGGCCAGAAAAGTTGCTTACCATTTGAGTGTGTACAGCAAGCCTCATACTGAAACTGGGACACAAAATCCATTCTCGCTCAGCCTTGTAGAGAGCAGGCTAAAGGACGCAGCTCACCGAGTGGAACTATTGAAGAGGCAGTTGCAGCTCTACACAGCGATTAAAGCAAGGGAGTGAAAGACGCAATTAAAATACGCACTGCAGTTTCAATTAACTGTTCTAGCCGAAAGCCCTGGGTGGGAAGGCGTTCTTAATGGATCTCTTCCACTGCGGTGCGCAGACACTATGACAAACGTGCAGCAATTATTGGAAGTTACTAGACTGAGGCCGCTCGCTCACACAACTCTTTCAGTTCTGGTTTGAGAATCTGACTGTTGATTAGCCGTTCATTACGTGTGCCAAGAGACCAATTAAATGCTGGTGTGTGGGAGGCTGGCCAACACAGGTTGCTTTTTACCTTCCAAACCTCTCTGTACAGCTTTACTAAAGTAAGGAAGAGGGGACTGAGTGCTCTGTAAAAAGGTGGTACAGCTTCACTGCACCTTTACAATGTGCATGAAGATACTTTCTCGAGATGTAAGCTCTAGGGGAATTCAGTTGATCTCAGTGCATACCCAAGAACTCTGCCTCTATTTGGGGTGCCCCAGAGTAACTTAACTTGATTAAATTGGGCTATGTGGGATCTGAGCTCATGTATAATGTACTATATGGGCCCTTTTCTTTCTGGAATTGTTCCCACAATCAAGGATCCATTTCCTCAGATATTAAATTAACAACACAGGGAAAGTAAGGGAAGCAAAAGAACATTAAGATGAAGGCAAGAGGACAAAAACAAGCAGGAGCTTCATCCCCGACCCCTTAAGAACATCTAGAGGCCCACAAGGAGATTTTGATAAGGTGCAGCACTGTCGCTAATCAACCTAGGACTGGGAGGGGGCCAGAGAAAAACAAGATCACTCAACGTTCAATTAAATCCTGTTTTGGGCTGAAATATTTAACAAGTTCCCCGCAAATCTCATTGGCACCCTTAACACCAAGGAATGGTGCTAGCTCTCACATAAAAGAAAATCAAATCACAGATCACAGTCATATCACAAATGCCACCCCCCCCCCCCCATAATTCAATCTGAGCCAGTTTCCTCTGCCCGCCGACTCTTAGGGGGAATCTGTTTCTGGCAGAGAAGAAACATCTGGAGGGAACCCTACCCCAATTTCAGACACCATTGCAAAGGATATTTAGGGGTCGCGCTAGACGACTTGAATATAATAAATTCTGACTCGTTCAAACAAGGAGACGCAAGCTGGTCCCTTATTAACACCAACAATGCAACAGCAGCTAGGATATGACAAAAATAATATGGAAACACAGCTAGACCCAGAAAACATAGATCAAGTTTCACCAGAGACATGCAACTGCAAAGAGCACTCCACAACCCAGAAGAAATCCTAAGGGGGCGACATGGTTTAATCAACTAATCCAGTGCTAGCAGCCGTGAGCGACATACGTAATACCCTAACCAAAATGACGGATACTTTGGTGGATCAGTCCTCCACAAAGGCAAAGCAAACTACTTTATAAAGGAGATTCTCACAACAGAAAGAAATTTACGGAGACTGCCTATTACATGGTGTTTTCTCAGGAGAGGTGATGATTGAAACCCAGGAGCTCTTGCGTATTGGTTACATTATAGATTTAGTACGACTGCTGCCTTCTAAATACTAAGAGCAATGAGGGGGATTCCCCTCAACACAAGTTGCAAGCACAAATGTTGCACCAAATGCTAACACTATAATAACGAACCATAAAGTCACACCCAATTTGCCAATGGACATGAACCCTGTCATCGAGAACAAAGAGAAAAGACCAAAGAGTAATGGTTTTGGGGAAACTAACAGGATATCAACATCTAGATAATGGAATACTACAGGGTTATCTAGGCACTCACGCCTAACTGGCTCATGAATGAATGAACAAGAAGATCTAATTTCTATAACAATTTCAAAGCCTTCAGGGAAGGAAGATAACTCAGTCCCCTTTCAGCCGTATGTAAGTAAACCGCGCTTGAAGAAACTACATCAATAAAACAAACAATTGGGAACCAAAATACCCTTCCTCAACCAGCTCAACACCAAAAAATGACCCCATCTTTGAGAAGTTGCCAATAAAAAAGAGCAGCATAACCCAACGAGACTGATAAGGGGAGAAGTCAAGGCAACCCCATCATCTCCGGGAGAACTTTTACAACTAGTAACCCAACTAAAAAAATCACTGTCCTGACCAAAGTACACTAGCAACATCCGTCACGGATTTGAAGGACTGTAACACCACAGGGACTAATATGACATCTAACCCCATAATCAGCAGAATCAAGGGAAATGATCAAGGTGAGGACAAAGAAATACTCAAGATCACAGAAGTAATATATAAAATATTAAAGAAATTTGGAGGGTGGAGTTTCAGAAAATTCCTCCGACTGCCATATGGCAGAGTTTTTTGTTGGGCACAGCTAGCAAAGGGTAAGATAACTAGCAAGAAAATCAAGTGCTAGACCACCATCCAGCAAAATTTCTCCATGTGGGCTGTTGCGGAAGGTCACAACTGTTTGCATTGAGAAAGCTGCCACCCTTAGGGCATGTCTGTGTGCCACATGGCACAGGTGTACATGCACAGATGTGCATGTACACAGGGATTCGTTATTTACCATGCAATTGTATTACATGGTAAATACCGAATCCTGAAAGGCATGTAGCACTGTTAAAAGTGCTACCTACATCTGAAAATACACATTAGGTAATTTTACCGATCGGTAAATTTACAGAATCTGTAAATCTACCGACTCTGTAATTTTACCGATTCGGTAAAATTACCGATTCAGTAAAATTACAGAATCTGTATGTTTTTTAAGCCCCTACATCTCCATAGCCCAATACCGGTCGGAAACGGCCGAAAATCGGTATTTTCAGCCGTTTCCGACCGGTATTGGGCTACCTACATCTGGCCCAAGATGATTTGGGGTTGCTGAGCAGGCTGCCGTATTTTTGGGTCATAGTACCTCTCCAGGCGCACAGGTGCCTCTCCACGAGCTCGTCAGCTCAAAGCGGCTCGAGGGAGCCTTTAAACAGGAAACTGATGTGGGAGATGGCCAGCACAAATCTGCACCCACCTGGTGAAACACTCGAGAGACTTTGCAAGTATACACACTTGGCGAACTGCATCTACCATGATGCCTAGGGGCGAACCTACTGGGAGGTGAAGTTTGCCAAGTGTGTACACTTGCAAAGTGTCTCGAGTGCTTCACCAGGAGGGTGCTGATTAGTGCTGGCCATCTCTGGACACGTGTTTCTGGATTATTATCCGTCATCAGCAGAGATTAAGCATAAGATTATTTGGGGTTGCTGAGCAGGCTGCTGTATTTTTGGGTCATAGTACCTCTCCAGGCGCGCAGGTGCCTCTCCACGAGCTTGTCAGCTCAAAGCGGATCGAGGGAGCCTTTAAACAGGAAACTGATGTGGGAGCACACTGCTTTACCTCCCAGCAGGTTCGCGCCTAGGCATCATGGTACATGCAGTTCGCCAAGTGTGTATACTTGCAAAGTCTCTTGAGTGTTTCACCAGGAGGGTGCAGATTAGTGCTGGCCATCTCTGGACACGTGTTTCTGGATTGTTATCCGTCATTAGCAGAGATTAGGCATAAGATTATTTGGGGTTGCTAAGCAGGCTGCCGTATTTTTGGGTCATAGTACCTCTCCAGGCGCGCAGGTGCCTCTTCACGAGCTCGTCAGTTTCAAGCGGCTCGAGGGAGCCTTTAAACAGGAAACTGATGTGGGAGATGGCCAGCACTAATCTGCACCCACCTGGTGAAACACTCGAGAGACTTTGCAAGTATACACACTTGGCGCACTGCATCTACCATGATGCCTAGGGGCGAACCTACTGGGAGGGGAAGCAGTGTGCTCCCACATCAGTTTCCTGAACTTCTTATGGGTGGCAGGATTGGACCAGGAGTTGGATGACAGAAGAAAGCTTTATAAAAGGTCACTGGTGGCTATCATTAGGGGTGTGGGTTTGGTTCTTGACAGTCCTTCCTTAGGTATTACTGAAGGTTTCGATTTCTTCCAGGGTATACTTTATGCTGGTATTATGCTGTATGGTTTGATTCTCAAAGAGGTCTGTGATTGATAATGCAGTGCCTGCGGCTGTGCTGTTGGTCTGCTGCCTGCACTCGTGCTTGCAAGGCCATGACGTATGCACTGTTGTGTTAGCCATTTCCTGTCCGCCCCTTATAGCACATCAAGGTTCCTTGATTTTCTCGCTATGTCTGAGCACAGCCACGTTCTACTTCCATGCAGTCAAACACACCTAAGTATTGTGGAGGCACTCAGTAAATTGGTCCCGACAAAGAACAATCCAAACTTTCATCAGTTTGTTAATATTTCACCCTCCTGCCCTTAAGAAGCTGTGTTCTCACATTCCCTGAACAGTCTGGGCAAAACCTGCCATGCTTAACTTCTGTTCCAAGCCCATTCCAGCTCTGAGCACCTTGGCTGTGCAGTGTCTCTTCGTTAATCGATTGGTTGTCATCAGAATCTAAACTTTGTTCTCGGTTACTGTACCCTTACAAAGTGTGATATCTTGTACCTTTTGACCCCTTGTAAACAGTCCCTTTTATGTAATCCAGAGATGGGTGCTCTCCTGTTTCCATGTGAAGTGCCCTCGCTATTTGTTCTTGATGTATTGTAATGGAGGAAGCAGGCAGCATTTATTGCTGTGCAGCTCCATTCACGTGGTGACTTATGCACGTATAGCCAATAAAATTGCATAATTTTTTATGGCTGCCGGGAGACCTTTTTGCGGCCGAAATAGTAAATATTGAGGCTATCCTGCTTGTCAGCTCATTTCGCAATTATTACGTGAATTGAGAAATCGCGAAATGCTGGAGGGTCTGACTGGCCTTGGTGCCAAAGGTTTTTAATCCCAGTCCATTACTCCATTCCTTCTTTCATTCAGAGTAACAACAATGTATTAACCGCTCCCCAGTACAGACCAGTGCCTCACACTGCGCTTAAGTTGTAAAATGAACATTAGCACAGGGTACGAAAGTTTGTCTTCAGAGAACATGGGGTGCTCCTGAATGCTAGGGTTATTTACTGACGAGGCTGTCCAGTCTTAATTTCACCTCTTGCCTTGCTCTTCCATAACCCTCCACTTCCTGTCTGTTTGTCTAACTCTCGCAAGTTATTTACATAACTACTTTGTCTTTGTCACATGCTTCCCTATCTTTCTCTTTCTATTGTATCCTCCCTATGTTGCCTTCTCTCTTGCTCTGGGTAAAAGTCTGATGATGAAAAATGTGTCCCATTTCGCAAAAGTGCTTTTTCCGTAGTGGCGACTGGTGAACTTCGTAAGCTATCGGGTATATAAAAACTTTAATTTTTATTGAGTGAGAGAGTGAAGTGGGCAATGTTAACAATGTGTTTAGGGAGGTGTTTCATCCAAGACAAAATTGAAGAAATAGACTCAGTGGAGTACTTTACAATGTAAAAAATGTACAAGTATGAAGGGCGGGTAAATCATATTCCAATACTATTGTGGGTTGCTAGTCAAACAGCCCGGGGTCGGGGGAATGTGTGTGTGATTTACCCTACACCAGAAACTGTTTTAAGAGTAGTGGCAAACCAATTGATTTTCACCATTAAGGGCCATATGTATCAAAAAGTCATTTTGCGATTCTCAAATAGCGATTTTTTGCGAATCACTATTTGAGAATCGCAAAATGCTATGTATGTAGGATTTGCGTTAAATTTTGCGAATCCTACATATTCCTTAATTGCGAATCGCAAATTGCAATTCGCTTTTAAGGAATAGCTCCCCATTCATTCTAGGAATGACTGGGAAGACATTCTCAATTTGAGATTAGCAATTAGCGAATCACAAATTGAGAATGCAATTTCAAGGGTGCAGGGGTGTCAAAAGGACACCCTGTTGCACCCCTGAAATAATCATGGGTGCACATGTGGCGCACATACATGCCTTAAGGGCATGTATGTGCTTCACATTCAGCTAGATTCATCAAGCCGAAAACGGCTCGCAAAGGGCCAGATTCTGAGAATCTGGCCCTTTGCAAGCGCAATTTTTGCATTTGGGATTCATCATCCCAAATGCAAAAATCGCTAATAGCAAATTCGCAAATTTGAGAGGAATAGCATTTAAGGAATCTCTATTTGAGATTCCTTAAATGCAATTCATTACCCATTTTTGAATTGCGATTTCGCATTTTTTGGTTGCTATTTACCACGAAGTCTGACTTCGTGGTAAATAGCGAAAAAAGCGAAAAAAGCACTTTAGTGCATTTTTCTCAGTTGCATGTTACACATACACATGTCCTTTGGACATGTGTGTGCGCAACACCTGTGTACATTTGCTTTTCAGGGGTGCTACAGGGTGTCCTTTGGACACCCCTGGCACCCTTGAAATTGCATCCTTATTTGCGATTAGCAAATTGCTAATCGCAAATAAGGATGATGTAGGAATCGCGATATTTTGAGCCATTCCTACATGATTCCCGTTTTGCAAGTCCCTAAAAGCGATTCCTTAATAATCGCTATTAAGGACTCGCAAAACGGGACTATGATGAATCTAGCTGATTGCATTTTGAAAAATGCAAAAAAGTGCATTTTTCAAAGGAATCGCAAATTACCACCAACTTGAAGTTGGTGGTAATTTGCGATTCCTTAAGGCCAAATTGCACGTTTTTGGTGCTTTTTACATTGCATTTAAGGAATCGCAAAATTTGCGATTCCTTAAATGCAATCGCAAAATAAGGAATCGCAAAATTAGCGATTCCTTATTTTGCTTTATTACATACCATTTGGCGAAATTGCATTCGCAAAAGCCGAAATTCTGCGAATTTCGGCGTTTGCGAATGCAACTTTGCTTGATACATATGGCCCTAAATCCCTGAAATGTTTGCTAAATATCTGTCCCTCCAGGCAGTTTAACATGGTCCCATTACTTTCAAAATGTATGTAGAATCTTTCTCAAGTAGATTCTCAGTTCTGTGTTATGACTGAGAATATACATAGGATGGGCAGAATGAACAAATCAAAAGGCACAAAAATCTCATAATTTCAAAAATGCCAATCATACAAGCTCATGAGGAAATGCTACTTACTACATATTAATTAGAGAGAACAAGATCACACAGCAAACCTGTTGCACTAATCTTACATACTAAGGGCCTTATTACGAGTTTGGCAATCTGAGAATCACGGTACCCGCGGTTGCAGTTCCACTGTCATGAGCTTGCCAGTCCAACTGCCGTATTATGAGATTGTCGGATTGCCTTTGCAAAGACCTAGGTCTAATCGATGACACCGTCAGCACACCGCCAACCACCGGTGTCGCGGTTGTGAAAAATCAGCTTCCTTAGGGTGGTACTGAGGAGTCTCACTGCCATCTGTATTGCGAGTTGGCTTTCCAAGCCAAACGCAGCGGTTAGACCACTGTCTTCAGGTGAGCGGAAATGAAAGAGTTGGGGTGCATAGTCACCCCTCTCCTTTTCTTACAGGCAGAGTTTGACATGGATTTTATTCTCTGGGTACCCCTTCAAAGCAGCATCTTCACCCCAAGCAATACAACCCCGTTTGCTGCGATCTACATGTAAGTCCTTTTTGTACCATATACACATTGCCTGGACCGCCCTCACATGGTCTGGAGTCCGGCAATGGGTAGGTGGTATTTTTCCACATGTATCATGCACGTTTATGCATTCGACACATGCACAGTCAAAATGCTCACACAGCATTGATATATATGGAAATCCATTTCCCGCCGCTGCAAGACTGTCAGTGAGAGTCTGTCAGTGACAGAGTCAGTGAGAAAGAGTCAGTAGTGAGAGAGAGTCAGTACTGAGAGAGAGTCAGTAGTGAGAGAGAGTCAGTAGTGAGAGAGAGTCAGTGTGAGTGAGTCAGTGGGAGTGAGTCAGTGAGAGAGTCAGTGGGAGAGTCAGTAGTGAGAGAGAGTCAGTAGTGAGAGAGAGTCACTGGTGAGAGAGAGTCAGTGGTGAGACAGAGTCAGTGGTGAGAGAGAGTCAGTGGTGAGAGTCTGTCAGTGAGAGTGAGTCAGTGAGAGTGAGTCAGTGAGAGTGAGTGGGAGAGTCAGTCAGTAAGAGTCTGTCAGTGAGAGTTTGTCAGTGAGAGTGAGTCAGTCAGTGAGTCTGTCAGTGAGAGTCTGTCAGTGAGAGAGTCAGTAGTGAGAGAGAGTCAGTGGTGAGAGAGAGTCAGTAGTTAGAGAGTGTCAGTGGTGAGAGAGAGTCAGTGGTGAGACAAAGTCAGTGAGAGTGAGTCAGTGGGAGTGAGTCAGTGAAAGTGAGTCAGTGAGAGCGAGAGAGTCTGTCAGTGAGTCTGTGAGTGAGAGAGTCTGTCAGTGAGAGTCTGTAGTGAGAGATAGTCAGTAGTGAGAGAGCGTCAGTGGTTAGAGTAAGTCAGTGAGAGTGAGTCAGTGAGAGTGAGTCAGTGAGAGTGAGCCAGTGAAAGCCTGTCAGTGAGAGGTCACTGAGAGTCTGTCAGTGAGAGGGTCAGTTAGAGTCTGTCAGTGAGAGGGTCAGTGAGAGTCTGTCAGTGAAAGAGAGTCAGTGAGAGAGAGTCAGTGAGAGTCTGTCAGTGAGAGAGAGTGAGTGAGTCAGTCAGTGAGAGAGTGAGTCAGTGACAGAATGAGTCAGTGAGAGTGAGTCAGTGAGAATGAGTCAGTGAGAGTCTGTCAGTGAGAATGAGTCAGTCAGTCAGTGTGGGCCGGGAGGGCGACCATCACTCCCTGTGTGCTCCTTGGTGAGTGCACTGCCCCGCCTCACCCAAAACTCCCGGCCTCATTGCTGCATTGCGCTACGAGGTCCCGGAGGCCCCATCAGCTGATTTCTCCTGCAACGTGACCCGCACCTTCTGAGCGGGCCGTGTGGCCTTCTGGTGCACCTCCTCATAGGACCGGGACAGACCACTCTGGAGCGGCAGACCCTGTTCCTCGGGCCCCTTGGAGATTGTAATTGAAGCACTATTCACCGTGGTTGCAGAGTGGACTGCAGTCGCTCCCAGATATAGAGCCTGGACAGCTTATCCCCTTGGGCCCTGCTTACTCACTTTTACCACCATCGTTGGGGGCCTCAGTCCATTGGGTAGATAACCGCTACGTAGTGGGGCGAATTGGGACACGCGGTCCCCCGCCCAGCATTGCAGCCTCCTGAAGAGCCCGCGCCATGAGGCGCGGCGGAGGGCGGGCGAGGTGAGCACGGCAGATCCTGACAGACCTCGATGCGCCAGCTGCCTGGGACACAGACGCACCACCTCCTGGTGCAGGACTGAGAATTACATTGCCCTGATCCCCTACTGGGCCCCTCTCTTGCTTGATGGTATGGGGCTGATTTGGAGATTTGGAGTTGGGGCCGGCCAGGCTGGTAAAGCCCCTAGTGGGACACGCACATTCTCTGCACGCCATCCCCGCGCTGGTGTGGTATTCTTTGGCACCGAAATGCATTTGGGTCTGGAGTTGACCAGTGGAACCCGACAGGCAGGCAGTTGTGAGCTGTTCTCATAAGCAGGCGGCGGTGAGTAACTGGTCTAGTCCCTGATCCTATCTTTGACTCTCCACACCCTACTGCATCGGCATGGCAAGCAGCCGTAGCGGGCGTGGGACATTGCAGGCTAAGCTCGAGAAGTATGTGTGGCAGAACGGCCAAGATGAAAAACAACCCGAGCCCGAATCCAGCAGGAAGAAACCAGTACCCTCGCTACAGGACATTCTTGCGGCTATCAGGTCTGTGCACCCCTCCTCGCCTCAGAGGTCTCATTGATTAGAGCAGACATACAGAAGATGGCAGAACGAGTGCGTGAAGTGGAAGTGCGACTTGTCGACAGATACTGACCACCTCAAACGCCAGGTGGCTGACCTCCAGACCTCCCTGGAAGCAATGGCTCTGCAACTGGACAACTATGAAGGCTGTATGCAGCGTAACAACATCCACATTTTGGGAGTGCCAGAGTGGGACCTAGGATCGGCGGCGGATCTCTTTGTCGAAGATCTGATCCATAAACGTCTGCAGCCAAAGGAACTCTCCCAACACTTCTTTATCGAACGAGTACACCGGGTGCCAGGGGGAAGAGCCAGGCCTGGTGCGCCGCCTCAACCGCTTTTGGTAAAGGTCTTCAAATTTTGTGACAGAGACGTCATCTTGCAAACGGCACGAACGGCTCTACCCTTATCTATGGATAACAGTAAGGTCACTATTTTTCCGGACTTTACCCTACGGGTCCAGAAACAACGTCGCAGCTTCCTGGAAATGAAGCATGCGCTCCGGGACTGAAACATCAAATACGCCATGCTCTTCCCCGCCAAGCTGTGTGTGGAATCTGAGGGGAAGGTGTTGTTCTTTACCAGACTCGAGGACACCTGGGACTGGCTCGAGGGCTGGAGGACAGTAGGAAAACGTCGTTGTAGGCCCGCTGGTGACAGATCCAACGATGACAGGTCTAGCACGCGGTCAAGATCTCCGCCGAGTGAAGCTTTGGCAACACAAAGCCCCACTGGGTAATGTTTGGTGACTTGACACTGGTTTAATTGGCCTTTGATCGTGGAGGTCTGCTGAGCAGAATCTCGGCTGATAAGCTGTACCTCATTGACATTCCATCATGTTCTAACTCTCCGGGACTGTATCAGTCCTCATACTGTTCACTTTTGCATGGCTGCTGGCCTCGGGAGGGGGTGGTTGAGGGTGTTGCAGGCTGTTCCGTGGCCACCTGACTTTCTAAATAATGACGTGAGGCTAACAGACTGCTATGGAGTCGCCAGCCTTCCGCTTGCTCTCTAACAGACTACATACTCTAAATGTCTACCTTGCCAATATGGTGTATCTCAATGGGGTTGACAATTAATTTTTCTTGTGTTCTCCTTGATTATAGTTTATCATGTTCGACTCACTGGCCTGGAGGCACAAATTGATGCTTCAGGGAGTGGGGTTGGATCACATCCCTAATTCAGTTAAGGGTGGGCGACAGGCACTCTGCAAGTTTGGGGTGGCAGATGATTTTATGCCCGCTGTGCAGGGAGGCAGGGTGAGGGTGGGTGTTTGGTATTGGGGGGTCAGGAGGGTATGTTCACGTTGTTTTGATTTTTAAGTCTTTGTGATGTTCCATCTCATTTCCGCTAACGTTTGGGGATTTTGTTATCTATTACAGCACACTTCGGTATCTACAGTACTGTATGTCCACACTCAGGTTCTTAACTTGGTGCCATGGGGAACACGGGGTGCCC
Source organism: Lissotriton helveticus (assembly GCF_964261635.1). NCBI lineage: Eukaryota > Metazoa > Chordata > Amphibia > Caudata > Salamandridae > Lissotriton > Lissotriton helveticus. Next base: position 318,917,169 of record NC_136068.1, read on the forward strand.
ATAGGGCTTCAAACATACTGCTTTACTTCTGGACGCTCGTAGGGCCGACTTGTGCATCCTACCCTCAATGTATGCACACTGACATGTCATGTCCTCTGTCTCTCGGCTTTACACTACTCATCCATCAATCTATACATGGGATCACACCTAGCACTTAAAATCATCACATGGAATGTTAATGAGTTAGGAGACAAAATTAAGCGGGGAGTGGCCCTTCAATACTTGAAAAGGCAGGCGCCGGACATTGTTCTTCTTCAAGAGACACACTTAATTGGTAACTCCTGCAGTGCCTTGACTAGATGGGGATACCGTCTGGTTGCCCACTCAGGGTTTACATCTGGCTCTCGAGGGACGGGGATACTTCTACGCAGGTGGTATCCTTACTTATCAACAGTATCTGGTCGGATGATCAGGGTCGCTATGTGGTGCTCTCCGGCACATTGGAGGGACAGGCCGTCAATGTTATTTCCGTGTATGCCCCACCTGGGATGCAACATCCACTGTTGCGAGACCTCAGGACGCTTCTGCCCGACTTACCCCTGGGACTGCTGTTGTTGGGGGGACTTTAACCTGGCTGTGGATGGTACCATTGATCACCTTCCGGCCCGCAGGGACCCCATGGGTCTGGTCGATGTCCGGCAGCGACTGAACCCGACCACCGTGCATTTTACATTTCATTCCAGCGCCCATAACAGTCAATCATGCATAGACCACATACTCACCCACGCTCAAGATATTTGCATGTTTACTGATTCCAGATACGTAATAACAAAGGGAGAGAGTGAGGGATTATCCACGAGAGTGGAAGGAGATACTCCTGGTCCCCTGGACCTAAGACTATATGAACAACAAAAAGAGCATCATCATAGGACCAAATACATGGTCTCTAATGGAGAAAAGGGAGATGGAGAAATAACAAAAGAAAAGGTTTATCTTTTGTTAAAAGACCCCTCACTCACAGGCGGCACAATATTGGGGGCGGCGGCTGCGCAGCACTAGCGGCCCGTGGCGGGCCTTTATAATTTATTTGGGGACACTTAGTGACACTACAGTGTACCCAAATAAATTATAAAGTCCGCAGCCAGTGCCGCGCGGCCGCCATATAAAATGCAACCACACCTGCTTCTTGTAAGCTCCCTGCAGTGCAAGACGTACCACGTTTGTGGGTCCAGTCCCAGGGCCGTCAATCTTGTAGCGCGTGAAAGCACTACAAATGACAGCCCTGAGAATGGTGCTGTCCCTGCCCATAAGCGTGTTTGAGCGTAATTCGCCACCTTTAGCAATAACGAGTAAGGCCCTAACTTTCGCTGGTCCATTGACGGCTGCGCAATTAATGTATGTGTGAAGCGGCACCAAGGCCCACATGCATCAAGCATTTTTGCAGTCGCAGACGGTGCGATTCCTTAAAATCGGCCGTTTGCGAATGCAAAAGTGCTTGTTGGGATGCATCATGCCATTTTAGAAGTCGCATCTTTTTTACGATTTCTAAAATTGCGTTAGCATTTAAGAAATCGCAATTGTGCGATTTCTTAAATGCTATGCATCATTATAGAAAAATATGCGTTTTTAAAAATTGGAAGTGCAAATTACCACGAAGTTCAACTTCGTGGTAAATTGCGAAATTGATAAAAAATGCACAAAAATGCATTTTTTAAACTGTAAAGTTACACACACACATGTCCTTAGGACATGTGTGTATGTAACGTATGCTGAAAAGTACATTTCAGGGGTGCATGGGGGGGTCCTTTGGACCCCCCCCCTGCACCCATGGAATTTTCTAAGTGCCACTCGCAATTTCCATTGACTCCTATGGGCCTTTTGGCCCATAGGAATCAATGGGAATTGCGAAAATTAAGTTAAGAAATCAGTATTTCTTTGGGATTCGGTAAAAAATGCGATTTTTACCGAATCCCACAAGAATACCGAAAATATTGATGCATATCATTTTGCATTTCTTAATTTGCGATTCCTTATTTTTCGCAAATTAAGAAATGCAAAAAGACACAATGATGCATGTGGGCCCTGGAGTTTGTAGGAGCTCTCCGGTTGCAGCGGCCGCCAGGACAGTCTGTTACTAGACTGGAAATCACAGAAGTCAGGAAAGCTGAGCGGGCATTCCGGGCAACCCAACTATCACGGAATGCGGACTAGACCCCCAGGCGGCAAACTCCAATTGCCGCGGCCCGCCGTGACGGCCTGAGTCTGCTTGCAGCCAGCCTTGCACCTCTGCGGACCAGAGTCGATGCCTTCAATTATAGAGCGCTGAAACCGCAAGGCCAGAATGGGTGAGCGTGTTAACAGTTATGGGAGCCCGGTGCGTCTCTGATGGTCGCCTGCCTCTAATCAAAGTAAGTGCAAGATACACATCACTTAACCTATTGGTACTCCTAATACTATTGATGTCCCTGTGCTCATTTGTTTGTCCAGATTTATAGCGGTCGAGCAGTCAGGAAAGTGATTAGTAACGCTTGTTATTTTCGGTTTGTCAGAGGCTGCAGAAGAAATTAAATCAGAACACCTGCTAAAAATGTTGGTGGTGGAGAGTCTGCACCTCGGATACATTCAGTACCCCAACGAACAATGATGTGCGCTTTGAAGTGAGGGCGCCCAATCTTGAAAATGTGATTAGCTGAAATTTACAGAAACGTCCTTTTGTTTGTAGTGGCATGGTGCGCACTGTCAATGAGAGTGGTGCAGATCTGGGTCCTCGTTTTGGTTAATAGTTCGATCAGCTTAGAAGGGCACTAGATGCTTCAGTTTCTGGTGCTTTCCAGAAGTTTTAACATCATTTTAGAGTGTCTTGTTGCTCAAATGGGTGTAATTTCTGATATTTATATGTTTTCCAAGTCATCATTGCTTTATTTTGCTTGCGAAAAAGTGTCACTCATAGTCGTTGGAATGTCACTCATAATTACACAGAAATTATGAAAATGTCACACTTGGCAATCTCAAACCTTGGCAGCTATGTCTCCCTTGCGCGGCAAAAAGCGGGAGTGCTTCAAGGCGTGGGCTGGGAGTGGTTAAAAATCAACATTCGATGGGGATGAGAGAGTCTCTGGCTGGGGCCACAGCTTCTCTTGCCTGCACTCGGGTTACCTCCTGAGTGTGTGTGCAGTGCTCGCCTCTGGCCGGGTGTCCCAGCACCTGCTGCGTGGGGGACGTGCGAGGCTGCGCGGCCCAAATAACGGAGTCACGGCCGCCTTCGCCGCTTCCTTGAGGTAGGTTTGAGGCTAAGTTACGAAGCAGCAGGGGCACGGTGAAACTGGCTAATTATCACACGTCTTCAAAAAAAAACAAAAAAACTCCTTTTGAGTGATGTGACCCTCTGCACCTGGGATCTGTGACAGAGAGACCTGGAAACTGACCAGGCCTTGCGCAGATAGTTGGACCTGGACACCTGGAAAGAAGCACAATCCCACGAGCAGACATCCAGGTACTGTAATTTGATGCCGCCGTGAGAGCAGAATGAGATAGTGTGGTGTTTTTATTGTGTAAGGATGCACTTAGAAGCTATCGTGATATTATGTGGTTACACCGAAATGATGCTACAGATAAGTGTAATGTTACGGCGATGCCGTGTAGGTAAACTGTGGGGCAGTTTTACTAAAATCTCGCGCAACACAGCACAGCAGGCAAGAAAGCAAAAGAAGAAGAGAACAGGAGAGCGCCATATTATATTTAAAGAAATATAGCTCTCGCCTCCCCAGTGCCAATGCCCTTGGTCTGCGGGCTACGGCGTGCGCTGACTGGGAGCAGGAGGAGTGGGTAATGCCATGTATCCTTGGAAGGTGGTAAGAACGGGAAGTTTTGCTGTCAGGTGAGAGGAGGTAAGGCCTGTGTGATGGAGGATTTTCTTGCTTACTTTGCCTCGGCGCACATGTTTTGCCTGTGGCACGCATGCCAGTAGCCATCAGCCTGTCCTAAGAGTTAGTAAGAGGTGGCCCGAGAGTTCAAGATGCTCCGTGTTGGATGTTAGGTCACCTGTCCTAGTATTTTATTTTATTGGATTTCGTTCCTGCAATGGGAATCCAGTATAACTTACTAGTTAATGTAACTTAACATTTGACACCGTGCTTCTCGAACCTGTACAGTTCTTTTAAGGGAAGAAGAGGTTACAAAAAGCTCCCTCCTGATACTTTTACAGTGTGCATGCATACTCCTGAGTCCTCTTCACATCTCAGGAATGTAAAACTAGCATTCCAATACTGATGAGAAATATATGTGCCCGAAATTTGACAGTGAGGTGATTCAAAATTCAAGTCCGAGACTTAACCTCACACAGTCACAGGACTGCGGGTGCCATGGGCGGCAATCTGACGGATAGCCCCGAGCGCCACAAGCTCTAGCTAAGCCTTTGCTACTTTTGTTTTCTCGTTGCTCTTTGAACGACATTGTTTTACCTGGGTGCGAAAGTGCACTATTTCTGGAGGTACTGAAGTACCTGCTGGATTGGTGAATTGGTAATCAAAATGTGGAATGCGAATGTTCACGAATGTCGTCTTTTTAAACCATACTGCTTAGGCTTTGTGAGGATATAGGCAATGGCATTGAAGTGGGTCCCTTCTGGGCCCTGAAGTCATGGCCTTGACTTTTCAGGCAAAAGCACTCACTATTTTCTGAAGAAGGAGTATAAAAAGAAAAAGGTAACCATGTTGTTTCTGATTACATTTCACACGCTTTACTTAATCTTGCATTTCCTATAACCATTTGCTTTTTCTAGAATGTTGTAAAAAAGATTTTAGGCAGCATATTGCTCTTGCCTAGTGCGTAATTTGAATTGAGTCACATCCAGGTGTTTATAGCGGGTCAGTGCAGTGCAAGTTTCTCTCAGTGGGGCAGTATGGTCTTCAGTGGGAGAGAGGATGTGGCACTATGGTTAGAGCTGCTGATTTTGGAACTGGGTAACTAGGTTCAGCCTTCATGACCAGTCCACCAGACCACTCCCCCTGAGGGAGCACATTCCCATGCTGGACCTTACACGGCCTGCAAGATCTTAAAAGCCCTGGCATCTTAGCACCAGCACGTGGACCCTAGCAGTGGCAAGTGTGGGTTAACCTTGAACGCCTGTCCGCCACAATTCATTCTGAAGTTCACCTCCAGTCTATGAAGCACCACACCATAGAGTGGCAGTTATTCTGTCACTGAGGTCACAGGACCCTTGAGCAGGGTGGCTTGAGGGCAGTGCAACCGCACCAGACGCTGACCAGCCGCGGTCCTTGCAGGTATAAGTGGTGGGGCAGAGGTGCCGGGTAAGGGGGGATTACGAGGGACAATGCAGAGGAAAAATGTAATAAATGATTAATTTTCCCTCTGCATCGCCCTTCGAAATCCCCCCTTACCCCACCCCACCTCCCCACTGCTGTTACCTGCATGGACCACGGCTGGCGCTGACTTCAGTTGGGGGCATCGTGTTTGCAAGTATAATATGGTTTTAAAAGCCCTTGCCGCCTGCTTCCTGGCCTCCAACAATTTCCGGCTCACCTCTGACTCCGCCCACTGACCCTATCCACTGGTTATTCCTGCCCTCTGATTCTCCGCCCACAGTTCCCCTACTTTTTTTCTCCCACTTCGACCACTGACAGGGAGGAGAATAATTATTATGCACACACAACCCTTTCTGCTCACCGCTTCAACATTGGTACAAAAGGGGGTGGTGATGGACGGAGCATCTGAACCAATCAAACACTCACACCCAGTCAACAGATCTGGCAGTTCGGGCTGGACTGTTCCCATGAGGCACAGGGTCAGACTGATTTGCATATGGCCATGTCTGAACTGGGGTGGCAGAGTGGGCTAAAGAACGGTGATGGATTAAACCCAGATCTGTTGACTGGGTGTGAGTGTTTGATTGGTTCAGATTCTCAGTTTATCACCACCCCCTTTTGTACCACACCGCTACAACATTAGCCCGAGCTGCGGACTCTATTAGTTTTGTGCACGGGGGGCTGTGGGCTCTGTCAGCTGTGTGCACAGGGTGGTGGTAGACCCTGTCAGCTGTGTGCACAGGGTGGCGTTAGACCCTGTCATCTGTGTGCACAAGGGGGCGGTGGACTCTGTCAGCTGTGTGCACAGGGGGGGCGGTGGACTCTGTCAGCTGTGTGCAGAGTTGGGGATTGATTTGAACTCTTTTAGCAGTGTGCAGACGAAAGGCTGTGGATTGTCACCAGTGTGCAGACGAACGGCTGTGGATTGCCAGCAGTGTGCAGACGAAAGGCTGTGGATTGTCAGCAGTGTGCAGTGGTGGGGCTGTGGATTGTTAGCAGTGTGCAGTGGTGGGGCTGTAGATTGTCAGCAGTGTGCAGACGAAAGGCTGTGGATTGTCAGCAGTGTGCAGTGGTGGAGCTGAGGATTGTTAGAAGTGAGCAGTGGTGGGGCTGTAGATTGTCAGCAGTGTGCAGACGAAAGGCTGTGGATTGTCAGCAGTAGGCAGTGTTGGGGCTGTGGATTGTTAGCAGTGTGCAGTGGTGGGGCTGTTGATTGTCAGCAGTGTGCAGAGGAAGGGCTGTAGATTGTCAGCAGTCTGCACTTGTGAGGCTGTGGATTGTCAGCAGTGTACAGACGAAGGGCTTTGGATTGTCCGCCCTAATATCAAACGGTTTACGGCATTGAAAGTGAATCAGAGTTGGATCCGGGGGTAGATTGGGGGCAATGGGGTGCTGGCAATCATCTCCTCACCGCCACAGACATGTTAAGGCAAAGGGGCAGTGGAGAGACCAGCAAGTGGAGAAGTGTGGCTCACTGGTTAGAGCAGGCAGACCCTGAAGCATAGAACGGCCCGGGACCAGGGTTCAATTCCCGACGCGGCAGGGTCGTGGACCAGGGTCAGCAGACTCGATAATTCTCGCTTCGGTGCCTACTCGAATCACAGGTTCACACTCTGCAACTCTGGGCATTAAGCTTGCTTAATCTCCACAACGGCCCCCCGCGGCAGGATGCCTGGCTTTCACCTGGGGGATACCCAGTACGGGTTATCTCACTGGGAAAAGCCAGGACGGGTTCCCAAGGCAAGCGCCGAGATGCCTCACGGTGATTCGAGCGCTATATAAGTAGCCTAAAAAAAAAAAAAAATAATAATAATGGCAGAGAGGGAGGAAAAGATGGAACGGGTGAAGAGATGAAGGTGGGAGGAAGGGATAAGTAAAGGAGGGAGATAGAAAGCAAGGAAAGACTTCTAGAAGGGAAAGATAAATGAAGCATGAGAGTGGTGAAGGGCAAGGGGTTGTCCAGAGGGATGACAGGAGTAGGAGATGGGAGAGAAGAAAGGAAGAATAGGCGCAGAGAGAGAAGAACTAGAAAACTGCTTAGGACCGGCAGAAGGGAGTTTGCAGGAGAATGAAGACTGACAAGTGAAGGAAACGAGTGAGAAAGGGAGGGAACAACGACAGAAGAGAAGATAAAGGGAACGATGGCGGTAACAGAATCAATGATTGAGGAAGGAGAAGCAAGAAGCCACAATGCGGCCCGGCTAGAAAAGCCCAAAAGGCTTATATCTGAGGTACGAATCTTGGCATAGCCAATTTAGCCATTCAGCCTTCTGAGGTTGATACATTACCTCCCTTTAAATTAGTTCATAGCAGCGCGTTATTTAAAATTCTTAGAAAAGGCAAAATCTACTGCATTACAAGCTATGAGGTGGCCTGATGGGGGTGACCTCCATGTGCTTTGTAATGAAAAATGTACTGTAAAATGCACCGTTTTGGTCTGTTTTTTTCCAAAATTTTCTGGGGGGGAGAACTTCCCCAAACCTCCCTAGTAGTGGTCGGGCTCATGCGATACGAGCACTGGCTACGTGCCAGGAGGGGGCTGGTCTGGCAAAATTTGCCTGGGCTGCTTTCAGTTCCCAGTCCGGCCCTGGGGGCCACCCACGAAGTTATACAATGTACTCACTCTTGACCTGTTCCACATCTTCATACCCAGACTAATGAGTTTATTTAAAGGGAGGTTCCATTGTTAGGCCATTTTTAAATTTGACTCTTTTACCCAGAATGTAAAAGAACCTTAAAATGAGAACCACAACCCCAGAGATCCTCCAATGCTTGTCAAAGCTGACCTTTGTAAAGTTCAGTTAAATCAGAGATCCTTACTTGATAAGCTCCCTAGAATGCACCACCCCTTCATTATCTCTAATCGGGCACACCCTTGTTTTTATTCTGTAAAAAACATGCTTAGGTAAACATAGCTAAACTCTTTAACACGATCATTATGTAGATCCTTTGCTCCCTAAAAATCAAGTAAAGTCCGTCCACATATGCTGTTTTCAAAATATACAGTTATCATTCCTTAACACATTAGTTCCAACTCTGCTCCATTTTCTACCAAGAATTTATACATTTTATCCAATTTGAAATTCACTATGTTACTGCTGTAATAGCCTTAATTGGGATGGCCTTTTATCTATAAGAGCTGGTAACAGGAATGAGATTCGAAGTAAGTCTGGAGATTTGGTGTGTTTCGCCCAGACACTTATAACAACATATGCTGGTTGAACTGCCAGAAAACGCTTGAATGCAAATGCAAAATTTACAGACTTGTAAACTATTGAATGTTAAAGCTCTTGGGGGCATATTATCAAGTAAGGGCGTTACATTATCGCCGCTTTTATCGGCAGGAAACTGCCGATAAAGCGTCGATAATGGGCTTGATAATATGCTCTATGAATTCCAATCGAAGCCCATGTTAGATGTCTTCACATATAACATGGGTTTCGATTGGAATTCATAGAGCATATTATCAAGCACATTATCGACGCTTTATGACTTGCTGCTATTGACCTGCTGTTGCTATTTTATCTGATCTCTTTTTTAACATTTGTAATTATTTATTAACGGCGGGTTGGCCTACAAGTTCAACACGGTAAATCACTGTATAACAACCTACGTATCTTTTTTCTTCTTTTTTAAAAAAGTCATTTTTAAACGTCACTTGGATTGTTCAACAGGGAACTGCACAATGCAATGTGGGAACTTTTATCCACTTAAAGTTGATAATTGATGTTATTTTTGCTCCTACAATGTGTATTGCTGTTGGCACTTCTTTTAAGGATGTTATTTTATATCCAAATAAAGATTATTATTACATGTTATATTATATGTCTTCGCAAATAACATGGGCTTCGATTGGAATTCATGGAGCATATTATCAAGCCCATTATCGCCGCTTTATCGGCAGTTTCCTGCCGATAAAAGCGGCGATAACGTAACGCCCTTACTTGATAATATGCCCCTTGGTCTGTTGGTGCATTATTACTCCACAGGGAAGTGCAGGATGTGTGTGATTTTTTACACTGCTTCTTTAAGTTTATGGTGTATATGGGTGTTACTGGTGTGGGTGTTGTAGAGACACAGGGGTGAATAAATTAGAACATTTGTATAGTGATTCTACATAAATGTGTCAAAGCACTTGTCTTTTGTTGCCCAGGCCCCAGGAAGTCAGAAGGTTAGCAGAACTTAGGACTTTTCAAAAAGGCCCTGCGTTTTGAAACCGGTGGTTCCAGCCATAGAAGGAAGGGCAGAGATTTTGAATGCCTTGCGACTCCGAAAAAAACATGTTTCCTCTTACACTAATCATAAGCCATGGGGGCGCTGCAGACCCTTATCTTATCATGCTAGAGTTTTCTCTTGCTATAGATATATCACGTTATCAGCAACAGCTATTAATACAGGTTTAGTGGTAAATAGGTAACATAGCGCATGATTTACAGTTTTTAGCTAGTAGAGTCTGTTGTGATTCTCAGATTTACAAGGTTTTTCTTGGTTTTGTGATACCGTAATTCATGTGTTAGTTATGCATCCAGTAGTTTTTGGTGCAGTAACAGTTCCAGTAATTCTGGACATGGTACCAATACTTTCAGTATAAAGTGTGGCCTGCCAAACCTAAGGCCATGAACATCTCACAGTTCTAACGTTGGTGTAAGAGGAAGCATTCCTTCCCTCTTGCCCCCCAGATGGGAGAAAGCTGCTGTAGTCTAAATTTGCCACCTTCGAGACATGGCTTTTTTGCTTTGGGCCAGTGGGAGGTGCCTTGAGGCCACCTTTCACTGACTCCACCCACCCTGTTTCACCCATTCATGACTCCTCCTCTAATGACACCACCCCTTTATCTCCCGCACCACTGCGACTCTGCTCTTTGCCCCTGCACTTTATACCCATAGTGAGTTCTGGAAATGTACCAGCAGAGTGAGATACATTTCTAGAACCTACACTAGAATTGTCCAGGATACTCTAAGAGCTTTTGCCGAGCACTCAGGGACGCTACACGTCAATGCCATCACAGTTTTTGGTGCAGTCTGTCACACCACAGGGTCTGCGCAAGTACAACTGCATGACAAGCATGCTGTGCAGATATATGAATCACATGATTGTATGAGAAGCATGATCATAGACTAGAGACACTACTAGTGAGGATCCCGGTCCTAAGGAAAGTCATTTATGTAGACAGGTAAATAGGAGCTTGAAACATGTAGGCCACTGCTGATGCTGGAAGGATTACAATTCAGGCACCTCACCAAGATACTTTTACCATTACTTTTGCAACCAAGAATAAGACAACATGTTGAGGATATCCAGTAGGTAGTTGCAATCTAAGGGATCTTTGTTCTACTGTAATCCTATATTAAGATCTCGTACAGTTGGTATAGCCCGCCCTAGTCATCAACTTAAAGGCAGGAGATGGATCACCTATGATGAAGAATGCCACTGGATTGAGGGTAGCTTTTCCTGTCTCAAAAGATTTTGTACTCAGTATACAGGGAACAGGTTGCTGGTACCCCTTTCATTAACTATACCCCCTTATGTTATACAATGTAGGTAGGGATGCCAGTATAGTTGAAAAAACCTCTCTTCCTTTCTAAGTGGTAAATAGATTAGAGGAGCACACATCTGTTTGATGGTACCCTAAAAGTGGCCCATAGAAATATTTAAATACTTTTTCCATCACGTAATAATTCCCTCCCCCAATGGTGGAATAACTAGGAATTTCTTATGCCTGAAAGTAGTAAAGGGTATTAGGAATATGAACCACACATGACATTCTGAGTCAGAAGGATGAATAGCAAAGAAGGAAATGTTCCAAGGGGCCCAAAGAAACACACCTGAGGAACATATCAACTTAACCTCAACCTCAATTCTGTGGCCCCCACCTCCACAGGGACTGTTTATCTACTGGTTGCATATGTACTGTCCAGTTCCACTTAGAATGCACAATTCTTCAGCAATAGCCCTTTCTTAGGTCAATGAGGAAGACTATTCCAGGGGAAAAATAAATAAATGAGAGTTCAGTGAGACATTCCCAATAAAAATATAATGATGAGCAAATCAAATGACCCACAGCCACGGATGAGCAAAAGTTAGGTTTAGTAGTGAATTTGTCAGCAATCACTCTCATCACAGAGAAAATCAATATCATAAGCAAGGGATTGCGTTTTTTTGTACCAGTGCCAAGACTGGACAAATTATAGTTAAGATGTGAACTAGCAGAGTTATTTATGAAGATCAAACTTAATTCACACTTTTTCATGCAGGAGCACACCCAGTTAAACAGCACTACATATACAGGCTTACAAAATAAATCTATTGTGTCCTACCCCACATCATTCCAACAGCCATAGTAGTTTAAGAGCAGGCAGTGACAAAGGATATTGATACCCCAAATTCTAATATCATACAGAGAATCAATAATCTCAGTAAATAAGGAATGTAAGGCTTTGAAAAACTCAAGCAAAACGGCAAAATTGCTTTAAACTTGCAGAAAAAGTTGGGGTAAAAGTAATACAGAACAATGACACATACTGTCAGGAATTTCTATCACCCTTTGGGGCACCTGAAATTATATGATGTTATACTGTGGTCCAATTAAAGACCTACTAGTGAAACTTAAATGCTAGTGGAAAAGGCTGAACTGTGTCACTGCTCACCAAACATAAGGCTGATTATTTGGTTACCACTATTCCCAGAATACCATATTTTTACATCTTGGCAAAAATCTACAAATTCACAGAACCATTCCAAGGCATTGGCTTTGTCCTTTAACCATTGTCAGCTTATTGTGACTTCATTTTAAAACCAATGATACAGAGCATTGAAACCTACCTTAAGGATACCAAGGAAGTCTTACAGCTCTTGAAATAAATGTTCTTCTATCTCAGAGAGGAATTCTTGATAGAATTAGACATAGGGGCAATATATATATATATATATATATATATATATATATATATATATATATATATATGTTACACTGCATTTCTAAAGCGCACAGCTACTCAGAGTATCCCGGCACTGCTACCCTGAGCCCCCACCACTAGCTGAACAGAAAGAGCCTCTAAAAGAATGGACTCAGAACAAAAGTGTTAGATTCTTTTTAAAGATAACCGGATCAGAAATCCTCCTGAGGGCGAGAGGAAGCTCATTCCAGGCTATGCCAGCCTTACGGGTGAAAGAGCAGCCACCTAACCTATGGCGTGAGATATATATATATATATATATATATATATATATATATATATATATATATATATATATATATATATATATGAATCCCAATGGATGAAACCCTATCATAGAAGAACTATTGCATGTCCAAGGTGGGGAATATGCAGCACTCCCACACTTTTGCAAAGAACTAGCACAACTAACCGTTACAAAGAATTTCTTTGAATTTGAGGTCATTCCTTATTCATCGTTGGGAGTACCTATTCCCCAGTGTTGCTGGCCTGAATGTTCATGCATTCCAGGAAAACATATTTTTGACATCTCCAATCTGTTCAGAGCCCAAACACGTATCTGGAAGAGATATATTGAGTATGTCTCGTGGGATCCTGTAACATACCCTGGATGAAGTTCATGAAAGCAACCTTGGGAGAGATTGTATTGTCATCTTTGTGGAGTGCCACAAGGGATGCTTGGCTAACATCCAAGACTAACATTAGACCAGCATATTGCCAATACAGAGATTCGGCTACGGATATTTGAGTAAAGGGTTCAGCATGGGAATTGTTGCGATCATTCCTATCAGGTCTCAAACACTTGACCTTGACGGAAACATCTCAGAACCTTTTACCCTTCCATGTGGGGTGCCACAGGGCTCGGCACTCAGCTCGACACTTTTTAATATCTATGTGGCACCTTTGGCCGGTATCATCAGATCCTTCGGCTTCCAGCTCACCTCCTATGCTGACAACACTCAAATTGTGCTGTTGCTTATGGAGGGAGCAGAGAAGGCGACGGGTGAGCGTTTCCATGAGTGTATGGGTTCTATTTCAGCCTGGATGTCCTCCAACTGCTTAAAATTAAACTCGGGTAATACCGAAATTTTGAAATTTGGTAACAACCCTTTGGTCTGGACACCGGATTGGTGGCTGGAGGATTTGGGTTTGTGTCCTGAGCCATCTAGGAAAGCCAAGAATCTGGGGATCATCCTGGATAATAAACTCACCATGGCAGATCAAGTTAACATGGTGACCTCAGCATGTTTTATGGTCCTCAGAATTATTAAGAAAATAAAGCTCTTCCTGACCAAAGATAATCTCAGGACTGTGGTGACAGCACTCATTATGTCGCGTCTCGACTATTGCAACAGTTTTTATCTTAATGTTCAAAAACAACATATGAACAGGTTGCAATTGGTCCAGAACGTGGCAGCTAGAGTGCTGACCGGAACATCAAGGTTTACCTCGGTCAAGGGACATCTTAAAAAACTTCACTGGCTTCCTATTCAGTTAAGATCACACTTTAAAGCACTGTCTATTGTCTTTAAGGCGGTCAACGGTATTGGTCCGGATTTCATGCGGAAGACATTTTCTTGGTATACTCCAGGGAGGACATTGAGATCCTCTGGATCTAAACTCGTTCAGACCCCCTCCCCCCTTTTTAAAAAAAAACTAATTGGGGAGGGAGAAGTTTTGTTCATTGTGCAGCTAAAGCCTGGAATCAACTCCCGTTCCAACTTGGAAATGCCCCAGATCTAACTTCTTTTCGCAGGGGCCTTAAGACATGGCTTTTCTCTTACTGTTAGGCTTATGTTATGTTTCCCAGGCAATCAGTACTTAGCGCCAGGACACCCTAGGCTAATCTCTATAAGTATTAATAACATAACATTCTTTAATACACTCCCGGAGAAGGCTAGGCTCCCTGACTGATGCCTTTCATATAATAGAGAAAATTTATGGATAAGATAGAATCGCCCCATCCAGGCGTGTGTACCTGTTATTTCTCTATGGGACTTTGCCCCTCTGTTTGTTTACTGCAAAATAAGCTAAAACCCCTACAGCGGATAAATGGTGGTGCCCGGCTTGTGGGGCCCCTAAGGAGACCTTAGAATGCTTATACGACTCTAGCAAGCCATTGATTTTTGTGCTCCCCCAATACCTGATGGCTATGTGAAGAACTAGGGCAAAAGCATGTGTCTCCCATGAGAAGCAAACTAGTGCTTCTGTGTCAATATGTGCAACTAAATGTGTATTTTTACCACCATTGTCCCCTCCCCCTCCATTTGAGCCTTCTCTTTTATTAACTGTAGCAATGAAATGTATCGTGTTTTATAGCGCAGTTGTCAGTACTGTACAAATGGCTGTCCTGTTTTCAGACCATTTTTATATGCATTTTGTATTAAACTTTGCATTTACGTAACAATTATTATAATTTTTTTACTGTTTATTTATGAGCTTTTTTTATAACTCCTGCGCCGAAATAAAGGTTTTCTGAACTGAACTGATTATGTTTTTATAATTTGGGACTAAGGTCAAAGATACCGCATTTTACGTTTTTCAGTGGCTTAGCACAGAGAAACCCATTTTGATATTCACACACACACCTAGAAAGTCAAGTTTGACGTTCCTTGACATACGTGTCACCCTTGAAAGGACTCCTTGAAGACAGATATCATCATAAAAAAAGACTGGAGCAATCTTTCATTTTCTGACAGTTTCCACGAGAGAGAGAGAATCTTCCTTGTGGACAAGTGTTCAGACTTTGAAGAGAAACTGCACAAAAATGGAGGACCTCAATAAACATTCAGACATACTTACTAGGAAGTTGCAGACCAGGCATTACTCCCAAACACCAATTGAAAGGGCACAAAAAGAGCATCCAAAATAATTGTGAAAACTTATTAGAGAACCCTGTCAAACCAAGTGTAGACACGCTTCTATGTGTAACTACTATAATACTCTGTCTAATTCAGTCAAAAAGATTATTAGCAACCACTGGGGGATCTCGAATTCCAGTCACCTATCAGTGGAAAAAACAAATTTTCCTCCAAAAAGGGGAAAAGTCTTCATAATAATCTGGTACACACTAGACCCCCAAAAAACTGATAACAACCAGCCGAGTGACAATTGGAATTTACCCCATTCAAAGGGACCTTCACGTGTAGTAATTGCAACATTTGGTCCCTCACAAAACACACACTAAACCATTGACTTTAGAAGAGAAATCCAGTAGACTTTTATGAAACACAAACTGCAACTCCTGTAATGCGATTGCCTGCCCATGGGAGTTCAAGTACATTGGTATGAACATGCGAAAGGTTCACACATGTATCTGTGAACATAAGAGCATGGTTAGATGTAAGACGCAATCCACCAAAATGACCCATCATTTCCTGGAGGCAAGACACATGGAACATGAAATCCAATGGGTTATCATCGATCACCTACTAAGCAGCACACCTAACCTCACACAAATTATTAATTGAAAGGGAACAGCAATGGCTATATAGGTTGGGGATCCACATTTCAGGCATAACCCAAGACGGGTCACCTATGATGAAACATGCCAAAGGACTGTGGGTGAGGTTTCCATCTCTAAACATGTTCTCAGTATCAAGCGAGAAGGTTATTGGTATCCCTCTTATTATCTATGCCCAGTGTTATAAGCAAGAGACACTACTAGTCATATTAGTCATTATGGTGCCTAATATGCTATCATTTTGACAGCATCAAAAATGTAGGTGACATCTTCCATGGTAGATTTGGGGAAACTCAGCCATGTGGTATACAACCTGCACTTTCTCTCAAAATGGGAACCTCTGCTGACATTTGGCAGAAGCTCATTACAATCTTATTGTACACAGCCCTTAAGTGTTTTGAAGTTCCCAGAATCAATGGTCTGGAGGAATGATATCTGGAGTTGACAACTGTCCTTATTGGTATGGCACTGGATGGAACAGGGATGGGTAAAGTGTATGGCCTTTCTTACATGTGTGTGATAAAATATGTGAGTTTCTAATCATTGCATGCATATAGCGAATGACAAAAGCTAGAAGTATAGATAGTTTCTGCTATTAATCAGTAGTAAAATAGTATTATAGCTTCCTGCCAGTGTCTATACTGTTTGGTAAAGGCCAGAATACATTTTTGAGGGCTATAATAAAACAGAGAGCCTTTAACTGCTGCCATGTGCAGAGTAAAAAGGGCTATGAGGATACTAACATTTTTCAACCACTGAGGGTAGAATGTTATAAATTATAAAGGGAGAAACAGAAGAGCAAACAATGGAATGTTGGAAGATAAGTCCTGTGCAGCCATTAGTAGCCCCGAGCCACTGTATTGTCTGCAGGGGAGCTCTCAGCATTCCATTGTTTAAAAAAAGAATTACATATATGTGAAATGTAACACTGATGAGCTTGCTTTACTGCATGTTAATACCACCAAACACAGATATATGAAGTGAAGAATGTATTTCCCTGCAACTATGGCATGTAGAAACGTTATGGTTTAAGTAATTCAGCACCACAGAATTTCTTTGTCAAAAAAAATATTGAAACTTGAAAGCTATTTGAAATAGGCATTGGCAAAGTGAGTAGATCTGGCTCACTTTAGATATGTGTTCTACAGCCAACAAACATACAGCAATGCATGCAGTCAGACAAAATACACATGCTATTAACGGCTGCGTGGGTTCAAACATGAACAAATGAAGACTTCACTTTTAGAGTGGAAGGCTATTCAAGAGAGTCGTGGAGGGAGCCTCCCTCCACGACAGCCTAGACGGATGTCCGGAGTACCGACGGACAGAGCGGTGCTCCGTCTATACCTGCGCTGTAGCCAGGTGAGGTGGGGTGTATATTCCCCACAATTTGGGCGAATTTCAGGTGACATTTTTCACTTTTTTATTTATCAACACTGATGCAGTAGCAATTTACTGAGGTCCTGATGAAGCAGGAGGAGATCTGGAGACTCCATTGTACCGCAGAAACATGTTGACCTTTATACAATCTGGGTAGTTATTTGTTTAACACTACTTTGCACTGTTTTTTATCATTGGGTGTGGATAGGATATTATTAAAATACATTTTTCCATATTCATAACCCATTTTATATCACTCACTTTCTATGCACTATCATTTATTCTTTCTTGCACTGCTAGTCATTTACCTTCCTTATGCCATACAAAGTAATTCCCTTGATTGGAGATCCCTCCCGTTTGATTGGGTGGCAGTTCACCTAATCCTGACGTGGTTAAACATCACTACCTTCGGTTGAAGGATCCCAAATGATGTAGGGCGGCACAGGATGGGTATCTGATGGGAATCATTTGATGGTCACTACGTATCATTACCAGTGGACATTGTGACTGCTCCCCAATTAAACACATCATTATAGACAGTTCATGCACGTTCAACTGACCTCCTGATATTTATTGTTTTTCACATGCCCTTGGGGATGATATCAGTGGATGGTCACTAAATATTCCCCTTTCGACCTTCTTTGCTGTTACTTATTCAAGAGAGTCCCAACGCTTTTGTTGCTTGAATATGAATTTACCTTAAATAAATGAAAAGACAAGAGGCATTTGTCAAAACACGAACAAGGTGGTTTAACTAAATGCAGCAGCCAAGAGAGTATCGACAGAGAGGAGTCTGAAGACAGTCTCAGAGTGACTACGTTTTGGACGCACATATATACATTTTGTGGTTACAATAAAACACTTCAACATTCTTTGAAAAGCATCATAGTCATAAATAACTAGAAAAACCATCTGATAAGTGGGACACAGATGACTCTCAACCTCGGGGAGAGCTAGTGTGGGCCAGTGTCTGCGTGTCCAGATGTCCTGTGTGGTGAGCGCGTGATCACCCATTGAAGTGTACATGTCGTGTCCTGATTGACTGAGTGTTCATAACTACATGTCGCATCTAGCTTTGTCGTATTTTGGGACTGCTCTTCTTTGGCCAAACGTGTTTTATTGGAGCCAATCTCCATGGTCCTGCTTGAGGTGTGACTACCTATCTCTGGGATCGATCAGGGTTTTCTCTGGGTGCACGTTTGTCCTTGAGCTAAGTGTAACCCCACCTGTGACCTGTCAAACGGCAGGCTTGGGTTCGGGTCTCAGGCCGTGACTGACCAAGTATCTCTGACTCAGGGGTTGATGGGCAGGTCATCTTGGATTAATCCAACAGCAATGATACATGTGTGAGCATGTGTAACATGGTGGTCATTGGTATCATATTTTCTGATATTCTCATCATTATATGTACAGTTGGTACATCGTACATCAACATTGCCTTCACTGATATTGACGTCATTATACGTGCATAAGATAAGGTGTACATTGACATTGGATTTACTGGTATAGACATCACTGTGCCTGTATAGGTTGCAGTGCATATCGGTATTGCATTTACTGGTATTGATGCTGCATACATTACAGCGTACATTGATATTGCATTTATTGGTAATGCCACTGCTATGCGTGCATACACCAGGGCGTACATTGCTATCGTATTTATCTATCTTTACACCCCCCTGTAGTTGAATTTTCAACGTAATTTTCTTCATACTTTATGACAGTATCATTATCTGAAATGGTGTGTGTTGCTGTGGTGTCTGTTAGACCTTCCTTAGCTATTTGAGTACTACCTAGTTTGCGAACTGCATTTTTACAGCACGAAACCTCCACCTCTAGGAACCACACAGTAATAGTACAACCATGACAACAGAAAACAACAATGTGCGCAGCCTGGTCACCCATAGAGGGAGCCAGGCGAAAAGACTATTAAACCAGTCATGCTCAGGGACTCCTCCTTCATGTTCGTTTGTAGATGAATCGGTGCAGTGTCCAATTATCCATGTCCTTTCTAGGGATAAAACTAAAACAGGAAGAACTGATCTTGGTACACACCCATCGCTCCATCGCGGTCATCAACTCTAACACATGCTGATCAGTTCTTCCCTAATAGCATTAAGGCCGAGCTCCATGCCATTTATCATTTTCAACAGTTACCGCCTGGTAATTTGTAACCAGCGGGCAGTTGCTTTTGTTTGAATGGTGAAGAAAGGAATTGACCCTCCTGCTTTGATTTGAGTGCCCATGAACAGTCTGAATTGTTAGAGAACATGCATGCGCAGTTTTCACAAGGATTACCCCAAGATGGGGAGGACGAGGAGGAGGGCAGCCCGGGGACGCCGCAGTACTGGTAAGTGTTTTTTATTTTAATTTTCATTACAGTCTAATTCATTGTTAATGGGGGGTGGAGGTGGGTGGAGGCGGGTGGCGGAGTGGAGTTTGTTCCCAACTCCGTGGACCTCTGCATAGTCCCGCTATGCCTTTTAAGGCTGTTGTAAAATAATGCAATCTGGGGACCAGTGTCGGTCCTCGGCTGCCCTGTCTTTTGGCCCCATCGTTCTTTCATTCTATTTAGGAAATCAGTATAGTCTCTCCAGGCTTCAAGCTTTCTGCCATCAAAGCCTCCTATGTCTGGGTAGTCACAGACTAGCTCCCTCAGGGCTGTCCATTGTGGTGCCTAAATGAGTTAAATGCAGTTTGTCAATCTTCCTGTTGATCAGCATGACTGAGGGGATGCAGGCTTGAGAAAACATTGTGTCTGTCTGATCCCTGATGAGACTGCTGATCAGACTTTTAATGTAACCTACTGCTAAGTTTATTCGTGCTGTATTTTTCTCAAAACACGAGATTCACTTACCTGTCCATCCATCAGTGAGAGAAGTTTGTTTCTGAGCCCTTCTTTGTTTATCTGTGCCCAAGGCATGTAGGTGGTCCCTGATACACATGAGCGGACAATTTCTGGTGTGGGGTAACTTCATTCGTTCTCCCTGACGTAGCGCTCCCATCGTCTCCGGCATTCCTGCATTTAGGGATAGGTCCATTTCAGATCCCACCCTCCATGCAAAATGCAGCCTTCTGCAAAGTCCATGTCCTCGGGTTTTAAGGATCCCTCCTCAGGCCAGGGTCGATCATACTGACCCTTCCTTTTGGTCCAGCAGACCAGTAGATGACAGAAGGGCCGCACAAAGTCCTTGCTCTCTTGTCTGGACATTATCTCTCTAGGGGTTGGTCTGCCTGATCGCCACATTCAGGGGGAGTGGCAGACGTCCTTGTCATTGTTCTCTTCATGCATGCTTAAAGGCGCCATGCTAATCCTTCTGTGTCTCAGCTGTTGTAGTCAGGCTATCCTAACTACTTATTTCCTGATGGGGCCCTACACTGTGCCGATTTCCTTGTGGTGTATGTGCTTCTGTTAGGAGCTTTCCTTCTGACTACTCCTTGGGCTCGTCCCCATGTGGGGCCTGGAGCCTAGCCCCGGCTCCCTTCAAGTGAGGGCAGAGTTGTTCCCCTCCCTGCTGGACTTTCCAGGTGAGAGCTGTCTCTCTTCTCTCTTACTATCCTTAGCTCACGCCTCTCCTCTACTTCACACCGGGGAAGTCTCCTTCGCTTGAAGTTGTGTTCTGTTCGCCTAGATAATGTTTTGACCTCAATCTCACTCCCTGATGCTTCCTCCACAGCATGGGCATACCCTGTGGGATTAGGTCCCGCACCTCCCCCTTTGGAGTCGGCTCTTGAAGGACCAGTGCCCATGTCTTCCTCTCCACTGGTGGAATCACCTTCCAAGAAAGCTACAAACATCCCTCTGATCTTAGGGTGTCCTGTGGGACTGTTAGGAGCATGTGCTTGCTGTTCTGCTCAGAACTGATGGGTCGCAACCGATGGGTGGGGGGGTCAAACCTCGAGGGAGCCTGGCACTGGACTGAGCTGGGGCTGTCTGCTTCTGGGCTGGTTTATCCGGTGATCTCCCCCCCCCCCCCGGGTCTGGTGGATTGCTGCCCTGGAGGAGGTCCGCCAGCCTTCTCGACTGGTAGATTGGTGTAATCCAGCACAGGGACAACTGGGATCACTGGCATCAGCGAGAGCACATCCCAGCCGGTATATGGCAGGGGAAGTGTAGATGCCTTGCTTAAAGTCTTATAGGCCGGGCCACCTCGAAGATGGTCCATAGTTCAAATAAGGTCTCTCGTTTAGCCCTCATATGACTTGTATATCTGGTCTGTATATGTGTCTTTGTGTGTACTATAATGTTTGTATCGAATGTTCTCCCCTTAGGCCAGGGATATATGTATGCTTCTGTATGGGCATGCCACTCGCTGCTATGTTTTCCTAATTTCCAGGCCTGTGTGGGGAACCTAGCTTGCATATGGTTGAGTGGAGTCTCCTTGATGGATTAGGGAACTCATTTTTTAAAGAAATTTACAATTTGATAGTCTAGAATGTTAATTGATCATAAATTCTACTTTAATTTCAAATTTGTTTTTATTGGGTTTGAGAGCAAAAAAGTAGGCAAGACAAAACAGTAGGCATGCAGCAGGCATATATAGCGAGCGAGACAGACAGGCACGTCTTCTCTAAGGGTCATCAAGTAAGCAAGAAAAATATGCCAACACAGAAATGCAATGCCGATGCTATGATGAAAGTGCCATGTAGTAAAGTCAACTGACCAGAACGAGAAGAAGAACCAAACCCCCCTCCCCCTTCCCAACATCCCCCCCTCCCCCCACCCCGACCAGTATGCCGTTTGTCTGGAACCTCTGTGATGACACGTTCAGAGCTGTATGCTTCAGGGCATTCGAGTTTATGGGGGATCTTGTGGTGGTCCTGTAAGCCGTAGAATGCGGAGATACTTTGGGCATGTGATTTCGTGAAATTCTTTGGACAAGAGGGACAAAAGCGGCTGCCAAATCTTCTGAAATGTGTCTGCTGTGTGTGTGAGTGTGGCGTGGATACGTTCCATGCCCAACGTGAACCATAGTTTATGCAGCCATCCAGTGTGAGTGGGTGTGGTGGTAGATCCCCAGAGTGATAGGATATGTTGTGACGCTGCTTGCATGGCAATGCCCATCTGTTTACCGCGAGGGGATCTCAGAGGAAATGTAAGCGCGTTGGGTAGTCCCAGGATTGTGTATGCAGGGAAGCGCGGAATTTCAGTTTCAAAGGTGGAATCGATATCATCCAGAACCGCCTTCCAGTACCCCTGAAGTGCGCGGCAGTCCCACAGGAGATGAGTCAAAGTGCCCCTTTCACCGCAGCCCCTCCAACACAACGCACTTCGAAGTGGATTGCTTTGATTAAGTCTAACCGGGGTAAGGTGCCAGTATATGGCCAATTTCACCGCCGCCTCTCTGGCACTAGCATTACGAGTGGTGTGTGCAGCTCTGTAGTATACAAACCCCCATTCCTTGGGCGATAGTGTCCTGCCGAGTTCCGATTCCCAGCGTTTCTGTCCCGCCGTCTTGCTTGGGCCGGCCGCGGGTGATAGCATCTTGTAAAGGTCTGAGATAAGGTGCCGATCCGAATCTTTCGTCACCAGCCACTTCTCGAGTGGTGTCATTTGCCGACTAACTAGGGGAGCGCATTCCGGGCTCAAGAGCCAGTGGCGTAGTTGGAAGTATTGGAACATGTGAGGCTTGGTCACTCCATAGCTTTGTACAATATCGGTGAGGGGGAGAAAGCCCTCCAAGTCAAAGAGATGGCCGGCAGAACGGCAATCCGTACCACGCCATTGTGGAAAGGCGCAAGGATCAGTGCCCGGTGGGAATTCCGGATTGTCTAGGAGCGGAGTGAGTGGGGAGGGGAAATTCGTTAGGCCTCTCTTGACCGCCACCATGTCCCAGGTCCTCATAATGGTGCGCGTGATGGGGGAGCGAAGGAGATATCGTGGTCTGTGTTGGCGAGCAAGGAATGGGATCTTCCATAGTGACGTTTGGGCCATTGCTCTGTCCTGAAATAGCCATCTCTTCTCGTATTCTGACCTGTACCATTCCACCAAGTAGCGGAGTTATGAGGCTTGAAAATATTGCAAGAGGTTAGGGATTCTGAGACCCCCTTCGTCTACACCTCTGTGCACCACTTGTTTGTGCAGCCGCGCGCGTTTCTTTTCCCAAATGTACTGGTGGAAAGCGGTTTGCAGGTCTGCAAGCGCGCCAGGTGGCGGCAGTGCCGGGAGAGTCTGGAAGACATACAAAATCTTAGGTAAGGCTGACATCTTTCCTGCCGCTATGCGGCCTAGCAAGGAGAGTGGTTGTTTCGACCAATGTGTAAGGTCGGCCCGAATCTGAGAGGCAAGCGTTTTATAGTTAAGGGTCACTGTCGAGTCCGTGGAGGAGGTGAGAGTGATTCCCAAGTATGGGAGCTGTGCGGATGATTGTAAATCGCAGCCAAAGTCAGGCGCCGGGGTGCGAAGGTGGGCATTGCTACCCAGAGGCAAAATCAAGGATTTCCCCCAGTTGATTTTGAAGCCAGACATCGCCCCAAAGCTGTCCAGTTCCTCCAGGAAAGCAGGTATAGAGTGGGATGGCCGGTCGAGAGCAGCGATGATATCGTCGGCATAAAGCCCCACCACGTGAGGTTCACGACCGAAGGTGATGCCGCTGATGCGAGGATTGTCTCGGATTTTCTGCGCAAGGGGTTCCACGTATAAGGTGAATAGGAGGGGCGAAAGAGGGCAACCCTGATGTGTGCCTCGCTGTATCTCGAAGGGGTCCGATTTAAGGCTCCCTAGCCGGACCCGAGCCTTAGGGTGGTAGTAGCAGCTTGCGATCCAGGCTTGAAAGCGATCGCCCAGCTGGTAACGCTGCAGGACTTTCTGCAAGTAGGTCCAGTCGACTCGGTCGAACGCTTTCTCCGCGTCGATAGCCAATAGCGCAGAGTCCGAGTTTTGGAAGTGAGTCTTATCCACGAGATGCAGTAGCCGTTTAGTATTATCGCCGCATTGGCGATTTGGGACAAAGCCCGATTGATCTGGTTCAAGGATTCCCGGTAGACAAGGGCCCAGACGGGCCGCTAATACCCCTGTGAACAATTTCAAATCTAAATTAAGTAATGAGATGGGGCGGAACGCAGAGCAATGTGTCGGGCTTTTGCCCGGTTTGGGCAGCACTACAATCTCTGCCGCAAGCATATCCGGGGGTATGGAGCTCGGACCCTCGAACGAATTAAATAATCTTGTGAGTACCGGTGCTAGTATCTGGCCAAAGAGTTTGTAAAAGCCCGATGAAAAGCCATCAGGTCCCGGCGATTTGAGCGGGTGCAGGCGGGAGATAGCGGCCAGGACCTCATCCAGGCGGATAGGGTCATCTAAGGTCTCCGCGTTCGCTTGAGACAACGGTGTGATTTCCGCTGACTGCAAATATGCGTCGATGGCGGCAGGTTATACCTTATCCTCGCTGTATAGGGAAGCGTAAAATGAGCGAAAGGCGTCTGCAACCTGTGTCTCTTCGGTAAGGGTCTCACCGGAATCGTCCAGGAGAGTGGTGATTTTTGAGCGTTGAGTCTTGGCTTTTAGGGCACTGGCTAGAAGGCGCCCGGTGCGGTTGCCTCCTACATAAAATGTATGGCGGAGTCAGAGGGCGGCGAATTCCGCTCTGTCAGTATCAAGGCTGGCCAGTTGGGCCCTAGCGGCTTTCAACTGACGCCAGATTCTCGGAGCGCAGGTGCGGCTATGAACCCTTTCTAATTCAGCTACCTGTGCTGTGAGGTCGTCTCTCTTGTCTTTGCGGATTTTGGCATCAGCAGCTGCAATTGCGATCAGTTCCCCCCTGACTACGGCCTTCAGGGCTCCCCAAAGGGCCGATACCGAAGTTGCGGAGTTATCATTAGTGGTGAGGTAATCTGAGATACATTTATGGATTTGTTTAGTAACGGCCGGTCTCTGCAAAAGGGGTTCGTTAAGCCATCACGAACCCGGGGTGCGTGAGGTTCTGGGCACACTGAGCGTCAGTTCCACCGCATCGTGGTCAGAAAGGGCCGCCGGGACAATGGAAACGTCAGTGATGTGGGAAATGAGTACTGAGGAGCCTAGGAAGTGATCTAAACGCGCGTATGTGTGGTGCACATGTGAATAGAAGGTGAAGTGCGCTGTGTTGGGGTGTACTGCCCTCCAGAGATCCAGCAGACCCCTCTCCCGCAGCCATGACCCGCCCGCCTCAGATAGCGCTCCCGTGTCCCCATAACGGTGCCCAGATCTATCTTTGTTCGTGTCCATGACTAAGTTGAGGTCTCCCCCGATGAGCAGCTGAGAGTTAGGTGGCTGTAGTGCTTCCAAGAGTGCAGTGTTTAAAAATGGTTCCTGGCCTGTGTTTGGAGCATAGATGGAGCCAATCGTCATTGTTCTATTCCCCATGAGGAAGGTATAAGCCAGGAGGCGTCCTTTAATTTCTCCTGCCTTGGCCCCCACCCGGCCCCTGAAACGCCGGGACACGAGAACGGCCACCACAGCTTTTTTAGATGGAAGTGAAGAAAAAAATTGCTGAGGGAAAGCCCGGGAGCGCATCCTGTGCCAATCTTTAGGTAAGAGGTGAGTTTCCTGCAATAAGCAGACGTCTGCCCCTGAGTGCTCCAGGTATGAAATGACAGCCCTCCTTTTTATCGGATTGTTGAGGCCTTTTACATTGAGAGATAATACCTTAAGTGTATCAGTCATCATGGAATAACATGAAGGTGACAAAGCCTGGCAGCACAATCCGCCGTTGCGTATAGTAAGTAATAGTCAGCACCTGAGATCTGTCGATGTCCCATGGCATACTGGTCCCCTCCCTCGTCCCCCTCCCTGCCCCGCCCGCAACCCCCAACTCTCCCCCCTCGCACTGGACCAACCCCGCACCCCAACTGCGGTCCCCCTCCCGGATCCTTCCCCCCTCCCCTCCCCCATTCCCAACAAGAGAAGGTATAGTCCCAGTCCTGTCAGTTCACTCAGGACCGTGGTAAAGTTTCGTACATAGGTCATATCCGACGGCGGCCCTGTCGGCCCCCCACCCGAATCCCCCCCACCGCACGGGCAAGGTGTGTGCTATAGATAATCTCCTGAACGAAAGGACACATCACTCACGGGGAGAGGTATCTTTGGCCACCTCCGCCAGCGCCGTAGCTCGTTCCTGTAGGATGATAGAGGCGTCCGGTTTCAAGCGGTGCGGAGGGGACCGCCTGCGGCCCACAAGCTGCCATCCCCCTCCGGACGACCCCTGCGATGCTTTCACTGTGGGTTCATCATCTTCCTGGTCAAGACCCAAGAGGGTGCAAGTGTCTTTGAGCGATCGCAGCTGGTGTAGCTTACCGTTCCATTTGAATATTAGTCTGAATGGGTGCCCCCAGGAGTAGGGGACTTCCTGTTGTCGCAGGTAATCTGTCGCTCTCTTGAATTCCTTTCGTTTCTGCAGAGTGATGGGCGACAGATCTTGATATAGGGCTATGGAGTGACCCCGAAATTGAAGAGGCTGTGCCCATCGAGCCTCTCGGAGAATCTGCTCTTTTAGTGGGAAATCAGGAAGGAAGGCTAAGATGTCCGGTGGCGGGGCTGTAGCGCGCCGGGGCAGCCCAACTCTGTGTGCTCTGTCGATACGGATGACAAAGTCCGCTGACTCCCCCAGAATGTTTCTGAATAGGTCTTGCAAGTACCCCGTGACGTCAGTCCCCTCCGTTTTCTGAGGGACCCCCCGGACCCGTATATTGTTGCGACGGGAACGGTTTTCAAGGTCTTCTGCGTGGGCCTGAAGGTCCAGCTGCTGGTCAGTGCGTCGCAGGACCTCTTGTTGGAGTTGTTCGATTTCGCTGCTTCTGGTTTGGTCCGCTTCCTCTACGGCAACCACCCGCTCCCCAAGGTCTTCCACGTCTCGCCGAAGCTCTCGGACCTCGCCCGCCACTTCCTGCTTCAAGGTCTTGAAGTCTTCCCTGAGGGAGTTAAATAGCGTCTCAAGGAAGGATCTGGTGATGGGTATCTGGTCTTCCTCTGGCACTGGTGAGCTTTTCGTGGCCACTGGGGAGGGTGGGTCCTTGCCAGGTTTGGGCTGGGTCCTCGCCAGCAGTTCGGGAAGTGTCTGGTTCCCTTTTTTCACTCTCAGTTCCGCCATGGCGAGGTGAGCTCCTTAGATTGATGAACAATGAACGTCAGGGACCGGGGCAGAGTGCCAATGGCCGGTGTGGCGGGGGAAAGGAGCCGTGCTATCCCCGGGCCAGCTCTCCTGTGAGTTCTACAATGTCCACGAGGCCAGCGTCCGCAGGGCGGGACCAGCTCAGTGGTTGGCGCTACTTGGCGGGGGCAGCAGAGCACGGGCACCCAATGATCTCACAAGTGTGTGTGCAGACCCGTTTCCCAGGCGTAAGTGTCCGGTCAGTCCCACACCGGGAGCTCGATCGTGCCCCCCGAGTGCTGTCGGCGGCACCCACCCTGCTCTCCTCACCTTCCAAGTCTGTCACCTCAGGGGCGGCTCTTCGCAGTGGTGTCGGCCCTCCTGCCCCGCTCAACGCCCCTTAAGGCTGCTCTCCGGGTCCCGGGGGAAGCACAGAGTAAGTGCCTTCCCCTTCCGCCGAACCTAGGGATAGGTCAGTCCGATCCAGGGCATCTGCGAGGTCCGATCCGCAGTGGGCGGCCAACGCCGAACAGGCCGCAGCTGGTGGGGCCCGCTTGTGTGCTGCAAGGGTGCTCCGGCGTGAACGCGTCAAAGGCCGCCAAAGGTAGAGTAGAAGGCCCAAAGCCGGGGTCTCAGTTTTCACGACCCCCGGCCGGCCCGCGCCCCCTCTCGAGTCACGGGAGCAGCGATGTGTGCTATTTCAGGCCTTGATGTCAGCTCCTCGGCGGGCAGTGGCGCACCGTCCACCGCGCTCAGGGTCAGGGCAGCGGTCAGTGAGCAACGGCCACAGGGCAGGTGGCGCAGGTGAATCAATAGCGAGGTAGCAGGGCCAGCCACGCCGGGCGTCCGAAGAGGCAGCCGCTGTAGCCAGGTTGGTGCGTAAGCGACCCTCTGCGCGAAATAGCTGCGGCCCCTTCCGCGGGTCCCTCAGATCCCGCCGGCTGGTACCCCAGGTGGTAATGCAATCGGGCCTTCAGGCCCCTGGTCGGCCCTCACGCCGGGAGCCCGATCGTGCCCCCGAGCTCTCACTGTGGCGCTCTCCCCCACTCTTCTCACTGTCCTCGTGTGTCTGATGCAGGGTAGCCCTCCGGGGTTCCACAGCTCCGCCTAGCCCACGGGGACACTGCAGCTCCGGAAGGGTGGGCTCTGGTCCAGCGCTGTGTGAGTGCGCCCGCAGGGTAACGCTAAAGTCCGTGGCCGGCAGTGCAGCAGGCCCCAAGCCGGGGCCTCGATTTTCGCGACCCCCGGCCGGTCCGCGCGTCGGCAACGGCCGGGTCGCGGCATCAAGAGTGTGCGCTGGTCCGGACCGCAGCTCCGGGGGTCTCAGTGTGGGCTCCCCTCGGCAATCTCCCAGGCGCTCACTCTATCTCGTCGCTTGGGAAGGTAGGGGCAGTGAGCAAGCGCACAGCCGGCTCCAGCCCCGCGGCCACAGCCGCCAACACTCAGCCGTGATCAGGCGCCCTCCGCCTCTAGAGCCAACCGAACAGCCCGCAAACTGGGCGATCAGGGCTGCGGGATCACCAGCGCGTTCCGCTGTCCTCCCCGATAATTTCCCGTGCTGCAGGGAGATCAGGCTGTGCAATTAGGTGCGTTTAGGCGGGATCGGGCAGGGAGCCTCGGAGACCTGTGACCGATCACGCCGCCATCTTGGACACGCCTCCATAAATTCTACTTTAATTTTGGAGGGGAAACGGTGTACACATGAGTTGTTCCAGAAACAATCTACTGGTTACCAGCTGTAAAATAAACAGATGCATCGAGAGACGTTTGACAAATGGGCAATGGCAAATGCAATTAAATAGTAACAAAGAAAGTGTAGTGGTTAGGTCAGAATAATACAAGTTGACTTTAGGCAATGAAATAGCAAATATGGAATTCTGATTTATGGAAAAAATAGTTATTACTTCATGAAACGGATAAACCTACTAACATTACTCGACATTAAACATGAAGCACAATTTGCAAAACTTCAACAGCACCACAGCATCAATTTTGCATAAAATGGAAAAATCTAAAGGAGACCAGAAGAGAAAAGATTTGACAGACAAAATGGTCACTTTATCCCAAAAACCTTAGGGGCAGATGTATCATCACCATTATTTGCGATTCCCAAATAGCGATTTTTTAGAAATCGCGATTTGAGAATTGCATATTGGGATGTATGTAGAAATTCGCTATTTTTTAGCGATTTCTTAAAATTCCTTAATTGCGATTAGCAAATGGCTAATCGCAATTAAGGAATAATTTCCCATTCATTTCTATGGGCCAGGAGGCCCATAGGAAGGAATGGGAATTTATTCTCAATTTGCGATCCGCAATTTGCTAATCGCCTCTTGTCTTTTCAGTTATTTAAGGTAAATTAACTCTTTCGGTGCTCATGACGAGCTCAGCTCATCATGAGGCACAGTGGCGCTATGCTCATGACGAGCTGAGCTCATCATAACCGCCGTGGAATGCCCACGTGGGGATAATTCCTCTGCTGTGCTGGGCGTTCCATTAAACGGGCGTGGTCATGACGAGCTCAATTGTCATGAGCACAGCGCCACCGTGCACCGTAACGAGCCAAGCTCATCACAAGCACCGCGGCACCGCGCGCCCCCCTCCCCCGCGCCACAGGGGAATTATCCCCGCGGCGAAGGTGTAAATATTCGGCCAACACTATGGCAGCATTCAGGTTGAAGTGGAGTTCTAATCGCTGGAAAAGTGAATTTTTTGTACATTTCCAAAGGCAATCTTATCTGGCGTATTTCTTAGTTGGAAAGGGAGCTTGTTCCAAATCAACTCTACTCGTAGTGAGAAGGAGACACTCTTTCTTTGTTTCTTAAGGTGCGGAACCACGAGGAGCTGTGTGTTCTTAGAGTGCAAAGTTCTGGAAGGGCACTATTCTTGAATATGTGTATTAAGATATTTGTGTCCAGTGCCATGTAAAGCATGGTAAGCAATTGCTAGTACTTGGAACATGATTCTTTTGCTTACTGGTAGCCAGTATAGCTGCTTTTGAAAGCTTGACACAGGAGTAGGTTTAGTGTCTTTGAATGGATGACAGGCCACGGTATTCGTCACCACTTGGAGTTGGTGTATGAGATATTTCATAAGTTCAATTATAAAGCATTAGAGCAGTCCAGTTGGGACAAAATCAGCAATAGGTCCACTGATTCATACCCAACCTTAGGCAAAAAATATAAGATTTTGTTTTGAATTTTTAAAATACAGAAACAAGAATTTACCAGTCATGAAAGCTGTGCATTCAGAGCAAGACAGTCATTGAATAACACCCCTAGGTTCCTGACTACGGTGGTCGGGGAAAGGGGGGTAGCCGAAATTCTGCTGGCCAGCATCCAGACCATCCTGATAGTGGGTTGGGCTGAACAGCAGGATTTCTGTCTTGTCTGGGTTGCATTGGAGATTATGGTCTCTGAGTCATCTAATCACTGCCTTTCTGCAGAGGGAAAATAACTCCTTGGCTTCAGCTGAATCACCCTTATAAGAGAGCAGCAATTGTGTGTCGTCTGCATATGCCAAAGGAGAAATGCCTTTATTTATCCTCGTTTTTTGCTCTTTCTTAGTGTGCTGCATTCTGCAGCACCAATAGAAGGAGGAAAGCACAATCAATTATCCTTTTTTGTGCAATAATGTCTACCTTCCTGCACAAAAACAATCATCCCTGCAATGCAAGCACCCTTGCACCCTGGTGCAAGTGTACCTTTAACAATCGTTATTTGTGCAAGAAGGTCTACCTTCCTGCACAAAAACAATAATCCCTGCAATGCAAGCACCCTTGCACCCTGGTGCAAGTGTACCTTTAACAATCGTTATTTGTGCAAGAAGGTCTACCTTCCTGCACAAAAACAATCATCCCTGCAATGCAAGCACCCTTGCACCCTGGTGCAAGTGTACCTGCAACAATCGTTTTTTGTGCAAGAAGGTCTACCTTCCTGCACAAAAACTATCATCCCTGCAAAGCAAGCACCCTTGCACCCTGGTGCAAGTGTACCTGCAACGATCGTTTTTTGTGCAAGAAGGTCTACCTTCCTGCAGAAAAACAATCATCCCTGCAATGCAAGCAAGTGTACCTGCGTTGGTGCTAGGAAGGCAATTGGGCCCCACAGCAGAGGAAAGCATAGGGATGCGTCATATTGCTATAAATACGACGTATCCCTTTACTCATGACGGAGCTCCGCTCAGCACGAGGGCTTGCACCGCCACGCTGCCTCATTTTCTACTAAATATGCCACTTCATTTTTAAAGATTCTGATGAAAGGGTGCTCCCAGTGCAGCGTAGTACTTCAGAGTCTGCCTTGGTATTCAGAAAGATATTTCTTCACAATCACAAATCATGAATGTGCCAATCAGCAACACTAGATGCAATGAAAGCCAAATATCTGTGCCACAGTAGATGTAGTAGTTGACACAGTTGGCCCATTTTTTGTTGCTTGCCAGTTATTAGACCATCACAATTCTTATGTCAGACAATGAAATACACGCCGATTACAGATGTTAACGAGTAACAGCAGTAAAACAGGTGCAATTTTCTCGAAGGCAGAATGATTTGTAAGGGTCCTGCCAATTTATGCCAGTGAGCTTCCAATATAGATGTCATTTGCTTGAATATTTCAGTGTGCTACTCAAATATCCAGGGGTGTTGCTATTTACATAATGTTCATTGTGCCAGTCAGCCAGTCAAGGTGTTCCATACCTGAGGTATTGATGCCCACTGTATGTGTAGCGCTACTCAAATACGCCTGGACTGCTCATTTCGCCTGCGTTTACATAGCAATCTTGGCTAGTGACTATTTAACATTACTTTTATGTTACAGCTCTGACAAGGTCCAGAATCAACTTTTTCCCTTGTTTACATACAGATGTATGAAGCCGATTTGCATAAGAACTCAATATATCACATGTTGCAGTTGGGCTTCTCCATTGGCACAATGAAAATCGTGCAGTTGACATGGCTTAATTCAATGACAGATGAACACTATAGAATGACAAATAACTCAAAGGAGTTTCAAATAGATTATCTACAACTAATAGTTTGATTGTGCAATTTAAAACACACACTCCATATCTCTTTGGAGAGATGAGACAATCGCCTTGCCCAACGTTAGTATACTTGTTTCCAAGGGGCATATTACCAAGGGCCTTATCTCCGCTTTAGCGGGAATTTTTCCTGCTAAAGTGGCGATAATTTTATCGCCCTATTACCTAACTGTCGCTAACACCAGTTAGCGACAGCTATTAGGAGATAGCGATAATCTTGGGGCCCACTTTGCGTGTCAGCGATAATTATCGCTAATGACATGCAAAGTGGGCGTGCCAAGATGTTAGCGACTGGAAACAGTCGCTAACAACGCTATCTCCTATTACCTACTTTTGGCAATAATAGCGCTAGGCGTGATTATCTCCAAAAGCTAACGCCTGCCCAGAGCAGTTCTTAGCCATGTTATCCAATGGAAGGTGGATAACATGGCTAAGAGCATTGTCACGATAATGCATGAATATCGCTGATTTTTCAGCGATATTCATGCATTTTGCACGATTTTTACCACTTTTGAGATAAACCTTGATAATATCAAGGTATCTCAGCGGTAAAAATCTTCGGAGCGCGGCGATATTATTATGGCCGCTAACCAAGCTTACCGATAATTATCGCTATTGCTTGGTAATATGCCCCCAAGTTTCTTATAGGAGCTCTCAAAGCAAGAGATATTGCTGCTGTCTTTTTTCACCTCTAAATCTATCCCAGTTTCCCATCTACTTCCACATCTGGCTCTTATTTTCTATGTAAATTGTCCCTTCTGGGTTCTCTCACTTCTTGAGGTTCCAGTTTCTGTCTTTCTCTATCAGCTGATACTTTAATTTTCACCCTTTGATCGTCCTCTATCCTAACCATTTTCCTACTAATGCTCTTCATTCACTCTTGTATCTTTTAAGTTCATCTTCAAATCTTCACCATTAATTAATTTCCTCTCTTCAATTATCATGTTATGTGTCTGCTCACCTCTCGTATTGCCTTGACCTTACACACAATAACTGTATTCCACTCCATATTCCACTCTCTGCCACCTGGTCTCGCTTGGCTTCCTTCTCTTGGTCTCTTTCTCATGGCTCTTTTTCCTGTTCGTCTCGCTTCTTTCTGTTCCACTCTTTCTGTCTCTTACACAGTCCAACATTTCCTTTATTCCCTCTGTCACCCAATGTTTAATGTTTAGGTAGTTCTCTTTTTTCCCACGTTGTTCATTTCTTTCTATCCCATTCTTACTTTTCTCCTTCCTTTCTACAAGCTCTTGCACCCTTTTCTCTTTTTATGTAATTTCTGTCTTTTTCCTATCCGTTATTTTTCTAGCCTGTTCAATTTATTTTACTTGCTTACCCATTTCTTGTACCAACTACTGCTTCGTTTTTCTCAAGTTCCACCACGCTTGTATTTTCTTCCCCTTTTAGTTTAATCTCTTCTTTCCTTTCCCTGGTAATTCATGCTTCTTTTTCACGTGTTTTCTCCTTTCTTTTCGTCTCATTTGTGTTCTTTCTCTCCACTTTACTGCTCATCGGTATCTCTCTCTCTCTTATGTTTCGTATCGCCTTTTCTTTATTTACCTTTCTCCATCACAAAGCACCCCTTCAACTGATAAACCATAAAAGGGCCTTGGCAGACAGTGTTTCCCCTGAAGTGGCCCCACATGCATGGCAGGAGACGCTTCAAGGGGGGAAAAGGATCCATGAAGGCAGTTCTGCTATGCTACACAGGTGAATCAAGCCTGATTATGTAGGGGGGTCTCTCTTCAGATATAGCAACAAAATATCGGGGGCCTCATTGATGAAAAGTGACGCATCACTGCGTGAAAACAGCGATGCGTCACTTTTCACTGCGCCCTCCTTGCACCACCAATGATGCGTCATATTTACAGTATGACGCATCATTGCGCAAGGAGTTACAGATACGTCAGTATTTCTGACGCATCTGTATGGTGCAAAAATGGCGCATTGCTGGAGTGTATCACAAAAGTGACGCAACTCCAGCAATGTATCCTTTCACATGGGGCAAGCCCCATGTGAAAGGGCCTGCGTCAGTCTTACGTCTGCTGTGAGGCAGGCGTAAGAAATTTACGCATTTGTGTCCTAGAAGTGGCGCAGTGAAATCACATAGATTTCACTGTGTCACTTCTACGACCCTTTCTTGCGTCAATACGCCCCCTTGCATACATTATACCTGGTATAATGTGGCGCAGGGGTTTACAAAGTGAACCATCTACCTAGATGCACCACTTTGTTAATATGGCCCAACAAGGCGCATATTTTACGCCACTGGTGCGTCACAAAAAGTGACGCACCAGCGGCGTAAAAGTGACACATAGCCTCATAAGTGAGGCCCCTGATATGTACAGGAAGGTTTTACCAGCATGTGAGGTACATCACGAGAGACTTTCTTTCTGGGTTAAACATTTTTTGCTAAGTAATCCCACCATGGATGGCATCATAGGGGCCACCGTACAATGTTCAGCCGTTCTGACTTTTCACCAATACTAGCTCTGCCACATAGGTGATTTTCATGGTAAAATTGACTGCACTTTAAATGGGTGCTGATGATATAAAAGTAGAAAGAAACAAGTTTATCCCCTAGATAAAATATAAACCACAGGCAGCAGCAGAGCAAGCTTCAGTTACACATATGTATACACAGTATGCTCGCAAAGGCAAAAACAAGAAGCATGAATCCGAGAATAAAAGGCAGATTTTGCTAAAAGACAAGGAATGGGTAAAGGTATCACATGTGACATGGGGTAATTTGGTGCATTGCCTTTAACAACTCCATGAAATGTGCCAGTCATTGAGCCTTAAATGCGACAATTCAACTGCAACACAAGAATAACAACTTTCTGAATTACATCATGCACAATTGGATTTTAGTTTTGAAAGAGCATGTTTTGTACCCAGCAACAGAAATCGGAAATAAATTACACACATGCTTCTCAGCAACCTACAGGAATAGATAATGCATAAATCATAGGGGTATATTTACAAGCCCCTTGCGCCGCCGGTGCGTCACTTTTTGTGATGCACCGGCGGCATAGTGTGGTGCTCCATATTTACAAGCACACGTGAAGCCACCCTTCTTGGCTTTTCATGTCCTTGTAAATACGGCCCCATTTCTCGCAGCACTTGCGTGAAAGGGGCATTCCATGGGTGTTGCTGTGAATGTTCCCACGCAACACCCATGGATTTTGCCGCGTTCCCAGATTTACAACGTTTTGCACACCTGGTAATGCGTCAGAATCCTACGCCTCCCCAGGGAAGGCGCAATGAGGAGAAATAGTTTTATTTCCCCTCATTTTTTTCTCTTTATGTGCGCGCTGCGTTCTGCAGCACACATAGAAAGAGGAAAACACCTCTTGTGATTTTTTTGGTTCAGGACGATGTCCCTTCCTGCACAAAAACAATCATCCCTGCAACAACGTAGGCCCCCTTTTACCATGGTGCAAGGGGGCCTGCATTGGCACATGGCAGCCGATTGTGCACTAGCGCAGGGGAGAGCTCAGGGATACGTCACATTGTTGTAAATATGACACACCCCTTTGCTTCAGAAGTAGCGCAGTGCAGCCAAATGGCTTATTGCACCGTGCTGCGTTATTTCCCTTGTAAATATGGCCCTTTATAAAGCTCTTTTTATGGGAGCTGCCCTGCTGTAACCTAATAAAGGTCCATCATTCGCTCTTGCCTGGTTCTGTCTGCAGCTTATTGTAATAACATAAAAATAGACCTGCAGTTAGCAAGAGGCACTTGGGTAAGAAGTCTGTAAAAAGCTTCGCACCTGAATGATGCTGGATCTGGGTGTCAGTTCTTTCTGGCCACACTTCACTGTCTGAAACACGGTGCAGAAAGATTCTTCAACCATCATTCAGCCCCAAAACTAGTGGGCTCCCAGCACTGCACAGTTCATGTGATCGGAGAGCCCGAAATACACTCTCTCGAAGGGGTTGCACACCAGGAGACCTCAGCAGGGAGAGGCCCTCCACCTCTTTTAAGGGATTGAATCCAGCCTTGTTATAATATTCCATAGGTTGAGCTGAGGAGCGTTTCCTCAGAAAGCATTTTTTGTCGAAATGGGGCCCCCTCAATAGCGGTAGCACCCCACGCCATGGGGCAGTGGGGATTTGTGTTATGCCCTTTCTCAGCCTCAGAACAGAAAAACAGTGCGCAAGGAAAGTGGAAAGAGAAGCAGCAAGATCCCTCGTTACAGGTAAATAAAGTGTAGAACATACATACAAGGGGGGTTCCTCCATAATGGCGGGGGAGCAGCGCACCACAGCCCATGCCAGCAGGCAATACATAAAATGATAATAAGACAATGTTATTATAATTTTATTTATGATGAGACCCACAATACAATACGTATAGGGCACGGTGGGGCTGGCCGAGACAAGAAGGAGTACTGTGCACTCATTCCTGCAAATGTGTGCCTGGACGGCCGTCCTAGGCTGACCAAACACACATGCGTACATATGTTTTTCCAACCCTGCTGAAAAATAACAGGCTCCAATCAGACCAATCCTGGAACTGCTCTCATGTGAAAGCAGCGTCTGGATTGTGCGTGGAGTCTGTGCCTGAGGGCCTATCCTCTTCCGGCCCTATGGCTCCGAGAGAAGCAGCAGGTGGCAGCGGGAGCGGAGCAGAGCAGCAGGGGAGTCTTTTTTACAAGTTTATTTTATTTCACCCCCCCTCCCCAACCCATTGCTCTCTCCACCCGTAGCCCTCCTACCACTTCAGTAAGGCGGTGGCCTCCACTGCATACATACGTGTTATTACAGACATGTGGCGTGCATAATGTGGGTGCCTGTACATTGTACCGCTCCCGTGACCATCATCTGCCATATTTGTCACCTGCTCTTTATCTCTTTCAATGAGTGCTTGGACACTTTCGATTTTAGAGCAGCATAATAAGGTAAATGTAGAGGTAAAATGTGTTAGAGAAGTAAAAAATGCTGAGAAATGTGAAAGGAAACTACATGCTGCATGGGAGAAAAAAAGAGGAAAAAGGAAGAAACACTAAGCAAAATAGGATTATGGAATAGGGATATCGTCTACATTGACTGACGTTCATAAGACACCAGTATGTATACTGGGGAAATATCCTCAAGCTCTCCTGGAGAGATGCCCCCTCCTCCTAAATTGGAAATGTATAAAACTCAACTTTATCACCGGGGAACTCACAGAAATTGCTGCAAAATATGTTGCTGCGCAACTGTAGATTAAACATGGCATTTAAATTGATTATTTTATCTCGGAGAAGGAGCCATGACTACTGTAATTATTCTGTAGTCTTATGTTTGGTAATAGGTACTTGATTGATTTTTCATGCCAATAAAATACAATTGAGAGAATGAAAGGTTGGAAGGAGAGAGAGGAAAGTGAGGAGGGGGGTGTTCAGAGAATACCAGAGACAGAGGGGGATAAATCAGGAGACTGAAAATGAGAGTCACGACAAAGCGAGCGAAGGGGAAGGCAGAGAGCAGAAGAAGACATAGAATGAAAGGAAGAGATAGAAACACATATGGAAAAGAGAAAAGGTGAGAGGAAGAGAGAAAAGACAGAGAAAGAAAGGGGAAGATAGGAAGAGAGAACGATGAATAGATAAGCAGCCCTTCCAAGTTTCCCAAGTCCATGCATGAAGTGCTGCTCTAGTCCAGGCTTTTTTTAATTCTGGGACTTGTTGTTTTGTTCATTCTGTTATAAACAAGCATTTGCAATGCAATAGGTCTCGCATTTCTCGCTGAGTTAGAGCTATTGGCGCTGTAAATGGCAATGTCTTTAATATATGAGCTTTGGTTTGGATTGTAGTGAATGTATGAACAGATGCACAGCTGCAGCACTGCCTAGAGGACTTAGAAGGAGGAATTACCACTGGGACCAGAGAAGCAGCTGCAGCACTGTCTGGAGGACTAAGATTGAGGAATTACCCCTGGGAACAGAGACACAGTTGCAGCACTGCCTAGAGGGCTACGAATGGGGAATTAGTAATGGTAATAAAGACGCAGCACTGCCTAGAGGACTCAGAATGAAAGAGTTGCCGATGGGACCAAAGAAGCAGCTGGAACCACTGTCTGGAAGACATAGAATGGGGGAATTACAGATGAGACCAGAGAAGCAGCAAGCAGTACTGTCTGGAGGACTTCGAATTAAAAATTACCAATGGGAACAGACACACAGCTGCAGCATTGCCCAAAGGGCTAAGAATGAGGATTTACCACTGAGACTAGAGAAGCAGGTATCAGCACTGTGTAGAGGACTTAGAATGATTAATTACCAACTGGACCAGAGATGCGTCTAGCAGCACTGTCTATAGGAATATGAATGAGGATTTACCGATGGGGCAAGAGAAGCAGCTGCAGCCCTGTCTAGAGGACCAAGAATGAGGAATTACCACTGGGACCAGAGACACAGCTGCAGCACTGTCTTGAGGACATAGACTGGGGAATTTCTACTGGGACCAGAGACACGGCTGTAGCACTGCCTAGAGGGCTTAGAAATAAGGAATTACACATAGACAGTGGGGTGTGGGCAGAGGGAATGGGTGGAAGTGGAGTCAGAGTGCCCAACAAGAAGTCCTCTCTCCGATACTGGACACAGCCTGTTCCAGTTACTCTGCAGCTTGCTCTTTATGGTCTCTTCTTCACTGTCCGAGGGTTAAGGCACTGCTTGCAGCTTGCGTAGTCAGATCGTGCCACGGTCCTGTTAACTTGCACTTCAATTTTCAAAGGTCACAGGAAGAACTGTTGATGACGGCAGGTAAAAAATGTCTGTCGTTTAAAGTGCCACTAACCTGCAAGCTTTGCAAATGTGCTGCGTAAAAAACTTTAATAGATACTCGTTTTTCCTCTCTCCAGTTCTTCTCTCCCTACATATATATCTCTGTTGCTTGCGCCCCCTCCATCACAGACACGCATATCTCAATCCTTGCACAGCTGCATTCCCTGCTGATATCATGGTCCATACACACAAGCCCATCACTTTGACAACACAGTATTTTTTTCTATTAAAAATCATGGAAAATTTAATTCCTCAGAGACTGCCCCAGTAGGCATATTGTAATGTTATTTTTCCTGCCAAAGGACTCTCATATAAGGCATCCAAGGGCGGCTTCCAAGCAGAGGAAAGTAGAGAAATCTGCTTATCGGAGCAGAGTGTCCAAACTATTGGTTGTGCCCATCTCACGTATTATGATAAGAATCAGAAACATGTAAATTCTGTGCATTTTCACAGTATTCCCCTGACGAAGGTGCCAAGCACCGAAATGCATTGGGAGTGACGATTTTTTGGAAATATTCGTTCTGAAGCTTAAAGAACTGAATTCATCTGAGGAAATAAATCAAGTGTATGGAACTGTGAAGACGAGTGCATTATTTTGTTTTGTTTTTTCATCTCTGGAATGATATTGTGATTCTTTGTTTTTGCACTTTTTGAAAAGAGTTTGATTCTATGAAAAGCTTTTTATTTAAGAAAAGAATTGTATATTATAGGTTAGGGAACAAGTATTTATAATTGTCAAGTTAGAATTACAGTAAATGTTACTGATTGTATACCTCATAGGATAGGTGAATAGTGCATCCTCATATTCAAGCAGTTGTGTTTGAAATGATTTCATTTGTATGTGTCCTGGCAGAGGCTAACCAGTTTGTCATGGAGACTGCACCGCAGTACACTATTTAAATACATTAATTTATTAGTATTACCTATAAGAATAACACTTAGGGGGTCATTAGGATCGCGGACGGACTTGCGTCCGTCCGCGACCCCAGAGCAGGAGGGAACCTCCGCATGGCATGCGGAGTTCCCTCCTGTGCAATTAGGATGTGACCGCAAGGGTTGCGGTCACATCCTCTATTTTTAACATTGCGGCGGGTGGAGCTTCAAGCTGCACCCGCCGCAATGTTAAAAATGCACGCATTGCATTTGCATGCAGTAAGAGGCAGGCACCGCGCGGTGCCTGCCGCTTTCTGTATGCAAATGCAGGGGGGTACCATAGGTACCCCCCATGTGCACCCCCCACCCCCCCTTCACCTAGGGGGCCCGCAACGGGCCCCCGCAGTGAAGTTCCGTATGCTTTTCCACGGCGGAAAACCCGCCGCGGAAAAGCATACTTTACAGGCCATCCTAATATGGTGGACGGTGTCTGACAGACACCATCACCATAGTAGAGCTTTTCCGCCGCGGTTGTAAGCCAGCCGCGGCGGAAAAGCTGCGGACGGAAACCAGGACCCACCAGCCATCCTAATGTGGCGGTGGGTCTTTGGTCAGTCCGCTGCGGTTTTTCCGCATCCTCTGGGCCGGCGGTGCCTTCCGCCGGCCCCGAGGATGCGGAAAAACCGCGATCCTAATGACCCCCTTAGTCTGGAGTGCAGGTTTACTCACATATAGAATTTGGTCGCTTATAGATTGCAATATTTGGTTTGTGGGCGTCCTAATAACAGAAACTGCAGAAACACCAAAGACTCTGAAGCAAGACTGAGCCTAAAGTCAATAAACTCAAATCACATTAGTTTGAGCCATCAGTAATAACAGTGGCTGCTAATGGAGCAGAATATTACCCTCTGCAATATTTTCAAAGTGTACATACAGTTAACCTGGACCAGAAATTCTGCAGTTGTTTCCCCTCCCATTAAATGCCAGCCAATATTCTGAAATCCTTTACCTTAAAGCGCACCCATAACCCTACTGTTAGAAACGGGTAGCATGGTGCAGAGTGGACGGGCCAAACTCCGGAGGAAATGTGTAAAGCATCCGCGCAGCACTCCCAGGCGACACACCAGGCACACTACCAAAAGAGACTCCACACCAGGTTAGGTGAAAAACAGTATGTGTATTGTAGAATAAACACATCAGAATGTAATCACAGTGGCATATACAATCTGGTTAGCAATTTTACAAGGGGACTATTTACAGGGCAGCGCCAATCGGGCCGCTGCCAGAACGATCGCTCGTACAGAGTGTGAAGAATAAAGGTAAAGTCCATCCACTTTAGATGGGTAACAGCCAGCAGTGCTGGCAAAATCCTGAACTTAGCAACTTCCCATTATCCTAAGAGCATCAGGCCTAAACAGGTTAGCATTGGCAACATTGGGTGCACAGTCAAAATATCGATTCCCTATTATCGACCTACAGTAATACCGAGTTATAAATATCGAAGGTGAAGAATATCGAGGTCAAGAATATCGTTGGACAGAATATCGACCCTAAGGTAAGTAATATAGATTTTTTTTATATCGATGTAAGTAATATCGAAGTTAGTAATATCGATATCAAATATATCGATGTTACTAATTTTGATGTTACTAATATCGATATTTGTTTGTTGTTATGTATTTTATTATGTATTTTATATGTATGTACCCTTCATGTATTTTTTATATATTAAAAATGTTATTTTTAATGTAATTTTATGTTTTAGTACTGGAGCGGGTTGTGGATTTATAGGGGAATCGGGTGGGAAGTAATTTAATTATAGTAAATTAATTATACATTTTTAGTAATTGTAAATTAATTTAAATTAATATTTGCTTTTAAGTTCTGTAGCGGGTTGTGGGTTTATAGGGGAATTGGGTGGGAAGTAATTTAATTGTAATTAAGTAATTATTTATTTTTTATTGGTTTTGATAATTATTTTATTTCTAATTAATTATTAATTGGTAATTAATTATTTTAAATGGTAATTAATTTTATTAATTGGTAATTAAGGTTTGTAATTGGTAATTACATTTTTTAATTGTCAATTTATTTTTTTAATTAGTTATTAATTTTTTAAAATTTGTACACAATATTTATAATTGTTAATTATTTTTTATTAATTGGAAATGTATTTCATTAATTGGTAATTTTTTTTATATAAAAAAGAATATGTTTTGAAAAATAAATTTCCTGTTTACCATTTTTTATTTGTTAATCAATTTTTAATTCTTAATATTTTTTTTTGTTTTGAAAAATATTTTAGTGTTCAATATTTATTATTTGGTCATTTATATTTATTAATTAATATTTATTGGTATTTATTGTTAATTTATTGTTAAGTAATTATTACATTCTAATTATGTTTTTAGTAATTATTTATGGGTATTTGCAAATGATATAGAGTTATTTAAAAATTAAATGTTAAATTATTTTATTTACAACAATTATTTATAAGTATGTTATATTTGTGGGAATAGTAATTTTTACCCCTACGCTATCCAACGCTTTGCCTACTGTTGCATTCTCTGGAGTGGGAATAGTAATTTTTACCCCTACGCTATCCAACGCTTTCCTTACTGTTGCACTTTCTGGAGTGGGAATAGTCATTTTTACCCCTAAGCTATCCAACGCTTTCCCTACTGTTGCACTCTCTGGAGTTGGAATAGTAAATTTTACACCTACGCTATCCAATGCTTTCCCTACTGTTGCACTGTTTGTAGTTGGAATAGTAATTTTTACTCTTACGCTATCCAACACTTTCCTTACTGTTGCACTCTCTGGAGTGGAAATAGTAATTTTTACCCCTACACTATCCAAAGCTTTCCCTACTGTTGCACTCTCTGGAGTTGGAATAGTAATTTTTACCACTATGCTATCCAACGCTTTCCCTACTGTTGCACTGTTTGGAGTTGGAATAGTAATTTTTACCCCTACGCTATCCAACGTTTTCCTTACTGTTGCACTCTGTGGAGTTGGAATAGTAATTTTTACCATTACGCTTTACCTACTGTTGCACTCTCTGGAGTGGGAATAGTAATTTTTACCTCTACGCTATCCAACGTTTTCCCTACTGTTGCACTCTCTGGAGTTGGAATAGTAATTTTTACCCCTACTCTATCCAACGCTTTCCCTACTGTTGCACTTTTTGGAGTTGGAATAGTAATTTTTATCCCTACGCTATCCAACGTTTTATATAATTAATTTAAAAAATATTAAAAGTATATATAATTTTTTTTATTTATTAAACATAATTCTTTACTTTTTATTTATGTTTTTGTTTTATGTTTGTAATAGTATTTGTAATTTATAATATTTATTATCAATTTATAAATTATTAAAATAATTATTACAACTTATTGTTAAGTACATATATATTATATATTTTCTGTATATGTTTAATTAATGTATTATTATTATATATGTATTATTTATTAATTTGAAACATTATTAGATATTTTTAACTATGTTGATTTTATTTATTAGTGTTATTTACTTTATTTTACATTTATATTTTTACAGAAAAAAAACCGATATTTTTAACATCGATATTTTTAACATCTATATTTTTTTTCGATATTTTTGTACTTACCATGTTGTAGATAGGATGTCGATATTCTTGCCTTCGATATTTCTGCATCGATATTCCTGTAGGTCGATATTTTGTAGGTCGATATTTTGTCAGTGATCCGCAACATTGCCATAAACACAAAAGCATTATCTTCAGGCACAATCCTGTGGGCATAAACCACACTAGATTAGGCCTAAGACCATTATGCAGAACACCAACAATATACTCTGAGGGAAAACATTAGGCATCACATTAGCAGAAGGCACATTGGGCATAATCATGTGCTCGCAGTAGGTCTTGACTTATGCATGTGGCATCCCAAAAGGCATAGAGAATAAGAGGCATAATCAGATTAGCATAGGTGCAACATTGCAATAAGCCTAACCCTCATTAGCCAGGGCGTCAATACTAGGCCGTAAGCACACTAGGCGTAAAACCATCAGCCTAAACATAAAACCAGCCATGTAGGCATTCACATCGGAACATAGCGGTTTCACTGCAAGGTCATTAGGCATACATTATACTATGCCTCACATTAGGCATAACCATCTTACCATTGAGAGAACAGCATTATGCATGACAGGGGGCATAAACCATTAACAGTAATGCAGTTATTGAGGGCAAACGCCACACATTATAAGTGCCATCAGCCTTGCAGGTTAGCCTTTGGCGCCGCCGCGCCTGGGGAAAATGGAGCCCCCCTTCCGGGAATCTAAGATTAAAGAGGCCCAAAGTTGTAAATTAGCTTCTGGCGCTACTGCGTCTGGGGAGCCCCCTACTTGGGGACTCTAGCAATCAAAAATGATGTTACCCACAAAAACGTTGCAGTTGCCGCAACTGCAGCGCCGCTGTGTAGGGTAAACTACCACTATTCAAGTTGGAGTCCCACTCTGGGGCTCTGAAAATAGTCCTGCCCCACCTGTTTCAAAAACGCTGGCACATTGGGGTCTTCCTTTTTGGGGACTCTGAAGTCAAGAATGCCCCCAAACTGGTGCAGCTGCAACGGCGCTGTATGGCCCATGGGACACTGTGTCCCAGCTCACGCGGGGGCTCCACGTGGACCCCCAAGCAAA
The DNA here is from genome assembly GCF_964261635.1 of Lissotriton helveticus. Classification (NCBI taxonomy): domain Eukaryota; kingdom Metazoa; phylum Chordata; class Amphibia; order Caudata; family Salamandridae; genus Lissotriton; species Lissotriton helveticus. Next base: position 318,961,660 of record NC_136068.1, read on the forward strand.
GGTGGCTGCACGCTGCAGCTGCCTACTGCTAAGCAGGGCAGCTGTGTAGACCAGTACTATCACTCTGGTCCTCTGCAAGGACCAACGGGGGCGGGCACCGAAAGTGTGGCCCGCTGCCCCCTCCACCACCGGTTCCCAATGAGCCCCACTCACCAGGCTCTTGGGGCAGGCTCTGGACGTCTTCGCGGGCAGGGAAGGCACCGACGATGTGCCTTTGCAGTCCCTGTCCGCCCGGAACCTCTCTGGACATCTCACACCGGCAGTCGGCTTCACTCGGGCCCCCTCCTGGGACCCAGGACTTCGATTCGGAGCCTGCGAGGCTCCAGGCGGCTTCCCCCAGGCAGGGGGAGGCGGCGACCCACGGTTGACATGGGGCCAGCGTGGTGTAGGCTCCCGCCTGGCTCCTCTGCAGACACAGGGCTCTCCCACTGCACAGGAGCCCCGCTCAGCCACACCACCACTTCCTGCCTTGGCTCCGCCCATGCCAGGCAGCTTGCAGATCTTCCAGATTTCCGTGGCACCGTTTCGGCTCTCCTCTCCTTCTGGCCCAGGGCTGCGGTGGTGATTCGTGTCAGTTTCAAAGTGTGGGGTAGGCTCCCGCTATCATTGGCATTTAGCACGCGGGGTGGGCTCCCGCTGGGTTTTCAAGTCAGCCCAATTGCGGCACACACACGGGGTAGGCACCCGCTAGCGGAAACACACAAATGCGCGGTAGGCACCTGCTAGCAATGACCACGCGGTGTAGGCTACTGCGGTAGATGAAACATCGAAAAGGGCGGCAATCAAGCGGGGTTGGCTCCCACGTGTTTTTAAATAAACCAGCTCTTCCTGGCCACCCAACGCTGCTGGATCCCCGCTTCTTCTACTTCTTGGGTAGATTAAAGTATAGCGCCTGCAAGGCGCTAGGAAGCGGCACAGCCTGGGCAGGAGTACAATATACCGCTGCAGGCACTGGCTCCTACCTCTCCTCTGGCACTTTAGACATGGCGCTCACTAGGCGCACGGTCCCACCAGCAGCCTCAGAGACAACAGATAGAGCTCCTCACCTCCTGGGAGTACAGGCCAGTCCACTATCTACCACTCCCATGGCGCTAGGTCCCACGAAGCAGGGTTGTAGCGCTCAAGAGGCGCTAGGCAGGAGAGCAGCAGGCACTACTGGGCAAGATCAGCAGTCAGTGGGCACTCATCAGAACAGGGCCGCATTTCCTAGGAACTGTCATCCTCTGAAACATGGCACTCCTCCTGGTACAGACAGTCTTTACTCCAGCAGCTGGGCTCTCACTTAGCCCTATGGAAAGCAGAGGGGTTACAGTTGGGCACAGGGGCCAGCACACAGGCCCATGTGGCAGTACCTCCTGGCAGTATGTCCCCTCACAGTCAAGTCCTCGCTCAGACTGAGCACAGGACATCCCAGCTCTGCTATTTATACGCCCCCCACCCCACCTACCAGACAATGCCAGAAGCTTCTAGAAGTGTCTGGGGAAACTGGTCCTAACTGGCCTAGGGGTAGGTGTCCAGCACCCTGTCAGCCAGGTTTCCCTCCAAAAGCTGGGGTTGCTGGGAAACAAACAACTAGACTGGTAACCCACCTCAGTCAGGTGGCACAAACAAACAGCCATGGCATCCATTTTAAAAGTAGCATTTCTTCACAACAGCACAAATAAAGCTGCGCACGCCATTGCACAGCAGGTATTTTCTCACACATGGTAAAAGGCTAGGGGGAAAAGCAAAAAAATTGGGTAAAAAGGGCCAAGTCCAACACCTACATTCAAGAAAAAGAGACATTCAGGATTGTAATCCATATGGACAAGTATGGTGGCAAGGTTTGACACGCATGTCCATTCAGACTGGCTACCTGGACCATAGGAGACTAAGGAAGATCTATATCTAGAGTAAATAAGAACCTGTCTCTTTACCAAGTCGCGCTTTGCTAACAATCACCAACAATCCTCATTCCAGGGTGTTCTCTTCATGATATCGGTTTTGTTTTTTAGGCTTATTATTAGATCATTCACTGAATGACACCTTAATCCAATGTGTGCATGTCTTTATGACCTATGCTTGAGCACAAGTGTGACATCTAAACATTTGTGACTTCAGTAACACAGAGTCTGAATGGAAGGGCAGTACTTTTCACTCTCTGTTCTCCTTCTCTTCCCATAAACATTTTCTGAACAAGGTGCTGGAGGGATGGAAGTAAATAGTTAAAATTGGAATGCTGCGGCAAGTGGGGTCAGGCCTGCTGCAGTCTCTCGGCTGAGACATCCCACCATGGGCCCTTCCACCTCTGACCCTAACCTGGGGTCTTAAGGGACACAGATCGGCAATACTGCTCTATATACTAAAACTAAACCTGGATTTCTTACAGCCTGTCAACAAGAGAAAATATGTGAAAAGGCTTACAACTATAAAGAACAAAACACTGCGTCTAGTAATGAATGGTTAGGAGCCTGCCACGTTTCTAAATCTAGGGCGGGCGTAAGACGCTTGTGAAAACTCCCTCGGGCGACGGTTCTCTAAATGAGCAGAGTAAGGTTAGTCATTTGGGGTTTCCACAGCATTTGTTCAACAAACTAGGCAGCAGCCAGTTTGGAGAGACAAACTTAGGCCACCAAACTTAACAAAGATGTGGGCTATACTTCAAAATAAAGCATGGATCAGTCAGTGGAGAGGTTCGGATTAACGAAGGACTAAAAAAAAAAATACACACAACACAAAAGGTCTGCCCCAATCACATAAGCAGAGAAAACGCTCTCCGGGTAAAGCAGAAGGGTGCATGTCAACGCCCTGCTCGGGTGCACACAAGCCACCTTTAACCCGGCTAACCTTGAACTCAGAGAGCCATTCTTCCATGATGCCCCGTTCGGAGTCTCACCTGGGGGAGAGAGAGAAACCAGACGTTCAGTATGGACATGAAGGCTGGTCAACTAACACGAGCTGACTAACGAGCTGCTCCTCAGCTCCCTCAAGTGGCTTTAGCAGAGTGCGCGGTGCACCATTAATTAACAAGCACAACCCCTCGTGCATGTACGGCATTTACCTTACGGGAGCGAGCAGCGGCGGGCGCAATAATTTCAAACAGATGGCTCTCTCTCGCAAGGTAAATTCCATACATGCACGAGTACCAATCGGAAACAGTGCAAAACATGCACAAGTTTCAACAAAAGCCTAGAGCGATTCCAAGAGGTCACTCCAAAGCAACTCTTGCGTGCTGCGTAGGCAAGACCTAAAAAAGAGAGTTAGAGAGGGAGACAGAGGCAGAGAGAGGTGTCTCTCTTACACTCTCTGTCTCTCTCCCCCTCTCTCTCTCCGTCTCTCTCTCTCTCTCTCTCTCTCTCTCTCTCTATATATATATATATATATATATATATATATATATATATATACATATATATATATATATATATATATATAAATATATATGTGTGTATATCTTTATATATATATATATATATATATATATATATATATATATATATATATATCAAACAAACTCTCCAAAAGAAAGGCAGAGGCCACACAAGGGGACAGCTTGGTGCTTCTTTATTTCAGGCTTGGCAGATAACGGGCGTATGCATTTCGGCTATAGAGCCTCCTCAGCGCCCAGTGTGGATCGGAAGAAGAGTTGTTTGCCACCAGAGTAGATCACCTGCACCAACTGAAATAGTTAGATTTCGCTCCGCCCTCCGATGACGATATTCACCTATCGCAGTTCACTGGGTGTAGAATGAGACTGCATCTCCCAGCAGGCAGCAATCTGCCGGGATCGGGCGGCCAAGTGGTTGCGCGAGTAGCAGTGTGGTGTAAAACCCTCTCGCATGTTTCTTCCATGCCCAAAGAAACAAACAAACACCTCGCGTCCCCAACTGCACAACCAGCAATTGCAGGAATCCATATTCACGGGGGTAAGTCCGCAACTGCGTCTCTCCCAAAGCGGAGTTCAGTGACTCCGACACCGCTCAATTCTTCCTGCTTGTACTGGTGAGCCTGGTCCGTATCAATATCTTGAAAGACAAAGTTTTTTTGCGGAAGCAAAAGGAAGCCAGTGTTGACCAGGCCAGCTTGATGTGCAGGGGCCTCTGTATCACGCCTCTGGCTGGCGATGAAACAATATCAAACAAACTCTCCAAAAGAAAGGCAGAGGCCACACAAGGGGAACAGCTTGGTGCTTCTTTATTTCAGGCTTGGCAGATAACGGGCGTATGCATTTCGGCTATAGAGCCTCCTCAGCGCCCAGTGTGGATCGGAAGAAGAGTTGTTTGCCACCAGAGTAGATCACCTGCACCAACTGAAATAGTTAGATTTCGCTCCGCCCTCCGATGACGATATTCACCTATATTTATATATATATATATATATATATTTTATTATAGAGCTGTGGTACAAAAGCCGCATTTAAGACCAGGCAGCGTTAATTCAGCCCACTGGGGCTATTTTTACAAATCGAGTAAATTACAATCTTGATATAAATTTGTGCAGCCCCAATGATAAAAGAGAAATTGGCTGAATTGATTGTGGACACGCACTGAATAGCGCTGACTTTTAGGCGGCGAGCAGCGGTATCAATAAAGTTACCGATTCAGAATAGTGAAAAGTCCGTCTGCCTGTAATCAGATTTGGGCCGTAATTTGAGACAAATCTGTTTGAAATATACTCGATTTTAATTTAAGTGTGGTTAACGCAGCAATAGGTTTTTAACATGCCTTTTCAATATGTTTATCAAAATTAAAATATAATTTTGTATTGAGATAATTAATGAACTACGAGTCGGTTCTCGCTGTCACTCTTTTTGTAGTTTCTGTCACGTGATTATTTGTGGTGCACAGCGGTTAAATGGCGACTGCAAATGCGTAACACTTCGGTGAACAAGCCTGCGGGTCAGGCGAAACACGTCCGAAGGGCTGACTTAAAATCAATTACTTTGGCCAACACATGGTGTCGTCAACTCGTGATGCTTTGCTACATGGGAGAGGAGAAAAAAATAAATATATATATATATAGGTTTCACTCATGCTAAACCATTACAGTTTCCTGAGCTAACTATACCTTACGCCCCCGCAATGCACAGCTTATAGCCTCACATATTACATCACTCATTACTTGGTCAGTGACATCACTAATGACATCTCAAATGACTTCACTGATGACATCATCTGGTGAGTCTGAGTGTGTTCTAAATGTTTATTAGTGTGAAACATATATACTAAGGTACGACAAAAGTTAAATTACTATAACTTGTGTACTACTAATGAGTGATACTATTTATTACAAATATTATGTGAGTAGTTGTGTGATTGTGTGTATCCATGTGTGGCAGGATGACTGAGTGGCTGTAAGGGTGAATACACAAGTGTGTGTTCAGACCTGTAAGGGTGAATAAATGGATGTGTTAGTAACGATATGCATGTGGCTGTGTGACTGGCTGTATTGGTGAGTGAGTGGGTGTGTGGGTGTCTGTATTGGTGAGTGAGTGGGTGTATGACTGGCTGTATGGGTGAGTGACTGTGTAATTGGCAGTATGGGTGACTGAGGGGCTGTTTGAGAGGTTGTTTAGTTAACTGCTTGGTTGTCTGAGTGGCTGTATTGGAGAGTGAGTGTCAATGTGAGTGGCTGTATGGGTGAGTGAGTGGCTATGTTGAGAGGGTGAATGGCTGGTTTTGTGATTGATGGTATTTGTGAATAAGTGAGTGTGAGACTAGATGTATGGGTGTTTGAGTGACTGTGTGAGTGATCATATGAGTGAGTGTGTGAGTGGCTCTACGGATCTGTAAGAGGGTGTGTGAGTGGTTGTATGAGTATGTGAGTGGGTGTATGAGTCTTTGTGTGGATGTGAGAGTGGATATGTGAATGGTTCGATGGGTGATATCATTTGAAATGTCATCAGTAATGTCGTCAGTGATATCACTGACCAGGTCATGAGTGATGTAATATGTGAGGTAATAAGTAGGTTTGGGTGTAAAACCCCGCTCTGCTTGCGGTGTTTGCAGGATTCGGCAACTCCTTGCCAGGGAATACAGAGTTACCGATAAACTCCGCACTCCTCAACCGAGTGGAGTTTTTGTTTTGTTAGCGTGCTAGCGGGAGCGACTTGCTGGGTGCTTGTGTTCGCCTATAAAAGTTTTAGAGCTGTACGCGGTCGCCACGAGATTTGCTAGCCGGCCGCATGCTTCAGCGAGATTTTGCAGTACCAACAAATCACCTGGGGGCCACAGTGACTTCTGGTGGAGTTCTTCTGATGTACGTGATCCCAAATGCGCGGGATCTACAGTGGCTGGAATATAAGAAAGATTCTCTCTCTGAGAGGCATCAAAATCTTCCTGAAATTACTATTTGGAGTTAAAACCTCCTCTAATGGATATTTGGCATTGCTTTTTTTTTGTGCGAGGAGTTTGTTTAAAAAAAAAATCCAACTGGAAGGAAGTGCCCCAGAGTCTCCAACTTCCTGTTCCTGTCAAGCAGGCTCCTCTCAGCACTTACTCCATCTCCTGGCCACTTTGCTTTTGGATCTGAAAGGATCACTCTTTGTGTCTGCTGCATATACCATGGATTTAAGGACTTTGCACTAGTAAGTTGAAAACCTGATGTTGTTTGTTTGGTTGGGGTCATGCACCTGGATTTATTTGACCTTAAAATCGATTTTTAAAATTAATTGTTTTGGGTGGCCTGTAGTTTCAGTGAGGCCTAATTATTTCTTTGAAAGTCAATTCAATTCAAAAAACTTTATTTCGATTTCATATAGAAACCATAAAAGTAAACATAACAAATTTATAAAAATAATAAAATTAATCAGACATTGTACATATTTACATACTTTTCTGAAAAACCGAATGTCATCAATATCTATTTCGAATCACCAGAGCTGATCTGATAACATTTAAGACGGCATTACAAATATGTACAGTTGACAGGGATAGCAAACAGTCGTACGCTTCTTTATAATAACGTGTTTGAAATGATGCCAATAAGGGTTTAAGGAAAACATTTCTTGGTACTTTATACAAGGTACAAAAAAACAGAAGATGGAGAGTATTCTGTGAAACCCTATTATTACAGGGGCAGTGGGGTAGCTTTTCCCACCAACCCCCCTGTTTTGGAAAAGCGAACAAGAAATGTAGGGTACCAAGGCGAAATCTTGTTAGATAAAAACGCCATTGCGTGTTCATAATATATGACAAATAAAACTGGCGAACTGGTTTTCCTTGTGCGCTCAGTAGATGGTCATTTGTCCTAAGAGAACCCAAACTAGATTTAAAGGCGTTTTTAATAATCTCCTTGGCATCCCTACCAAGTAGTTCTGGGTTTGTATACATTTTATATATAACAAAAGGGGGGAACCAGGACGGACAATATTTAAAGGGGTCCAGTGTACGTGTCCGAAAGATTAGCCACAATGTAAAGTACAAAGTTCCCCAGACTGGGTAGAGAGGAGGTAGAGTATGTCGATATGTAGTGTGTACAGAGAGAAAGAGAAAAGCCAAAGAGGGGGGGAAATCCCCTTGTTGGGACTAAAACCCTCACACACCTAGCAAGCTAGATGTCATGCTTCATCATATGGGTTTGCTCCTCGCTGAACTGGCGCTGCAATGTTCAGCGGGCACCCTCAAGGGGGCTCTTTAACGGAGATCTTTAATCCCTGCCATATGGTGCATGCGGGTGTGTGGGGAAGAAAAGGGTGTAGTCGTAGGAGGTGAGGTGAATATAAAAAAGGTGCGTCAGTCCACAATAGAATTTATTGGAGTGGCTGGCGCCCTTGGTAAAAAGGTGGGAGGGGAGATAGTTGCTACTGGTTTATGTTGGGCAAGATATCTACAACCCCCTGGTGTGGTCAACATGTTTCATGCCTACGCGGCATTTCATCAGGACCCAGAGTGGGACGTACTACACAGTGAAAATAATAATATAAATGTAAAGGTTAAAAAACTGTAGTCATACAACCTTATGCCAAAAGGTCATAAAGGGGCAGGCAAGGAAATCCTGCTCGGTATGAGTGACCTAAAGGAATAAAACATAACAGAACACCGTGACAGTTAACTGTTTGTCTGGCAAACTCACACGACACACATAGAAAGGACATACTCGTATTTACAAGGAGAAAGGGTAAACCAATTGGTTAGAACAATGGTTGCATTGACATCAAGCTGTGTCTGCTTAGTGGGGCGCACAGTCATATGTCATGCACAAAAAAGATACAGATTGAGTGGCTAAGGAACGCTAGAATTCATAGACAAGGGGGGCACATTGTGAGAGATCTTACCCTAAGGGAGATCGTGAGATGCCCCGCAGTCTGCTCCAGTGGGACCTGCACGTAAAGGTCAGGAACCTAGGGGGGGAGCAAGACAGTGTTGATGACAACCCGTCATCTGTATTCCCCCATAATGAAATTAGCATCATGGGTGTTGAGGCTCGCCAGGAGGCAGGGCTAATGCGGAGGACATGCACCCGAACGGCCATTAGTTTAACTCCTGGAGCCCAAACCGATCAGTAGAGCCGGCCAGATAACACGGCGGTCAAGAGTGGGGCGCGGACCATGAAACAGCGAGAGGCGACCCCGCACACCCAACGGGCGCTAGAGGTCAGGAATCACTGAAACGATGGGCCACACCGTCATCGTGGCCACCGGAGACCAAGCCGTGCTCGTATGTAGGTTGGAGGCGTAAGGAAAACATGGGCGTGTAGGTAACACTCCCAAAGCATGCGCGATACCACCCACGGTCATTGCGTGTTCATAATATATGACAAATAAAACTGGCGAACTGGTTTTCCTTGTGCGCTCAGTAGATGGTCATTTGTCCTAAGAGAACCCAAACTAGATTTAAAGGCGTTTTTAATAATCTCCTTGGCATCCCTACCAAGTAGTTCTGGGTTTGTATACATTTTACCTAGACCTATCTTAAAGAAGGTCTCTCTAACATATCGTAGCCACGGGATTTGGATATGATAATCAAGTTTTAGACAATCTTGGATGATATCTTTTGTTAATTTCAGGTCTTCAGATTGCCAAACCTTTGCCCATAATATTAGTGGGGCAACGTGGATAATGTCACTTATAAACTCGATACCAACTTCCTCATGGTAGAATATATTCGATGTACCCATTGGCACAGATAACAAACGCTTAACAAACTTATTTTCCACAATTTGTATTTTTTCGCATTTATCCGAACCCCACACCCCTGAACCATAGGTCAAAACGGAAACACACTTGGCCTTATATAATGATATAATCTCTGCTACACGCCGCTGACCCAATTTACTAGAAAAGCGGAAAAGGGCTTCGATTAACTGTGCAACCTTCTGAACCCGTGCTGTCAGCAATGGTTCCCAACTTAATTTTTTATTAAAGAGTCATTTTTCTTCTTTTATCAAGGAAAAATGTTGCACAGTTCACTATCATTTTAATACATTTGCATTACTGATGACATATATAGTTTTAATTGACAATGCCTTGAGACCCTTACAGGTAAGTAGTCGTACTTTACAAACCCGTGATTGATTGATTGATTGTTGCCTAGTCTGCCAATGGGCCGCCCGGCAAGTATGCCCAGTGCTAGTCATGGGTGCATGAAACAAATGTTTCTGCGGTGTCTGTAGAATTTAAACAACATTTAGGCCATGGGTGGAATTGGATTCAAATACAAAAAGTGTTTTATTTGGTGGTATTTCACATTTTTCTTTCCTGTAAACAGCGTACAGGGTGGAGTAATGTCTTTGGAGGATGTTTGTTGTTGTAAACATGTTTAGCCCTGTTCATTTTTGCCCTTGGCATTGCTGAATTAATGCTGTTTTTCCCTGGGTTACCAGTGCCTCCTTTGTCTGGCCAGTGTGTAAATTGTATTGTATTGTATTGTAATTGCATTTATACAGCACTTACTACCCCTGACAATGTGTTAATGCACTTTCTCTGTGAGTAGCACGCTAGTCCGGAACCCATATAGGACTAGTGGTGAATTAATATAGTGAAATATGAAATTAATTTGAGCGGTGTATATGTTAGTCTGTTATTTGAATTGAGAAGGATAGTGAAAAGATAGAAGAGGGAAACGGTTTGCATTTATATAGCGCTTGCTATCCCATATAAGGTTTTGATGCGATTTTAGGCTAGAAGCACGCTACTCCAGAACCGAAAAAGGATTATTGGTGAATTTGTATAGGGAAATCTGAAATTAATTTGATCGGTGGACAGGTTATTCTGTTATTTGTATTGAAAAGGAATTGTGGAGGGATACAAGAGGGAAGGATAGAGAAAGTTTTTTGTGGGAGTTCATTGCAGTAGGGGGTTCGGGATGAGTAAAGGGGAGGTGGAGGGGGAAGAGTCAGAGGGAAGGGTTTGGAAAGGCTTGTTTGGGAAATCTGAATAGTAAAAAATGTATGAGAGGATGCAACGAGGGGTAGAGGAGGGAAGAGTCTAGAAAGGGTTATTTTGGGGGCCATAGTAGTAATATTTGGGATAAATGAAAGAGTGGAGGTTGAGGATATATTGCGAAAGATATAGGATGAGATATAAGTAAGGCTCCCGGTTTTCCGTTTAAACGGATTTTTACATATAAATACAGACGGAAACCTTTTTGGTTTTTGTCTGTATTTATATATAGCAACGGGAAAATACTTATAAAATAATCCTGCCGCCTCTGTGCTCCACTATCAAATCCGATGCAGAGGTGCACACGGGCTGCCAAAAGAGATCGGAAACTGCTGAATAAGTGCAGCTGAGAGCACCGCGTCTGCAGAGACCCTCCAGCACCCCTCAGAGCGGGGTTTTAATTGTTCGAGTAGTGCAAGCAGCGATGTCCATTAAGAGGTGTGAAAACACCTCAGGACAGCGGCTGCAGGCCCAGCAACCTTTTGTTTTGGGAGGAAGAAGGAGGTTATGTGGCAGGGCAGGGGGAGAGAGGGGTCCATAGTAGGGTGGAGAGGCGCACTTGAACTGCGGCGTTCAGAACAGAGGGCTAACTTTCTGTGCCAAGAGCTAGGTCCACATCAGGTGTAAAAATATATGTTAAATTAACAGTAGTCTTTTAAAAAAAATAATTTAGCGTCCCAATGCATTCTGAAAGAACACTCGAGCTAAATGTGTACTAAGAAATCCAGGCATGGCTCGGATGACTCTGCGACCCCGACTTCTCCCCTTCCCCTGCCAGGATCAATGTGTAAACCGTTTGAACCCCCCAGAGAAGTGGTAGCCTTTTTACAGCATGAAATATCATTAAACGATGTGAACACGTCCATTGTGTCGAAGCTGCCAATCACCTGAGCAGAGATGTAACACAGCCGCGGCTGATGGCAGCAGAAACCAATGAGTGATGAGCCATGCAGGTAGGGAGCAAGCAAACTAGTGAAAAGCCTGGACTGAGACACAAAAGCCTCCATCGCCAGACGCAAACATTAACAGATTGTGGAACTACTCATTCATGACACAGATGAAAACACAATCTGATCTGTGGAAGGGAAACTCAGAGTCAGAGAACCATGGAGGTGACGTCACTTACACAGCAAAAGCTCCATTGGCCCTGGTGAAAGCGAAGCAAATTGGACCCTCCCATCCACTGGCAGAACAGTAAAATACAGAGCCAGAATGGGGTGTATCTTGCTCCCATCTGCCCTGGCGCTACTGCACCTGCTGCACCCTGTGTACCAATGTGACACTGTGAGAAGAGCAGACGTCACGGCGGGGCAGTGATTGGCATTGGGGTGTGGGGGCATACCTATCAATCCGCACGGTGCCGCTGTGTGACCCACGATATCGGCTCCCATAACAAGGTCACACGGTGAGGAGCCGACACCACACTGTAGAAGGAAAAATGAGCTGAAAACCACTAGGAATAGTGGATTTACAGCTCGTTTCTGGAGGCTTTAAACTGCTGACGTCCATTAAGGGGAAAACACCACAGGACATTGGCACCAACCTCTGTGCGTTTTTCTGTTTTAGGAGGAGGGGGAGTGGGCGAGGTTGGGTTCAAAAGTGCCTCCTAGGTACTTCTTCGGCACGAGGCCCCGCCCCCCTCCTCACACTGAGGTTGTTCTTCAAGTTGGCAGGTACGTGCTGGTGAAGTCCCCAGGAACAAGGAGCCACTTGTTCAGCTCTCGAGTTGTTTTCTGATACTGTGGAAACAGAAGTTTGAACCATACGTCATCCTATCCTGTGTAGACCTTCATTCCACAGTAGACAGTCAGTTTCTGGCACATCCAACCCCCATGGCTGGTCGACGAGGGAAATTGCATTTATTGAGCCATTGGGATGCAAATGCCCAGTTAGCGACAATATGATTTTATTTACCACTACAATCCTTTTTGTTGTACTCCTGAGCAAGGTCTGCTGATGCCACTGGGAAAATCCATGCAGCCCCTTGCAACGGTGACGGTGCATGGTAACTGCGCATCAATTTAGGTGGTGCAGCAAATGCCTTGGACTCCGGAGGGCCAGCTCAGTGCAGAAAACTGTTCACAGGATCCTTCTTCACCACTTCCTTCTGGACGCAATCCACCTTTTACTTTTGCTGAGCGCGCCTTAGCTTGTGGGATCACACAACACTTCCCACCTTTTCAGCCCTCTTCAGTGTGTAGGGCAGCCCGAAATATGACATGTCAGAGGAAGGAACTCCATAAAAGGAGGAGGTTTGCTCAAGCCTGTTTGTAGCCTGGTTTCCACAGAGAGAAATCATATATATAAATTGTTTCTCTCCCATTTGGGTGAGCTGCTAAACTTCGAATATTCCTCCTGTAGTGATTGGCGCTGAACCCCTTCCCGGCACTCTCAAAAATATTTAAATACTGGTCCTTCAAGCCAATATTTGGACGCTTCTCATAGTTCGAGTTCCTGCATGGCTTCTGTGCCAGTACACTGTGGACAGTGAGATACATGCCATGCTTTCCCCCTAGGCTGAGATCAATCCTGAATAAGAATCGTTTTTAAAAAAGACCATATTCCTGGAGGTCTATGTGGAAGCCCCAAAGATCAATACAATTATGCCAGTTGCTGGTCACGGAGATAAATCAAGTATTATTCAGTTTCAATACCAAGTTGGGACTTCATTGCTATCTCACAGAAAACAAGCATTTGCAATGCAATAGGTCTCTCATTTGCGAGAGTTTAAGCTAATGCCATTGTAAATGGCAATGCCTTTTATTTATGTTTTAAAAACCAACACATAAATAAAAGGCATTGGCGTTTACAGCAGGGAGATTTTTTGCATGCTTCTTTGTGGTAATAGTAGGTTGTTGCATAGGATCTCCGGATCTTGTTCGGCCTTATACTACCACTTGCTCTTGTCTCCATAGGCCCTAGGCGCTAGAGAGGTTTCACTTCTCTGGGTGGTGATGGGGAGGGACTCCCCTCGCTGTTCAGCCACAAGGCAGGAGAACATGCTTTCTTTCCCTCAGTAGGGGCATAGGGGTGGAACGATCTACATGCCTCCTCAGGGTAGGAAGGAACTGGCCTGCACTCTCAAAGGAAGGCAGGGTCGCTCCCAATGTGTAAAGTGCACTTAGCATAGGCTCTAATTGAAAAAAAACAGCTAAACAACCTAGTGCATGTGTGCATGTCAATTTAAATAAATGAGGAAAAATACTAGCTGTAGTGTCTTTTTTTTCTTGCTACAAAAATAAATGTGGATAAATACAGGTATAATGACCCAAAAATAAATATGGATAAATACAGACGGAAATGTTAAAAAAATAAATACCATAAAACCGGGAGCCCTAGATATAAGGTAGTGCACTGCATATACTGAATTAGAAGCAAAGTAATAAATATAAAGACACATATGTACATGGAAGCTTGCATTTAATAAACTCAGACTTTTTAAGTGCTGTTCTTCAAATTAATGTATTTGTTTTAACTTTTTTGTAATTCAATAGTGAACCAATTGTAGAAAAATTGTTATGATATTTACATTTACTTATTTATACAGTCACTTGTATACATGGTAAACAGAATAATGTAACTATAAGTAATATGTAAAATTTTTAAGCCGAACTAATATCTGTCTGGCCCATGCATCAAGCAAAATTATCCTCGCTAAATTAGCGAATCAGTAAAATAAGCCGTAAACAACATATTCCAATGCATCAATCCCAATAGCGGAAAAACTAAGGAATCGCTAAAAGAAACCCCAGCAATATACTGAATCGCAAAACAAATAATCGGAAATAGCGAAAACAACAATTGCACTTGCCAATAGCGATTAGCAAACAAAGAATCGCTAATGAATGCATCAAAATTCGCTAATACCGAAAATCATCAAAATTGCTATTTAGCATGAGTAGCATAAGGGGAATCTCAACCAGGAGGTAAAGTTGCTGAAACAAAAAAAAAAATTCAAAGTTTAACACAAGTGTAATTAATCAGAAACCCCTTAAAAATGGCACTGTAGACCCTGTTTAGCTTTAAAAAATGGCAGCCCTCTGCATGCTTGCTAGGAGGATGAGAATAAATGCAGCAGCACAGCGCAGGAGTAGGATACAGGAGAGCTGACCTGGAACCACTACTGCAGCACCAGACCCGTAGGACCAATGCCATTTCTGCGCACGTCCAGGTCCTATGCAGCCTGCACCTACTGGTGTCTGGAAGTTTCCAGGGGGTCGTAGCGGTAGCGGGAGGCGTCTCACAAAGCGCCCTTTCACGCTTCTTCCGTAAATGTATTGATGCCATGCTGATAATGATACATACCCACATCACCTCCCCCAGAACCCCACAGCAGTTGAACCAGACCAAACAGGACTTCTACCAGGTGACCCAATTCCTCCATGTCATCGGATGCATTGACTGCACGCATGTCCACATCTATGCCATGCTGCACAACATTGCAACCAGAAGGGTATACCTATTGAGATGGACGGAAATGACAACGATCGGAATGACCAAACAGCCGCACAACACTGACAGTCACATGTGCCAAACACAGCTGGAGGTCAGAGGAGGCGGAAATACATCACACAACATCACTTCAGAGCCAGGTAATGAACCATCACAAAATATTGTTGAGTGCAAATGTTTAATTCACATGAGCACTTGCCAAAGTAAATATTCATATGTAGGCAACATGACGGTGATAGAATCCTTTGTGAAAATAAATATATCCATTAACAGCACAGGAGTGAAATCACAATATTTCAGTGGCCCGTGGTTACACTACCATGAACAAATAGGAGGGACTGCATGTCTAGCGCCTCTTGCACGTAACCCAGCCTCTTGTCGCATGGCTCCTCAACATCACCACGATGTGTGCCTGTGGCTGTTGAGCTGCGCGAACTGCGCCTCCTGCTACTGTTCTCCGGCACGGACATGATATTCACACTCGATGCCACCTCACTGCCCTCCTCCCCTCCCAAGTTGCTAGGACTGAATGTCCCAGACTGTAGATGTTCCACAGCAGTGGTCACCTGGCCTAAGGCCTTTCCTACATCCCCGCAGTAATGTCCTAGGTCTATCTGCAGTGACATAGAGCGGCGTGATAAGACAGCAGTGCTGTTTCAGAGCTTGGTGATGGCCCTAGTAGATGCAGAAGAACGAAGCAAGCTCTGACGATGCCTCCTGCGCTCACTGTGTTGTTCTGCTACGAGGGCATGGGTGAGCTCCTGTAGGGTCTTGTTGATTTCTTGATTCCCCTCTGCTACTACTGTGGTTTTGTGACGCACAGCGTCTGTCATTGTCCTCATGTAATTAGCCAGTGTCGATATGTTGAGGTACATTGTGCCCATATGTCTCCCTTGCAGACACTGATCATGCAGCATCTGGGACTCTACGCCACCATATACGTTTTGAGCCTGTTCGGATCCCGCAGAAATCCTGCCTATGGACCTGCGCTGCTGTCTGACTCTGCCACTTGCTGGTGTTGGAGCTGGCGGAGTCACACGTGTCTGCTGGGAAATCTTCTGGGTTCGGGTCTTGTCTCTCTTTCCATCACCTGCAGGGCGGGAACATGTGCCCTGCGTCTTGGTGGTGCTGCTGGTGGTGTTGTTGGTGGTGGATGTGGTGTTGTCGGTGGTGGTGTGGATTGACGGTCCTGAAGAGTCTCTCCATCTGTCTCTGCCGGTGTCTCTGAAATGATGAGGCGCTCGCTGTCATTTGAGTCCACCGGAGATGCATCTGTGTGTGAAACAGTGCATTGTTATATTATTTTGGTAATCTATCTGTTTATCATTTAGCCTACTTTTCACATAATAAATAACATATTTAGACACATTGTTGGACCTGTATTGCTGGGCTCATTTCTTGCGCATTGGTGATTATTCATGCACACTTGGCTAACATGACTACAACTCCCATTAATCAATTTGTATGTGAGTGTATATGTGTAATGCACTTCTTCCTGCACACTGTGATTAGCCTGAGGGGATGTGCATGGGTATGCAATACGCAGGGTATTGGCGCAGGCATGCATCTTACCTTGTTGTGTGGTTGCTGCGCCGGAAGTGTCCATTTGGGTGAGTCCCACGACTGCCTCTGACTCAATAGTCCCCTCAACGAGGTCCTCCAGGGCTGTATTGGCGGGTACTCTGGATGGCCCACCTTCTGTGCCAGCTGCTTCCTTCAACCTTTCTGCAATGCGGTCCTTCGCACGTTTCCTGAGGTCATACCACCTCTTCTTCACGTCGTCTATGCTGCGGTGCGTGAATCCCACAGCATTTACCCTCTCCTTTATGCGCAGCCATATCTTGCGCTCTCTGCTTCTGGTACCTTGAGGAACAACTTTCCAAACAGTTTATCATACTGGCTGTTCACCCCCCTATAAAGTGTTCAAGTTCCCTATCAGAGAAGTTTCTCTTCCTCTTCCTGGGCGTGGCAGGTGTATTTGTAGCATTGTTGTCCATCCTGGATAGCTGTTGTGTGGCTGGGTTGTGAGGGTGAAGTCTCTTAGGTCATCTTCTGTGCTCTGCCTCCTCCTCTGAGCTCCTCAGGGCACTGAATGAAGCATGGGCTGGATGACTTCCTGGTTGTGATGTCATCAGCCTGCTTCCCGAGCGACCCCTTTTTGCGAATTCGCTATTACCGATTTCGCTATTACCAAAATAGCTAATACCGAATTCGGTAATAGCTAATTTTTAATTTAAAGAATCGCTATCGTGTATTCGGATTTTTTTTTGTGATTTTTACTGAGTCGCTAAAATTTACCGAATTTGTACATGCATCCCATAAAACGAATCCTTATTTGCGATTCCTTATTTATCGCTAATAAGGGCTTGCTTTACCGATTTTTGATGCATGTGCACCTATATCTTTAAAAACATAATTATTATACACGCCAATACAAAGCAATACACATATGTAGGTACACATCTATAATTCATATAACTTCTTATATACAGAGGGAAATTATGTATATTTTGGTTTGACTATGGTGGTTATGTGGGGACGAGCCAATTTTTGAGTAGTCTTCTAAAGATAACATGGTTATCTGTGGATCTTATAATCAGGGGTAGATAGTTCCATCTGCTTTGTCACTGGCTTGGCAGGTAGCACAGGTGTTGCAAACCCCCTTCACCTTCTGGGACATGTTTGGCCAGTGAAAGGGGTTGCCCAGCATACTCCAAGTCTTTCTCTGGCCAAGATGCCCAGCTAGGGGGATGTCATCGGACAAAGTGAGGAGAAACTCTCTGAACTGCTGAAGTACTACCACTCTCCTGGTTGCACCATGTTTGAGGTCTCTGGCCTCAGTGTACAGGAGCCCTTCCTTCTCAATAGTTCCTGTGGGAGCCATGGACATCTGCCTTTTCCTGTGCAACAGCTTGCTGTCTCAGGCTTTCAAGATTAGGACAGGCCCTCTGCCCTTGGCACAACTCTTCCCTTGAGGGTCCCCTTTGGCCCAGGATGGCCGTGTAAGTAAAAGGCTCCTAAGTGCTCAGTCTCCCTGGGGCTGACAGGTCTTCCGCTTGGCGAGAGGGGACCAGAGCTTTTGGCTGATCAGAAGTTGATTTCCCTGACTTCTTACCTTTTCTCTTGCAGAGTTGGTACATCTTTTCAGGCTGCAACACCTCTTGTTCACCTTGGGCCTTGCACTGTGCTCAGGTTTTTATGCACACACATCCAGAAATCCCAACATGGCTGCATGGGACCGAAGCTCGGCCTCAGCCCAAGCTGAAAACTCCAGATCATTACCTAGCAGACATTCAATCAGGATTGCAGAAGTGACCACTGCCTGTTTCACGCCACCATAGACATGGGATGAACCTTATTAACAATATCAGCATTGGTAACTAGATAGATCTGTCCAGTCAGATACTATCTTGTAGATACCAGTTTGTTGGCCATCTTGTTGACACTTGCACCTGTATCTCAGGGCTTCCACTCTGACCTCATTAATTAAGGGCTGCTGTTTCTATTTTCCCATATTAGTGGGCCAAATAGCTATGGTTGCTATATCCGCTTAACACTCACAGACAAGTGTAGATTCTGTGTGCAAGCTGATTTGCTCAGGGCACTCTAAGTATCCCACCTGGAGATTTGCCAAACCATTCCTGGCTGGAGGGGCAGTAAGGGGACTCTTTCTGAGATCGGTAGAATTTCCAGTTTGGCGTCCTGTTTGTTTACATTTGTGACAGCACGCCTTTTTGGCATCCCAATCATTGCCTTGGTACCCAGGTTTTGGTTGTGAAGAGTTTTGGGACCTACCCTCCTTAGTAGGTTGTTGGGGGCCTTTAGAAGGCTCTTTATTTTCAGCCTTAGGATGTTCACCGTCTTTCCCTTGGAGAATGTTAGTAACTCTTTTCTTCTGGTCACCCCCACCACTGATAGTTTTGGCCACCCTAGTCTTGACCCATTGGTCTGCCTTCTTTCCCAACTCTTGGGGAGAAGTAGGACCTTGGTCCACCAAGTATTGAGGCAACTATTCAGAAACACAGTTACTCAACAGTAGTTCTTTCATAACGAAATGATATGCCCATCATAGTCTTGCACCTGGCTTCCTATTAACCAAGCACCCAGTGTCTTTACTTAAAAGTCCACATAATCAACACAGGACTGAATCAAGGTTTTCTGAGTCTCCCTGAACCTAATCCTATACTCTTAAGTAGTGAGTCCAAAACCCTCAACCAGCGTGGCCTTTATATAGTCAGAGGACTATGAAGGTGCCTCAGTCAGTGTGAGGAGTCTAACCTTACACTTACCAAAGAACAGTTCTCAAAGGAGAGAGCCCTAGTACTTCTGGCTGACCTTTATCGTCCTACAAGCTCTCTTGAAAGCTGTGAACCATTTTGTGATGTCATCACCTTATGTATATTTGGGTACAATCCCTTTAGGATATTAGGGTCAGATGCTTCTTCTTATTCCCTATTTATAACATTGCTGCAACCAAGGTTGAGTCTGAAGCCCAATTCAATTCTTTCTTTCTCTGTAGCCAGGATTTTGACTTCTAAAGCTGCTCTCTTGGCTAATCTCTTCACTCTCAAGGGGAGGAGGCTCTAAGGAATCCTCATTCCCACCGTCCCCATTCTGACCCTCAAGAAGATCAGTGTCATCCTCTGGATTATCTTTCTCAAACTCTGCCAAAAGCTCTTGGAACTTTGCCTTGATAGGGTATGAGCCGGTTTTGAATTTATAGTTTTTACAGAGGACCCTTAGCAGCTGCATTCAGATTGAGCTCCAGAACCAAGTCCACTGTGGAGGTCATTATTTACTAAAGCTAAAACCTTTTTATAATTGGAAAAAAAATCCTAACACAAGCTTTATTGTCCTAACTATAGTAAGTCTTTTAATTCCTAAACACTTAACTTAAGGTCCGGAAATGTATTCGGCAATAAAGGCTGATTTAAGACTTCAAATTGGTGTCATCGTGGCAACTTCGGTGACTGTATCTTACATCTGCCTGTAATATGTACCACATCTATCATCTTTAGACTGAATAAGACAGATTGCTAGGATAACCTTTTGAGAACAAGATATAAATAGAGTGCTGGGCCATTTTTTAATATTCTTTGAGATCTTTCTGAGTTAAGGGGGAGGTGTAATGGCTCCCTTCCACAGACCTCATGCATCTAATTGAAATTACATTTTTGGGTGATAGTAGCATGAACAGTGCTTTTTCTTGTTAAGCCCATTTTTGTAATCTTTCATAGAGTCTCCTGAATTAATACCACATTTTGAGGGTGTTGTTTAACAAATTAAGCAACAATCCCTCTTGATTTGATTTCTAAGGCAGTTGACAATCCATGAGAGAACGGTCATTCGATTTGGCCAGTTCTCTGATTAGTCACCATGAACACATATTAATGCCCAGAATGGATGTGTAGACAATGGCAGCTTTTGTATCATGCACATGAACATTAATATTGGCATTTACCAATTTGTAACAATTCTCTTCATCATATTTACTGAACTTACTGAGCGTAGGACCACTCCAGGACCACTCCAGTCCCAACTTGTGGAAAGGTCTGTTGCCCAATTCCCTCTCTAGTACAATTATCTAAACTACAACTATTTAACTGCATCCTAACAATAGTCTGATAAGACTTCCACTCTGGTGCAATCCTTTCCCGTGCTCACTCCTCTACACTCCTGAAAGGTGATGGGGAGAAGAGGTTGTTTTAACCAATACTAAGTGACCCATTCCTTCGGTGGCTAGTTATAGTTTTGACCAGTGTCTTAAGAGCCAGGAGAACTCTTCTTTTAAGTACGCCCCCTAATCAACTAATTTTTATCAGCAATTTGTCAACAATTTGTTTACACCGTGCAGCTGTGTTCCATTTACGTCTGGGACCAGTCATCTCTTGGTGTGATGTGCTTAGACTGTAATCATGTTAGGTGATCTTCCTTCTAGTCTCTTAACTTTGTGGAATCTATTCTTTCTATGTGCCACTTCTCGTATCCTGGAGTCTTCATTGACAACCGAGGAGTCATCTGTTCTAGGTGGTTCTTGGGACCTAGAGTGCCGTGGGATCTATCAGCCCATTCATCCCCAGGTTAGTCCACCATATGGGGCGAGTTTGACGCTCTTTGAGCCTCATAGTCTGGGTGACAGAGAAAACTTGCACTCTATTACAAACAATGTCATTCAGCAGCCAGGGTCTTTCCTCAAGCCATGTCAAGGCATCTACTGGTGTTTCAAAGAAGTTTTGACCTGGAATATCACCTTGACTTTGGTGAGATATAGAAGCATATATTTTAATCCTAAATGCCATGGGGTTGTAGGTCTTTGTTGTTGCTTACCAATGAGGGTATAATCCGGGAATACCATTATGCTAGGTGAGTCAAATACTGTTGCCCCTTTTGCTCTGGTTTTTGAAGAATAAGCTCTCGGTTCTGTTAGTTGCCTAATCAGGCTATCACTGGCCTCAGAGGGGCCACCGGAGGAGGCTTACTAATCTTAGTCCTCTTCACCTTTTCTACAAAAAAGCAGGAGGAAAGATTTTTGAGCTTCATCAAGAAGAGCCAGGTTTTCAAGAAATCCACTGATCTCAATCCCTCCTCCACCTCAGGAAATCCATGTAACCTGAGATTATTTTGGTCTTTATCCGTGGGAGTATTCGGTCCGTCGCTGATGAAGTCTGCTCACCTCCTTTTCTGGTTCTGGGTTGCTTGTGCTCAAGTTCAAAAGGGTCCTGATCAGGCAGTTCGGGCTGGACCTTTCCCTACTAGAGCAGGGTCAAGACTGATATGCATGAAGCTGGGTCCAAACACAGGTGCCATGGTGGTAGAATAACTATGGATTGGTATCAGGTCTTGGAGGCTACCACTGCCTGAGATTAATTCAAGCATTCCGTCCTACACCTTGCTAATATTGACATTTTGTGCTATACAAAACTACTATAAATAATGAATCACACATACAGGACATTGGTAGGTAGCCTTTATAAGTTACATCCTATCTCTCGATGAACAAAGCTTCACCAAGGGAACACAAATATTACATTTTGTACAGGTAAAGATACCATAGTTCAGGTGTCAATTTTCTAATGGTTTTCTGTAAATGGAAAACCACACAAAGACACATGCATGTGAAAAGGCTCACTCACATAAAATATGTCTTCACGTTTCTTCTAAAAATATGCATGGCTTTCAATGCAAGCTGGCTGTGGACTAGTCATCTTAGCTAAAGCCCCTCTAAAGTAGGCATGATTTCCTTCTATTAAAAACGTGCTCACAAAAGCAACATGATACATGCTGGGGTTGAAACAGGGGATGTTGCAACAGAATTGTTTTAGGAGTTCTCAGTTGGAAAGTATGTGGCAAAAAAACCTTATTGTGGATCACGTAGAGCATACAAAGGTGTATCAATGTTGGCGTATACCCTGCGCCCAGATATGGGCATTTCTTCAAATCTATTCTGTTACAGCAATCTTGAGAAATCATTCTATTTTACCAAGACTCACTGAATCACTTGATTTCCCCAACTACACTATACAATCATGTTTTTTTTTCACAATATATTATAAGCCTCCTTTTTGGTTTCTTTAATGTAATTTTGATCTGGTTGTATTGAACACGCCCAAGGAACGTAAAATGAGATCCATCTGTGCCATTTATTTAATAGAATTGTATTAAATACACTAAAGCAACATGACACGAGATCCATGTGTGTTCTTACCCATTTGTTTATGTAAAGAAACTTGGAGAGAGAAACATTTGCTCCAGTGGTAGTGTGTGTTTGACATAGGCCACCATTTAGCTTTGTTTCCCATGTGCCAGGGGCCATTTTGTACAGTCAGTGTCCATAGGCCTGCATGTGTTCTTTGTTTTCCTGGACTCCAGCTTGTTGTTGTGACCTTTTGGCTGGTGGCCATTTTGTGTATGCAGCCAGTGTGCTGCTTTTGCTATAGGCCTGCAAGTGTTTTTGCTGTGATTAGACCTCCTTGGTTGCTGTTTGATCATGTGGTTGGTGGCCATTTTGTGTAGCCAACCAGTGTGCTTTTGCCATAGGCCTACATGTCTTCTTTGTTGTGGCCATGCCTGCTTGCTGGTCATAGTTCTGACCATGTGGCTGACGGCTATTTTGCCTAGGCAGTCAGTGAGTTTTGCCATTGGCCTGCATGTGTTCTTTGTATGTGACTTATCTTCTTTGCTGGTTGTTGTTGTTTTTTTTGTGTGATTTTCCTTTTCTTCTTTTGTAAAGGAAAAATGCTGCACAGTTAAGTACATTTTCTCCATGTTTTCTAATACATTTGTTCCATAATTTTAATGCACTATGTGGCCTTGTCTGCCAATGGAATGGGCCTTCCAGCTAGTAGACCCAGTGGTAACCATGAGTGCATGAAAAACAACTGTTTCTGTTGTGTCTGTTCAATTGAAAAATCATCTAGGCCATGGATGGCATTGGATTAAAATCCAAAGTTTGATTTTTGTGGTATTTCTCGTATTTGTTTCTGAAAACAGTGTATAGGTGGGGTAATGCCTTTGAAGGACGTGTGTTGTCGTAAAAATATTTAGTCCTGTTGATTTTTGTTTCTGGCATTGCTGAATTAATTAATGCTGTGTTCTCACTGTCTAACTATGCCTCCTGTGGGTATTTGCCATACTCAACCATTTGATTTTGTTTACCATGCCATGTGGCCAGGGGCCATTTTGTATACCCAAGCTGTGTATAGGCCTGCGTGTGTTCATTGTTTTCCAGGCCTCCGGTTTCTTGTTGCCAATGTGATAGGCGGGCAGGTTGCATAGTCAGTCAGAATGCTTTATCCATAGGCCTGCCAGTGTTCTTTATTTTTGGCCAAGCCTTCTAGCTTACTGGTTGTTGTTGTTGTGTGACCAATGACCATGTGACTGGCGGGCTTATTGTGTAGCCAGCCAGTGAGCTTTCCGTATTGGCCTGCATGTATTCTTTTTAGTATGTTCCCCATGCCTTTTTGCTTGTTTTTGCTTGTGATCATGTGGCTGTTGGTCATTTTGTGTAGCCAGCCAGTGTGCTTTTGCCATAGGCCTGCCTGCCTTCTCTTTGTTCCCAATCCCTCCTTCCTCAGTGTTGTTGTTGTTGCTGACCATGTGGCAATGGCAGGCAGTCATTATGTGTGTCCAGCCAGTGTTAGCCTTTGCTTTGCCATATGCTTGCATGGATGGTTGAGCAATGAGATAGCAATTTAATACATTATTGTTATATCTATGAGGATTATTTCACTTATTTATATTTTTTATTTTAATTTTTTTCAAATGTAGTTAATTAAAAAAATATTTTTTATTTTGTAATTAATTGTTAATTTTTGTTATTGCACTTTATTTCATTTGTCATTCTTCTAAACATTTTTTTTTAAATGTTCAGTTTTTTAAAAGTTGTATTTCTAAACGATTTTCATTAAATCTGGCTTCAAGGAAACAATACGATGTCTGCTGTAGGTGCACAACCACATTCATTGTCTAAGGATTATTCTATTGCCATTTGTCAGCTGCACCCCACTGAGTGCCACATTCCACTTGATGCACATAAAGAAAACGGTTAAAGCTATTTTTTTGTTGTTGTAGTTGCTCTTTGTGATCCTTTCTGAGTGTACCATCAGTCAACATGAACGTTTATGTTGGTATGGTTTTCTGTTTTATGAATGGATATACTGTATTGTTAAATATTTATAATAAGAATAACCAGTTATCTACTTGTGATTTCCGAAGACGTACACCTTCCTCTCGAGCACCATCCTTCCCTCTCTCACTATAACTCCCTGACAGGTTCTTTTCATGACAGATTATTGTCTCCTCTTCATTGCTCATTTTTTTTTGCTAAACAGATTTTATTGAGGATTTCGCAGGGAAAACAATATGACATACAGGCAGCTTGTCAGATAAAGGTATATAGCATTCACACAAGGCATCATCATTCAGTTGATACAATACAATAGTACAAAAACAACCACAGCAGAGGTTCTGTCAGGACCATAGGCTAATTGGCCCAGCCATTTCCCCAAAACATGACCATGCTTAAGGGGACAGCCTCTGGCTTATAGACTGTTTTTTCCTGTTGTGCATACCAATCCACCCCCTGGCACCATTGCGAAAGGGTGGGAGGAGTAGGGGACTTTCAGCGAGTGGCAATATTGCGTCTGGCGACCATAAGGGCGCCCTAATGGAGGACCGATCAGCCCTCATGCCCCAGAGCCTGAGGATGAAAGAGTCGCTATCTTAATTCCTAAGTGACTCTTTAAGCCTCCAATGTTTTCATATCATGTACCTTGTTGTTGCAAGTGACTGCAAGATATGGATAAAGAAAAAAGAACTAGGAAATGGTGCTATTGGAGTCTGAAATGAAGCACAGCAGGAAAGACAGATGAAGAGTCAGGGGAAAAAGTGATGAAAAGCAAACAAGTTTTAATGAAATTGTACACTGCATAACCTTTAAATCCGTGTCTGTTACATTATTGAACCTTGGCGAAGCTTGTTTGCCTTGATATGCCAATAAAGTTCACAAAATCCCTAAAGATCCAGGTAGAATGTGTGAAAGTGAGGCAGAGATGATAAGGGTATAGAGAAACATTTGAAAGCATACACCAATTCATAAGGGGATGATGACATAAGTGTATTTAGTTTGGTTTGCAAAGCTGTTTAAAACAGTGAGAAAAAACATAAACCAGTCAGCATCCATCCATCCGCCCTCCTAGAAGCAGCAGTCTAGAGCCCATGTTCAGATCAGCTCCCTCCGGGTGCCAGCTAAACTTAAACTGAAAGCTGTTTACGATATACTAGGCCTATTAAAGCTATGAACAATAAACTGAAACCTTCCACATCACCTGTTGGTTAGACAAGAGTGCTAAAAAAGCTGTGCCACAACAACAACCAGGAGTTGGGCCCCAGAAATTGAACATAGCTTTATTTACGGGTAGCAACCTGCCACAAATTACACCAAGCCCACATTGTCTTTCTTCCCCAAAGAAATAGGAGAGATCCATGTAAGTGCAGCAACAAAGTACACAAGAATCAGGGGAGTTGGGAAATGTAGTGTGATATAGGATTTCACTGCAAAGATGTAGTCTGCATAATGCACAGCAGGAAAGTTCCCACCATGAAACATCCTATAAAACTATGCTCTGTTGTACACAAGAAGGGATTGATAATAAACAATTTATCAGCCAGCAAGAAATGATATAGGGTCAGAGTTATCACTTATTTGCGGCAAAGTAAAGTCATGGAAAGCTGCACAAACTCTTACATGGGTATGTAGTTTCCTGCATAAAAAGTTGTTTTATTGGAAACGGGCCCTGATCTCAGTGACTTTGCATCAAGAGCAGTAGCGGCTGTTACCAAACCCCGATGGTGAGGCGGGGGCACACAAAAAGAAAACTTAACAACAAAAACCAATTACCTGGAACAGCATCTCCTTCGTCCTCCGTCACTTCCTGCACTCCCCGCCAGTGACAGGAAGCATATGCCCTCCAAGCCTCCCCATATCCAATTACAACGCTGTAATGCAGCGTTGTGATTGGTCTGAGTGCTGTGGATCGGCGCTCAGATGGGGACTGGGAGGGTTTGCATGTTCCTCACCAGGCTATGTAATGCAGCCTAGTAGGAACATGCAAAGTGCGCATGACTGCTTGGGGCGGCTGGAGAGGGCCGGCCAAGCAGTCCTGTGCACTTTAGGAGTTGTTGTTGTTGTTGATAACTTTTATTTCGGTCAAACGACCATAAAAAGTGCATATAAAGTACATCAGCACAGACAATAAAACAATAAATAATCAGAAAATGTTAAAAAGAGAATTAAACTAAGTGTTATCACAATACAAGAGGTAAAAAACTGTATATACAACAATCAAGTTAAAAAGGTATATCTCCTACGCCACATATTAAATAAATAACGAGAGAAAGCAAACACAATGGGAGGGTGTGTATCATACGTCAATATCCTACAAGCCTGCGTATGGTGCAAAAGTCCCAGGTTCTTGCAGATCGGTGTTAACCAGCGTTTTCTAGTTGCAGAATAGGTGGGGCAGAAAAACAGCACATGGGTTACATTCTCAATTTTGTAGCTACATGCTGGGCAAACATCGTTCCTAGGGTTTAACCATTTAGATGTGAAAGACCTAACTGGAAGAGTGCCATGCCTTAACTGTAGGTACAACTTTCGAGCAACTGGGGGTTCAATTAGGTCCATGAATTCCTCAACTTTAGATTCAGGTTTACCTAGGAGGAACTCAGATGTCAGCTTACCCAGTGATGCAGAGCTCATTAGTGATTGATAGTTTGACATACGTATCTGAGAAAGAAGTTCGTTCTTAGATATCCCGAGGCAGAAAATCTCAGGGGTTTCCCACAGTTCAGGAAAACCTAGACAGGTACTAACAGCACTAATATGCTGAAGCCAAGGGATCTTTATGTTTTTAAGAAGGGGCAAGATCTCAGAAAATTCCGCTCTATACGCATCCAATTCAGGGACTGACCACAACCTCGCCAGTACATAATTGGTCTAGCACTAGTGATCTCCTCTATTGGCAACATGCCAAGGTCAAATCTAAGGGGGATCAATGGCGTGCTAGATGGTAACCCAACTAGATTTCTAACAAAAGACTGCTCCACCTTTTTAAATTTCGGTATCTGCTTGTGCCCCCAGAGTTCAGCCCCATAGGTTGCTGCCGACCTAGCCTGACGACAATATATCTCTAGGGCTGGGGACACCGGCCTAAAAGTAGACGCCCTAAAAACCTTACTTATGCCCCCGCTAGCTGGGATAACTTGAGTGTGGATTTAGCAATCTGCGTATTTCAACCAAAATTCTCTGTTAACGTGACACCCAAATAAACAAATGTTTTAACCCTTTCAAAGGGAGTACCATGTAAATCAGGGTTTGGGCGTACACGCTTAGGGGGGTTAAAAATCATAAATTTTGTTTTACCTAGGTTGATTTCTAACCCCCGAAGTTCGCAAAACTCCACAAAACCATCAAGTATTCTCTGAATGCCCGATGATGTTCTAGACAACAGCAGAGTGTCGTCTGCGAACATCAGAGCGGGCACTCTACCTGTAACTTGTTTAGGGGCATCGTTATTTTCCACACCATTCAGATGTTCCACAAGGCCATTTATGTAGAGACTGAATAACGTTGGCGCCAAAACGCACCCTTGGCGAACTCCTTTTTGAACAGGGAATTGGTCTGTGAGTTCGCCATGCGTGCCACACCTCACCTGGGCAAAATTATTTTCATGAAGCCTGGAAAGAATAGCTAACAGATAGGGCGGGAGGCCCAGGTCTGCTAGTACTCCCCACAATTTTCCACGCGGAACTAGGTCGAAAGCTGCCCGCAGGTCCACAACACAAGGTAGAGTCTACCCACCTCGATATCAGCCACCTCCACCATGATCACCACCTCTCAAGACAAAAACAGCAAACTCTCTAAATTCTTCAGCAACAAAGTGAACTTCAGTTTGCAACCAGACCTGACAGACCTAACCAAACACCTCCCAATCTTATCCAAAGAACTTATGCTAACCGAATGGCCTGTCATCACCCCAGAAGAAACCGCTGCCACCATGAAGTCCACCCACTTTTGGTTCACATCGGATCCCTGCCCCCACCAGGTCTACTCCAGAGAACTGCAACCCATCAGCACCATGCTCACACCCATTTTGAATGTCTACACATCTTCTACAACCTTCCCTGATGCTTGAAAACATGCAACTGTACTCCCATTGGTAAAGAAACTCTCTGTGGACCAGATACCGTTTGCCAACTATAGACCAATCTCTCTGCTACAATTCCCAGCCAAGGCCCTAAAGAAACTCATCAACAGACAACTTTACCAAATACCTAAATGAACACCAACTTCTCAACACCATTCAGTCTGGTTTCAGACCCAACCACAGTATGGAAACTGCGTAATTGCAGCCACAGATGACATTCACACGACTCTGGAAAGAGGAGACACAATGGCCTTCATACTCCTGGACCTCTCTGCAGCATTTGACACAGCCTCCCACCCCATCCTTATCCAAAGCCTACAGTGTAAAGCAATGTAAGGATTTGCTTTATGAGGATCTGCCCCTTCCTTACCAAAAGAGCCCAGTTAGTCAGCCTAGTACCCTACAACTCGGATGCCCATGAACTCATCTACAGAGTTCCGTAAGGATCCTCCATGAGCCTGACCCTCTTCAACGCATACAAGATCCCTCTAGCTAGCATCATCCGCTCTCAAGACATCAATGTCCTCTTCTATGCTGAAAACACACAACTCATTCTCTTCCTCATGGAGAAGACGCCCGGTACTTGAATCAAGTTCAATGCCTGATGACTGAAATCACCTTCTGGATGAATCTAAACACCGACAAGACTGACATTGTGAGGTTTGGCAAGAACACATCACTGTAGGACTCCACCTGGTGCCCAACAGATCTAAGATGGACATCCACCATCCCTGCAAAGAACCCTAGGATCATCATCAACAGTAAATTCAACATGGCTTCCCAAGTCAATGCAGTCACTGCCTCGTCTTTCCGTACCCTGAAGACGCTGAATAAGATTCTCAATTGGCTCCCAATCAACACCTGCATAACTTTCTCTATCCTAGACACAAGTAAGCTGGTCTGCGACCACACTCTATGTTGGGACAAACAAAAAACTCATCAGAATGATGCAGACCATTCAGAACTCAGCTGCCAGAATCACTCTTAACCTCCCACTCACATCACACTGCACTAGAAGGAGCTCTACTGGCTCCCCATTCATAAATGAGCACAATTCAAACGTTTGACCCACACTTTTAATGTACTGCATAATACTGGCCCAGCATACCTCAATAAACTTATTTACTTTTACAAATCATCTTGATACCTTCTCTCTTCCAGATCCCTACTTGCACAAATACCACGCATATGGAAAACTAGATCCAGGGTCAAACCTTCTTCTACGTTACCCCTAAAGCGTGGCATTATCTCCCCACTTCTTTAGGATCCACAAGCATCTGAAAACCTTGCTTTTTGAGTAGTCCAACTAGGCCCTAGGAGTGGCTAGTTTCACACATGCTAGGCTCCAGGATACCCTCCTTGGTGATAGTGTGCTCTAAATATTTGCATAACATAACATATTATAACACTTCCACCCACCAACGATCTTGTTGACAAGGACTATTCACCGGAAAAGGATTAAATCAGAAGGCAAACGTTCTAGCAGGACAACCATGGTCCTTGTATGCAACCTACACTTCATCGTGGTCGGCCTTAGCTTTTAACTTTCACCCGGTCTAGTGTGACCAGATACCTGAGGTTGGCGCTGTGTGCTTGTTAGTGCTAGAAACACCTAAAACCTTGAAAAATCATATCTCTGGATCCCTACATCAGATTTGTGTGATTTTGGTATGTTTTTGTTCATTGCAATTTGTTCTATTTTTATACATTCGAGTGGGGATTTTATTGTGTTACATTTTCTATGTTTTAAGTGTTTTGGTTCCGATAAACTCTTTATACATTTCTCCTAAGTTAAGCCTAGCTGCTCCGTGCTACAGCTACCAAGAGTTGAGCTGAGGTTTAAATTGTTGAGACCTCTCTGGATCTAGTCAGGAATAGTCCCATTATTTCCTGAAGAGGACTACCATCTTTGTCAAATATTAATCCACTTTCTCATAGCAATTGTAAACTAGCACTATGGAATTTTAACCCCTTCCATGCTCATGACGAGCTCAGCTCGTCAAGCAGTACACTGCTCGTGTGCTCATGACGAGCTGAGCTCGTCATGAACAAGGGGATTGAAGGGAGTTCAGCATCCAGGGAGAATTGCTGTAGCATTGAAGGTGTTAAGTTATTATTCCCAAAATGGGGAATAACTACGCAGACCTGACATTTAATTAAGGGCCCAGACCCACATGTTATACCTGATTCTCAGGACTGTTCAATTGACCATTTGCTACGTTCTCTGTTCATGTATTAAAAGGGAGCAGGGATGGTGTAGGGGGAGTGCAGTGAACAGGGTCTCAGGGGACAGGAGGTGGGCCGGCTGGAGGAAAGTTGCCTGCTTCACCCCGTTCTGTAGGAAGAGATCAGGCTTTATTGGGGCTTTTGTGTCCACAGCCCCTCTAAGAACCCCCACAACATTTCACCAGATACTTTTCTTTTTCTTGGCTTTGGCTGGGTAATTGCATGCAGTGTTCTTGCACCTGATAAATTCAGGTGTGGGAACATTTAGACAGTTATGATCTACTAGTCTTAGATCGCCCCCTCGCATCTGCTGAACGCTTTCCTCACTATGAGAACAATCCAAACTTCACTGGCATAAGATGCTTTATGCAAACTAATTGTTCAAAAATAGATAAACTTGACTCCAAATATACTAGAATTCCAAAATTCATTTAATGTTTTCAGATTGTTCTCATGAAATTCTTTTTATTATCTATTTCAACACACATTTCATGATCATGTCTCAATAGAATTGACAGTAATGATTGTTAAATGTTTTAATTGTTTCAAAAACTGACTTTGCTTTAATGGTGACACAACAAAGATCGTATTCCTCTATACTGATGATAACAGTATCCATGCCATGATTTGACTGTAGTTCTTGGGTGCTCTTCACACTACCTCAAAAAGTAGAAGCTGAGTCCATTAATGGAGAAAACTGTATACTCCCACCTGTCTGTTGCCTGATGTATGGTATTTGTTTTCAGAATAGTTGAGGGATTACATTTCTGTTGAGCTCAAAACTGTAAACAATCCTCTGCCCAGGTAGGGTGCTTGCCTGATATCACAGGAAAAGCTTCCTCTTTCCCAATGCATGATTGTTTTCTATTATTGAACGAAGGAGCTATTTCTTGCCTCCGTTTTGGAGGCTGGAGTGACTTGCCAATTACATCTTCTATGTCTTTAGAACGTGGTCTTGCCTGCAGACATCTGCATTTCGATTTAGGTTATGTGTGATGCAAGATTATTGACCTATACAATTGAAAAATGTGTCTAGATTAGAAAAGATGGAAAAGTTTGTTCTAAACTGTAAGAATTACTTTTAGATGGTAAATAGCTTCTGAAATCGATTCACTGAGCACCCAAACATGCTTCGAAGGCGCAGAAGGCGCGCCTAAGGCAAGCCCGTCTGCGCCCGTCCACGGCCGACCGGGTCTAGGGGCCAGAGACCCTGCTTTCTGTGCAAGCCAACTTATACGCTATAGCTCAGATGCCCTGCGCGCCTTGGATACCCCGGTGTCGGAGGTCTGTAAACATGTTTTTAGACCCTATAAGCTCCCTACTCTTTGCCCACATTGCAGATTTAAAATTGGTAATGATGCCTCTGCCCCTTCCACTAACCAGTTAAGCTTTAAGATGCTCTTAATCAACTGTAGATATTTGCCGTGTCACGCTGCTGAAATCTCAATGCTGCTCCAGGATGTTGCGCCGGAGGTAATGTTCCTGACAGAAACCTGGCTCTCGTCCAACTCTGAGCCTGACCTCGTTCAAGCGCTACCCCTGGGCTATGCCAGTACTAGACTGGACCGCCCTGAAGGGAAAGGAGGTGGAATTGCAATAATTCATAAACATGGACTCATCTGCTGAATACTGAGGAGCCCTGCTTCTGAGTGTGAGAATGTCACATTCTCTATTAAATTCAGTCCTGTTCTAACTTTTTCGGGCCTACTGATATATAGACCCCCAGGCCCCTTGGCGAATTTTTGTAAAAACTTTCTGGAGGGGGTTTCTAATCTAATTAGTTCCTCTGGTAACTGCTCAATATTGGGTGATTTTAACCTCCATTTTCATGACCCTACACAGACCCTGCTGTTGAACTCACCAACGACCTTCTGATCTATCAGGTTACACAAAAGGTTAATGAACCTACCCATAGGAAGGGACACTTACTGGATGCAATATTTTCCAATCTAGACACTCTGTTCGTTGAAAATCCCATCCCTATACCTTGGTCGGACCACTTCTTGATATCCTTTACCTGGTCGCCATCTGGCAATATGCCATACCAAGCTCCCATCTTTCTGAAGTCTAGGCCCTGGTCCAAATTGCCGGTGGAGCAATGGGCCAAGTTTCTGGAATCCATTAAACCGGCACCTTCGGCCGACGTAGCCATAGCCAATAGGAACTTCAATCATTGGCTAAAAAACTCTGTAGATACTTTTATTCCCGAAAAGGAAATAAAAGTCAAGATCAAAAACCCTAAAAAACCTTGGTACACAGCTGCCCTTTGTGAGCACAAACGGAAGTGTAAAAAACTAGAGAGAGTGTGGAGGAAAGACTTTTCTCCAGTAATAAAGGAACAATACAGGAAGTGTGTCAATATCTAAAAGACGGAAATCAGATCCGCCCAGGCCACCTTTTACGGAGAAAAAATTCTAGCCTCATCTAACTCCCCGCGGGAGATTTTTAATATTGTAAAAACTCTTTCAAATCTCCCTTCCATCCCCATTCCGCCGGATACCTCAGGAGCTCAGTGTGATACTCTTGCTGATTTGTTATTTACCAAAATTGACACCATCTTTTCCTCCTTCCCCCTTCAAATAAAGTTCTGGTATCCTCTTCTTCAGGTAGAACTCAGCCGCTTCTGGATTTTCTTCCACTGGTAGATTTACCAGAGTAAGAAATCCTGTTTGCTACAGTCAAGAGCTGCTCACCTAAAGACCCCGTTCCCCTACGAGCGCTCGCGCAAATAGCAGGGGTAGTGCTCCCGGTGATTCTAGACCTAGTCAACTCCTCACTCGCATCAGGAGTGGTCCCTCCTGCATGGAAGGAGGCAATGGTGAAGGCTTTGTTGAAGAAACCTTCCCTTGACCCTTTGGTCTTGGGAAACTATCGTCCATTTCACTCTTACCTGGGATCAGTAAAATCATGGAAAAACATGTCAATGGGTTACTTTCCTCCTTCTTGGAGACCCATAATCTTCTCCATCTTCTCATTCTACCATTTGGGGCGAGGAAAATCATGGTATAAGCTTTGGTCTTGTCCAGGTTGGATTATGCCTACGCGCTATATCTGGGGTCTCCGCTGGCTACTATCGCCAGGTTACAAACCACCCAGAATCAGGCTGCCTGATTACTGCTGAATGTTCCTAAAATTCAATCAGCCAGACCAGCTCTTAAGGCTCTACACTGGCTTCCTATCCAAGAGCGCATTCATTTCAAATCACTATGCATTGTTCATAAATCCTTCCATAACCTAGTCCCTCCCATCCTTAAGAACATTGTACAGCGGTATTAGCCTAATAGAACCCTCCGCTCTAAATCTTTACTCCTGGCTTCCATTTCTAAAATCAAGAAAACCAGAAGTGGAGGTCGACCATTCTCTCTAAATGCCGCAAAACTGTGGAATTCTCTTCCTCTTCCCCTTCGGGCCGAACCCAATCATCTTTCCTTTCGCAGATCCCTCAAGACATGGCTATTCCCATAAAGCTTGTGATTCATCTGCCCGGGGGTCTACAAGCGCTGGTATGCCTACGGGTAGCCATGCGCTATATAAATACTATTTCAATTCAATTCAATTCAAACATGGGAGCAAAATTGTATACTGCTTTGACCTAAGTGGGTGGTGTGAGAGGCTACAATGTCTAGAGGTCTGTATGACTTCGTATTAAAGAGAGAAAATGGCAAAAGAGGAGAATTGGGCTCCAGTTGCCACTTCTGATATGGGTGCCTTTTTCACTATACATGTCTGTTTTTTGGTGACATGCGAGAATTGTATGAAGCTGGCGCTAGAGACGTGTATCCGAGAAATCTTTCCTGTTTTGCGGCAATTGTATTTCACAAAACCTCGTCTGTGGTTTTTCCTATGTGGTACTTAATCATTGAAGAACACAGGGAAATCTTGGCACAATTTTTTCTGGGTGAACTCTGAAGCATGAAATCACAAATTAGACTGATTTTACGTTTACCAAAAAATTGATTTTTGTTAGAATTGTAACTTTTTTTCCCACATTATTGTCTTATGTTTCATCAGAGCAAATGTCAACAGTTTCTCTCTTCGGCCACCTTCGCAACGGTTAATCCTAACCTCTCTACTTCCATTAAGTCATTTTTCTTCTCATTTTGAATGTAGCTAATACATTTCCCTTACATTACGAACCTGGGGGCAGATTTACAATGAAAGTGACTCAGTGCATTTCGCAAGCCATTTGGCTGTGTCGCACTGAGTCACTTTCAAAGCACAGGGATGCAACATATTTGCAACAATACGTCGCATCTCTGTGCTTTCCCCTGTGCTGGCGCACAAACTGCAGCCATGCTCCGGCGCAGCCCCCGTTGCACCATGTTGCAAGGATGCCTGCATGGTGGGGAGATTGTTTTTGTGCAGGAAGGTGCACCTTCCTGCACAAAAATAATCACTAAAGGCATTTTCCTCTTTCAATGAGTGCTTTAGAATGCATCATGCATTGAAAGAGGAAAAAAACGAGGAGAAAAAAAAAATTTCTCCTCGTTGCGCCTCCCTACGCCTCCCCTGGGGAGACGTAGCATTCAGATGAATTTCCAGATTTACGATTCCTCATAAATCTGGAAATGTGTCTGGTTCCATGGATGTTGCATGGAAACACCAACAGCAACACCCATGGAACGCCCCTTCCACGCAAAGTGCTGCATGTAAAGGGGCCATATTTACAAGGACAGGAAAAGCCCCACAGGGTGGCTTTTCCTGTCCTTGTAAATATGGAGCAGTAAAATGTGCCACCAGTACGTCACAAAAAGTGATGTACTGGTGGCGCAGGGGCCTTGTAAATCTGCCAGCCCTATTTTGGACATTACCGTCTTTATTCTTTAACTTTATTACTGGTGTTGCATCCTTTTGTCCTCATGATAGTCCCTTAATCAAAATCATGACCAGGATCCTCCCTGTCAAGGGCAGAGCCAACAATACTTTGAAGGGATTTTTGGATTGTCTCTAGATGGTCCCTCTGATCAGGCTGCTGTGAAAAATTAGTCGTAGGGTAAAAATATCCTTGTTGACTCTTCATTTGCACAGTGGACTCGACACATGCGATAGAGTGGAGAATTTGCATCTGACATGGGGTACCTGTTAAGAGTGCAATATAATCGTCTGTGGAACACACTCACATATTATTCAATGTTATGAGAGAATTAAATGTTAGAAGAAAATGTGAATCAACTAAAATACTATTGGGAAAGCTAATGTAACCCAATGTGAGGCTTGGTACTCATTGCTTAAAACATGTACTTACCATTTTAATCAGTGTAACTTATATTAGGTTTCATTAGTAAATGTGATTCAACAATGTGTTAATAACAATAACTGCTTTTCCAGGTTAATGATTGTTAGATTTGGTGGTCTCTACTTGGCACAGCTAGGTACTTGTGACAAAAAGGGACCCTCGTCTCTAGTCAGGGTAAGGGGGTACACTCCTAAAATAACCCCTGCTCACCCCCTTGGTAGCTTGGCACGAGCAGGCAGGCTTCTCTCAGAGGCAGTGTGTAAAGCATTTGTGACCACATACAGTAATCCAGTGACAACACTACAGATGGACACCACACAGTTGTATATTAAAAATAAGTATTCTTTATATAGATTTAACACAAGACCATAAACGAAAAAAATCCACAATACTGTACTTAAAATGGTAGGTTTAGCTTAGTTCTCTTTAGATCTTAAAATGCGACACTTTGAGTCAATGTACTTTTAGATGCGGCACACAAGGCAACGAAAAGTGTTGCAAAGATGGTGATGCTTAGAAATTTTGGTGCAAAGAAATAAAGACGTTGTCTTCTTGTTGTTACGGCACACTTCTCCAATGATGCAAGATGCCTTGCTAATGTAACCCAATGTGGGGCTTGATACTCATTGCTTAAAACATGTACTTACCATTGTAATCAGTGTAACTTATATTAGGTTTCATTAGTAAATGTGATTTAACAATGTGTTAATAACAATAACTGCTTTTCTAGGTTAATGATGAATATAAAAATGTGTATTAATGTAGTTGACTGATGCATTTGCTAGCCTACATTGTATGGTGAATTTATTAACTTAGCTTGATTTGTAGGCCTTGAATTACATTACACTTGAAGAGTCTTCATTTTAAACAGTAATGTTCAAACTCTTATGTGAAATTTGCAGAAGATTTCTGTCTCACATTTGACTTGCAGGTGGACAACGTACCAGAGGAGAGTAAGGGTATGGTTTCATTATGCAAGGTTGTAGAATGAAGGAGTTACAGTTACCTTGGTCACAGAAGATAAGGTGGAGGGAGGTGTTTTCACACAGGAGACAGAGAAGACCAAGGACGAGCTGTTACAGAGAGGCGTGTGTGTGGAGATGGCGTGAAAAGAGTCAACGTCGTGGAAAAGTTTGTGGCTGAGCCTATTGTTCACCTTGTGAGAAAAAAGGCATTATGGGACATTTGATGGATACAACTTTATGTATATGAAGTTTTTTAGAGAGGGACAGCTACCCCATTCCCACTTGATCTCCTGACAGAGAGCACCTGCACGCGGATGTGCTTTCTTTCCATTGCATGTGGCTTTATGTCTTAGACCCATCTTTTGGTGAAGTCACTTCTTAGAAAGGCTTTGCCGGCTGACACCTTTTTCTCTCTAATGTCCTTTGCTTGTGCCTTCATTTAGGGATATCACTTTAGAGCTAGAGTAGGGATAGTTAGGATTAAATGTTGCACTTAGAAGAAGTGCCGATGCAAGGAGGCTTGAGCTTTTGCTTCCTCATCTCATGCATAATTGTAATTGAACATCTTGTTCTTTTCATGACTGATCTAGTGAACCTTTTTAGGAGCTTTGGCATTCTTTTATTTCCCTTGTATTTCTACACTCTCATGATCTTTGTGTATGTCCAACTATTTTCAAATGTTTTACAAAACTGACTAACCCTCAATTTGGTTGTCGATTTGAGTTCTTATGTAATCATTTGAGTTACATTTCTATGTCCTGCGATTATTGAGCTCATTTTACTTCTACACATTCATGC
This sequence comes from Lissotriton helveticus, assembly GCF_964261635.1. Classification (NCBI taxonomy): domain Eukaryota; kingdom Metazoa; phylum Chordata; class Amphibia; order Caudata; family Salamandridae; genus Lissotriton; species Lissotriton helveticus. Next base: position 318,999,403 of record NC_136068.1, read on the forward strand.
TGCTAACAAGAACCGTCAAGGATCCAATATTTGATTGAATTAAAAAGGTGGGCCCATGCTCCTTCCTATGTCAGCCCTTTTATACTCCCCTGTACAGTAAATTCACCTAGGCTTTCCCCTACGATGTTTATGTTATTGCAATACACTTTCTGCAGAGATTAGACTAGGTGGAGGTGCACCTAAGTATTAAAACGACTCACAAGTCAGTAAATGCTGCACGTTTTGAAGTGCGATTTAACTAATGTAAATAGTCCCTCAGAATTCTTTGCTGTATCCTCGGAATTCTGTCAAAATTAGAAGCAGCACGCAGAGTGCTTAAGAACTTTAATAAAGCAGTGTTACTGGTTGTGGTTTACCCCAAACCTATTGAATGTATTTATAAATGGCCTTGAGTTCTGGCTAACCCTGGTGAGAAGCGATGGTCCATATCTGAATGGCCAACTTATATGAAGTGTTTTATATATGCACTTTGTGATTGCTGTACTATATAAACTGCTTTCCAATTTTGATCAATATTTTTAGCAGAAAAAAATACCTAAAATAAATGGCACTAGAAGTAAAGTATTGATGTTTGGTAAAACTTATACAGTGACAAAAAAAAGTTCAACCATCTCAACAATTAAGTAGTTTCCTACACTGATTACTTGGTCTCGCGATTTAATGAGAGAGGAAACTGTAAATTCAAGGATTTTGTCTGAAACCTCTCTTATGTTTTTTTAATATAATTTTAAATATTGTGGTAGGCCAATTTCTGCTCTCATCCCAGATTCAGAGTGATACTTGAATGATCATGTTTATACAGGTCTGAACTATATAGCCGATCCATAACTAATGCACTGTTGCCCCCCCCGCCCCCCACCCCCCAATGAAATTGTCTCTAAAATGTACCGTTTCCCTAAACCAGGACAGCCTTCAATGTTACCGTTAAAACCCTTCCTGAGCTGGCCACATTTAAACCAGTATGTTTTTAATTGCACTTATGGTCCAATCCTGCTACGATGTTCTCAAGTAATGGTCTAAGAGGTCTTCTAAGTTGCAATGTGGCTTGACTCAGAGGCAATAAAATCTTGAGGTAGGACCACTCTCACAACACTTTACTGGGCAATGAGCTTTTAGCAAAGTCAACAGGTGATAAAGAGATGGTCTAGGAAAGTGATACTCAAAGTAAGGCCCCTCCTGACCTTCACATGCGGCCACCTGCTAAACGACCACACTGGGCTGTTGTTAACTTAAGAGAGCACCAACTTATAGAAAGATGTTAAATAAACAGGCAAGCTTTTATTTACAAGATAACTGAAATAAAAGAAAAGAAGCCAGAAAAGATATTATGCACCATTTAACTTTAGGAACACATTCATTTTTTAAAGTTGTAATAATATTTATTGTTTTACTAGGAGTATACAGATCATTCGCCTACATCCATTGGCCGGCGTAGAAAAAGAATGGGGTGGGAAGGTGATTTTGGGGAAGGAGGGGATAACAGTGTATTTATTAACAAAAGGTTATCAATGGAACTTCAGTAAACAAAACATGCCATGCCCGTGTTTAGTGAGGTGATGTCAAAGCTGTCCCGACTCCCACCATACAACTGTTTAAGCGTCAAAATGTGTGCCAACTGTGAGGCGCAGGATTCCTAGGTATATTGGGCAGGTGAGTTCCCGGAAGGTGTTGGATAAGTGTTTCAGGCAAGGACCACACGTCTTTTCAAACTTAGGTAGAGATTGATTTGCTACCGCTGTTAACTTTTCATATTTAATAGGTCCCATGGTTTGTTCTTGATAGCAGGTCTTGCTTCGCTACGCATAGAGCCAGGATAATGGCCCTCCCCCTGGGGGAACGTAGTGGGTATGTTAGTGCGTTGGGTAGCCCCAATAAGATATAGCTAGGGAAGTGGGATTTTGGTATCGAACATTTGGTCAACGTCTGCGAGCACCTTTGATCAGTAGTAATGCAGTTTGGGACAATGCCACAGCACGTGAGAGAGTGTACCAAAGTGACCAAAATGGCGCCAGCACTTATCATCGGGGAACAGCGTTTACAACGCAACTTTTACAACACAGTACCTTTACGACGCAACCATTACAACGCAAGTCATTACGACTTGCGCTGGGGGGCGCTCTAGGATAGGGAATAGTTTTAATTTACTATCCAACACCTTCCCTACTATCCACGGGGACTGGAGTTGGAATAGTAAATCAAACTATTCACTATCCAGCGCCCCCCAACGCAAACGACTTGCGTTGTAAAAGTTGCATCGTAAAGGCATGCGTTGTAAAAGCACGCGTTGTAACGACGTTCATCGCATCCCTTCTTCCACTTAGCCAAACGGGCAGGTGTGTAGTACCAATAATTCACTCATTTGAGAAGTGTCTCCCTCCCAGCTGCGCTACAGGTACGTGCAGGCCCAGTTCAGAATGTCCATCCATTCCTTATAGGTGAACCCACGTTCACACTCCACCTCGCACCTTGTCCTAACTGGCGAGAGCTAGGGATTGGCAGAGGTGTTTAAAAATTACAAATATCTGACAGCAGGTGTTGGTCATTCCTCCGTGACAGGAGCTAGCACTTGAACAGAATGAGGGATCTGCTTGCGTAGGGTCGCACCGACGGCTGGGTCACCCAGTGGTGGACTGCTGCGTGCCGCCATCGTTCACAGTCTTGGAGCAGGGCCGGACTGGCTGCAACGGGCATCGGGCATTTCCCCCGTGGGCCGCCAGGGCTGGGGCCGGTTTTGGGCCCCTGGGGACCGATTTTGTTACAGGGCCATTTTTGCAGCATACCTGCAATATTGGCCGCTTTAACGAAATTGGCCGAAACCGGCCATGGCACACTGCTCGGCCGCCCCACCGCCACCCCCCTGGGGGGCTGACCAAGCACTTTGCCAGGGCTGGGTTTGCTTCCCAGTCCAGCCCTGTCTGGGAGCCAGAAATCCTGGTGGATCCTAGGGAAGTATTGCTGAAGGTCCTTTCCCGGTTTTGGAAGGACCGTTATAATGGCCGTTCTCATGGTCTCCGTGAGAGCGCCCGTAGAGCTAAAGGAATTGTATAGCCAAGCCAATAAAGGGGGACAGTTGCTCCACAAATATTTGATAAAAGGCAGCTATAAACCCGCCCTGCCCAGATGCCTTATCCATTTGAAGCCTCCCTATTACCTCAAGGACTTCCTGTGTAGTTATATCTGACTCTAGAAGTGCTGCTACGGGTTCCGACAGTTTTGTTAAGGAGACCTGTTCCATATATGAGGCGCACTGTGTGGACAGCAGAGGCTTCGCCCTGTATAGTTGAGCATAAAACCGACCAAATTCCACAGTGATCTCCACATTTTATGTCAGGGGGTGTTGGTTTTGATCTACTAAAGCATGTATGTGGCATGCTTGTGTCTGAGTGTGTAACCTGTGAGTAAGACATCTACCAGCTTTGTTACCCCCTGCATAGTAATGCTGCTTCGTGCGGAGTAGGGCGTGTTCTGCTGCGTCCATGTTTAGGCCCCTAAGGTGTTTTCTGGCAATGGTTAGTTGTCATTGTGCCTTGTGGTATCCTGTCCGCCTATGCTCTTCTTCCATGTCCCTCACCTTTCCCTCAAACTCCAAGAGTTTAACCCTGTGCTCCCTATTGAGCTGTGCTGCTATAGCTATGTAGGTTCCCCTTACTACTGCTTTAAGGGCATCCCACAGTGTGGAGATTGATACGTGTGGTGTATCGTTTGTGGCAAGGTAGTCTGTTAGATGTGGGGTCTCTAGTTGGCAGAGGTAGGTACCTTTGAAGAATAGGGACCCTTCAGTCTACTCAGGGTAAGGGGGTACACTCCTAAAATAACCCCTGCTCACCCCCTTGGTAGCTTGGCAGGAGCAGACAAGCTTATCTCAGAGGGATTGTGTACACATACAGTAACCCAGTGACAACACTACAGATGGACATCCCCTCAAGTTGTACTATAAAAATAAGTATTTTTATATAGACTTATCACAAGACCATAAACGACAAAATGATCCACAATACTGTTATCAAAAATAGAGGTCTTCTTAGGAATACTTGAATCAAAGTTCTTTACGAGTCAGTAGTCTCCTCTGGCTACGACGATGTTAACACAACAGAGTCTCGCAATTCCAGCTGACCATGTCAATACGGGTCAGCACAGCGGAACAGACTCGGTCACAGTACCCTTACTCGTTGTGGCAAGCATGGGTGTGCGAGCTCGATGTGGCAACCGTCGCGGTTGCTTTGCAAGATGGAAGCAGTGCAGGGTGCGGTGCAGGGCATGGTGTCCTTTCGATGCAGTGCAGGCAGCGGCTCGATGATGTCGTCAAGACGGCGTCGTTGAGACCAAGGCCATGCGTTGCAGGGCGTGACGTTGCTCGATGCGGTGCTGGCAGTTGGCGTTGCAGCGGCGGTGTCGGTTTGGCGAGAGTTGACGTCTGTCAGAGCAGTTTGGTTTCAGTGAATCGAGGCGGTGCGAAGTGCGGTGCCCGCAGGTCACAGTGCAAGCAGCGGCTCGTTGGCAGCGGCGTTGAATGTCGCGGTCGGTGAGACCAGGGTTGTGTTGCAAGATGTTGGCGGTGCTTTTGGCGGTGCCATAGGGACATAGAGCCGGTTGTCGGAGTCGGTCACAGCTCCCTTTCCTCTGTAGCGACTGAAACAGCATTTCCAGAAGCAGTGCACAGAGGTTGGTGAAGTCTGCTGGTCCTGAGACTTCGGTCAGGGGGCAAGTTCTCTCTCAAGCCCTTGGAGATCTGTCACAAGTTGATGAAAGTACACACAAAGTTCCTCTCTCCTCTCTTTGGCAGTAAGGCAACTACTGCAGGCCAATCCCTGATGCTTAGGTATAGTCTCTCCTCAGTCTCTCTGGTTCCTCTCCTCAGCAGAGGTTTCTTCTTGTTTCCCAATGGAATCCGATCTTGATCTCTTCTGATCTCGGCGATTTTGATCTAAAGTTCTGGGGTCTGGGTCCCCCTTTTTATACACAGTTTCTCTTTGTTCCCTTAAGGCAGAGAGGCCTTTACCTAGTCCAAACCAGTTCTGGTCAGTCCTGGAGCACTTTATTGGCAGGACTCCTTCTTTCCTTTCACGGTGAAGGCCAGTGTCATCAGATGCACCACAGGAGGTGGAGCCATCATTGTGGAGGGAAGGCACAGGCCTATTCAGGTCTCAAGTGCAACTCCTCCCACCCATCTACATGCAGATCTCTCTATTCAACCCTGTGCTGACTCACCCTGTCTCCTGGAATCCCCCAGCCCCTGTCACTTAAACTCCAGACAAGGAATACACAACCTAGCAGAGGCAAGCTTGGATGGTTAGACAAGAAAATACCTCCTTTCTAAAAGTGGTGTTTTCAAACACAGAATGTTAAAACCAACTCCACTTAAAGATGTATTTTATCATTCTGAGTTCAGGCATACTAAACTCACATTTCTACCTAGTTCCCTGAGTCAGTTAGGATTACAAGATGTAATAATCAAACTGCCCATTCTGGCCTATAGGGAACAGGTAGTCTTGCAATAGTGAAAAACGAAAATGGCTGTAATTCACTATTAGGACATGACACACACATCAGGTGCTGTCCTACCTTTTACCTACAATGCACCCTGCCCTCTGGACTAACATAGGGGTGACTAATATGCAGAAAATGGAAGGTTTAGGGACTGGCAAGTGGGTGCAATGGCCCTGTGGACACGGCAGTACCGGACTGCACACAGGATCTGAGATGGCAGACCTGAGACGCATTTTACGAGGCTGCTTCTTTGGGTGGCACAACCAGTGCTGCAAGTCCACCAGCAGCGTTTTGGTTTACAAGTCCCGGGCACACTCAGTGCACTACACTAGTGTCTGACAAGTAAAGCAAACCAGCCAATCATGGAATCACTAATTCGCACATCAATTTACAATAGGGAGAGCATATGCACTTTTAGCACTGATCAGCAGTGGTAAAGTGCCCAGTCATAAAACAGCCAACAACAGGTCGGAAAAAATACAGGAGGAAGGCAAAAAGTTCAGGGATGACCCTGCAAAAAGGGCACGGTCCAACATAGTTCAAGATTACTCTCCTAACTTCTATAGTGGCATAAAAGGGCCCGGTCCAACATAGATCAAGATTACTCCTCTAACTTCTATAGTGACAGAGTTATAAGAAAGCAATTTAGGGTTAAGTTGCCACTTCCTGAAGCTCTGGATATTATTGGGAAGTAGCAGCATGAGTAAGGCGATGGAGTGATCTGAGATGGAGGCAACCTCGATGTCCATCCATCTGCGTCACCGCCGGGAGTAAGGAGGCAGAGACTAAGAAGTCAATTCTGACATACGATTGGTGCGCAGCTGAGAAGTGTGAGTATGATCTTGTGGAGGGGTGTAGCGGCCTCCAGGCATCAATTATCCCTGCGTCTGCAAACCACTGGAGTCCCTGCGGGATAAAAGCTTCCGCCAGGCCGGCCATCTGTGGGGTCTGATCCAATGAGGCATCTAACACTAGGTTGAAATCTCCCCCTATCAGGATATTAATAACTGGTGTGGTAAGAAACGTCACAATCGCCTGGCGGATAAAGATTCCTGATGGTCATTGGGTGAATAAAGGCATGCAACTGTAGAAGTGTATTGGTGAAAGGAGATCCGCATAGATAGCAAGCGGCCCACTACCTCTGATTGTATTTGAAGGACCTGGCATGGAAGTGTATGGCTATTAGAATGACAACCCCCGCATTCGTGCCGGGCCCAGCTGACCCAACCTGGCAGCCAAACCATTTCGACCACATTCGGTTCCAGTCCTATTTTAAAAGGTGAATCTCCTGTAGGAGGCATATGTCACATTGTGTTGCCTTTAACAGGTACAGTAGCGCTATTCTCTTTGCTGGTGTATTGAGGCCCCTAACATTGAGAATAACTACCCGAACCACAGCATGGTATATGTACTGCTGGCAGTGGTGGGTCCAAATCGGACCTGGGGATACTCTCCCACACGCGAATGTGGTGGGTCAGGACAGTAGAGCATGTGGTAAAAACCAAACAAAGAAACATGAATCACAGATTCACCAGTCGTTGAGAAACCATTAGTTACATAGTGGTGGTCCATGTCGTTGGCTATCCTCGTAATTAGTTTGTAAGGATGGGGATTAGTGGAGTTTTCCGCTGCTGCCATGAAATGTTCGATCAAAATTCCATACTGATCCAGGGACCAAGCCCGTGGCCCTCGCACAGCTCAGACAGCCAGGGGCCCAGTGCCAGCCCATTGAGGCCAGATGATGTCAGAGGGCACAGGGCTTGCGATTTAACGCCCATCTCCAGGGCAGTCGTTCATCCTCTCACTCAGGTGAGTTGTCTTATCTGGTGAGGTGTTGCAGCAAGGCTGATCTCACCCTGAGCTCTTTGTCATGATCAGCTTGCTCACGCTCTTTTGGGGTTGATATTTGGAGGGCCTCCGAAGGCCAGCCCTCCCAAGGGATGCAGAGGAGCCCTAGAGCCCCTCCCTGTCGCATTTATCCATGCCCAATTCCAGGATTGCCGCCACTTCTGGAGGTGTGAGAGTCGAGTGTGTTTCTCCAGTCTAGGCGAAGACGAGGCGAAAGGGATGCCCTCACGAGTATTGCACCCCTTTGTCCCCCAAAAAGACGGTTATTGGCTTCATGTTGCGGCGTCTTTGCAGGGTAATGAGGGAGAGGTCCTGGAACAGGTGCATCTTTATCCCTTCAAAGAGGACATGTGTTTGGTCACATACCACATTAATGATGAGCTCCGTCTGGCGGTATTCAATTATTTTATTATGATTTTGGCTCTCCAAAGAGGGCCACATAAAATATACAGAATATAACATAATGCAATTACAATACACAAAAAAGCAATAAGAGAATTATATCCTTTAAACATCCTCAGGATAATACGACACTGACATATAAGACAAAACTACAAAAGTCGGACTGTCAAAATGCATCTCCAGAAACATATTAATAAATAGCTAAGAACCCTTTAAAAAAGTTAAAAATATGGAAGCAGAACATTTCATTGGGAGGGCAATAAAGTGCAGACAGAAAATCATTCAAAGTGAGAATGCCAAGATACAGACAGATAGTTTTTAACCATCTACAGCGCAATTTACGAAGCGCAGGGCAAATCAGCAACACATGCATACAATCCTGGATATTTACTTTACAAAAATTACACAAAGGAGAGGAGCCATACCATTTAGATAACAATCGGTTTAAGGGTAATAAATCATAGCGTAAAAGAAACCAAAATCTGCGGATACCATGCGGTAGGTTCCATATTACATAGGGTTGTGGAAGTTTACACAGATAGGAATCAAGGAGAGGGTCCAGGGAAGGATCAACCTTCCTTTTTTCACTAATTGCTTTTTTATCCATCTGGAAACATAAGTCCCATGAAGCTGCTTTTAAAACAAGTTTTAACTGTAAATGAGAATACAAAAACAGAGCAGTTTCATCTAATTTTAAAAGGGATACAGCTTTTCTAAAATTACGGACAAGTTGAGAAAACTCATTGAAATTACCCAATAATTCACTTTTGAGGAGTGCTCTCATTGTCCCAACCTCTGCTCTTGCAAGGCAGGACACCCATCTAACAAGGGCCAATAGTCCCTGTACCCAACTGCTCCTGAGGCCAAATTCAAGCCTACAGGCGGCCGTAGAGCACGCCGTGTTTAGGGAAGAGAGAGATCTTAAAAGTTTCCCCTCAATCTTATGGCAAAAGTCCCACTTTTTCACTTCTATAAGTTCAATACCATACAAAATTGTAGCGGGGATTTTAGATCTGTACACCTCCAATAAAATCGGAAAGTGGCGTTTCCCCGTTGCATGGTATAGAGAGTTTAAACCTTTGCCATGGGCAATAGCTTTACGTGTACAATGCTCTATGTGGAGCTTCTCACTCAAGTTAGCTGTAATAATTTTCCCCAAAAAAGTATAGGACTGTACAACCTCAAGTTTTTGACCCCCAATAAACCAACCAAAATCAACAGAACGGCACCTCTTCATACCAGCTATACACATAACTTTACTTTTAGTAATATTAATCTTCATATGATGAGCCACAGCAAAAGTATGAAGGGCAGTAAGCCGATTTGCGAGTCCTTTGGGAGTTAGATCAAAGATAAGGACATCATCGGCGTACATCAGGCAAGATATAGGGGTCCCCCCAACCACCGGGGCGATGCCCTCTCTAGAGGACACGGCAGCGGGTAAGTCAGCCGTATACAGGGAGAACAAAAGGGGGGCCAGCAGACAGCCTTGTTTAAGGCCATTCAAAGATGGAATTGAATCCGATAACCCCCTTTCGCCCCCCATCAACACCCTACACCAGGTCTCTGTGTGTAGAGCCTGCATCAACTCCAACAGATGGGATGGAAGACCAAGCGCTGCCAATTTTCTCCACAGCGTTCCACGATCCACTTTGTCGAACGCCGTGGAGAAATCAATAAAGGCAGCATATACCACCCCACCTCTCACCTGAACATACTTATCCGTAACCACATGAAGAACAGTAAGGTTGTCTAACGTACCATGGTCCCTACGGAAACCAGTCTGTTCTAATGGCAAAATATTATTCTCCTCTACCCAACCGGAAAGGGATTTTAGAAGACATTTCGCAAACACCTTTCCGATGGAGTCGAGGAGAGCAATCAAACGATAATTACTGGGGCTATCCCTAGCTCCCTTCTTAAAGATAGGGACCAAGATACTTCCCCTCCAAGAGGCAGGTACCTTTTTTGTCATAAAACATACTTTAAACAGGGAAAACAGGATTTTACTCCACCTTACAGGATCCGACTTCAGGACCGTCATAGGAAGTTCATCGGGTCCCATTGCCCCGGAAACCCGCATACTTTTTATAGCTAACTCAATTTCTTTCTCCGCGGGGTAGATAGTAAGGCCCACGCAAGTAGAATTAATGGCGATCTCATTGCCTGAGTTAACACCGATGGCAATATCGTCACTTAAAATCCCATTCCCTGCGTAAAGATCCCGAATATAGGAAATCCATACCTCTTCTGCTATGAGGATAGGGGCGGGGACTAGTCTAGAACCACACCCCTTACCAATTATCGTCCAAAAATCTCTGATCCTGCCATGGACAACAGATTCCCTCAAATTAATCCATACATTGTCCTCCCTTACATTTTTTAATTTTAACTGAAGTCTACTTCTCTTTCTCTTTAACCTTGATATTTCTTTTCCACGTTCCATAACTCTATCAAGATATTGTTCGCGAACCAATTTGTTTATTTCCTTATTTAGACTACGCAGTGTACTCGGCACCGCTACTCTATTTCTAGGTCGAATGGTTTTTTTAGCAAATAAAATAATATTACGCACAAATTCTTCAAAATATGCTATTTCATTCCCATGCCACTCATTTAAGACTAATAGGGTATCAGCTAAAAAATCCTGTACCCCATTAATGGCTGTGGGATTCCAATAGCACCTTCCCGAAGAGGCGTGAAAAGCGGCATCACTGCCATTAAAAGACCAAGGTGCGATTGGCTGAGACTTTAAGGAAATAGTAACAAACAGTATACTATGGTCACTCAGAGGAGTACATATTATTTTAAGATCCTGGATAAAAGGATACAAACCATAGTCTGCAATAGCATAGTCTAAGATAGACGACCCAAAGGGAGACTTGTGAGTAAATTTTGCAGGCACATCAGATGGAAATCTCCCATTTAATATAAGTCCATCGACGGCCGCTAATTCATTTAACAAAATCTTCCCTCTTTTATTTGTCGCTAACTTATCCGGGAAGAGTGCTTGCGGGATAAAGTGCGCCTCTTCTTTAAGTTTATTCCTAAAAAGATCCAGGCTAACATTGGAGATTTTGCAATTCAAGTCTCCAACCAGCAAGATGTCCGGTGGGGACGGAACATTTTTAATTAAATCAATGTATTGAAATACCTGGTTTAAAATCACGTTAAAACGCTCTTCCGGAGGAATATAAATATTCACAATTACAATAGGGGACTTTATCCCGTTATTAAACAAATTGTCGATAGTAATAGCGTGGAAGAGTTTACTTGAATCCATGTAATGGGTGAATTTCCATTGCAATTTATTAGATAGTAGGCAAGCGATTCCTCCCCTAGCGTGACCTTTCTTAGAGGGTACGGCAGGAACTTCCAAAACGTAATAATCCTTCGAAACCTTCAGCGTATCAATGCACCACGTTTCCTGTAAACAGATCACATTCGCTCCTAGAGTGGATAAAAACTCAAACTTATCTGGGCTACTGTGAATCCCTGCGGCGTTCCAGGAAATAATATTTAAAGGGGTGTTAAAGATGCTGAAACAATCTTGGATCATCTTTAGATTTAGTAGATAAGGCACTATGCAGCCAGTTCCACCGATTATTGTCCTCTACCAGAGAGGAGTTCAAAATCAGCGGGAGTGGCTTCACTTGTGAAACCGAGCGTTTTCCCTTGGATACCCAAATCTTCAGGTCTCTAAGAGGAGAGGCTACCCCATTTTGGTCCTCCCTTCTGGACACCTCCCTAAGAGACGGGTTGGTATTACCACGGTTAAAGATCGGAAGAATATCAATGCCAATACGCTGGAAGTTCTCAGCTTGCTGTAGTATCAGATTCACAATAATAGGGGAATAAAATTTCACCCTTATACTCGTTACCTTGACTTCACCAAACAGGGAGACTAACTCAATATCCCTAGTTTGGATATGCTGGAGACTATTAATCTCACTAAAACGCTTAAGTAGCCAAGCTCTATTTAAGGGCAAGTCAACGTCGAATAAAGGTAAGAAGTCCAACACTAACGTTTCTACTGGGGCATTTAAAGTAGTTAAAGGATAATCCGGAAAATGGCGATCTCCATTCTCAGGTACTACTCGGAAAGGGGGAGCCAAGGGATTAAGGGACCCAGATGGATTTTGAATTAAAGCTCCAGTCACTAAAGGAAAAGAAAGTCCGGTAGGAGAGCCCACCCTTTGTGGAACCGAATCCAAAATCGTTGGGGGACACAGTTCACTTTCTACCCTAAAAAAGGTACTAATGGGTAGGTTCCGTTCAATATCCATAACTACCTTTCCAGATATAGAAGAAGGCTCCAGATCAATCACTTCATTCTCCAGTGCAGACACAGAATTTTGAAAAATTATCCGACGCTGCCTTTTCTTCCTATATTTACGAGTTGGTTTCCTTTTATTCCCCTTATTGGTTCTAGATTTCCCATTTTTTCTAGATTTCCCATTTTTTGCCTTTACCTCATCTTTATCATCGATAAATTCTTTTTTATTTTCAGACACGAAGATGGGAAAAAGGTCCTGAACCACTTTAGGGTCAGAAATGGATTTATCTTCCTCCATTATCTCAAGAACTGAGTTATTTATACAGTTTGGCACTGCAGTTAAGGGAAGAACTGCAGTATGTGGTATCAAAGCCGATGTCCCAGCTTTCGTGTCAGAATCCACAGAAGCCACATTAGTTCCCCCCCTTGGCCGACTATAATCAGACGTGGGGGGTACACTCCTTAAATCCAATGGCTTTTGTAACAATGACTTCAGTATTTGGGTAACGGATTACAAAATGCAGTCCGAATTACCAACAAATTTCCCCAAAAGAGATAAAATAGAGGCTAATAGTTGTTCCAAGGCAATCATGGATTCAGAAATGGGTTTTTCGCATGCCTCAGACGGACGACAGATGCCAGATAGATTAAGGCCCGGGGTCCCCGAAGCAACTAATAAATCGGACATATCCTGATCATTCAAAGAGGGGGTACTACTATACAACATTAACCCAGATGGGGTAGCTCCCCCTGAGGATTTAGTGGGGGCCGGTAGCTGCATTTTCGCTATATCTACATACCGGCCACAAAGTTCATGATCAATACATAGGGCAGACAAATCTTCATCCAACCTATCCTTCAGCGGGGTTCGAGGTATAGATGGAAGATTTGGAGATTCCCTCACCTGTGTTAAAGTAGTGTTTTTGTTTTCCCCATTCCCTTCAGGGAGAACAGGGAAAGAAAACACCACTGGCACCGGATGTAGTGGTGCAGGCTGAGAGCCGGCGGGCGGTAAGTGAGTGAAAGGTTGCATATGGACCTCATGGGCCAAAGCGCTTGGGGCTTTTTTAGAAGATAAATTAGCGTTCTTCGGGGAGGGCAAATCCCACAGCTCATACAACTGGCATTGACCCTTAAGGGGGGGATTGTTTACCGATTTATTTCTCAAGCGCTTAATTTCATTATTTGCACTAGGCAAACCACCCACTTCCCTACCCGAACGCAATTTCTTAAACATCTTTATACACAAAATTTGTCCACAAATTGATATTTTAACGAATATTTTCCTCCGGATGAGGGAACACAAGAATAATACAATATACCACAATAATAAAACCAATCATAAAAACCAGTCCTGGAGATGCAGCAGAGGCAGCCCGAGAATAAAGCCCGAGGAAGTAGCCAGTCAATTTAGATGAATGATTCCTTCCGCCGACAGTCAGGCGTACTGTCCAATAGAGGATGTAGGATAACACTTGAATCTAATAACAACAATCAAACGATGAAAATAACCGGGCCCAGCCCAGCCTACCTCGGCCACTGAGGGCCACAGAGGGCCCGCCCTTTGCCCGGGCTTAGCTCCGCGCTTTGCTCCGCGCGCGTCCCGCTAGCGCGTCAGTAGCGGCGACTAAATACCGGGAGGGGCGGGAAGAGGACCAGCTGCGGCGAGTTGAGCAGCGCTGCGCCTGCTGGTCCTCGCAGTCCCGACAGTTGATGGCCAGTGGCAGGTCCCCCTGCAGTAAATTCGGCGTAGGTGTAGATGCGGTGACCACGAGCGGCGCCCGCGGAGCGGGGGCCGCGAGGCGTGGGTCGAGAAGGCAGCCAAGTGTCAGGCAGCAAAATGGCAAGGAGCAGACACCCCAGCAGCGTTTCCACCAGCAGCCAGGTAAGCGAAAGAAAACACCACGCAGAGTTTCCCCAGCCCGCAGTTTTCAAGATCAAGCGGAAGGGGCGGGAAGAGGACCAGCTGCGGCGAGTTGAGCAGCGCTGCGCCTGCTGGTCCTCGCAGTCCCGACAGTTGATGGCCAGTGGCAGGTCCCCCTGCAGTAAATCCGGCGTAGGTGTAGATGCGGTGACCACGAGCGGCGCCCGCGGAGCGGGGGCCGCGAGGCGTGGGTCGAGAAGGCAGCCAAGTGTCAGGCAGCAAAATGGCAAGGAGCAGACACCCAGCAGCGTTTCCACCAGCAGCCAGGTAAGCGAAAGAAAACACCACGCAGAGTTTCCCCAGCCCGCAGTTTTCAAGATCAAGCGGGAGGGGCGGGAAGAGGACCAGCTGCGGCGAGTTGAGCAGCGCTGCGCCTGCTGGTCCTCGCAGTCCCGACAGTTGATGGCCAGTGGCAGGTCCCCCTGCAGTAAATCCGGCGTAGGTGTAGATGCGGTGACCACGAGTGGCGCCCGCAGAGCGGGGGCCGCGAGGCGTGGGTCGAGAAGGCAGCCAAGTGTCAGGCAGCAAAATGGCAAGGAGCAGACACCCCAGCAGCGTTTCCACCAGCAGCCAGGTAAGCGAAAGAAAACACCACGCAGAGTTTCCCCAGCCTGCAGTTTTCAAGATCAAGCGGGAGGGGCGGGAAGAGGACCAGCTGCGGCGAGTTGAGCAGCGCTGCGCCTGCTGGTCCTCGCAGTCCCGACAGTTGATGGCCAGTGGCAGGTCCCCCTGCAGTAAATCCGGCGTAGGTGTAGATGCGGTGACCACGAGCGGCGCCCGCGGAGCGGGGGCCGCGAGGCGTGGGTCGAGAAGGCAGCCAAGTGTCAGGCAGCAAAATGGCAAGGAGCAGACACCCCAGCAGCGTTTCCACCAGCAGCCAGGTAAGCGAAAGAAAACACCACGCAGAGTTTCCCCAGCCCGCAGTTTTCAAGATCAAGCGGGAGGGGCGGGAAGAGGACCAGCTGTGGCGAGTTGAGCAGCGCTGCGCCTGCTGGTCCTCGCAGTCCAGACAGTTGATGGCCAGTGGCAGGTCCCCCTGCAGTAAATCCGGCGTAGGTGTAGATGCGGTGACCACGAGCGGCGCCCGCGGAGCGGGGGCCGCGAGGCGTGGGTCGAGAAGGCAGCCAAGTGTCAGGCAGCAAAATGGCAAGGAGCAGACACCCCAGCAGCGTTTCCACCAGCAGCCAGGTAAGCGAAAGAAAACACCACGCAGAGTTTCCCCAGCCCGCAGTTTTCAAGATCAAGCGGAAGGGGCGGGAAGAGGACCAGCTGCGGCGAGTTGAGCAGCGCTGCGCCTGCTGGTCCTCGCAGTCCCGACAGTTGATGGCCCGTGGCAGGTCCCCCTGCAGTAAATTCGGCGTAGGTGTAGATGCGGTGACCAAGAGCGGCGCCCGCGGAGCGGGGGCCGCGAGGCGTGGGTCGAGAAGGCAGCCAAGTGTCAGGCAGCAAAATGGCAAGGAGCAGACACCCCAGCAGCGTTTCCACCAGCAGCCAGGTAAGCGAAAGAAAACACCACGCAGAGTTTCCCCAGCCCGCAGTTTTCAAGATCAAGCGGAAGGGGCGGGAAGAGGACCAGCTGCGGCGAGTTGAGCAGCGCTGCGCCTGCTGGTCCTCGCAGTCCCGACAGTTGATGGCCAGTGGCAGGTCCCCCTGCAGTAAATCCGGCGTAGGTGTAGATGCGGTGACCACGAGCGGCGCCCGCGGAGCGGGGGCCGCGAGGCGTGGGTCGAGAAGGCAGCCAAGTGTCAGGCAGCAAAATGGCAAGGAGCAGACACCCCAGCAGCGTTTCCACCAGCAGCCAGGTAAGCGAAAGAAAACACCGTCTGGCGGTAGTTGTGAAGGCATGTAAGAATGTCTTGTGGAGTTTTGGGCGACTGGGATGGGCAACCCGCTCTATGTGTACGATCGAGAGTGACCTAGTTGCCCTCCAACACAGGGACAATCTGACGGAAGAGTCGCAGGACAAAGTCCTCCAAGTGGCCTGCATCCACCTGTAGTGGAACGATCATAATTCTAAAATCGGATCTCCAGGACCTGTTTTCCAGCTGGGCATGACCGGGCTATCCTCTTCTACATCTTGGGCCTGGCCCAACCCCATCAACGAACTATACAGCGAGGCTGAGTCTAGGGGTGGTTCTGCACGCTTGAAGGGAGTTTTTGAAAGGAGATCTTTGATAAAGGGGTCTTTTTGGTCCTCATATTCGCCATTTTGTCATCCCCACGCAGAGTCAGTTGGGCTCACTCCTTGTCGTGCGGTCAGTATACACTCTGCTGGTGGACTGTTCAGCCTTCCCCTGAGGCTGTGTGGGAGAGGGTTGAGAGCGGAAACTGATGCGGTCCTGAGGAGGCCCTCCAGGAGACCCAAGCAATAGAATGCTTCCTCTGCGTCCCAGGCACGGAATCCTTGTTCAAAGTACCCTGACTGCCAATATGAGCACAGTAGGGGGCAGTATGAACTCCGCAGGTGCCAGCAAGTCTGCAGTTATGGCTGCAAAGGGTCCTCTATGCCTCCCACTGACCTTTTCCGCTTCAGGTGTGCAGGGGGTCCACACTCACAAATTAATGCCAGTGAAGGTGCTTCGGGAGTGACTCTGCATCTCCGCCCCACCACCGTGGCTCCTTACCATTGTGAGGTTGCTTTCAACATCCAAATCCGTTGGTTTTGATCGGGGGCTTCCAGCCCCTGCCATTCTGTATGGGCAGCAATGGCACTCTTTGTTTGCCATCACCACCAACCTGGATTCTGTTCCCAGGCCACAGCCTCTCTGTTGCAAGAGGGACAGACACCTAGGAGCGCAATCCTCCAGCTGCAGCTAGTGTGGACTCAGGGTGTAGCCGGTGGGATTTTCTGCACCCGGGTGGCAACGTTTATCTCTGGTCTGTAAGGGTCTTGGTGCTCACCACAGAAGAGGCCATGAGCCGAACCTGTATTATCTTGCTAGTGACACCCTGACAACAATGCCATTAGTGAACTAACAGGCAAGCCAGTTGTCACTTCGAACCCTATGGGTGGCCTAGATTGTTATTATCCACGGGCCACATTATAGGTTATTAAATCAAACACAATATAACGTTTTGTACAGTGCATATCCTGAACACATGTATTTCAAGGTGCTCTTACAAGTGAAATGAAGAAAAGAGAGAAAAAGTGAATTAAAACAATTACGTAGGACTGCACAATTTGATCAAGTGAGAAAGCCGGGATTGACCGTAGGTTTTTTGCTTTCACATTGCACAATTCTATTTCATTACAATTCAATCTTGAAGTTACTTCTTTTTTTACACTTGTCTCTTCCGAGGTAGTGATAGCAAGTGGGGAAGGCTAGTAGAGGAATAGTGATTCAGATACAGCCTAACTCAGTATTGTCGATGACTGTTCTAGAGACTACGGGATTCATTTAAAGGGCAGTTTGGAATAAAATCCTCAAAATAACTCCCTGGCTAACTGACGACACCATGTACATGCTTCCCTTCCTCAACACCCATCATACTCTTCTGGCATCAAAGCTGCCCTCGGGCACCCTAAAGACCATATTTTGTGGCCAATGTTGTGGCAAAATGTTTGTGAGTACCCATGTTCTAACATGCGTGCCTCGGCAGAGGCTCAGGTAAGGAGCAAAAATTTGCTTTTAAAAATGATATGATACTACAATGTTTATATACTGAGAGGTTATTCAACAAGGTTTATGAGGCTCAAATGTTTTTACTTATTGTATGAAAGTAGGATCTGCTTTCATGGTTACCCCCACTTATTGATTGGTGTCAGTATGTGTTTGGCTAGTCAGACTGGGATCCTGCCAATCAGTACCAACCTGAGTCACTGTGCTTTCCCCCTAAATTTGACCATGGTGAGTACTTCTGCACATCCACAATTGGCTAGAAGTGTACCCTTGTAAGCCCCTGGTATCTGGTACTAAGGTACACAAGACATAGGTACACCAGGGGGCAACCATAGCTGCAGCATGTATTGTGCCAATCAAGAGAGACCACTTAAACTGTGACTACAGGCCTGCCCTCCTTGCATACTCCAGTGTGAACCAGTTCAGGGGAGCCATGGGATCCCGCTTTGGTGCGAAACTGAATAAAGGACATGAGAGTTAGAACTGAGCAGTGGACCTGAACACAGCTACAACACTTGCACCATAATTTTCCTTTCGGTCAAAGTAAAGAGTGGATAATATTCTATATCCTGTGTGCACTACTCTGTATGCACCTTCAGCCCACAAACTGCTCCCCACATTGGGGGAAAATTCATACAAATACAAAGACCAGAGATGCACCTCATATAAATGAGATAACAATGTTAACAAATGAATGTTTCCTAATAAATAACTAACAATAATTCTCAAGTGATCCAGTGATATTCTTCATTTATTATTGCTTCATATAAAATTTCATTAAAAAACAGCCAGCTGCTGTTTAATGAACTTTTATATGAAGCAATAATAAATAAAGAATATCACTGGATCACACGAGAATTATTGTTAGTTATTTATTATGAAACATTCATGTGTTAACATTGTTCTCCCATTTATATGTGGTACAACTCTGGTCTTTGTATTTGAAATGATATGGGAGTATCCTCCCCTCTGTCCAGCCCCTCCTCTAGGAGGGACCCTTGAGTTGTTCCAACCCCTTCTCTTAAGGTACTTAAGGACTTACCTTTGAGTGGGTCCCCAGATTCATTCTGGGACAAGACTCAAGACTGCAACCATATCACTCTTAGTCCGTCTGGACACTTGGACTTTGCTGGACTTTACCTGGAACTGAGATTGCATCAAGGCAGACTCCTGCTGCTCCTGGTCTCACTGCTCTGCAAGTCTTCTTCGTTGTCTGTGTCTGTGATTTTTCCAGGATCTTCAACGGACCTGTGGGCATCAAGGACACCCAAAATAATCTGCCTTGGAGTGAAGGAGTCACTTCCACAGACTTCAAAAGTCTCAGCAACACATGTGGTGGTTTTGCAACTCCCTCGAGGCCAGACCTGTCCTCTCTGCAATATTGAGGCCAGTATCCTTCGTTAGAACAGCTGGGACGGAACCCCTGTTCACTGCATCGACTTGCCGTTGCCAAGGCTTGATGGCTCTGCACTCCAGAGTTCTTCAGGCTACTAGAAGCTCCAGCCTCCAGCATCTCCCTCTGTCAAGTACAGCATCCTCACCGCATCCTCTACACCGTGGGCCTTTTTTTTGGTGAGCTGCTTGAGGTCCTCTTACGACTCCTGTGCCTTTGGCCTGTGTTCCTCTTCAGGGTATTCTTCTGCTCCAGTGGGCCCCTCTGCTTGCTCAGGGGGCCCTCTGACTCTCCTGTTTGTGGTTAGTCCCTTGGACCTTGCTGGTCCCAACTTTGCTCCTTCTTTGCTCTCTATGGCAGTTGCAGCTACCCAGGCTTGTTGGTGCCCCCGCCGGACACCAACCCTCTGGTCCTCGACTTCTGATGTTGGAAATCTCTTGCATGGCTCCTGGTCTTCCTCAGCATCACCTGGTCCTTACATCTGCAGCGACAAGGTCACTGTCAACACTTCTGAACTGTCCGAATCGGTGGGCATTGCTCTTCCCTGCCTCCTGGTCACCTCAGAGTGGCATATGCTCTGTCCCCTCTGCTTACAGGTTCTCCTCTTTAAGAATACACCCTTGGATTCCACCAGGCTCTTGCACAGTGTTGTCCAGCAACACCTTCTCTGAAGTCCTCCATTGTGGTCTACAGCGACTTCTGACATCAATTCGCACCTACGCACATGGCTTCCCTTGTGGAGATATCCTGGTTCCTGGGGTTTCCACGGGTGCGGTGACTCTTTAACCTACTGTCTTCCAAGGGGTTTCTTCAGGGTCGACTGGGAAGGGTCCTTCTTAAAACCTGCAACGGGACTTTCCTGTTGACTTCTATTAGTAACGCTGCTGAGTTTCCTCTCTGCACACAGCATCCGTGGGGTTCCTGGGTACTTACCTTGGGTGGTTCTTCATGTCACCAGCTAATCTAAGTCTCCTGGTCTAAGTTCTGACTTTGGTCACATTTCGCATTCCACTTTTTTAGTGTATGGTTTGGTCTCCCCTGGGGACCAATGTATTTTGTGCTTCCTTACTATATTGCAATGGAAGAAATGTTGTGTTTTTGTGTTGATATCTCCAGGTAGAAGATATACCAATGTATTAGTGAGTATTGTGTAATAAAAAGACATATTTTTATCCACACATTGTGTGGTTATTTTTCCTTTAACCTACACTACATGATTAAACTGGTAAAACAAGCTGCTTAACACTCCTTCAAGATAAGCCTGAAGGCTGCTTTCCACAGCTACCACTTTGAGAGCTTTCTGTGGTTATCAAAGACCACTAAAATCACCATAAGGGTTGCCTGGATTAGTGCAAGGTGCATCACTTAAATAAGTGAGCACCATATACTTACTCAGCCTCCTACACTTACTATCTTTGAAAACATTTATTTCAAAATAGCACATTAGAGAGCACTGCTTCGCTGCTTTTATAAAGGGCAACGATCTATCAACAAAATCAATAGGCTATCTTGAGATTGCTACTAAGTCAGCATCTTTTTAAATCAAAATTGACCAAGGTAGAGAACTGTATTTAGACTGACCTAATCCACATTATGCAGGAACACTTTGCCTCAAGTTTAGGCTGGCAACATTACCACAGAATGTTTGATACTGAAATGGAAAGTAAAAATTTTAAATTATTTCTTATGTGATGGAAAGAGCATAGAAAATTAAGTTTATTTGGACGTATTACAGTGATTTACAGTGTGCATTCATAAAACACAGTTTTGTATGAATACAGCATAAAACATAATAACGATGCCATAATTATCTGTAAAGCTTGCTCTATTGTAAACACAAATAGCAGCGTAAATATATTCTTTATAAGGGTCAGAAATAAAGATTCTGGGGCTTATTTACAAGCCCATTGCACCACTGGTGAGTCACTTTTTTTGATGCACTGGTGTTGCACAGTGCAGACCCATATCTATGAGGCCACTTAAAGCCACTTAACGTGGCTTTTTATAGCCCCATAGACATGGAGTAAGGCAAAGCAGAGCAAGTCACTGAGTTGCCTTACTCTGCATCAAAGAGGCATTCCATGGGCGTTGCGGTGGGTGTTCCCATGCAACGGCCATTGATTTTCATGGATTCCCAGATTTACAAGGACTTGTAAACTTGGGAAAGCATCAGCCTATGCCTCCCCAGTGGAGGCTTAACGAGGAGAAATAACTTTATTTCTTCTCATTTCTTCTTCTTTCTGTGTGTGCTGCATCCTGCAGCACAAATAGAAGGAGAAAAATGCCTACATTGATTGTTTTTGTGCAGGAATAATTCATACAACACTGACACCTTTGCACCATGGTGCCCGGTAACCTGTGTTGGTGCAAGGCAGCCAAAAAGGCACCAGCGCAGTGAGAAATGACAGGAATGCGCTGTATATCATAAATACGATACATTCCTGTACTGCCCTTTTAATGCCTGGCAAAGTGATTTACTATGCTGCTCTGCATCAAAAACTTGTAAATGAGTCCACCTGTGTTTTATAAGCTGTAAATTAGGGGGTTCGTTTACTAGTTTTTGACTCAGGGCACTGCAGCTGCGCTACACTGCCCTGCGTCAGAAGAAAAGAGCAGGAAAGCACCTTATCTATGAGATACAGCTCATTCCTGTCCTCATCCACTGCAATGGCACACAATTGGCTGCCTTGCGCCAATGCAGGCACTCTTGCTTCATGATGCAAGGGTGTCTGTGTTGTAGGAATTCTTTTTTTTGTGCTTGAAGGGACACCTGCCTGCACAAAAACAATCAATGGAGGTGTTTTCCTCTTTCCATGTGTGCTGCAGTTACTTCTCCTCCTCACGCCTCCACTAGTGAGGCGTAGGCTTTTGATGCATTCCCAGGTTTACAAGTCCTTTTAAATCTGGGAATGCATCAAAATGCATGGGTACTGCGTGGGAACACCCCCCGCAACGCCCATGGAACTCCTCTTTAACGCAAAGTAAGGCAATGCAGTGACTTGCGCTGCTTTGCATTACTCCATATCTACGAGGCCTTGAAAAGCCATGCAAAGTGGCTTTGTGTGGCCTCATAGACATGGGTCTGCACTCTGCACCACCGGTGCATCAAAAAAAGTAACACACAGACGACGAATGGGCTTGTAAATAAGCCCTAGGTTTTGTTCAATTGTGTTTGCATTGGGTATTAATTTCTATAATCATAATCTCATTATTTTACAGGATCTTAAAATCAGTGATCTATTATTCTCTACGGATATGTATTTCTTTTAATCTTCTTTATAGTTGGCTTTAGATTTGTACATGCATCGATTAATTTAACTCGCTTAAAAATGGGAGTTTGCATTTTTAAGGTCAACTGAAGCAGTGTTTTAAAAGAATAGATATTTCATTTTGAAATGTTTGTTGTGGATGCTTAAAATGACGTATTGTAATTTTTATGGAATAAAAAATTCCATTTGAAACTAATGGTCCAATTTATTCTCTCTGTTTTGGATTTTCTCTGCCTCTGCTTTATTTCAGGAAGGCTAGAAAATGATGACACCGTTTCTGAAGAGCTTATTCTAGGTGTTTGTGCATATACCTTACTCACATGAGCTGGACGTTCTAGATGCTGCAAGTGACATTGGTCACTTCACAGCCCCTGATTATGAGTTTTGCTGAGTAGTATTCATGGATGGGATACCGCCCCACTAGGTCATAAGAGGCCCAGAGTTACCGGACCTGGGTTCTCCACGTGCAGGAAAATGTAGGGCCTCATTTACAGGCTCTTGTGCCTCCAGTGCGTCACATTTTTAGATGCACCGGTGGAGCAGTTTGCCTGCCCATATTTACAAGGCCACGTGAAGTCACCCTGCGTGACATTTCATAGCCTTGTCAATATGGACCCCTGTCATGCAATGCTCTGAGTGAAAGGGGCATTCACTGGGTGTTGCTATGAGTGATCCCACGCAACATCCATGGAACCTGACGCATTCCCAGATTTACAAAGTTTCATCAACTGGGAATAGGTCAGAATACAGTTGCGCAAAGAGGAGACATTCTTTTATTTATCCTCCTTGTTTCCTGCCTTCTTGCACAACAAAAATCATCCCTGCAACGCGGGCATCCTTGCACCATGGTGCAAGGGTGTCTGTGTTGGTGCACGGCTGCTGTGTGTGCGCCAACTCAGGGTAGGAGTACAGGAATGTGCCTTATCTTGTGGATAAAGAAGAGCAAAAAACAGTATCCCAACAGGTAACGTTTAGTAGACAATTACATACGTAAGTGGAAAGCATTACACGAACAGAAATAAAGGAGACGGTTACTCAATTGGTTTTGTGTCGTTATTCATCTTATATTTGAAAGGAATTGTTAAGCAGGGTCATATTCATACAGTTGAGGCAGCACTGTATTAGACAAATCATACGACAACCAAAATTATACTTGGTGCTCAATGGTGTACAAGTGTAAAATGGCGACGCAAGTGGTAGGGTAAACAGCGTGAACGGCGCAAAGTGAACATGAGTGCAAGTATCATACAGTGGGTGGCTGGGTGAAGGGAACAAATCAAGTGACTTAAGTGTTCAATTCACAATGAAGCAACAGCCACAGTAGAAAATGCGCCAATGAATGTGCTGTATAGTCGACGCCGTTTCGATCCTCAATGGTTTGGGATCGTCTTCAGGACATGGTTGTCTGTAAGTTGCAGTGCTGCGGGGCAAAAAGGACAAGTAAGGGGAGTGAATGGGACGGAGATTCGCGGCCTGGCATGGGGTGTGTGGGAGGCGAGGATGCGTGAAACAGGTGGGAGGCATGCTAAGGGATGCTCTAGAGAGGGGGGGGCGCGGTGCTGGGCGTTTAAAATACCAGAGGTCTGTAGGGTCTGATGTAGTGATTGAGCGATTAGACAGGTCTGGTGGTGTGACAGAGAGCGCGCGAAAGTAGGCTGGAAGGAGAAGGGATGGTGAGAAAAACAGTAGGAGGAGGTATGGGGTGTGAGAGAATTGGTCGATGGTAAAATGGCAAAGCCCGGTGTGGCGGATGTTCAGGTGACTGGGTAAAGCTGGATCAAAATTGGCAAATACACAGGTCACAAGGGTACCTTGGTGGAAGTAGTATGAGGATCAGAGATGTAATATCCTTTGAGAATGGCAAGCGCGTAGGCGTCTTGTCCGCACAGGCTGGAAGGAAAGAGGTGGATTAGGTTAGGCGCGTGGTCGCGGCAAGCGGGGGAAGAGCAAGTTGGTAGAAGCGTGAATAATACCTAGGAGGTACGGGGATCGAGGATCAACGATGTGGGTGTTCAAGGAGGTGGGCGAGCTTGCGTCTTCTAAAAAATCGTAAAAAAAGGGGGTGGGGAAGGTCTCAATAAAAGGCAACATAAAAGTAGGAAATTACGGGGGGAAAGAAAAATAGGGCAGGCAAATTACTCACTTGTGTCAGCTGACATGGAGCGCCGCGATCAGGCGTCTCAGGCAATCTGAACAATCACGGTGTAAATGTCAGCAGCAGGACCTACGAGAGGGGTGGGGGAGTCTGGTTAAGAATGGGGGTCCTGGGGGGGGCGGCCGACCAAAGGGAGGCCTGCCCCGCCCGGGGGAATTTGGGGGCCGGGGAAAGGGGGGGGGTGGAGCTGGCGCCGCCCGGGGACGGGTTTGTGTTTTCTGGTAGTTTTTGTGCTAGGGGCGGGGCTTGGTTGGGCTCCTTTTGGGCTGGGGGTTTGGTATCCGGCCGGCCACGCGGCAGAGACACCATTTTAAGTGTGGTGTCTCGGCCACCGGGCGGGGGGTGGCGGATGGAAATTTTTTCGGATGGACATTTTGATTATTTGGCATTGGAAGTAGAATTACAGAAACTTTAGGCACCCCCACCAGGCGAAAGGGGAAAAAAATAACAGAGACCACGATGCGCGCCTTGGACGGTGGGAAAAACTCTACGGATTATCCATCCGGACCCCGACCAAAGAGGGACGTTGAAAAAGCTCAGTTGACGCACCCATCGGATCAAACGAAAGAGGTCAGAATGGGGGTCCTGGGGGGGGCGGCCGGCCAAAGGGAGGCCTGCCCCGCCCGGGGGACTTTGGGAACGAGAAATTCCCGGCAGGCTGGACATTTCGCTGGTGCAGGGACGGGCCACGGCAGGAGGTCTGCTGGACACGTCGCTGGATGTTGGTGGAGCTCGGGAGAGCAGCATGCGGCTCCACGCGGCCGAGCGGATGGGCCGGCTCTGCCTGGTGCGGGCGGTCGGGCTCCCACGTGGGACTAGGTGAGTCCCAGCTGCCCCTACCCGAAGGGACTCTACGGCCGCCGGGGTTTTTGTTTCGGGGCAGGGGAGTAAAGACTGCTGGACTTCTTGGGGGGTGGTAATGTTGGGAGGGTACGCTGGGGGTATGGACTTCTGGGTGGTGTAGGGGGATGGGGGGGCGGGAAGAGACGGGAGGAATGGGCGTTACGGTACCTGTGACATGATCAGTTACGATGCGTATGTGTCCTGCGTAATCGCCAGTGGCTGAGGTTAATTCGAGTATTCCATTCCTCAATTTTTGTGCTGTTCCTCATTACTACGCATGGCCAGTGAATACACCGGCCCCTCTCTGTTAACAATACTGGAAATTGTCAGATTAAAACTCCTACCAGCGTTGCGCTATGGAAATTGGTTTTCAAGGGCAATGCACAGACCTTGGCTTCAGCAGGTATGAAGCAACTTCACTAGGTATGCTTTTAGCCTTCCTCATTTGATAGTGCAAGCCCATATTAAGCTATGTTTGGGCAGGATAAATCAGCTATGTACTGGAAGAACTTCAATGATAAGATGTGGGTACAGGAACAAACCACCTCGCCCAGTGTCAGCAAAGTTTATTTTATATGGATGTTACGTTGCATTTTAAATTGCTATTACAATGAGCCTTTGGAATAATTTTATAGCTGTACACAGACTGCATTTTGCACTTAGTAAAGGCGGTAGTGTAAACCAGTGTTAATCTAGGGGGGAGCCAGTCAGGATACGGTGAAAAATGACTTTGGAGTGTCAGCAAGGTTTATTGTCTATGGATGTTACGTTGAATTTTAAATTGCTATTGAACTGAGCCCTTGGAATGATTTTATAGCTGTACACAGACTGCATTTTGCACTTAGTAAAGGCAGTAGTGCAAACCAGTGTTAATCTAGGGGAGAGCCAGTCAGGTTACAGTTAAAAAAGGGCTTTGGAGGTATTTCGTTGCCAGAACCGGTAGCTATTATATACTTGCTTTTAAATACCATGCACTTTGCACTATGGTCTACTACGGCGTTTAAAAGACTACCTAAAGGGTGACTTAAAAGTATGTTAAGAGGAAGGTCAGGCCTGGAAATAGGGTTATTTTGCCAGGCCAGGAAGCCATTTTATACCTGCACACTCAGGATGCATTGCCACCCTGGAGACGTGTTTAAACCTACTATTTTAGTGGCTGGCGCAAGGAGTGCTGCAGCCCACTAGTAGCATTAATTTGCAGGCCTTAGTTACAGGTAGGTCTATATACTAGGGATCTAAAAAGGGAATTAAATGTGCCAATTGGGTGAATTCCAAGTTTACATGGTTTAAAGGGGAAGCTCAAGCATTTTACCACTGGCTAACAAAAACAGGTTCAGTAAAGGACGGCAAAAATCTGGGGGGATACCACACAGAAATTGGTAGTTTCCAACACGGAATTATCAGATCTCTGGGGAAGATTTATGAGAATTCATGGGTTTAGCTAGTCCTTTTGGTGGGAAAACCTGGGAAATAATCATGCATAGGCAACTTTAGACAGATATAAATTTGAGGTGATTCAGGATTATTCAACCCCTAAGGGCCCTGTAGGACTTGCCCCTTTTTTAGTGAAAGTTCTCTGAATGTTTTGCTGTCCCCGTGGACCATTTTCCTGACATGGAGTTGCCGACCTCGATGCTTGGGTACTTTGCCGCTGCTGATCAGTGTCGGAGTACAAGTTTTCCCTATGTAAAGTGTAATGGTAATTGGATGGCCATGTTTGGGATGTTTGCCTTACTAGTAAAGGCCCTTGTGATGTGCACTGGGTGTGCCAGGGCTAGTAATTCAAGGGTGCGTGGAGACGGGAACTCAAGGCTGCAGTGTAGGACCTGCGCACAGTTTGCTAATTTAGCATGTGTTCCTGACAAGTGCAACCACTTGTCAGGCCGGACTTTCCCTTTTTCCATCCACATTGGGCACCCCTATGGTAGGTCCCGGGTGATCCCTGTGCGGGGTGGAGGGTAGGTAAAGGGAAGGACATGTGCTAAGGTGTGTGTAATGTCCGGACAGTGAAAAAACACTCCATTTGGTTTTCACTGCTGAAAGGCCATTCTGCCTATAGGATGGAATGGGGGAGGCTGGGTTGAGGTCTTGCCCCAGGGAGGGGTGAGGTGTCTCCTAGCTCTCTGAATGGAAAGAAATCTTACCTCTGCAGCAGTACACTGTTTTTTGACGTAACTTTTATTTGTTTGCAGTTATATATGGTAAAACTCTAAGTGCTTTCCCTGAGCATCAACAAGACATATTCATTTACATTTGGTGGGCACTGGCGATTCATTGATTTGCTCAGAAACACTGTACCTTGGGCTGATGCTGAGACTCAAACCTGCTTCCTGAGCTCCGAAGTTGGTAGCTCTCTAGCCATTACGCCACAACCACTCGCACAAGAACCAACGCATTTTCAATAGTATATACAACGAAGACATGGTGTTATGTATGCATGTAGTATATTTATCTTATCCAACTAACAACTTTTGACAAAGCCAATAGTCATGGCTGGTTGTAGGTGTAAGGTTACTTGTATGATATAAGCGGAGGCCATAACAGAGGCAGTAACATACCAGTTAAGCTGAGCACATATTGGTATTTCTAAGGGGGGGCCAAGTGCAGGGGTAGATTGTCCAGAGTGTCTGGGAGGGCTATGGCGTCTTGGAGGACTACACGTTGCTTGGGGCGGCCTGGGTGAAGGTCTGGGGGGGGGGCTGGAGTTGTATGTAGGGACACGGGGTGCAATGATAGGGAAGTCGTTCGGGCCTCCTTCGGGCTCCGGTGCAGCGTTGTCGGTAACCTGGGGTTCTGTAAGGGGTGGAGTCTACCCGTCTTGCAGGGTCGGGGGGTTTTGGCAGAGCGAACTGGATCCTTTTCTTGCCGTCATGGTGCACATGGGGCGTTGTTAGGTGCTGACTACATTTTGGGGGTGTCGGACTGGGGCAGGTTTGGGGGGCTCGAGCGGACGGTGCGGGCGTATAGGCGGGAACAGGGAAAGCGTCTCGGTTAGGCCGCGGGCATTTCGAGGGCATTTGGGGGTCGTGCGTGGGTGAGAGGTACGTTCTTTGCAGTGGGCTTTTTCCTGGCGGACAGGCTCTGGGGGTGACGCACTGTGTGGAGGACTTCTCCCTGGGCGCCAGAGAGGAAGCACGGTCCCATGGCGGTGTGGTCATTCTCCGTAGTGAGCTCGACTCCATGGTCAGGGAGCACGCCCGCCGGAGGACTGGGGGGTCGCAACGCGCGGTGGGGACGGACGCAGCCATGTCGGGGGCGGCGGGGTATGGTGGGTGACGGGGGTGTTGGGGGCACTGCGGCAGGGGTTTTTTCCTGGCGGACGGGCTCCGGTGTGGGATGCACCATCCGGAGGGCTTCTCTCTGGTGGGACGGCCGGGTTCGGCGGACTGCCTGCAGGCGCTGGGCGGCTTCCCAGGCCTTGTGTTGACAGGTGGGGGCCCTGGGCGCCAGAGAGAGGGCACGGCCCGTTTCAGTGCGGTCATACTTCGTAGGGAGCCCGATTCCGCGGCCTGGAAGCACGCCCCGGGGGTGACGTTGACTGAGGGCATGGCCCTATACATTTAGTGATGGAGGGCATGGCCCTATGCATTGGTGACGGAGGGCATGGCCCTATGCATTGGTGACGGAGGGCATGGCCCTATACCTTGGTGACAGAGGGCATGGCCCTATAAGTTGGTGACGGAGGGCATGGCCCTATACGCTGGTGACAGAGGGCATGGCCCTATACATTGGTGACGGAGGACATGGCCCTATGCATTGGTGACGGAGGGCATGGCCCAATGCATTGGGGACGGAGGGCATGGCCCTATACATTGGTGACAGAGGGCATGGCCCTATACGTTGGTGATGGAGGGCATGGCCCTATACGCTGGTGACGGAGGGCATGGCCCTATACATTGGTGACGGAGGGCATGGCCCTATACGTGGTGACGGAGGGCATGGCCTTATACGTGGTGATGGAGGGCATGGCCCTATACATTGGGACGGAGGGCATGGCCTTATGGTTAAGGGGGAGGACCTGCCGGCGGTACGCAGGCATTGACCTGACAGCACGGTGTTGAGAGGGGGTCCGCGGCACGCCATATGGTTGTGGGTGTGGTCCTTCCGGCTGGGTCATGCGGCACGTCCCGGGTTTAAGCGATGGGGAGTCCTGGGGGGGGGTCGAGGACCGTTAGCACGTCCCTCGAGTGGCGGTTCTTCCTAATATATGGGGGAAGAGTAGGAAATCTGTTTGGATTATCGGGGGTAGGTCAAGCACAATAAAGTATTTAGCCAGGTGGAGAGGCAAATTGACGTTATGCTAATTGTTACCGTTTGTGGATTGTGGGAATCAGTTAGGGGAGGGGGTGGGGGTGAGTCAGGAAATTACATATTTATGAGGTTTAGATTGTGCGGCGCAGGCCAAGGATGTTATTGTGTAGGATGCACCTGCTTCCAATAAAGCGGCCTTTTTCACACCTACATTGAGTCTCGGGTCGGTGCTTTTCTCCCCCCCCTCCCTTTCCCCAATGGGCCCCAATGGGGGTCCTGGGGGGGGCGGCTGACCAAAGGGAGGCCTGCCCCGCCCGGGGGAATTTGGGGGCCGGGGAAAGGGGGGGGGTGGAGCTGGCGCCGCCCGGGGACGGGTTTGTGTTTTCTGGTAGTTTTTGGGCTGGGGGCGGGGCTTGGTTGGGCTCCTTTTGGGCTGGGGGTTTGGTATCCGGCCGGCCACGCGGCAGAGACACCATTTTAAGTGTGGTGTCTCGGCCGCCGGGCGGGCGGTGGCGGTTGGAAATTTTTTCCCCTCCCTCCCTCCCTGGGTCATGTTATAGGGGGGGGGCCCCCAAGGGCAGGTGTTCCCCTTTTTCGGGGGAGTTTCCTTTTCGGGGGAGTTTTGGGGTGCCGGGGGATTTTGGGCGATGTTTTGTTGGAGGCTGGTGCAAAGGGGGTTTTATGATTGGGTGGGGGGTTTCGCATGTCGCTGGAGCAGGTGTGGGGTGCATTCTGCATGTAGGGGCGGTTCTTCCTAATATATGGGGGAAGAGTAGGAAATCTGTTTGGATTATCGGGGGGTAGGTCAAGCACAATAAAGTATTTAGCCAGGTGGAGAGGCAAATTGACGTTATGCTAATTGTTACTGTTTGTGGATTGTGGGAATCAGTTAGGGGAGGGGGTGGGGGTGAGTCAGGAAATTACATATTTATGAGGTTTAGATTGTGCGGCGCAGGCCAAGGATGTTATTGTGTAGGATGCACCTGCTTCCAATAAAGCGGCCTTTTTCACACCTACATTGAGTCTCGGGTCGGTGCTTTTCTCCCCCCCCTCCCTTTCCCCAATGGGCCCCAAAGGAGCAAGGGATCAGGGGTCTGAGGCAAGACCCGGGGTTCGGGTAAACAGAGTGTTTACCTGTATTAATCGTGGTCGCTGTAGGGTTGAATCTCCTGGGCGTACTCAGCAGCGAGGACGATCTGCGAAGGGGGTGTGTGAGGCACCCTGGTAATCACATATATTGTACAGATAGCGGCAACCGCCTGTCATTTAATTGGAGGCTGCAGGAACAACAGCGTGACGATTACCAATTGGAATAAAAGAAAATAAAAAGCATGACAGCTTAAATACTTAGAATTAACATAACGACGTACACTCCACGGGATATATTGTGGTATCAAGGAGTGTCAGAGTAAGCCCAAGTGTGAAAGGTCCTAAGAGGTGGAAGGGGGTTCAGCTGGAGGTGGAATGCAGGGTATAGAGGGACCCGTACATAAGGGTGAATCAATGGATAAGTGTGGGCAGAGCGGTGGATTATGTAATAACAGTACTGTTCCACTCGTCAATGGTGTTTAATCCATGATGGACAAAGTCACAAAAAGTAATCGATTTACACCACTCAGCTCTGTTCAGGAGTGCTTTGATGTCACCTCCACGGGGGGGGGGTGTTGGTTTTTCAATTACTTGCCATCTGAGTCGAGGTGTTTCTTTTCAAGGAAGTGACTGACCAATGGAGCTGTCACCACTTTGCAGTTGATTCTGTTCTTATGCTGTATGATGCGTTGTTTAATCATTTGGGTGGTTTGCCCAATGTATGTGAGGTCACATGGGCATTTGATGGCATAGATTACATTCTGGGATCTACAGTTCGTGTGGTTTTTCAGTTTGTACGTGCGACCCTTGTCAGTGAATTCTTTGGTGTTACATGTGAGATCGCAAACACTACAATTCTGACATTTATAATGACCGATGACAGGATCAAGTCCCCAGGCTGCGGTTATGGTATGTCGGTCTGCGGAAGGTTGGGGCCAGGTGATGGCATGCACGAGGTGGCTAGCAATGTTTCTCCCGCGTTGGTACGAGAAGGCTGGGTCATTTGAGAATTGTTCATATGGGCGAAGTATGGACAGTCTTTCTTAATGATTTTGTTGATTTGATTGCTGTCGGGACTGAACTTTGAGACAAATGGAATTCTTGTCATAGGTTTCTTCGGTTGTGGAGTGAGAAGGTGGTCACGGTGGCAATGGATCACTGAAATTATATCGACCACAAAAATATCGAGATACAAAAATATCGAGGTTAAAATATCGACTGGCTATCTTCAAACAGGTAAGTACTAAAATATCAACTCAAAAATATCGAGTTACAAAAATATAGACTGTCAAAATATCGTTTTTTATAAATGTCTTTAAATTAAGTTAAAACTAATATAATAATAAATATATTTAATATAAACTTAGTTACAATTATTAAATAAATGTAATATTAATAAATAATTAATGTAAATTAAAAGAAAATATAACAAAAATAATACATATATATATATATATATAAAATCATAATATTAAATAACCATATATAATATTTTTACCGAAGCATAGCAAAATGGTTAAAATTTATCGTAACAACTCTAGTAAGTTCAACAGTAGCAAAAGCGTTGGATAGCATAGGGGTAAAATTTACTATTCCCACTCCAGTGGGTGCAACAGTAGGGAAAGTGTTGGATTGCGTAGGGGTAAAAATTACTATTCCCACTCCAGTGGGTGCAACAGTAGGGAAAGGGCTGGATAGCGTAGGGGTTAAAATTACTATTCCCACTCCAGTGGGTGCAACAGTAGGGAAAACGTTGGATACCGTAGGGGTAAAAATTACTATTCCCACTCCAAAGAGTGCAACAGTAGGGAAAGCGCTGGATAGTGTAGGGGTTAAAATTACTATTCCCACTCCAGTGGGTGCCACAGTAGGGAAAGCGCTGGATAGCGTAGGGGTTAAAATTACTATTCCCACTCCAGTGGGTGCAACAGTAGGGAAAGCGCTGGATAGCGTAGGGGTTAAAATTACTATTCCCACTCCAGTGGGTGCCACAGTATGTAAAGCGCTGGATAGCGTAGGGGTTAAAATTACTATTCCCACTCCAGTGGCTGCAACAGTAGGGAAAGCGCTGGATAGCGTAGGGGTTACAATTACTATTCCCACTCCAGTGGGTGCAACAGTAGGGAAAGCGCTGGATAGCTTAGGGGTAAATATTACTATTCCCACTCCAGTGGGTGCAACAGTAGGGAAAGCGTTGGATAGCGCAGGGGTTACAATTACTATTCCCACTCCAGTGAATGCAACAGTAGAAAAAGTAAAAACTTCAATAATAAATATAATTAATAGAAATATTATTACCAAGTAAATTTAATTTCCTATACCAATTACTTTTATTTACCAATTAAAATTTAATTAATGGACAATTATTAATTAATTAACAATTATTATTAATAAACATATTTAATTAATTATAATTAAATTACTTCCCACCCTATTCCCCTATAAACCCACAACCCACTACAGAAAATAATTTACTAAAAATTAATGATTTATCAAATAATCAATTATTATTAATTACCAATTATATTTTAATTAATTACCAATTAATTATTATTAAAAAATTATTATTAATTTACATAATTATTTAATTATAATTAAATTACTTCCCACCCTATTCCCCTATAAACCCACAACCCGCTACAGAAAATAATTTACTAAAAATTAATTCTTTATCAATTAATCAATTATTATTAATTACCAATTATATTTTAATTAATTACCAATTAATAATTAATTAACAATTCTTATTAATTTACATAATTAATTAATTATATTTAAATTACTTCCCACCCTATTCCCCTATAAACCCACAACCCGCTACAAAAAATAATTTACTAAAAATTAATTATTTATCAATTAATCAATTATTATTAATTACCAATTATATTTTAATTATTTACTAATTAATAATTAATTAACAATTATTATTAATTTACATAATTAATTATTTATATTTAAATTACTTCCCAGTCCCACCCTATTCCCCTCTAAACCCACAACCCGCTACAGATTTATATTACACAATTATTACAAATTATTAAAAACGTACCTTATTTTCGATTTTTTTTGGGTCTATATTCTATCTAGTCGATATTATGTCTAGTCTATATTTTTGATTCGATATTTTGGCTATTAATATCGATATAACTCGATATTTTTGTAGTCTATATTATGTCTGGTCGATATTTTGTCTAGTCTATATTTTTAACTCGATATTATGTCCAGTCGATATTTTGGAATCGATATTATGTCTGTTTACCGGTGGCAATACCACGCTCTTTTTCTTGCTCTTGTGACAAGTCGGCGGGTATATCCACGGTGGACCAGTTTGTTGGTTAAGATTTCGGCTTCCCAGAAATAGTCCGTACGCCATTTGCAGTTGCGTCTGATGCATAAGTATTGTCCATAGGGAAGTCCATCTCGTAGGCCCCGTGGGTGGTAGCTTGAATAATGGAGAAGCGTATTCTTCTCTGTGGGCTTACGATAGAAGATGGTTCCCAATTTACCCTCTTCGGTATGGATGGTGACATCTAGAAAGGGGAGGTCGTTGGTTGTACTCTCGCTAGTGAATCTCAGATGTTCTTGTGCTTGGTTAAGCCAGTCAATAAAGGGTTACAGTGTTGCCGGGGTACCATTCCAAATGAGCAAGATATCGTCAATGTATAGACACCAGAGATTTATGTGGGAGAAATGCGGGTTAGTGGGGGTGAGAATTAATGTGTGTTCCAGATTGTGCAAAAACAGCATGGCAAAGTTAGGAGCGAAACAAGCGCCCATTGAGACTCCTTTGATTTGGAGGTAGTAGTGGTCACGATAGAGGAAGTAGTTGTTTTGTAGGGCTATGCGTAGCAGATCCATAATAAACTCGGTGGGTATTTGGGTGGGTTGTGGTCTTGTGTGAAGTAGTGTTTTGATGACTTGCAGTCCTTCATCATGCAGAATGTTGGTGTAGAGGGATTCGATATCCATACTGACCAATAGTTGGGTAGTAATGTCGAACTGTTTGTCTTCTATTGTATTTATCAGATCCATGGTGTCACGGATATATGTATCGGTGATAGGGACAAATTCCTTAATGATTGAGTCAATGTATTTCCCCAAAGGTTCTAGGATGGATCCGCAACCAGAAACAATTGGGCGTCCTGGGGGATTGACACTGTCCTTGTGGATTTTGGGTAGGACATATAAGACTGGAGTCCGAGGGCTAGGGTTATTCAAGAATTCAAACTCTTTTTTGGTG
This sequence comes from Lissotriton helveticus, assembly GCF_964261635.1. Lineage (NCBI taxonomy): Eukaryota > Metazoa > Chordata > Amphibia > Caudata > Salamandridae > Lissotriton > Lissotriton helveticus. Next base: position 319,034,200 of record NC_136068.1, read on the forward strand.
ATGATATTCAAGTCTCTGTCATTGGTGGTGTTGTTTAGTATTTTGGATCTTATGTCATCCAATGGATCCTTGGAGAGGGAACAATAGTGGTGATGGTTGGCCAACTGGTGCTGTATTTCTTGGTCATATTTATTGATTCCCATTATTACAATACCGCCCCCATTGTCCGCTAGTTTGATGATGATTTCGGAATTATTTTTCAGGGACAATAGTGCTTGCTTCTGATTGAAGGGAAGATTGTAAGGAATGTAGTGGAATTGAGATTTGAGATTCATGACATCCCTCATCACCAGGCGTTCAAATGCTAGAATCTCTGGTGGCATGTGAAGGGGGGTTGAAGGTCGATGGTGGACAAAATGGTGACATCACTGTGTTTGGACAATCAGGTTTATCGGCAAAAAATTGTTTCAATATTATGCGTCTGAAAAATTTAAGTAAGTCGCTTTGAAGTTCCAGATAGTTTGTCCGTTCAGTTGGAACAAATGTGAGGCCTCGTGAAAGAAGGGTAGTTTCATCATAGCTCAAAACATGGTTTTACAAATTAAAAATGGGTATTGAGAGATCGGGTGTGGTCCTGAGGTCAGCGATGTTCACTGGGGGGGTCCCCTTTGGTAGTACAGGTTGCGTGTTTGCCGTTCGCCTGCAAATTGTGGTTGATATCGGTGGTTTCTGGCTGGGCGGTTTGGAGGTTGTGGCTGGCCTCGGCCGTGTCCTAAAAAAACAGGGGGAAGTAGTGGCTGTGGTCTGTTGGAGGATCCTGAGGCACTTGGACCGTTGCCGGAGTCTGAGTCTTCGATAGAAGTATTGGAAGAATCTGAAAAAGTGATTCTCTGGTTGTTACGAAAGCGTCCCCAATTGCGTGTCCATGGGGGAATATACGGGGTGTTGAAAAATTCGTCACTCAAGTAGGGGTAGGTATGTTCGACTTTGTAATACTTGATGTCTTTCTGTATATTATTAATTTTCTTGTTAAGTTCAAAAGTATTGAAGGTAGAGATGGTGGTATTGAGTTTGTCAAGGAGGTTCTTGGCGTCTGTTAAGGAAGAGTCAGCCAATATGAGTTTTTCAAGCTCTGCGATCTCCTCTAGTTCCAGTCGGCTGTGTTCTATGGCATTGTCTATTCCGAGAACCATCCAATGACGGGAACAGGTGGTTGCTAGGTGACTAAAGCTGGTTCTGAATGTGGGATCCGCCGTGAAGATAGCTGGGGATTTGCGGATTTGAAGGCCTACTGGGATCACCCTGGATCTCAGGTAGTCCGTTAGCATGCGTGCGTGGAGTTCTATTCTAATTCGTTTTTTCTTGAGTTTTTCTAGTTTACCTAGTAAGGCACGGGAGGTGTTGGGAGTGGTGAAAGAAGTTGGCAAGAAGGGAGGTCCAGAAAGAAGTGAGGGACCATCCATAAGGGACTGAATATATTCTTCTGAGTAAGTTAAGATCTCCTTAGACATCGTATGTATCCTAAAGAGTGTTACACAGATATGATCTATTGAATAGGATCCGAAAGTTGGTACCTGGGAGGTACGGACTCTCGCAGCTCAGCAGCTGCTCACAATCTAGTACAGTATCACAGGAGTGTAACCCATAGACCTGGTCAGGATCAGGGTAAGGAGGTAGAGCAAAAAACAGTATCCCAACAGGTAATGTTTGGTAGACAATTACATACGTATGTGGAAAGCATTACACGAACAGAAATAAAGGAGACGGTTACTCAATTGGTTTTGTGTTGTTATTCATCTTATATTTAAAAGGAATTGTTAAGCAGGGTCATATTCACACAGTTGAGACAGCACTGTATTGGACAAATCATATGACAACCAAAATTATACTTGGTGCTCAATGGTGTACAAGTGAAAAATGGTGATGCAAGAGGTAGGGTAAACAGCATGAACGGCGCAAAGTGAACGTGAGTGCAAGTATCATACAGTGGGTGGCTGGGTGAAGGGAACAAATCAAGTGACTTAAGTGCTCAATTCACAATTAAGCAACAGCCACAGTAGAAAATGCGCCAATGAATGTGCTGTATAGTCGACGGCGTTTCGATCCTCAATGGTTTGGGATCGTCTTCAGGACATGGTTGTCTGTAAGTTGCAGTGCTGCGGGGAGAAAAGGACAAGTAAGGGGAGTGAATGGGACAGAGATACGTGGCCTGGCGTGGGGTGTGTGGGAGGCGAGGATGCGTGAAACAGGTGGGAGGCATGCTAAGGGACGCTCTAGAGAGGGGGGGCGCGGTACTGGGCGTTTAAAATACCGGACGTCTGTAGGGTCTTATGTTGTGATTGAGCGATTAGACAGGTCTGGTGGTGTGACAGAGAGCGCGCGGTAGTAGGCTGGAAGGAGAAGGGATGGTGAGATAAACAGTAGGAGGAGAAATGGGGTATGAGAGAATTGGTCGATGGTAAAATGGCAAAGGCCGGTGTGGCCGATGTTCAGGTGACTGGGTAAGCTGGATCAAAATTGGCAAATACACAGGTCACAAGGGTACCTTGGTGGAAGTAGTATGAGGATCAGAGATGTTATATCCTTCGAGGAATGGCAAGCGCGTAGGCGTCTTGTCCGCTCAGGCTGGAAGGAAAGAGGTGGATTAGGTTAGGTGCGTGGTAGCGGCAAGCGGGGGAAGAGCAAGTTGGTAGAAGCGTGAATAATACCGAGGCGGTACGGGGATCGAGGATCAATGATGTGGGTCCTCAAGGAGGTGGGCGAGCTTTCGTCTTCTAAAAAATCCTAAAAAAAGGGGGTGGGAAGGTCTCAATAATAGGCAAAATAGAAGTAGGAAATTACGTGGGGTACGAAAAATATGGCAGGCAAATTACTCACATGTGTCAGCTGACACGGAGCGCCGCGACCAGGCGTCTCAGGCAATCTGAACAATCACGGTGTAAATGTCAGCAGCAGGACCTACGAGAGGGGTGGGGGAGTCTGGTTAAGAAAGGAACAAGGGATCAGGGGTCTGAGGCTAGACCAGGGGTTCGGGTTGACCTGTATTAATCGTGGTCGCTGTAGGATGAATCTCCTGGGCGTACTCGGCAGCGAGGACGATCTGCAAAGACTTCCGCATCTGGTGCGGGGATGCGAATGGGAGGGGCGGGTAATGACCAGTGACGGTGGGCGTGAGGGGGCGGGACAAGGAGGAGTGGGCAGGTACGGGGGTGTACAATGACGACACAAGGTTCGAGGGCAGGGTGAGTTGGGGCTCGATCTGGGAATGGTGAATGGAACTTTATTGATGCAAAGAGAAACATACAATAACGGTGGGGGCGAATTGAAACCTCAAGGAAAATTGTCCCGGGGTTTGCAGGGAGGTGAGAAAAAAAACAGGATATGAGATTGAATTAAAAGCACATTTCGATACAGGGGGTGTGTGAGGCAGCCTGGTAATCACATATATTGTACAGATAGCGGGAACCGCCTGTCATTTAATTGGAGGCTGCAGGAACAACAGCTTGACAATTACCAATTGGAATAAAAAAAAAGAAAAAACATGACAGCTTAAAAACTTAGAATTAACATATTGACGTACACTCCACTGGATATAATGTGGTATCAAGGAGTGTCAGAGTAAGCCCACGTGTGAAAGGTCCTGAGGGGTGGAAGGAGGTTCAGCTGGAGGTGGAATGCAGGGTATAGAGGGACCCGTACATACGGGTGAATCAATGGATATGTGTGGACAGAGCACAGATGTAGAGCGGTGGATTATGTAATAACAGTACTGTTCCACTCATCAATGGTGTTTAATCCATGATGGACAGAGTCGCAAAAAGCCATCCAATTACACTCAGCTCTGTTCAGGAGTGCTTTGATGTCGCCTCCACGGGGGGGGTGTTTTTCAATTACTTGCCATCTGAGTCGAGGTGTTTCTTTTCAAGGAAGTGACTGACCAATGGAGCTGTCACCACTTTGCAGTTGATTCTGCTCTTATGCTGTATGATGCGTTGTTTAATCATTTGGGTGATTTTCTTAATGTATGTGAGGTCACTTGGGCATTTGATGGCATAAATTACATTCTGGGATCTACAGTTCGTGTGGTTTTTCAGTTTGTACGTGCGACCCTTGTCAGTGAATTCTTTGGTGTTACATGTGAGATCGCAAACACTACAATTCTGGCCTTTATAATGACCGATGAGAGGATTAAGTCCCCAGGCTGCTGTTATGGTATGCGGTTGAGCGGAAGGTTGGGGCCAGGTGATGGCATGCAAGAGGTGGCTAGCAATGTTTCTCCCGCATTGGTACGAGAAGAGTGGGTCATTTGAGAATTGTTCATGTGGGCGAAGTATGGACCAGTTTTTCTTAATGATTTTGTTGATTTGATTGCTGTCGGGAATGAATTTTGAGACAAATGGAATTCTTGTCATAGGTTTCTTCGGTTGTGGAGTGAGAAGGTGGTCACGGTGGCAATACCACGCTCTTTTTCTTGCTCTTGTGACAAGTCGGGGGGTATATCCACGGAGGACCAGTTTGTTGGTTAAGATTTCGGCTTCCCGGAAATATCCTTACGCCATTTGCAGTTGCGTCTGATGCATAAGTATTGTCCATAGGGAAGTCCATCTCGTAGGCCCCGTGGGTGGTAGCTTGAATAATGGAGAAGCGTATTCTTCTCTGTGGGCTTACGATAGAGGATGGTTCCCAATTCACCCTCTTCGGTATGGATGGTGACATCTAGAAAGGGGAGGTCGTTGGTTGTACTCTCGCTAGTGAATCTCAGATGTTCTTGTGCTTGGTTAAGCCAGTCAATAAAGGGTTTCAGTGTTGCCGGGGTACCATTCCAAATGAGCAAAGATATCGTCAAAGTATAGACGCCAGAGATTTATGTGGGAGAAATGCGGGTTAGTGGGGGTGAGAATTAATGTGTGTTCCAGATTGTGCAAAAACAGTATGGCAAAGTTAGGAGCGAAACAAGCGCCCATTGAGACTCCTTTGATTTGGAGGTAGTAGTGGTCACGATACAGGAAGTAGTTGTTTTGTAGGGCTATGCGTAGCAGATCCATAATAAACTCGGAGGGTATTTGGGTGGGTTGTGGTCTTGTGTGAAGTAGTGTTTTGATGACTTGCAGTCCTTCATCATGCGGAATGTTGGTGTAGAGGGATTCGATATCCATACTGACCAATAGTTGGGTACTAATGTTGAACGGTTTATCTTCTATTGTATTTATAAGATCCATGGTGTCACGGATATATGTATCGGTGATAGGGACAAATTCCTTAATTATTGAGTCAATGTATTTCCCCAAAGGTTCTAGGATGGATTCTCAAACCAGAAACAATTGGGCGTCCTGGGGGATTGACACTGTCCTTGTGGATTTTGGGTAGGACATATATGACTGGAGTCCGAGGGCTAGGGTTATTCAAGAATTCAAACTCTTTTTTGGTGATGATATTCAAGTCTCTGTCATTGGTGGTGATGTTTAGTATTTTGGATCTTATGTCATCCAATGGATCCTTGGAGAGGGTACGATAGTGGCAATGGTTGGCCAACTGGTGCTGTATTTCTTGGTCATATTTATTGATTCCCATTATTACAATACCGCCCCCTTTGTCTGCTGGTTTGATGATGATTTCTGAATTATTTTTCAGGGACAATAGTGCTTGCTTCTCATTGAAGGGCAGATTGTAAGGAATGTAGTGGAATTGAGATTTGAGATTCATGACATCCCTCATCACCAGGCGTTCAAATTCTAGAATCTCTGGTGGCATGGCATGTGAAGGGGGATTGAAGGTCGATGGTGGACGAAATGGTGACATCACTGTGTTTGGACAATCAGGTTTATCTGAAAAAAACTGTTTCAATCTTATGCGTCTGAAAAATTTAAGTAAGTCGGTTTGAAGTTCCAGATAGTTCGTCCATTCAGTTGGAACAAATGTGAGGCCTCGTGAAAGAAGGGTAGTTTCATCATGGCTGAAAACATGGTCTGAGAAATTAAAAATGGGTATTGAGAGATCGGGTATGGTCCCGAGGTCAGCAATGTTCACTGGGGGGGTCCCCATTGGTAGTACCGGTTGCGTGTTTGGCGTTCGCCTGCAAATTGTGGTTGATATTGGCGGTTTCTGACTGGGCGGTTTGGAGGTTGTGCTGGCCGCGGCCACGGCCGTGTCCTAAAAAACCAGGGGGAGGTAGTGGCTGTGGTCTGTTGGAGGATCCTGAGGTACTTGGACCGTTGCCGGAGTCTGAGTCTTCAATAGAAGTATTGGAAGAATCTGAAAAAGTGATTCACTGGTTGATACGAAAGCGTCCCCAATTGCGTGTCCTTGGGGGAATATACGGGGTGTTGAAAAATTTGTCACTCAAGTAGAGGTAGGTATCTTCGACTTTGTAATACTTGATGTCTTTCTGTATTTTATTAATTTTCGTGTTAAGTTCAAAAGTATTGAAGGTAGAGATTGTGGTATTGATTTTGTCAAGGAGGTTCTTGGCGTTTGTTAAGGAAGAGTCAGCCAATCTGAGTTTTTCAAGCTCTGTGAGCTCCTCTAGTTCCAGTCGGCTGTGTTCTATGGCAGTGTCTATTCCGAGAATCTTGTGGATAAGGCACACTCCTGCCCTTTTATTTTGACGCACTGCAGCACAGCAGGAAGGCTTGCTGGGCTGCCATAGGTGAAAATATAGTAAATTAGTCCCTTAGAATTTACAGGCCAGAAAATCCACATGGTAACTCATTTGTCAGTCAGGCATTAATCCACATAGAATTGAGAATCAATCCTTATTTTGATCCTGAAAAACCAGGGCTGCATGTGTTTTCGTTTGTGATTACATAGTACCAGTAGAGTGTTTCCATACTGTGTTAGTGTTTACTGGTGTGGAATTTCCACCCCAACCCACAAGTACTGTGCAACTTGTGATCGAGCCCTTAACAGTGAGTTTTCAATAATACCTGACAGTAGGAAAGCAGTGCCAGTTAATACCTTACACTGCATGCAGGTAAACGTCTTTTAAGGAAAGGGCCTCTGCACAATCCCACAAAAAGCCTTAGTGCAGGCACAGGCAGTTCCAAAGTTCATTTGTGCTTAAACTCTCTTTGAAAGTTTGGTCCAGGGTTTTTCCAGTGTTTGCCATTGGTGCCTTTTAGGGAGTGTGCCTGGGAGCCTCCCAGAGACCTATTGCAGTGGCTCTGGTGGGTTATGGGGCTCCTTTACTTTAGCTCCATACCAATGTGCCTCAAGCAGCAGCGGCCAGCACGGATTAGAGATAGGGGGGCTGGAGGGCACAGAGGAACAGGTTTAAAACAAAAAAAATACCTGTTCGCCGGTTGCTCGCCACTTCTCTCCTCCACAGTCCTCCCTCGCCGGCCTTAACAGGAAACACACCCAGACTCCCAGCTGTGTTTTGGCACTCAGACCCTAAATAGGAGCCTGGGCATGTTCTCCACGCAGGCTGTAATGCAGCCTGCATGGAGAATATGTGAAGTGGGCAAGACTGGCCGGTTGGAGAGTGCCAGCCTAGCAGTCATTGCGCACTTAGGAGGGTGCTACTACTCCACCCCTTCCCCGCCACCTCACGCAAAGCTGCAGAAGTAGGAGAAAATAAAATGATAATAACACAAGTTATTATCATTTTATTTTCTCTTTATTTCACTGCTAAAAAGAAGTGGGGCAACTCTCCTCCGCCTAAGTGGAGGAGGCACCACTGGCCTCAAGTGAATTGTGTGGTTTTCACAATAGATTTCTAAACATGAACTAGAAATGCAAAGAGTGAAACAAAAGCTACTGCTGAAATTGTGCTCTGGAAGGAGCCAACAATCTGCAGACGTGATAGCAAGTACTTTTAAACTATACTGTGATTGCACATACTATGCCTAATATTGGGTCAATGGATGGGGCAATTACTTCAAAGAAGTCATTATACTTGTGCTGCTTAACCCAAACCTTTGCTTTAAGATTCCCTCTTGTATCCAAATACGGTGATCCGCATTCTCAATTTTTCTACAGTTTTATTTCACAATATTTAACGCATTAGCTATCGACCTACACATATATTACTGTGGTCATACTCTCAATTCAAAATTATCAATATCATAGTTATGACATACCTGTAGGTAGATGATTAGACAGCAATAATTTGACACAACAACTTATTGGGCCCGATTCACAGAACTAACCTAAGACAAAATCCTAAACTTACTACTTTTGGTATTCACAGAAGTTAGGATTTTGTCTTAAGTTTGTCTTAAGACAAACTTAAGACAGGCTTAAGACAGACTTAAGACAGACTTAAGACAAACTTAAGACAGACTAAAGACAGACTAAAGACAGACTTAAGTTGGGAATTTTTCTTAAATCTGTCTTAAGTCTGTCTAAAGTCTGTCTTAAGTTTGTCTTAAGTCTGTTTTAAGTCTGTCTTAAGTCAGACTGTCTTAAGTCTGTCTTAAGTTTGTCTTAAGACAAACTTAAGGCAAAATCTTAACTTCTGTGAATACCAAAAGTAGTAAGTTTAGGATTTTGTCTTAAGTTAGTTCTGTGAATCGGCCCCATAATCTTTCTGATGCCTTCTCATGGTTTTATTTGTTGGCGATTTGAGCAATGTGTGTAAATGTTGTCGTGTTGTCGCGTACGTTGGTATTCACTATGGCCGATTTGGGGGGAGGGTGGTTTCAATGTGGATTTTATAAATGCCTCATTATTGGCAATCAATGGCATGTTTTCTGTTGGTTCAAATAATTTGTGCTAATTGTGTGTGTGCTAAGTAACCTTACCTAGTTTTTGTAGCACTTGCTGTATAGTAAACCTGATACACCAATTTTGCATGCATTTATTGGTCTTCACATACTTTTGGACGCTGGCCGTGTGCTGGCTCTGTCTGTAAATGCTTTCAGCTGCTATGTTTAGTTTAGAAATCACTAGCAGAAAGGAAAAAGAACCTCGGGGAAGATTTACTCAAGTTTTGAGTCAGAGTGTGTCAATTCTGTTGTGCAGCCCTGATGCAAAATCATTTTTGTATTTACTAATCCATGAACAGCTGCTTTGCATGGTTGAATTCTGAATGAGTTCTATCGGAGGAGCACGGGCATGCCCATGAATCCACCATTGAATTTGGCGCATTCCCATATTTACTGGGAATGAGTAAAATGCTACGCCTTCCCCAGTTGAGCATAACAAGGAGACATATGTTTATTTCTCCTTGTGACTTCCTCTTTCTATTTGTGCTGCATTCTGCAGTACACATAAAAAGAGGAATATGCTTATAATTATTGTTTTTCCATAGTATAGTGTTCTTTCCTGCACAAAAAAATTTCTGCCCTTAAAGACACCCTTGCACATTGGTACAAGGGTACCTGCTTTAGCACTAGATAGCACACAGGGTACCATCAGTAGGAGGCCATATCTTGACCCCTTCCATGCTGATGACGAGCTCAGCTCGTCATCAGCGTTACCTACCGTGTGCTGATGACGAGCTGAGCTCGTCATGTAACGCGGTAATTTTCAAAATGCCGCATACCGCGGGAAAAGCGGCCACACGCATGCGGTTAATTGATATGGAAAATTTTTACTGTTTCTCTTTCATGCAACGAAAGTAGCAACTTTGCTTGTGTCCCTGTGTTGCCTGAAAAAATAGTAAATATTCCCTCATTGCCTACATAATCTGAAATAAGGATATAAGCATCGAATGAGAGCTTAAAAACTGAAAACAATTGAAACGACAGTCCGCATGTCAAGAAAGCAAGGTCAGTTTCACTGTGTTCGATTGCTCCAAACTGAGTTAATAATTGATAAGAGGTATGCAGCCTGTCCAAGTAGGGAGCCACACTCTAGTCAGGGTAGGTTTAGTACATGCTAGGGGGCTCATTTATGAAAAGTGTTGCATTGCTGGTTGAAAACAGTGATGTAACACCTTTCATTGCGACCTCCTTGCGATACCATGGATGCACCGCATTTCAACTCCATGTCGCAAGGATTGAACAGATATGCCAGGAATCCTGATGTATCTGTTGTCACAGAAATGACGAATTGCTGGAGTGTGTGAGAAAACAGACACAACTCCAGAAATGTGTCATTACACATGGGTCAAGTCCCATCTGAAAGGCCCTGTGTTAGTCCTTAAGCCTGCTTGAAGCAGGCATAAGGATTTGATGCAGTAAGGTCATAGAAGTGGCTCTACCATCTTTCTTTATGGGGGAACGCCCACCCTGTGCACATTATACCTGATGCAGGTATAATGTAGCGCAGGGCTTTACAAAGTGATGTATCTGCCTAGATGGGTGCAGTGTGGTGCATTTATTATGCTGCTGCAGCATCACAAAAAGTGACGCAACTGCGGCATAAGGCCTCCATAAACAATGCCTTAAAAGTTTACGTGTGCTCGCCCTCTGGTAGAGCAATCAGGTTAAACTAAAGAAGCAATGTCTAAAGTATTAGTGCACACTTACAGTAACACAGTGGACACACCACAAAAGTAATCCACACCAATTTAAAATCCATGATAGACTTGGCATCTTTCGGTGTAGTACCCCTGACTTTTTGCTTTCTGGTCTCCTGGTTTTTACTCTGTTTTTGCTGGTTTAGTTTCTCTAGGCACTTTCTCACTGCTGTTCAGTGTTAAAGTGCAAGTGCTCCTGTTGTAAATTGTTATTAAGGGTTGGTGTTTCCAGAATTAGCTGATTTGATTTACTATTCCGTCTCTAGTACAGTGTACTGTGTGTGCCCAGGGCCTATAAATCAAATGCTGCTAGTGGGCTTGAAGCACAGATTGTGCCACCCACACAAGCAGCCTGTAAATGTAACTCTGGCCTGCCATTGCAGAGCCTGTGTGCAGTCTGGTACTGCCATGTCGACTTGGCAAGTGCACCCACTTGCAAGGCCCTAAGCCTCCCTTTTCTTACATGTCATTCACCCCTAAGGTAGGCCCAAGGTACCCCTGTGGGCATGGTGCAGTGTATGTAAAAGGTAGGACATGCCCTGGTGTGTGTGGCATGTTCTGATAGTGAATTACTGCCAATTTCGTTTTTTACTATTGCAAGGCTACCTGTTCCCATGGGACAGAGTGGGGAGTTTGTTTATAACATCTTATAAGTATAAGTACCCCTGGGAACAAGGAAGAAAAATAAAGTTTAGTATGCCTGAACTAAGACTCTAAAGAACCATCTTTTAGTAGAGGTGATTTTTACATTTTATGTTTGAAAATACCACTTTTAGAAAGTAGGTATTTTCTTGCCTAGCCATCCAGTATGCCTCTTCTGGGTTGTGGATTGACTGTCTGGTATTGCGATGACAGGGGCTGGGGAGGAGCAGTGGCTCCAGGGAATCTAGATGGGTCAGGGATGGGCTGAATAGACCTGGGCTGCATTTGGAGTAGGGGGAGAAGATTTCCTTTTACCTGAATGGGGCTAGTCTGCCTCTGACAATGCTGTATCCACCTCCTGCCAGGAAACCGCACCAGAGAAGACAGAACTGGTTCTGGCTGGGCACAGACTTTATCATCCTGAGAGGACAATGGATTTTCGGCAATACCAAGTGGGGTCCAAACCCCTAAACTTTAGAACTCTTTTGGAACCAAGAAGACTGCCAGAAAAAAGAGCTGGAGAAGCTGTGAAGAGAGACTATCACTTTGCTGTGTGCTTTGCTGTGTTGGCCTGCAGTGACTGCTTCTGTCTTGGGCAGTGAAAGAACTGGACTGAACTTTCTGCAATTTCTTTTTGTGAGATTCTCCAAGGACTTGAGGTAGAGCCCCTGTTCAAGAAGTCTCAGGAACAGTAAACACTTCAAGTTCTTCTGCCATCAGCACTGGTGACTGCATTTTTTGTGCTGCAACCCAACGCTGTCACTTACACCGCTGGTGACTCCGTGTCCTGAAGGCACCGCAACCGGCACCGCTGTAATGCCACACTACAACCGTAGTCTCACCGACAACGCCACCTGATGCCGCCACTGAGCTGCTGCTTGCACCGTGACCTGTAGGCACCGCACTTCGCACTGCCTAGCTTCACGACGCTGCCTTGGTATCCCCAATGACGCCGCTCCACACCGTCCTCATCCTGCACCGCAGCATTGGCCTACCGACGCCGGCGCCATCGACTCCAGTTCGTCAGCCGACGACATCCCTTCAGCAACGACAATGCCACTGCTTGCACCGTGACCTGCCAGCACCGCGACGGGCATCGTATAACTACGGACCGCAGCCCTGCTCTCATCAATGCGGCTGGACGACCTTCACTGAGCCTCTGCCTGTATCGCAACCTGAGGGTCCTGCACGCCGCACCTCTGAACTGCGCATTGCAGCACCCGACACCTGCTGATGCAAGAGCTCCTGACTTCAACCGCGAGGAGTTCGATCTGTAACACGTGTGACTTCAAGGGCCCGACGACTCCTGCAGAGAACTCCGGAACCGACCCCTGCAGAGCTCAATGAAAGGTTGTCAACGCCCTGCACTTCTAAAGGTAATGTTTTGCGGGTTTTCCCGACACAGTAGCTGGTCCTCGATGGCACGATCAGCCAGAACTGTTTGGAATTTGTTGTTCACAACACCGTGATAGCCCCAGATGGAGCTATATAATTCAAGGAACTTTATTTTAAGTTTATTTTGATAACTGAAGATCTAAGTACTGCTTTGTGGATTTTTATCATTTTTTGGTCTTGTCTCAAGTATATAAAAATATTGGATATCTAAACTGGTGTGGTGTCCTTTTGTAGTGCTTTCACTGTGTTACTGTTGGTTATGTGCAAATGCTTTACACACTGCCTCTAAGATAAGTATGACTGCTCATGCAAAGCTACCAAAAGGGTGTGATGGGGTTATTTTAAGAGTGTAACTCCCTTATCCTGACTAGAAGGAAGGGTCCCTACTTGAACAAAGGTGAAAACCCTTGCCAACTAGAGACCCCTTTTTATAATAATCCAATAATATTTATCTAACAAAAATCAAACATACTCAACTCAGGATATGAATTTTTAAAGGTTAAATCAAAAATGCAGTGCTCAGGAGTCTATAACTCCCACTGGGGCTATCTGGTCGCACTTCAGTACCTTGGCAGCATGCAAAACCATGGACACGGCGTCGGAAACCAAAGACATGGCATTGCGCAGTGAAACTGCGGTGTTGCGGGTGCAGGTGATGCATCGGTGCCTAAAGGTGGTACAAGGTAATTGAAGCTTTAACATTCCAGGACGATGGGTTGCGCAGAGGAGATGATGCGTTGGTCACTGGTGTAAGACCTTGGTTCCTGAACGTGACTCAGCATTGAAGTGCCGTCAGTGTAGAGAGAGCAGAACGTTGATTCCTTGATATCAAAGTTAAACTGCTGGGCCCAAGGTGATGCGTTGATCGTAAGTTACATATGCACCGGGATGCGTCAAGAGGGGGCACACCACAGGTGTCGGTACAGTGGTGTTGAGATGCATGCTGCAGTGGTTCTTCTGAGGCACTGTGGCAAGGTCGGGGCTGCGTTAAAGTCGAAGTCATGGAGTCCCACACCCGGTGAGCGGTGTCCACAGCTTCAGTGCAAGGCAGTGGCCATGCTTCGTTCTCACAGAGAGGTGCCTGTTTTGACTTGGACTACGTTACCAAGGCATACATTTCTTAGTTGCAGCACCAGATTCACCTCCAAGGGCCCAGGACTGGATTTGGCCTCATGTGACAGGTCAGAACTCACAGCAGAGGAGCCCAAGTACTGGTTGGAAGATATTGGGTGAAGTGTTTGATGTCCTTGAGACTTCAGTAACATGAGGCATCCTCATTCAAGCCCTTGGAGAACCTTAGAAAGCAGGATTCAGAGAGTAAAGTCCAGTTCTCCCACTCCCAGGCAAGAAGCAGCAAGCAGCAGGCCAACACAATAAAGCAAGCAGCAAAATGGCAGTACCTCCTGGCAGCACAACAGCTCCTCTTCCTGGAAGAATGTCCTTAGTCCAGAAGGGTTATAAGTATATGGTGTCAGAGGTCCAGTACCTATACCCAGTTTAGCCTTTGAATTAGGGACACTGCAAAGAAAAGTCATTGTAGTGCACAAGAACCCTGCCATTCCTGGCCCTGACTACAGACACACTACAGGGGGATATGCAACTCCTCGGGTCAGGACCCGCACAGCCCTATTCAGGTGCAAGTGTTAACTCCTCCCACCAGTCTGGCTCAGGAAGACCCATCAGCCTGGTGATGGGCCTTAGGGATATGCCGGGCACTCCTGAGCCCCCTTTGTGTGCGACTGTCTAGAGAGAATACACAAAGCCCAACTGTCATCCAACGCAGACGTGTATTCTAGGGACAGGCAGAGGCACAGAATGGTTAAGTAAAAAAATGCCAAGTTTCTAAAAGTGGCATTTTCAGACCTGCAGTTTAAAAACCAACTTCACTAAAATATGTGTTTTTAAATTGTGAGTCCAGATACACCAAACTACAATTTTCCATCTGCTCCCAATTGAAAGTTACACTTGTACAGTGCTACAAGGCAACTCCAATGCGGGCCTATTGGAGAGATAGGCCTTGCTGTACTGAAAAACTAATTTAGCAGTTTTTCACTACCAGTACATGTAAAACTCAAAAGTACATGTCCTACCTTTTAACTACATTTCACCCCATGCCTTTGGGCCTATCTAGGACCTTCCTTAGGGCAACATTACATGTAATAAAAGGGAAGTTTTGGGCCTGGCAAGTAGGTGAACTTGCCAGGTTGACATGGCAGTCTAAAACTGTACACACAGGCTCTGCAGTGGCAGGCCTGAGACAGGTTTTCAATGGCTGCTGAAGGCACAACCAGTGGGGCAGGCGCGCAAGTAGCATTTGATTTACAGGTCCTGGGCATATGAACTGCACCGTACTAGGGACTTATTAGCAAATCAAATATGCCAATCATGGAGAAACCAATCATACCATGTTTTACAGGAGAGAGCATATGCGCTTTATCACTGATTAGCAGTGGTAAAGTGCCCAGAGTCCTAAAGCCAACAAAAACAAGGTCAGAAAATAGGCAGAAATTCTGGGAATAACCCTGCAAAAAGGGCCAGGATCGACCACAGTGCTTGTGTCATATGCATACATATGGTGTGCAATTTAAGTATGTAGATGTAGGTCAGAACTCAGATTGAATTACGCCTTTCTTTAGCAGGCTTCATGCGAAGCTCGATACCATGATAGATGTCATCTTAGTTCTTCCACACTGCTCATCAGTGCTTCATTTTTGCTGGTGGCTGTGAGAGGTGGACGCTGGCACACATTTTTGGCACCGGGACTTACTATAAATCATCCAAATATATCCCAGAGCAAGAGAAAGTCAGAAAAGTGAGCAAGAGAAAGGAAACAGTGGCAATGGAAACATTGGCAATGGCCTTTAGGAGTGAAATAAAGATACAGGAAGTGTGAACTAACAAACACCCACATGCATCATTGTAGGAATTTGCGATTCCTAAATTGCGAAAATTAAGGAATCGCAATTTAGGAATTGCAAAATCCTTTGCATCAAGAAATCACAAAAGTTTTTGCGATTCCTTAATTTTCTTTATTTGCGATTCCTTAATTGCGAATCGCAATTAAGGAATCGCATTACATTGATTCCTATGGGCCTAGAGGCCCATAGGAATCAATGGGAAGGCATTCTCATTTTGTGAATTTGCAATCAAGGAATCGCAAAATGAGAATGCAATTTCAAGGGTGCAGGGGGGGTCCAAAGGACCCCACACCCCTGCATCCCTGAAATGTCACGTAAGTACATTTTACTCACACACATGTCCCAAGGGCATGTGTGTGTGTAAAATATAAGTTTCAAAAATGAACTTTTGTGCATTTTTACAACTTTTCGCAAATTACCATGAAGGTTTACTTCATGGTAATTTTCCCCTTCCTAATTGCGAATTCGCAATTTACAAAAAAAATCATGCATAGCATTTAACAAATCGCTAAATTTGCGATTTCTTAAATGCTATAGCAATTTAAGAAATCGCAAAACATGGCGATTTCTGAAATTGCGAAAAATGAAAAAAAAATGATGCATCCCAAAAAAGGTTTTTGCATTCGCAAACGGCCGAATTTTGCGATTCGCACCGTTTGCGAATGCAAAGAAGCTTGATGCATGTGGGCACAAATGAAGAAAACGGTATAACATAAAATCAAAACCAAGCAGCCTTGGTATTCGTTAACTCGGGCAGGCAACAGCACCAGCGAAGAGCATCTAAAACAATCGTTTTAACTTGCAGCTATATTTTTACAAATTAAGTACTGCTGACATGATTTGCTCTAAAGTATCATGCTGCACGTGCTCAAATTGCATAAACAAAACTGGAAGCAGTTTTTAATTTAATAGACCCCATAACAAAGTCCACCCCTCCTGTCCTGTCGAGCCACGGAAGCATCTGTTGGCCGCGCACCAGTTTAACGTACACTTAATAGGAAGCTGTCTGCCAGACACAGTCGGGGTCAATATCAATGAATATTTAAGTAGTGGAATTTTTCGCTATTGCCCTGAACTTTACTTTCCTTAATTACTGTCATTAATAAAGAGCTGTCAGCATTAGCTAATGAGGAGATGGCCAACAACTTGGCTTCCTCTTTGCTCTTGTTTGCTCTCTTCTCTGACGCCTTCTCAGCAGGAAGAGATTTACAGTTTTCCGATCTCTGCTCATACAAGATCCGGATGAAGTGCTGAGGGTAAGTAGACATTGTGATATGGTTGGGTTTCAAAAGATGCATCAGGAGGTGCAAATGTGCAGAGGGTAAATACTCTTATTATGCCATGGAAGCGCTGTATCACAAAGTTTGCAGAAATGATAGATGATGGGGGAGAGGTATCAATATTACCCCCACCCGCAGTAGACTTCTAACAGGGCAGCCTTCTCTTTCTTTGTTCCGTAAGGCCCTAAAAACCTGGCTTTTCTCTGAGGTATATCTGTAAGGCTGACTGTGTGTTGGATGACTCGCGTTAGCGCCTTGATGCCCTTGGGCTAAGTTGCGCTTTATAAGATCCTATTCATTCATTCACTTCTCCATATCACCAACAGACATTGACATATGCCCTTATTTTCTATTTTTTTCCTGATTTGGGCAGCCATTTTAATTGGGCTGGGAACAGTAGTCCCCGCCTGTTTCAGGAGTACAACTTCCCCATACACAGCACACTGAGGAAGTGCCCCTTATGGTCGTTCCATCAGCTCAACCCGGGTGAAAAGCTCAGTTGGCGAGTGACCTGAAAATGAGGAATTACTGCTGGAAGCACCACTGTTCGTCCTAATACCCCATTGGCTAGTGGACTACTCCAGCACTGTTCCAAAGTACTCACCTCCAAAAGGGGGATATTGCTTTAGCACTGTGTGCTTTTGTCACCTCTAAGGGGAAGAAACTCAAAATGAATTTTGTTTATCTGCACCATATATACCAGTGTGACCCAAAACAAATGGTCTGCATCACTATTATACCCGTTTCAATCCCAGTTCTGGTACACATGATGGATAACTGGACCATAACATTAAGGCATTGCAACATTGGCCTAGATTGGCTTTCTGCATGCCATTACTGCCTACAGTTGCCCATCACCCAGACTGTAAGGGTTCTACCATCAGGACATCGGGCCTCTCTGGAAAATAACATACATTACTGTACTTCACCCTAATGATTTTTAGATTCACTGCACCTTCGTCTAATATAAATGCAAACCTAAATGATAGTCAACATGTGATTCCAATAAGTTCTTTTGGATGTATGTCCAGAAATTGATAATAAACTTCACCAAATACCAGCATGTAAGTCAAAGACTTCCATAGACTGAACTGTGGTTAGACTATGGCTCCCAGAATTGATACCTCTGAAGTATTTTGGAAGTGGCAGGCATGCAAAGATTTCCCTTTGATACCTCTGTGGCAGGCCCTCGTGGTGCCACAAAAGGAGACACAGAGGCACAGTTGTTTTTAGTATGCCAACTGATCTTGTGCATTTGGACCATCTTTATTTTTACCCTGATATTGTTCCCAGCCTCAGGGAGTAGATGTGTGTGATGACCTGCCAGCTGAGGAACATGTGGCTCGCTGGATCCTTCCCCAACCTCGACCGTGCATTTCAACAGTTCTGATGACCTTATTGGGGGTACTTTTAATATCACTGGTTCTCCAGGCAGAGTCTGTAGCCTTTGCGATGAGTGGAGGTTAGATCTTATATTGCAGCATCCTCTCCTGTGACCCGGTGATGCCTCTCGGCCTCTCCAGGGTGGTTAGGTTATTCCATGGTTGCTCAGTATCCTGGGACAGGGTTTGGAGTTAGCGAGCATGTTTGTGCTTGTACAGGGGCGTAACAGGGTCTCAAGGTCTCAACTATCAAGCTACATTAAGCTTGCAGATTAGATCATCACATCAACGTTCGATGTGATGTGTTCCTCACACCTGATGGCTGTGCTCGGGGTCTTTATGTCTATACACAGCTGTACCGCCCACCACTGGTTTGACATTGTTACAACAACCATGCATGAGACCCGCGGAATAGGCTAAGGACTTTCTCTATTGTTCCTAGGTCTTTCAATTTTAGTCGCAAAACCCCTACCAATGACTATAGGTGGGATGGTACGTGGCAATATCTGTGGAATGTTGGTTTAATTGAAAGTTCTATATGTAGTTCAGTGGGGGGAGCTTTCATAGTTTTGAAAGAGGTGGGGCTGCTAAATGTGTTGCAGGAACTCCTCAACCAAAAATTGGATAGGCTCAGTGTCTAAAGTAGATTAGTTCCAGCTCTTCTGCTGTGGTGTAGCTGAGTAGCATACCAGTCTCTGCTTTGGGACAAATATTTTTGTTGGTGTGTTGATCTTGCCATGAGTAATGTCTGTGATAAATGTATCCTTAAAGGAGATGTGTTAATTCCACCATTGGCAAAGATTTTGTTGTTAGCTTAGAATTGAGTTTCAGCATGTGAAACTGGCTTTAGTGCAGTATGTTTACTGAGACCGAAGAGTCAATGGAGGCAGTAATATTCAGCTGTGTATCTTCACCTTGCAGTCTGGTTTACGTAATTTCTTGTAAGTAGGAGACAAGGAAAAATTCCTCCATCAACATCTTCACCTTCAAGATCTGATTTATGGGGGACTTTGTCAGGATGGGGCACATTTTTAGGTCGATCCTAAGCTAGCACGCAAGCGCTGCTCTGACGATCTGTTGAAGGTAGAGTACGGAGGTGAAGCCCCACCCATATTTGTCATTGGCTTGTGTCTTTGTCCTTCCTAAATGCTGGCTTCTGATTCCTCAATAGGTTTGTTAGTACCGCCTTTTCTTTATTTGTAACCTCCCATGGCTACTGGCCCTTTTACTTCGGTTGTTGCACGGTAAGTGTTATTTAGACTGTGAGCACAATTTCTTTATGGAGTTTTTCTTACTGACGGCACAGCTCTTGACCAGAGACAGTGTGTGATGCTAGGCAAACCTCTTTTTTCTCTCTCTGCCTAAATGTGGGTGATGCGAATACCGCCCTGTCATATACACTCTTCATTGTGCTTCGCAGTCGGCACACGTGCCATTGAGGTTAAAACGCAAACATGCCACATGGCGCTCTGTATCACACTTGAAGCTCAGTGCATTAATTAGTACAAATGCAATTTAGTGACATTCGGCATACACACAAACAGGCTACTGTGTGTGTTTGATGCACAAACATTTAAGTATAATCAGCACACGGGCAGGATGGTGAAAGGTTCAGCATACTTTTGAACTTATTTCAAATTAGTGCACCTCAGTGTGCATACAGTTTAGTGGCTCTCACCTCAGACTATTCAGTGTGCCTCGGGTCAAAAGTAGGTAAATGAAACAAGGAAAGAATGAAAGAAGAAGACATTTGCGCATAGGGGGGGCGGATGAGAGGAGGCATTCTGGATAAAACAACACACAGCTCACAGTTCATTTTAACAAGTCCTGCAGTTCTGAAGTCGGCCGCTCCGCACATTAGCCTATCTCTCTCTTTCACTATGCTGCATGTCCTGGTGCTGCCAGTCAGGGTGTAGTGAGCACTGGCTAAGCTTTGCATAGTATAGAAGACGCACAGATAATAGCTAAAAGTATTCAGTAAACTCAAAATCAAACTATGCGATGTGGGCAAGCAAAAGCAACAGAAAGTTCGGGAAAGGCACTCCTATAAAAAATTAACTTTTCGATGTGTTCAAAGAAGCCAAATAAATATAAAAGCAAGCAGATTGCAGACAAAGCTGTAACGGACAAAAACATGCTGCTTTTGTATCAAAGATTTAGAGCTTACCTCACACGCAATAAACAAAGTAGTAAACAAAGCGCTGCACGGCATGTGTAACATATTTGAAAACAATGTCAGTGGTGAGAGGAGAAATGCGAGACACGGCCTGACGGGCATGAAAGTGAAAACAGTAATGCAGAGCTAAGAAGTGGCTTAACAATCAGAGCAGCCGAGTTTGAAGCTGGGGAACCAGGTTCGAGCCTGTGATTCTCTGCAAATCTGCCCGTGCCTTAAAAAATATATTTACTGTGTCCTTCTGTAATGCAACTTGTGCTCATGCAAAGCACTCTGATACCTTGGAGTCGAGTTCGCGCAATACAAATTAAGTTAAATTACAAGTCCCGGCACTTTACAGTCACAAATTAAGCAGGGGTAGCGCAAAGGGGGGCGGGGGAGAGGAGGCGGGGGAGAGCAAGGAAAGAATGAAAGAGGAAGACATCTGCGCAGAGGGGGGCGGGTGAGAGGAGGCATTCTGGATAAAACAACACACAGCTCACAGTTCGTTTTAACAAGTCCTGCAGTTCTGGAGTCGGCCGCTCCGCACATTAGCCTATCTCTCTCTTTCACTATGCTGCATGTCCTGGTGCTGCCAGTCAGAGTGTAGTGAGCACTGGCTAAGCTTTGCATAGTATAGAAGACGCACAGATAATAGCTAAAAGTATTCAGTAAACTCAAAATCAAACTATGCGATGTGGACAAACAAAAGCAACAGAAAGTTCGGGAAAGGCACTCCTATAAAAAATTAACTTTTCGATGTGTTCAAAGAAGCCAAATAAATATAAAAGCAAGCAGATTGCAGACAAAGCTGTAACGGACAAAAACATGCTGCTTTTGTATCAAAGATTTAGAGCTTACCTCACACGCAATAAACAAAGTAGTAAACAAAGCGCTGCACGGCATGTGTAACATATTTGAAAACAATGTCAGTGGTGAGAGGAGAAATGCGAGACACAGCCTGGCGGGCATGAAAGTGAAAACAGTAATGCAGAGCTAAGAAGTGGCTTAACAATCAGAGCAGCCGAGTTTGAAGCTGGGGAACCGGGTTCGAGCCTGTGATTCTCTGCAAATCTGCCGTGCCTTAAAAAATATATTTACTGTGTCCTTCTGTAATGCAACTTGTGCTCATGCAAAGCACTCTGATACCTTGGAGTCGAGTTCGCGCAATACAAATTAAGTTAAATTACAAGTCCCGGCACTTTACAGTCACAAATTAAGCAGGGGTAGCGCAAAGGGGGGCGGGGGAGAGGAGGCGGGGGAGAGCAAGGAAAGAATGAAAGAGGAAGACATCTGCGCAGAGGGGGGCGGGGGAGAGGAGGCATTCTGGATAAAACAACACACAGCTCACAGTTCGTTTTAACAAGTCCTGCAGTTCTGAAGTCGGCCGCTCCGCACATTAGCCTATCTCTCTCTTTCACTATGCTGCATGTCCTGGTGCTGCCAGTCAGAGTGTACTGAGCACTGGCTAAGCTTTGCATAGTATAGGAGACGCACAGATAATAGCTAAAATTATTCAGTAAACTCAACATCAAACTATGCAATGTGGGCAAGCAAAAGCAACAAAAAGTTCGGGAAAGGCACTCCTATGAAAAATTAACTTTGCAATGTGTTCAAAGAAGCCAAATAAATATAAAATCAAGCAGATTGCAGACAAAGCTGAAACGGACAGAAACATGCTGCTTTTGTATCAAAGATTTAGAGCTTACCTCACACGCAATAAACAAAGTAGTAAACAAAGCGCTGCACGGCATATGTAACATATTTGAAAACAATGTCACTGGTGAGAGGAGAAATGCGAGGCACGGCCTGGCGGTCGTGAAAGTGAAGACAGTAATGCAGAGCTAAGAAGTGGCTTAACAATCAGAGCAGCCGATTTTGAAGCTGGGGAACCAGGTTCGAGCCTGTGATTCTCTGCAAATCTGCCCGTGCCTTAAAAAATATATTTACTGTGTCCTTCTGTAATGCAACTTGTGCTCATGCAAAGCACTCTGATACCTTGGAGTCGAGTTCGCGCAATACAAATTATGTTAAATTACAAGTTCCGGCACTTTCCAGTCACAAATTAAGCAGGGATAGCGCAAAGGGGGGTGGGGGAGAGGAGGTGGGGGAGAGCAAGGAAAGAATGAAAGAAGAAGACATTTGCGCAGAGGGGGGCGGGAGAGAGGAAGCATTCTGGATAAAACAACACACAGCTCACAGTTTGTTTTAACAAGTCCTGCAGTTCTGAAGTCGGCCGCTCCGCACATTAGCCTATCTCTCTCTTTCACTAAGCTGCATGCCCTGGTGCTTCCAGTCAGGGTGTAGTGAGCACTGGCTAAGCTTTGCATAGTATAGAAGATGCACAGATAATAGCTAAAAGTATTCAGTAAACTCAAAATCAAACTATGCGATGTGGACAAACAAAAGCAACAGAAAGTTCGGGAAAGGCACTCCTATAAAAAATTAACTTTGCGATGTGTTCAAAGAAGCCAAATAAATATAAAAGCAAGCACATTGCAGACAAAGCTGTAACGGACAAAAACATGCTGCTTTTGTATCAATGATTTAGAGCTTACCTCACACGCAATAAACAAAGTAGTAAACAAAGCGCTGCACGGCATGTGTAACATATTTGAAAACAATGTCACTGGTGAGAGGAGAAATGCGAGACATGGCCTGGCGGCCGTGAAAGTGAAAACAGTAATGCAGAGCTAAGAAGTGGCTTAACAATCAGAGCAGCCGAGTTTGAAGCTGGGGAACCATGGTCCGAGCCTGTGATTCTCTGCAAATCTGCCCATGCCTTAAAAAATTATATATACTGTGTCCTTCTGTAATGCAACTTGCGCTCATGAAAGCACTCTGATACCTTGGAGTCGAGTTCGCGCAATACAAATTATGTTAAATTACAAGTCCCGGCCCTTTCCAGTCACAAATTAAGCCGGGGTAGCGCAAAGGGGGGCGGGGGAGAGGAGGCGGGGGAGAGCAAGGAAAGGGCTCTCCCCCGCAAAGACACACAGATAATAGCTAAAAGTATTCCGTAAACTCAAAATCAAACTATGCGATGTGGGCAAGCAAAAGCAACAGAAAGTTCGGGAAAGGCACTCCTATAAAAAATTAACTTTGCGATGTGTTCAAAGAAGCCAAATAAATATAAAATCAAGCAGATTGCAGACAAAGCTGAAACGGACAAAAACATGCTGCTTTTGTATCAAAGATTTAGAGCTTACCTCACACGCAATAAACAAAGTAGTAAACAAAGCGCTGCACGGCATGTGTAACATATTTGAAAACAATGTCACCGGTGAGAGGAGAAATGGGAGACACGGCCTGGCGGCCGTGAAAGTGAAAACAGTAATGCAGAGCTAAGGAGTGGAAGGCGCCCTCAACACAGCACATGTCTAAACAAGAACATCGCCGAAAGAAAAAAAAAGCGGCCGGGAAAGGATCACTTTGAAGTGGCCGTGAAAGTGAAAGCAATTAGGGGGAGGAGAATTAAGGCCAGCGCGCACTGCGCACGCTGGGGAAGCCTGTGGGAGGGAGGCTGATGGCTTTGATGTGGGGAAATACACGTGCTTGTGATCACGTGAACTGTTTGAAATCCGCCTGATGGTTTGAGAACTTATTTTGCCTACTATAATTCGCGACTATCCATTCCTAGCGGAATGGGATAGGCGAGACCTAAAAACACCTGCACTTTAGTGCATCACAAAACACATGCACATTTGTGCACTTAGGCCCATTCTTACATGATTGTACCTTAGGACACCTGGACACGGGTGAGGAACGCCGGTC
Source organism: Lissotriton helveticus (assembly GCF_964261635.1). Taxonomy (NCBI): domain Eukaryota; kingdom Metazoa; phylum Chordata; class Amphibia; order Caudata; family Salamandridae; genus Lissotriton; species Lissotriton helveticus. The sequence goes on from NC_136068.1 coordinate 319,058,088, forward strand.
CCTGCAGCCCTGCAGCACGAGGGGGGATGTGGGAGTGAGGGGACTTCCACAGGGCCGGCCCCCGTTCAGGCTACGCCATTGCATATCTGTGAGATCTTGGAACCTCGGGGCCCTCGTCACATACCGCAGTGGGTCCCCATCATTTTGTGATACACTGGATGAGCGATTATGCTGTTCTGTAAATATGAAAGTGAAGACGCCTCGGACAGTCACCTTTCAAATTACAGCAAACGAGCATGCCCACATCAAACACTCACAATGCACATTGTGTACAATGCTGAGTCATACCAGCTCTCTTGTACTCAATCATGAGCAATGTACACAAAATCATAAATATACAGCTATGTGTATTTTAGAAAACCGTCAATTAGATGATTCCCAACACACGTGAGTCATTAAAGATGTTTAAATGCACTCAGCAAACATGCATGTCAATACATTTACAAAACAAAACATGTATTTCCTTTCAACTGAGCAATTACATGACAAATCACTATCTAATATAAATACCTGCTTGAGTTTCCATTTGCATCACAACTTTCTTTTCATGATTGCAAGTGAGAGAGCGCAAACTGATATAAATATATGAGTACATCACACTTACCTATAGAGAGCATAATTCATGAAGAGAAATGCCATGAGTGCTAATAGTATTTGAAATTATATTCTAAATGTATAGCTAATATAGAGATTTAAGTAGAAGTGGAATTAATACAGAAATGTGTGACATTATATGATTTTAGTAGACGTGATTATTTTGAATCTATGTCGTGTAGCTGTTAACATATAAGATGGTCTGTGGTAAAACGCAGAACGTGGTAGGCCTCAGGGCCAGAGCTGGAGCTAAAAGGGAAGGTGTTTCTTTTCACGACACAGATTGTTTAACGTTTTTGGTCATTGCATTAATGGGCCATGATTTAGAGTAATGTTTTCTAAATAATAGAATAAGAGTTTTAACATGCTTTAAGTAAATGAAGAAATTGAATGCTATAATCATAATGTGAAATATTGTAGGCCTGAAATGTTTTAGCATTGATTTACACGTACATGTCTGGGCTGAGAAATGTTGCAAGCCTTTTTAGAAGTCTATGAGAGTTGGGTTCTTGGCGGCAGATATCTGTCTGCAACAGGAAAGGGGGGATCCAATTATAAGTGAATGAATAGAGGCCTGTTCAGTAGACGGCCCAGACATGGAGGAGGGTTCTGGAATGTTTAAGGGGTATCAGCGGGCCGGAGAAGAGACTGAGAAGCAAGGTCAACTCTAACGTCTGAGGCCCAATACAAAGCATCATGGAAAAAGCCTGAAGTTGCACCACGTGAGAGGCGTTTCGCAAGGGGCGTCTCAAATGTTGTTGACTATTTTGTATTAGGGACAGCACCCCTGGGTGGAGTTAGAGCAGAGACCTGAGGACCCTTTAGAGAGCGGATGGGTAGGCAGTGAGGGGTCATGACTGGAGAACTTTAGGTTTTCACCAAGAGACTTAGAGTGGGTGACTTCCCTTGGGGGTCATTCATTGCTGACACCTTTGTTAGGTTGGGATTTGGTTAAGTAGGGATACCATCTAGAACAGGGTAGGGACGCCTAACCTGTGTTTGTTTCCCTCCAACCTAAATGAAGGAGAGATATGCGTCTATGCTGATAGCTTTGCTATTTTTAGAACTTGTGTTAGTGATTTCTGTTGCTCGTCTGAGGGCTTTTCGAGAGCACATGTATGTAATTGGACCTGTGTATCTCGTGAATCTCATTCTGAGATGCTTGTATTTGCAGCTCATTATATCCTTACAATAAACTTTTGAAACCTAGAAGTTGTCCGTGATCTTTAAGAGTAGAGTCCTTTATTGGGTGAACTAACTTGCAGATAGGTGTACTGTTTCCTTCCAAGACAGGCAATAAAGGTTCAGTCGACCAGATCGAGGTTTGGATCAATAGATATAAGGTATCGATCAAAATCTCGCCCTTTCAGTTGGTAGCTATAGAGGATGGTTGCCTTCTTGAGGACGGTGACCTAGGCCAGGTTAGCTTACCCCAAGGCCCCTAGAAATCGATGATCGGAAGAACAGCCCGCAGATGAAGATCCGGATGACGTGAGACAGAAAAAGCAGCAGTATCGGTCGAGAGTGAGTATAAAGGGTTATGCGTGTTAGATTGCGGTGTTTTTGTATTGTGTCTATGTTGTAATGTCTGGCGGAGTTGAATGTTTGTAGAGTGACTGTGGAACAGGTTGTGAGCGCGCGCAACCGGTGGAAATCTTAAGTTCAAGGAGAGCTTAAGTGGTTCGGGTGTATCGGACACCCAGAGTAATTGTCAACTAGAGTGAAGGGGGTCATGAGGTACCATTGATCACCCGAGAGACCGAGATAGGGGGAACGTAAGAGTGAGTGCGTGAGTAACGGACGCTGGTCGGAAGTTACTGTGTGTGTAAGTAACCTATCAGAGAGACGATAGACATCTCGTCAGTTGTGTTGACAATTACAGATAGACTGTGGACGTACAGTCGAGAGAAGTGACCGCTTGGTCGGAAGTAGTCATTTTTCAGTGTATGAATGGGACGCATGCATAACCGGGAGACGAGTTGAGAAAGGAGGGGTGCTGCTGCGAAGCGGAGAAAAGAGACGTCAGGTGGTGTCGCGCAGTGATTGGCCAACAGGAGAAAGACCGCGCTGTGATAGGCCAAGCTAGCAAAGCCGCGACAGGATTGGTGGATTGTCATCAGGAAGTAAACAGAGTAGCGAGGCTGGATTTTGTGCGCATAATTATGAAGTGTTTTAAATGGTTGAAAGCGCTGTTTAAGAAAGAGAGGCGAGGATCGTATGAAGGGGAAGAAGCCCCGCCGGAGGGTACGCCAGCTCGTTATATGGCAGTAAATGTTGGGTTGCATACGATCCTTTGGATATCAGAGTGGAGTAAGATTACTGAAGGAAACGAGGAACTGACGTTCCCGAAGTACGGGACGTTCAGATTAGAGGTGTTACATCGATTGAAATCAGTCATGACCTCAAAGAGACCCTTGCCTAGACCAACCCAGTTTGAAGCCCTTGAAGCATGGCTTAGGGCAGCGCATGAAAGGAATATGAACAGACGACAAGAAAGGGTGAAACGCTCGGTAAGGGCAGTACAGGATGCCAGGTGGGATGCGGATGCTAAAAGATGGAGAGTGCATAATTTGGAAATAAATAAACTGTACCCAGTGTTAGAGGCGCCAGTAAATAAAAGCCCCCTAGAAGAAGATGATGAGAGCGAAACAGAGGACAGCCTGATAAACAGATTACTGACAGACAGGCCACCCCCGTATAATAGAGCAGGGGGAGAGGTCGAGAATACTGAAGGAGAAAAGGGGGGCATTGCAGGAGAGCATAGACCGCTTCCCAGTTCACAGTGGGATCCTGAGCCAAAGAAAGAGTTGTTCCAGCCTAGTCAGGTGCAACAGGTGGTCGGTAGGTTTGTGGTACAAAGAGCGCCGGAAACGGAAAGCGCCACATCCTACCCATTACCAGATGCACTACAGGTACCTGTTACCATAGGTCCTATAATATCGATATATGACCAAGAGAGAGCAAAAGGGGAAGAACGGAAACGGAAAGACAGAGAAAGAGCAGAGCAGGCAAGGAGGAACGATACCACTAATTCCCCAAGTCAGATGCCGATACCCAGAGAGTGGAGCACCCCGATGCACACAGCAGGGGACCCAGGAGGAGATCCTGGGGGCCCTAGATGGCCAATGGATCTGAGGGGATCTGGACGAAAATCCTTTCAAGAGCTAAATGAGTACATGAAGCAGTGGGATGAGGCAGTGAAGGCTCAAAAGTGCATCAATGCTGCAGAAGCAGAAAGGGAAAGTCAGGACAGCAGAGCACGAACTCACTGCGGGGCTGGGGAGAGTAGCCCGGAGTGGGACTGTAGAGGGAGTAGGGGAGTCACCCATTGGGCCCGGAGTGGAGGTAGAACAGACCTGGAGAACGGGGGCCCCGGGAGTGGAGGGGTGGCGTGCCCAATACTCAGTGAAGGGGAGAGGAGAGCGCAAGAGTACAGGAACAGCTTTAAGTGTCCACACTGTGTGCCTGGCACCAGAGAAAAGAATGGGAGTTGTGAGAGGTCGCACCATAGTCCCTGTGATGACAGAAATGAGCGCAGCCCAGGGAATATGGGGAACCAGGAAGGATCGTATCGGATACTGAGCGATACGAGGCAAAGGGAGTGTAGCGACCAGAGGGAAAATAACAGAGAGATGTGCGGTGAGAGGAGAGAAGAAGACGAGAGTGGGCAGAGAGAGAGTAGGGATAACAGGCCCGTGTTCCATCACCTTCCTAGATCGGATGGCCGAGCATGGGACCTGGAGAGATGGGAGCGAGGGAGGCCACCCATTAACTCTCCTGAGCCCAAACGCAGAGCTCGAAGTTGGGATGGTAGGGAGATCAGTGAGCCCCCTTCGAAAGACATATTGCGAGCTGAGATAAAAGCCAAAAGACTCGATGTCTCCAGTTTAAGGTCAGACCTGGATGACATGGTAGATGGTACCCTGCCTTTGGAAAGAATGGAAATGTATGAACAGGATGAAATACTGTATATGGCAAAGGACATCACACGAAAGGCGAGAGCAGTCCATGAGAAGTTAGTCGAACTAGCAGGCAAATATATGGTGGACTTGTCAAGAACCAAAGCATTACAGGGTAACCACAGGCTACATTACTCAGATCGAGATCTAGATGAGAGGAGAACGATTGGGCTGAAAACACACATAAGGGAACTGATTACTGGAATAAGGACATGGAGGGCACTAGATAAATGGGAAGAGAGGTGGTCCAAGAAAGGGACCGGCAGAAGAAGCATGATTGGTATAACACCAGGACAGCAGGGAATAGAAGCTTACCCTTTGCGTGAAGTTGCCAATGGGAGCTATGTACATGTCCCTTGGAGTAGGGGAGATTTAGCTGCTTTTACCACATCTTTCCCCAAGTTACGAGAGAGCCCCGTGGAGTGGTACAAGCAAGTCGAGAGGTTTGTAAAGATCTCAAAAGTCCTATGGATAGATCTGAACACGCTGTTTGACATTGTAGTACCAGGAGATCTGTGGACAGCATGCAAGGTTAGCGCTGAGTGGCCCACAACGGAGCCAGAGAGAGATGCTAGGACTAATGGGCCGTCCGAGATCGTGATGGCAAAATTCGAGAGAGTGATGACTTGGCTGAAAGAAAAAGTGCCAATGCAAGACATAGATTGGGTCAGAATAGACAGAACGAGACAGGAACCCAAAGAGACAGTCCATGAATATTACGAGAGATTGCTGAAGGCGTTTAAACAGTATAGCGGCTTGGATGTAATGGATCCAAAGGACATAGGGCAATTCGTGTCCAAGTTCGTCCTGGGACTGAGACCGGATATTAGTTTGATGATTCAGCAACACTCGATTTGTTGGCAAAGTAGACCCCTAGATGAAATACTGAGATATGCCAGGTACTGCTGTGATGAGGTAGACTCCAAGGCTAAGAAACTAAAAGAGAAGCTGATGGTGGTACAATTGCAGGCAGCAGGAAAGGGGGGACCGCAACAACAGCAGCAAGGGACAGGTACAGGAGGTAAGAAGCAGTACAGTCAGAACAAGGGTAATGAGGAGAGTACTACCTTCAGACCCAGAGTAGACATAGCTACCTTGAAGAAAACGACTAGGTGCCACCAGTGCAACGAGTTGGGGCATTGGAAACGCGAGTGCCCTTACAATGTGGAGATCGGAGAGCAAGAGATAGAGGAGGAAGAGGTTCAGAGCGCACCTATGAGAGGGGCGACGCCATACCAAGGAAAGGTGCTCAAAGGGGGGGGGGCTCCTCCCCGAGCCCAGTTCCCGCAACCTCCTCGAGTAGGGAGTATGGGTAAGACCTATAGACAAATGCCCCTGTTTGTGGAAGGTGAAGAATGCTATTATGTGGACCCATTAACCGGACAGAGAGTGGAAAGAGAAGACTGCACCCTTGGGGCAGCCTTAGAGGTAGATCAGAGGGGACCCTATGTGGAAGCAGAAGTAGCAGGGTGCCCTACGACATTTCTGGTGGACACAGGAGCCACTAGATCCACGATCAGATCAGCTGCAGTTCCAGACCTGCCCATGTCTGGAGAGACCATACAGGTGGTAGGGGTCGCAAACAGGAGAATAACCAGCCAATTGACAGAACCGGTACAGGTGAAAATAGGGAAGTACAGCGATGAGCACCAATTTGTGGTTTGCGATTCAAGCCCTGTGTGTCTGCTAGGAAGAGACCTGTTGTGCAAATTGAATTGTACTATATATTGTACACCCCAGGGAGTGGAGGTATTGACTAATGATGATGATGCAGATTTCAAAGTTGCAAACTCAAGAATATGTGTGGAGCTGTACCCTACTTTGACAGTAGACGAGCTTCCCTGGGATTTGAGAGAGACAGTGGCATCAGAGGTATGGGATTTCACTGGGGAAGAGATTGGATTAGTCAAAGGGGTGGACCCAGTGAAAATTGTAGTGAAACCGCATGCTGAGTTCCCAAGAACACCCCAGTATAAATTGACTCCAGAAACGATTGCAGGCATAAAACCCGTGATCGAGTCCATGATTAAACAGGGAATACTGAAAGAAATCGTGGGTAGTCCATGTAACTCCCCGATTATGGGTCTGCAGAAACCAAATGGGAAATTCCGGATAGTGCAGGACCTTCGAAAGATTAATAACATAGTCGTTTCATGTTGTCCAGTGGTACCGAATCCATCAGTGATACTGTTTCAGATTCCATTTCAAGCTGAGTGGTTCACTGTGATAGATCTTTGTCAGGCTTTCTTTTCGATCCCTTTGGACGAAGATAGCCATTTTCTTTTCGCATTTAAGCTGGAAAATCGCGTCCTAACATGGTGTCGTATCCCTCAGGGGTATACAGAGAGTCCATCGATCTTTAACCAGCTTCTGAAGAAAAATCTTGAAAGTCTAGTGCTGCCCCAGAAGTCAGTTCTGGTCCAGTACATAGACGACCTCCTTGTGGCGTCAGACACAGAAGAAGCTTGCAGGGAAGACTCCATTGCTTTGTTAAATCACCTAGCTGCCAATGGGCATAAGGTATCCCCGGGAAAATTGCAGTACTGCCTGACAGAAGTGCAGTACTTGGGACACAGAATTGAGAAAGGCAAACGAAAGGTGTCACCAGACAGGATAGAGGCGATCATGAAAATGAATGCGCCTCAGACACAGAGAGAGGTCAGGATGTTCCTAGGGATGGTGGGTTATTGCCGACAGTGGATCGTGAACTTTTCACTGAAAGCAAAGCCTTTGCAAAAACTGACGCACAAGGAGGTGAGTGATCCGGTACCATGGGACAAAGACTGTTTGATGGCATTCTTACAGCTGAGAGAGGACCTGTGTCGTGCCCCGGCATTGGGAATGCCTGATTACAATAAACAATTCTTTCTTTACTGTTGTGAGAGAGAAGGTTGTGCGTTGTCTGTGTTGGTCCAAATCCATGGGAATGCCCGTAGACCAGTTGCTTATTTCTCAGCTACTTTAGACCCAGTAGCCGCAGCGTTGCCCGGATGTCTCAAATCCGTTGCTGCAACGGGTGTCAGCATTGAGAGATGTGAAAATATCGTCATGGGGCACCCGTTAGAGGTGTGCGTGCCACATTCTGTTGAACTGTTGATGACCAGGACCAAAACACAGCATCTGACCAATAGCAGGCTCACGCGCTATGAGCAAGTTATTCTTGCTGCAGAGAACGTGACCCTCAAGAGATGCTCTGTTTTGAACCCTGCTACCTTAATGCCACTTCCAAATGATATTGATGATGATGATGAATATACAGACCATGACTGTCTCGATGTGACTGAACTATGCACCAAACCCAGACCCGACATCGTAGATGAGCCACTGACGGACCCAGATGAAGTTTTCTTTGTCGATGGCTCATGTGTAAGAGACGAAGTTGGGCAGTTGAGAGCAGCTTATGCTGTTTGTACAATTGAAGGAGTTGTGGAAGCTGGGTGCCTGGAAGGAGTACACTCCGCTCAGGTAGCCGAGATTATTGCCCTAACACGTGCTTGCTTAGCAGGCAATCAAATTCGAGTCACCATCTACACCGACAGCCAATATGGGTTTGGGGTAGTTCATGATTACGGGCAGTTATGGTCTCAAAGAGGGTTCATGACTTCTTCAGGCTCTCCCATTCGCAATGGAAAGTTTGTGCGCTTGTTGTTAGAAGCATTGCAATGTCCAGCAAGTATCGCAGTTGTAAAGTGCATCGCACATACCAAAAATGAGGACTTTGTTTCGAAAGGCAATAGATATGCTGATGAAGTTGCGCGGTATTGCGCAGAACAAGGTTACTCTTTCACAGAGGTGGATGTGGGTGGAATAAATGTAAGAACTGAATTAGCCATGATACTGGAAACTGTTGATACTTGGGATGAACTGTCAACCATGCAAGAAAATGCTCCTGATTCAGAAAAGGAAACATGGGTAAAGGCAGGATGTGTAATGGGTGAGACTCATTTTTGGGTCTCAGCAGACGGCAGAGCAGTGTTGCCCAATGAGATGGTGAGTCCAATGGCTAGACTCATACATGGTCCCGTACACTTAGGGAGAGATGCTATGCTGAGAGTGTTTAGACAGACTTGGTACAATCCTAAGTTTAGAATAGCAGCAGAAGCAGTGTGCCAGCGTTGTGTGACCTGCCAGCAGCTGAATGTAGGGAAAAGAACACCAGTTGCACTAAGTCACATAGGAAGGTCTGGAGGTCCATTCAACAGAATGCAGATAGATTTCATTGAAATGCCAAGATGCAACCGCCTCCGCTATGTCCTGGTGGTTGTTTGTGTGTTCTCCAGATGGGTTGAGGCATACCCTACACGTAGGTGCGACACCCTCACAGTGGCTAAGTTACTGCTTAGAGAACTTATCCCTCGTTTCGGGGTGCCGGCCTTTTTGGAATCAGATAGGGGAACACATTTTAACAGCGAGCTTGTGAAGATGATTTGTGTTGCACTGAATATAGACCAAAAGCTCCATTGCAGTTACCGACCAGAAGCCTCAGGAATTGTGGAACAAATTAATGGCACGATCAAGTCCAGAATAGCGAAAGTTTGCTCCTCAACGACCCTGAATTGGCCTGACGCCCTGCCATTAGTACTCATGAGCCTTCGTAGTACCCCAGACAGAAGAACAGGGTTGTCACCACATGAGGTGTTAATGGGGAGAGCAATGAGACTGCCATCTATTCCAGCTACTGCACTGTTAAATATCACAGATGATATGATCCTGGACTATTGTAAGGGGCTGTCTGACGCCATGCGTTCTGTGTCCCTTCAGGTGCAGGCTGCAGAGGTTCCAGCGTGCCAGGGCCCTTGCCATGACCTGTATCCTGGGGACTGGGTCCTGGTGAAGAAACATGTGAGAAGAAGCTGCTTGGATATTCGTTGGCGTGGGCCCTACCAGGTCATCCTGATCACAAGTACAGCTGTAAAGGTGGGAGGCCTGCCCAACTGGATACACGCGTCGCATACGAAAAGGGTTCCAGCACCTCTGGAAACAGCTCCTCTCTCGGATGGACGTCCAGCTGAGGACCAAGAAGCCATAGAGGGGGCTAGCCAAGCTGTAGAGGTGCCAGTGGAAGCAGGGAACGAGTCTGACCAAGCTGAGGACGGTCAGTACAACAGCGAAACAGAAGACGCTACAGAAGGAGAAGACAGCTGGGAGTACGAGTCTGACCCTGACAGGTCTGAAAGAGAGCGAGAACAGACCAGAAGGAGAAGGAGTAGAAGGGCACGTGGAGAAGCAAATTGGCCGCAAAGAAGAAGTTCTAGCCTGAGGTCAACTCCAGAAGCAACCCTTCCTCCGATATCAGAAGACTCAGACCCAGAAGAAGGTGCTCAGGGCGCTGAAGCACCAGACCGAAGAAGGTCAAGTAGAGTGCGTGTGCCTAACAGAAGATACTCCACACCTGAGTGGACATATCTGGCGACAAATGTCTGTGAAACCGGAGACAGGGAGGATCCGAGCGGTGGTGGTGTCCAGTTCTGAGCCCATTATCACCGTGGAAATACAACTGTTGGTACCCGGTGTCGAACAAGAAGGGTCACTAACATTCGTGCTCCCCAGACCTCCCCGCCTCAGCAAGTTAAAACACATGTTTCTTACAGAATTGAAATTCCCCGACTTTGGTACCACGATAACAGCACATGAAGAGCATACTCTTCGCATGGAAATATTGAACTATGCTATTGAAGCTGCAACCACAAATCTAATAGTCGATTGTTAAAGGACTTTGTAAATAAAGCAAGCAGAAGAAAAGAAGATTACCTAGCGCCCAGGAAGCAGAGAATTTTAGGGAATCCCTTGAGTGGATGGAGAAGGGCTAGGGTTGTCTTTTTGAACTGTGAAAGGACTTTTTGCGAAAAAGGCTGTCAGCCTCCAGCTGTGTGGATTCTAAAAGACAAAAAAGGATTGAAAGAGACTGTAAAGGAACGAGAGGAAAAGAACTTTTTTTGCAAAGAGAAAGGGAAAAGCTAGATTGTCTGACGAAATGGAGGCCGGCACCCCGAACCGCAGAGCTAAATGTATAATAGGTACACTAATAGTAGGAGTGATAATATTAATAGCTTTAGTGGTAACAATTTCTTATGTAAAGGGACATGAGGAAGAGGTAAAGGTAACTGATGCGAATTCTGTAGTAACACTTACACCCACTGTTGCAGGTGAGAAAAGGGAAAACACTCAAGAGAAAGCGTTATTGGCTGCAGAAGCCCGCAGGTTACATGTAGACGAGTCCCAAGGAGACTTTAGGTCAAATGCTTATGCTAAACTTTTGTATGAATACGTGGATGCCATGGAGGTTAAGGATTGCTACGTCTGCATGCAGTTGCCTGCGTCTGTAGATGAAGGAATTCGATATCATCACCTCCCTCTGACATATGGCATTACATGTAGCTTATTGCTTAGTATATTTTATGAGAGAGATAGTTTTGAATACTATTTCTCCAATTATGATTCTGTGTTGCCAGAAGTCCCGAATTATAAGCAGATGAATAAATGGGATTACTGGAAGAGTGAAGACAGATTGGCCAAGTTCTTCATTCCTTGGATTACCTTAGATACTTCACATGCCCGTAGAAATAACCTGACATGTAAGGTGTCCGAAGTCGAGAAAAAGTTCATAGGGCAGGTGGATGATCGTTACAGGAGACAAAAGATTTTGAAAAAATCAGGACAAGGGAAATTAGATTGGACCGAGGAAGAGAAGTCACACAAGAGAAAGGGTAGTAGTGGTCCAATAGCTTTAGATAAAGCGCAGAAAGGAAAGTTATGTCTTCACCGAGCCAAAACGTATTATGAAAATGTATACGTGGGTGAAGTTGACTGTGAACATGCTTTTAATTTAGAGTACTACACTAAGGATTTCCTGAAGGGAATGCAAGTAATTCCAAATGTGTATTTTGTATGTGGAAGAAATGCTTACGTGAGACTACCTGACAACTGGTATGGATCATGTTACTTGGCAATTGTCTTCCCCAAAATATATCATGCACAAGACTTATTGATCATTGAGGGCCAGACATCATCGAGGGGAAGGAGAGATGTAGGTGATGCCGAAATGGTTGGAGATGTCTTTGGAGCTATGTTCCCTCTTTTGGGAATAATCCTTAATGATGTTAAAATTAGACGACTGGCAACAGTTGTCGACAGGTTGTCTGCCAGCACTGCTCAGTCCTTAATGCTGGTAGAAGGAGAGATGCAATCGATAAGGGCTATGGTTCTTCAAAATCGGCTTGCATTAGATGTCTTATTAGCAAAAGAGGGCGGAGTCTGTAAGGCTTTGAAGGTTCAGGAATGTTGCACTTACATTCCAGACCTTTCAAAACCCCTTGAGAAAGTTATTAAGAACATAACTAATATACACAAAGAGATCGAAGACTTGAGTAGAGAAAATGTCTGGGAAAAGGTGGGCCATGGAATGAGTACAGTTGGAGGGTGGTTTTCCACCTTAGGCAAAAGCTTTATTTGGTATATCCTAAAGCCTATCATCATAATATTGATCTGTGGGATAGTATTGTGGGGATTGGTGAGGGTATTCAAATGGTACAGAGCAAGAAGGTCAGAAAGGGCCCAAAGAGAACAGTTGCAGAGATTGGCTGCCATACAAGATAATCAGTACAGGAGCCTGAGAGCTCTGGAAGCGCAGAGAATGCCAGCAATAACTGCAGTTTAAATGTTAGTGATGACCCCGAGAGGTCATCAAAGGGGGGAACTGAGAGAGCGCAAACTGATATAAATATATGAGTACATCACACTTACCTATAGAGAGCATAATTCATGAAGAGAAATGCCATGAGTGCTAATAGTATTTGAAATTATATTCTAAATGTATAGCTAATATAGAGATTTAAGTAGAAGTGGAATTAATACAGAAATGTGTGACATTATATGATTTTAGTAGACGTGATTATTTTGAATCTATGTCGTGTAGCTGTTAACATATAAGATGGTCTGTGGTAAAACGCAGAACGTGGTAGGCCTCAGGGCCAGAGCTGGAGCTAAAAGGGAAGGTGTTTCTTTTCACGACACAGATTGTTTAACGTTTTTGGTCATTGCATTAATGGGCCATGATTTAGAGTAATGTTTTCTAAATAATAGAATAAGAGTTTTAACATGCTTTAAGTAAATGAAGAAATTGAATGCTATAATCATAATGTGAAATATTGTAGGCCTGAAATGTTTTAGCATTGATTTACACGTACATGTCTGGGCTGAGAAATGTTGCAAGCCTTTTTAGAAGTCTATGAGAGTTGGGTTCTTGGCGGCAGATATCTGTCTGCAACAGGAAAGGGGGGATCCAATTATAAGTGAATGAATAGAGGCCTGTTCAGTAGACGGCCCAGACATGGAGGAGGGTTCTGGAATGTTTAAGGGGTATCAGCGGGCCGGAGAAGAGACTGAGAAGCAAGGTCAACTCTAACGTCTGAGGCCCAATACAAAGCATCATGGAAAAAGCCTGAAGTTGCACCACGTGAGAGGCGTTTCGCAAGGGGCGTCTCAAATGTTGTTGACTATTTTGTATTAGGGACAGCACCCCTGGGTGGAGTTAGAGCAGAGACCTGAGGACCCTTTAGAGAGCGGATGGGTAGGCAGTGAGGGGTCATGACTGGAGAACTTTAGGTTTTCACCAAGAGACTTAGAGTGGGTGACTTCCCTTGGGGGTCATTCATTGCTGACACCTTTGTTAGGTTGGGATTTGGTTAAGTAGGGATACCATCTAGAACAGGGTAGGGACGCCTAACCTGTGTTTGTTTCCCTCCAACCTAAATGAAGGAGAGATATGCGTCTATGCTGATAGCTTTGCTATTTTTAGAACTTGTGTTAGTGATTTCTGTTGCTCGTCTGAGGGCTTTTCGAGAGCACATGTATGTAATTGGACCTGTGTATCTCGTGAATCTCATTCTGAGATGCTTGTATTTGCAGCTCATTATATCCTTACAATAAACTTTTGAAACCTAGAAGTTGTCCGTGATCTTTAAGAGTAGAGTCCTTTATTGGGTGAACTAACTTGCAGATAGGTGTACTGTTTCCTTCCAAGACAGGCAATAAAGGTTCAGTCGACCAGATCGAGGTTTGGATCAATAGATATAAGGTATCGATCAAAATCTCGCCCTTTCACAAGCGTGTATGGTGAAAACTGGCTGCATTTGCTCCTCTATAAAACAAATACCATTTGTGCTGTGTTGGGTGCCTTAGACTGGCCATGCTGGACAGCCTGGACACCATTCAGGGTAAGTGCTGAATTGTTTATTTATTCCTGTCAGCACTTTACAGTCATACCACGTCCCCTCACCCTCCTTGCGTGCATGCGTGTGGGCGTGCATGTCCCTCTACCATTTCCTCTCTGCCACTGTCATTTCCTGTCCCTCGTGACCTCCCATCGGGAGTAGGCAATGTAAGGAGGGGAATGGGTGACCTTCTGCCCTCAAGGTCGTAGCTCAACCAACAGATTGAAAAGGTAAGTCTCCCAATTGAGGAATGAGCGAACTACATCCCCAGTTGTGTATGCTTAAAAAAAGAAAACAGGTGGTTGGAGAAGACACAATTCTGTGACCAAAAAGAGGCCGGATTGTTCAAGTTTTAAAACCACTACTAGAAAATAAGTTTGCCATCAATAGAAAATACATCACATACCCTTTAGACCAATTAATTCATCACAGGAAATGACATTGCATGCCATGGGACGCGAATCAGAGAGAGTGCCTCAGATGGCCTCATGTCAACTCGATAGCATTGCATAAATGAGAGGCCTTTATGTATTTGGTTAGTTTAATCCTCGCAAGCACATCTCTTGATACGCAAAGATGTCTGATCGGGGAGCACCCATGGAAGCAGCTTTGAGGCATGCACTTCAAACATTAATTAAGAGGCTTCTTGTTAATTAGCTGCCTACTCTTGGGAGCTGAGTTTCACATTTCACTCGTTCAATTCGCAGGTTGCCCAAAAGCATGAAGACCCTGGCATCTCTAGAGAAGGCTAGATTGGGCCATTGCCCCAGCCTGATTTGTCTAGACCTCTTCGTGGCCCCCCCCTACCACAGCTGGTGAATGCTCCTGGAGGTGGCACAGAAAAACAAGCATTTGCAATGCAATAGGTCTTGCATTCCCTCGAGTTTAAGCTATTAGCATTGTAAATGACAATGCTTTTTATTTATTGTTTTGGGTTTCAAAACATAAATAAAAGGTATTGTCAATTACAATCAGGGCACGAGTCGGGGGTACGCGCGGGTGGACAGCGTCCCCCCACTTTTTTCACAGGGGGGACGCTGTCCACCCTGCCAAGAAGTTGGGCCCGACTAAAAAAGATCCTACATTCGTCCCGGTGTAATTTCCTAACACCTGGACACTTTCAGCAGTGCCTGCACATTGTCTGCTTTCGATCGCAACAAAGTGCAGGAGTAGACGGGGCTCTCTTATTTCTGACTCCTGCCGGGCCCATAATAAAGGCCGAATCTCAGGGCTCATAAGGCCTCCTTTTGTTGGAGTCTCCTGGTTGGCAGCAGTTAGGAGCCTCACACCTGATGCAAATGCAGAGTAAGGGAAACAAAGGCTCACACCTATTTAGCACTTCACACATTCTTAAGCGTGGCACCTTTTCTCATTGTTCAGTTCTCTGTTTAGGAGATATGCATGCACTGTAAGAAGGTCAGCTGTGTTGATCTTTACCAGTATTTGCACAAAATAAATAGCATTAATATAGCACTTACTACCCCTGAGGAGTAATTTAAATAGCACTATTCCTTTTAAAGCACTATGGGTAGAGGAAGTTTTAAGCTGACAAAAGGCAACATTGTTTTATGTGTGGCGTACAAAAGTGTGAATCTTCTGCCTAAATCAGTAGGGTTTGCAAGTATACACGAAATGTGCTCAAATGTACTCATGATACACCTGCTAAACATATATGTGAGGGCTTAAGATCTGATGTCTCTTCTTGCAATGCCAGTTCCTGTGATGTCACGCGATGTCAGGCACTGCGATGTCACGCGATGTCAGGCACTGCGATGTCACGAGCAGCTATGCCATGCGCTGCAATGCCACGCGCTGTGATGCCAATGGCATACTGATAAACTAGGTTAGTCCCCCCGCTTCTTTTTTAGGACTTGTGCCCGATTACAATACTAATAGCTTGAACTCTCACAAATGTGAGATCTATTGCATTGCAAATGCTTGTTGTTGTTCTTGTCTTCCAACTTACACAGATTGCGACCGATGTTCCTGGGGGTACACAGACCCTAAGGTCATCGTTATCAATTACAAACCGTCACAAAGTGGTTGGATTTGCTATAGTTGTAACTAGGCTTGCCCTGATCTGGACATTTAGCTGCAGCATGTGGTGTGTATCCCACAGTATCTGCAATCTCTGTGAGGCTTGAAGTGGCCTTGTGAAGCCTGTCCTTCAACTGCGACTGCTGTTTCAACTTTCTTGGTTGATTGTTCACTCAGTTCTTGCTTGAACTCCATATCTGTGAATGCTGCCTCCATCTGCACTGCACATACAGTTGAGAGCTTGTGAGACCTGGCCAGAGTGAAGATGGCGTCCAGTGTCAGGCTGGTTTGCCTGCGTAAAGCTGTGGATTGGCACCATTGAGAGCACAGTTAGCTGCATTCCATTACCTAAAAGTCATCGAATCAAATCCCATAGTGTAAACTTTTATTTAAAAACGAAGTTCGTTTTTCATTTATCACTTTCCCTTAAAAAGGTTTTCAAGTTGAATTATTATATCAATTACGCCTTTAATACATTATGCCAACATGTGTTTCGTGATTGATTTTATCACTTCTTCAGGGCATTTGGCGTAATTGAACACATAAAAAAAAGTTCTTTAAGGGACTCGGATTGTAAGCAACCATTAAGTTTAATGATTTTGTGAGTGAGCGAGTCTACAGAGGGTGCATTTTAACAAATCTTAAAAAGGTGAAAAAAGAAACCTGCATAATAAACTCCTGTGTATTGACGTGGAATATAATGAAAAGACGACTTGTGTAGCAAATGACTTCTTCTCATCTAAGGGACTAGCAGCGCACCCTTGTACGTCATCGGCTTACATTTATACCATGATGCGGCGTCTGGGATTAGGGGTTCGTGATGACGTGGAAACTGAAGTCAGAGCTGATCACCACTATTCCCTATTACTCATTGTCCAAATTCGGATCCTACTAACATTGCTGTGTCTTGCAGCTCCAAAGAGATCACAGCCCTTGTATCGTTAATAATTTCACCCAGCTTTATTCTCACTTAAGGGCATATTTACAATAAAAGTGGCGGAGCGTGTTGTTAAGCCTAGAAGGCTGACCACACGCTCTGCCACTTCCAAAATGCAGGGCTGCACCCTATCACAAGAATATGGTTCAGCCCTGCATTTTCCCCTGCGCTGGCGCTAAATTTAGCAGCCCAGCGCCAACTCAGGCACCCTTGCACCATAGTGTCTGCGTGCAGGGGAAGATTGTTTATGTGCAGGACGGTCCCCCTTCCTGCACATAAACAATCTTAAATGCAGTTTTGTAACTTCTGTGTGCAGCACATATAGAATTTGTAAAACTATTTTTTTTAAACAATTGTTTATGTGCAGAAAGGTGGACCTTTCTGCACATAAGCAATCATGGACAATTTGCTGTTTCTGTGGGTGCTGCACAAGGCAGCACTCATGGAAACAGCTAACATGAGAAGAAATAAATCATTTCTCCACGTTTTGCCTGTTTAAGACCAGGGGGGCACAAGGACTTAAAGCAGCCGTAGCATCAATTTTCTGATGTTACAGCGGCTATTTTTTTACTGCCTTGGATGCACCGTATTTACTGTACGGGGCTCCATGTTGCAAGGATTTACAGATATGTCAGTATTCCTGATGTATCGGTCGGCGCTTAAGTCACGCATTGCTGTAATTTTGTGGCAAGCATGACACAACAGAAGTAAACAACAAAACAGAAAGGGTCAGTAGGCCACTCTTGTACCCCTTGTAAATAATATATCAAAACAACAGAAGAGTACCTTGATTAAGAAGCAAACCAAAAAGGAAGGTGAAAGATTAATTACCACCACCGTATGTTTGGAGAAAAGTAATCCAGAGGAACAAGTGGGTTTAGAAAATTTCAGTAAGAAAAGAGAACCCTCAGGCACCAACTGAAAGGTCGGTTGCCAGTTGTCTTCATTGGGTCCTCCTTGTAAGTACGTGAAATACTACGTAGCAAAAAGAAAGTGCATGTTAAAAAGAGTATGGACTGCTCCCCAAACCAGAAAATTATTTTAATGTGGGGGTAGTTCTAACTCTGTTAAAAACAATAGTGCAAAAACGGACATGTAAGTGGTTAGGTTAATTTGAACCAAATGTCCTAAATAAAGGTCGACATGTTTCTGCTATCATGAGCCAATAGTCAGCTCAGCATTCTTCAGGACCATACATACCCTCGCCTCGTAGGAAGCGCTCGCTAAGGCGTCAAATCCATGGGGGGCGGGGAAAGAGAAAAAAATGTTACAAACTTGTATGTAATTCGATGCACAGGAACTTCCACGTGCGATCCCTCCAACTCGTAAGGGCTGTTAAATCTGAAAATCAATCCATTAACATGAAAGAGGATGAGCAAATACATCTGTACCCCCTTGTAGAAAATTTTATACATGTACATCTTCGAATGCGAGCTGACAGTGGCAATTCCTCCGTACTAGTACTGTTGGATATGTCGGCCGCATTCGACACGGTCAGCCATGCAGTCCTGGTGCACAGACTGGAGAGACTGGGCGTGAAGGGCAGAGCTCTAAAATGGCTCCAATCCTATTTGATGGGTAGACAGCAGGTAGTGACCCTGGCCCCTTTCACCTCCCCTAAGTCCCGGGTTGGTCACAGAGTACCACAGGGCTCCTCGATTAGCCCGATTCTTTTTAATTTATATCTACAGCCTCTGATCCCTATGATAAAGTCATTTGGGATTGATCTGGTTAACTACGCTGATGACACCCAAATGCTGTTCTCCTTAGAGGGAAAGCAGGCAGTGACCATGGAGACCTTCTAGAATTGTATGAGTAAGGTCGCCAAGTGGCTGAAAATAAATTCCCTTCAATTCAATGAGGGGAAGACTGAGGTAGTCTACTGCCAAACCCCAAAAATGATCCAGCAGCCATCCTGTGAGATCAAGCTCGCACCGGGATCAGAGCCCTGTATCCCAGTAAAGACCGTGCGAAACCTGGGAGTTATGTTGGATGACGATCTCCAATTGACCTCACAGACAAACAAAACCATCAGCGTATGCTGCGGCCTACTGAGAGCACTCAGACAGATCTTGCCTCTTTTACCCGATGCGACCAGATCACTGGTGGTCAGAAGTGTGATCATGGCAAGATTGGACTACTGTAACTCTCTATACCTGGGAGCCCCCTTTTACATCTTACTGGGGCTCCAGAGAGTCCAATCTATGGCGGCCAAGCTAGCTCTGAACAGACCCCGTAGCTCTTCTACAACATTGGCACTCAGAGAACTACACTGGTTGCCAATTGGGAGCAGAGTTGCTTTTAAGTCTCTCTGTATTGTTTATAGAGCACTACACAACACGGGACCTATTCCATTACAGGAAAGGATTACCTGGTACAAACCTGCTAGGTCACTGCGCTCCTCTAGCTTGGGGCTGGCAGCAACCACCAGGATTAGGAAGTCAAGGCTAGGTGGTAAAGCTTTCTGCACCTCAGCATCAAGGCTGTGGAACAAGCTGCCTCAAAAGATCAGACTTATCGACAACCAGCTGGAATTTAGAAATAGTCTAAAGACATGGCTCTTTGCCAAAATCTAAAGGTCGACCCCAGGCTCATCAAACGTTGTGTCATTCCATCTGACACAAATTTCGCTGTATTGTTCTTTCCATCTGAATATTCCTTCTGGCGCCAGGATACCCATAGGGTGACAGCTGCGCAGTATAAATATTAATACAATACAATACAATGTGTCACAATATTATTGTGAATGAAGTGAAACCCACCTCGTGATTAAATTATTTACTCAACAATTTAGCATGACATGGATATTATCAAGCCTTTCTGGGTACAAAGCAAACCCAAAGGTAATTTGTAAAAATGCTATTCCATTTGCGGCAACAACCAGAAAAAACATTATACCAAAATTCGTAACGCCCCAAAAGGCAAACTTCGCCTATATTTAATTCGTCTACGCGGGCCTGACATAATCATGGCTCCAAGACGTTTTTCTTTAGTGAGAGAGTGCACGTATGTAATGATAGATAAAGAATAAATAATAAATAAATTACACCTTCAGTCAAGTAAAGACAGGAAAACGCCGTTAAAACATGTCCACTCACTTGTCAAGCTCGGGAGAAATACCCCCTGGGCTCGTGGCAGGGGAAACCTTCACGCCCGTAGGAACTGAGAAGACACAAACCGAAACGAACTTTTTTTTCGTATACATCTCTATATCGAGAGCTTCTCAGAACATAGCGTGTAAAGTTATACTTAAAACGCCATGCGAACTCAACAGGTCAATGTAACTGAAAGACTTACTTCCGTCCGAGCGACTACCCGCCAAAGAACCTATTCGGATCACGTCCACGGCCCGTATACGCTGAGCCCATGGGGACGTCTGTTTTTGTTTGTGCGTCCACGATGTTACACGCGGTCACGTGATCGCCACCCTGAATCTTCCTCAGTTTTCTTAAAGGGGGAGCCGCTATTTGGAAGTGGAAGCGTCTTTGTCAGTCATTTTTGTTTCTAATCAAACTTTATTGTAATCTCATGGACTATAAAATGACAGGACGTAAATACTAGATAAATGAAGGACAATATCCATACTTGTGCTTATAAAAGTAAATAAGCTTAAAAAAATAAATGTATGTTAGAGTGTCATTATAGAACTACCCTCCAGGCAGTTAAAATCAGAGTGGAGGATAGTCAACATGCCTCATTTGTTACACAGTTACAGGAAGATGTAAGGGCAGATCTATCGTCGCATCACAGAACCCCAAGGTATATCGTCATTTAGTCCCTGTAAATGTGTAGAAAGACGATAAATCCATCTTTGTTCCTTTTCAAAGATGGTGCTGTCACTGCCCTGTTTTAGTTGTTCTATTATCGTCCATCTAATGCCGTTGGGGCAATGTCCATGATCCAAAAAATGAGTAGTCAATTTCGTTTATCCTTTGCGGCATCTCACGTTACTGCGATGTTCGCGGATGCGTAATTTAATTTTTCGCGTGGTCATACCCATGTATTTTAGATGGCAAGGGCATGTGATTAAATAAATAACATTAGTAGAGTTACAATTGGTATGACCCCTGAGATGCCACAACTTGCCTGCTTCCAGATTCAGTGTCTTGGTCTCAGTTGTTAAATGGCAGACACTACATCCGCCACAAGGAAAGTGGCCAAGGACGGGGGGCAAACCCCAGGTGGTCAATACACTTGAGTCCTGCACGGTGTCATTAATTTTGGGGCGAGTATGTGCCAAAGCATCCTGCAAACTCCTTTCCCTTTTATAGGAGAATAAGGGTTTCTGCCAATCCCGCCCGTTACTGGTTACGATCTTCCAGTGTTTACCAATGGAGCAACTGACAGCATTATTGATGTTACTATAAGTCGTCACACAGGTTAGTGGCGTCTCTACTTTGCTGTCCTTTTCACAATCCTCCAAAAGGGCCTCCCTGTTTTGATTTCTAGCCCTCTTGCAACTTTGTTTTAGGATTTTACTTGGATAACCTCTGGTTAACATCTTGCCGAGAGATTTTTGAAAGGCGCCTGGACCGTTTTATATTACTCTGCGAACTGAGCGATTTCTTTAGAAAACTCAGACTAAAAATCTTTTTTGAACAACAGAATTCAGGTGACAGTCAAACCACAACTAGTGACACCACTTTTAGAAAAAAATCCACCTTTACACCTCTTGCACACCAGGTTCCTGCAGAACTAATTGCTTTTGAACAGGCAGTGTTTCATGAAGTAGAGTCGCTTGTAGAACGTTGGCAACGCCTTTCAAAAATCTCATGGCAAGTCAATATAAAGCTATTGATTCACTCGCTAAGAACCCTGACATTGTTATCAAGAGCGCTGATAAGGGGGAGGTATAGTTATTCAAGATACTAATGCATATGATCAAGAGTGCAGACGGCTTTTTGATGACACCACAAATTATGTGGTTCTTGATCAAGATCCCTCCCCCTTTTTGAAAGATGAAATTTTGGAGCTCGTAATGACAGCGGAGCGCGATGGCTTCATAAACAAACATGAAGCTGACTTCCTAACGAATTCTGAAGGCCGGATTCCATACTTTTACTGTTTACCCAAAACCCACAAAAATCGTCTTCCTCCCCCTGGTAGACCGATAGTTTTGGGCTTTGGTTCCTTATTGGACCCACTTTCAAAGTACTGTGACTTCTTCTTCAAACCTCTGATACAGTCCAAAAGTACCTATATAAACGACACCAAAAGTCTCCTAGCCTTGCTTTTAACAGTCAAGATGCCTGAAGATCCATGCTTTCTAGTCCCTTTAGACATAGAACGTTTTTATACCTGCATTCTGCAGGATGCAACATTAAAAGTTTTGGCTGAT
This sequence comes from Lissotriton helveticus, assembly GCF_964261635.1. Lineage (NCBI taxonomy): Eukaryota > Metazoa > Chordata > Amphibia > Caudata > Salamandridae > Lissotriton > Lissotriton helveticus. The sequence goes on from NC_136068.1 coordinate 319,080,165, forward strand.
GTCCTAGATCAGGCTACCTGGGACTATACTACTTCTCGCACTTTCGTTATCGAATGTGCCACACTGGCCCTCAAAAGGAATTTTTTCCAATATCTGGATAAGATCTATTTACAAAAGACAGGGGCCTCAATGAGCAGTACTTTTGCTCCAAGTATTGCGGGGCTGTATGTTCTTAATTTTGAACAGACCCATATCCTGGCAGCAACGAATCCCTACACTCTCAATGTTATCCTGTGGCAGAGGTACATTGATGATGTGCTTTTAATCTGGCAAGGCTCTGAGGATAGTCTTTTGGCTTTATTGGATTGGGTGAATACCTGTGATCCTCACCTGAAATTCACCCATCAATACCATACAGAGTCTATTGTGTTCCTGGACGTTACAATAACCAGAGTTGGGGATCATCTGACTACAAAGACCTACTATAAGCCTACCAGTAAAAATAACTTGCTCCATTTTTTGAGCTTCCACCCGCATCCCCTGCGGGGATAACCTGCCGTTTGGTCAGTACCTACGTATTCGTAGGAATTGTAGTGATGTGAAAGATTTAAAAAAACAAGCACAAGATCTAACGGACAAGATGTTAACCAGAGGTTATCCAAGTAAAATCCTAAAACAAAGTTGCAAGAGGGCTAGAAATCAAAACAGGGAGGCCCTTTTGGAGGATTATGAAAAGGACAGCAAAGCAGAGAAACCACTAACCTGTGTGACGACCTATAGTAACATCTCTAATGCTGTCAGTCGCTCCATTGGTAAACACTGCAAGATCCTAACCAGTAACGGGCGGGATTGGCAGAAACCCTTATTCTCCTATAAAAGGGAAAGGAGTTTGCAGGATGCTTTGGTACATACTCGCCCCAAAATTAATGACACAGTGCAGGACTCAAGTGTATTGACCACCTGGGGTTTGCCCCCCGTCCTTGGCCACTTTCTCTGTGGCGGATGTAGTGTCTGCCATTTAACAACTGCGACCAAGACACTGAATCTGGAAGCAGGCAAGTTGTGGCATCTCAGGGGCCATACCCATTGTAACTCTACTAATGTTATTTATTTAATCACGCGCCCCTGCCATCTAAAATACGTGGGTATGACCACGCAAAAAATTAAATTACGCATCTGCGAACATCGCAGTAACGTGAGATGCCGCAAAGGAACAACGAAATTGACTACTCATTTTTTGGATCATGGACATTGCCCCAACGGCATTAGATGGACGATAATAGAACAACTAAAACAGGGCAGTGACAGCACCATCTTTGAAAAGGAACAAAGATGGATTTATGGTCTTTCTACACATTTACAGGGACTAAATGACGATATACCTTGGGTTTCTGTGATGCGACGATAGATCTGCCCTTACATCTTCCTGTAACTGTGTAACAAATGAGGCATGTTGACTATCCTCCACTCTGATTTTAACTGCCTGGAGGGTAGTTCTATAATGACACTCTAACATACATTTATTTACATAAGCTTATTTACTTTTATAAGCACAAGTATGGATATTGTCCTTCATTTTTCTAGTATTTACGTCCTGTCATTTTATAGTCCATGAGATTACAATAAAGTTTGATTAGAAACATAAATGACTGACAAAGACGCTTCCACTTCCAAATAGCGGCTCCCCCTTTAAGAAAACTGAGGAAGATTCAGAGTGGCGATCACGTGACCGCGTGTAACGTCGTGGACGCACAAACAAAAACAGACGTCCCCATGGGCTCAGCGTATACGGGCCGTGGACGTGATCCGAATAGGTTCTTTGGCGGGTAGTCGCTCGGACGGAAGTAAGTCTTTCAGTTACATTGACCTGTTGAGTTCGCATGGCGTTTTAAGTATAACTTTACACGCTATGTTCTGAGAAGCTCTCGATATAGAGATGTATACAAAAAAAACGTTCGTTTCGGTTTGTGTCTTCTCAGTTCATCCGGGCGTGAAGGTTTCCCCTGCCATAAGCCCAGGGGGTATTTCTCCCGAGCTTGACAAGTGAGTGGACATGTTTTAACGGCGTTTTCCTGTCTTTACTTGACTGAAGGTGTAATTTATGTATTATTTATTCTTTATCTATCATTACATACGGGCACTCTCTCACTAAAGAAAAACGTCTTGGAGCCAAGATTATGTCAGGCCCATGTAGACAAATTAAATATAGGCGAAGTTTGCCTTTTGGGGCGTTACGAATTTTGGTATAACGTTTTTTCTGGTTGTTGCCGCAAATGGAATAGCATTTTTACAAAAAACCTTTGGGATTGCTTTGTACCCAGAAAGGCTTGATAATATCCATGTCATGCTAAATTGTTGAGTAAATAATTTAATCACGAGGTGGGTTTCATTTCATTCACAATAATATTGTGACACATGTATAACATTTTCTACAAGGGGTACAGATGTATTTGCTCAACCTCTTTCATGTTAATGGATTGATTTTCAGATTTAACACCCCTTACAAGTTGGAGGGATCGCACGTGGAAGTTCCTGTGCATCGAATTACATACAAGTTTGTGATGTTTTTTTCTCTTTCCCAGCCCCCCATGGATTTGGCGCCTTATCGAGCGCTTCCTACGAGGCAAGGGTATGTATGGTCCTGAAGAATGCTGAGCTGACTATTGGCTCATGATAGCAGAAACATGTCAACCTTTATTTAGGACATTTGGTTCAAATTAACCTAACCACTTACATGTCCGTTTTTGCATTATTGTTTTTAACAGAGTTAGAACTACCCCCACATTAAAATAATTTTCTGGTTTTGGGAGCAGTCCATACTCTTTTTAACATGCACTTTCTTTTTGCTACGTAGTATTTCACGTACTTACAATGAGGACCCAATGAAGACAACTGGCAACCGACCTTTCAGTTGGTGCCTGAGGGTTCTGTTTTCTTACTGAAATTTTCTAAACCCACTTGTTCCTCTGGATTACTTTTCTCCAAACATACGGTGGTGGTAATTAATCTTTCACCTTCCTTTTTGGTTTGCTTCTTAATCAAGGTACTCTTCTGTTGTTTTGGTATAAGCATGACACAACTCCAGTAATGCATGGGGCAGGCCTATCTCTATGACACTGCGTCAGCCTTACACAAGCCATAAGGTATTGATGCTGTGGCATCCTAGAATTGTTGCAAGGACATTTCAAATATTTAATTGCACAACTCCTGTGGGGCTTTGTTGCACGGGAATGCCTACCCTGCATACATCCTATATAGGTATCAGGTATAGCGTGGCATAGGGGTTCAAAAGGTCACGCATATGCCAAGATGTGTCCCTTTGAACAAAGCCCAGTTTGGCACTCAGGGTTTCTGCTGACACCTGCCCTGGTGGCCAGCGATCCCCAGATGCTCGGTCCACTGACAAGGAGGAGCTGCCAGGGTGTCAGTGTAGTTGGAGCTCCATTGGTGGAGTTTATGCGCAAGGGTGTTGGCGTCTGTAAGCTTTGGCCGAGTGGTGGTGCTGAGGGAGTTGCTGAAAAGTTCTTTGATGTCCTTGATCCAGCTGCGGCTGGGGGGGCAATGATGACAGTGGTGTACGGTGGGCATGGTGAAGGCGTGATGTATACTATGATGGTTTGTCCAGGAGCGTTCGGTGGTGTGGGTAGCTGTAGTTGAAGTTCCCGCTGGCGGAGAAGATGGGGTCGAGCGTGTATCCGGCTATGTGGGTTGGTGCAGTGACTAGCTGCTTGAGACCGATGTTGACAAGGTTCGCCAGGAAGGTGGTGCTGTTCTGGTCACTGGAGTTGTCCAGGTGGAAGTTGAGGGTCCCGAGTAGTATGTAGGCAGTTGATGGGAGAGCCTGGGTTGCGATGTGCTCTACAATGGCATCGGTGAATGGGGGTTCATGGGCCGGGAGGCTTGTAGACTAGGGTGCCGTGGAGGGTGGGGCTGGGGTTGGTCTGGGTCTGGGTCTGGAAGTAAAAGTGTTCCATGGTGGCCACTGGGTCATTAGAGGGAGTGGTCAGTCAGAGTGTGCTTTTTCAGACAATGGCAAAGCCTCCCGGGCACTCAGAGTGGTCTGTGTGGGTGAATTTGTAGCCGTCGTGGCTGGTGATGGCGATGTCCGGTCCAAAGCAGAGGTTGGTCCAGGTTTACGTGAACATGGCAATGTCTGAAGAGGTGGCATCGGCGAGGTCCCGGATTTCTGTTGTATGTTTGTGGAGGGACCGCACGTTGAGGAGGATGCAGTTGAGCCTGTCGGCTCCAATGTTGGGCGGCTAGGCCGCAGGAGGCGCTGGTGTGCTGATGTGGCAGATGGTGCATCTGTAGTTTCGGCAGGTGCAGGGTGCAAGAGAATTTTACAGTGATGCTAGATGGCAGGTGGTGTGGCGTCCAGGGCTGATGGTGAGGAGGATGCGGGTGTCGTAACCATGGAGTATCTGAGATGAAGGGTCCTTGGTGACGGACGCAGACGGGCTTGCCTTTGGTGCACCAGTGGTATGCCTGCTGTGCATGGCTGCACAGTTGCTGCCCTTAAGTAGTGCTGTGGGGGGGACTGGACAGCTGGGAAGCAGAAAACATGGGAAAGGACACTGGAGGGGTGGGGACGCGGGGTTGTAAATATATTTTAAACAAAATATTACCTTGAGGCCGGGTCCCGCATCTTCTGTGATTTCCTGAGTCTGCTTCCAGGACCAGGAAGCAGGTTAGCCAGGCTCCCTTCCCTAAGCCAATCACAACGCTGCAATCCGGCATTGTGATTGTTCTTGAGCGCCATGAGTAGGCGTTCATCCAGGGGCTGGAGAGGTGGGATTGTTCTCCATGAAGGCTGCAATGCAGCTTGCATTGCGGACAGTGGAGTGTGCATGACTGCTAGTAGAGCAGCCCCACCCACCTTCACACCCGCAAAGGAAACATAGCATGAGAATATCAGAACGTTATCCTCATGTTATGTTTCCTTTTCTTGCACTGCTTGAAAGGAGTGGGGCGACGCTCTTCCGCCACAGCGGAGGAGCAGCCACTGGGGGTGCTTCACCCACAGGCACTAGGCCTGGGCTCGACTCGACCCATGGGCCTCCTCTGCTTTGCATCCCCAGATTCTCCTCACCTGGACATTGACACTGTGGCGCAATACGCTTCACTCTCTCCAAATCTGTGACCCAGGCATCAGAGGCCTCAGCCAGGCAGGATTTCACGTGCCTGGGTACAGCAGTCACTACCAAGTCCACTAGGGAACCTCCCAATGCAGGTGATACAAAAGGGCCCCCTTATGAATGAAGTTGCAACGCTCCTGCCACACAAGTTCAGTGCAGCTTAGGGGCCTTAACCTCCACAGAGTCCTGCCAGCGCAACATCCTCCGGCCTGTAATGCAGAGAGGCGTGGCCCACCATTGGTAATCCCCTCTGTGCACCCCGGTGTAATGGTGGCGCATGATATGAGATGCAGACTTCCCTACGTTGGTGCGCAGGAGTGCCTCTACCGTTCACAGCTCCAAGGGGCACCAGGTCGTCTTCTCACACAGGTCAGCATCGTGTCTGCATTTGAACTGGCAGACTTCACCACCAGGTAAGGGCAATCGCCGATGCCTCAATGTCTACTGCAACGGACCTGCAATTCCACAGCATCTCTGCATCCCACTTCTGGACCCAGACGCAGACACAGCGAGGCCTCCAGGTCCCGGGGACTGTCTGAACTTTCAAAGTTTTGGCTGCCATGGTGTTCCAAGGAGGGCGCTATAAAAAGTGATGCATCACAGGTTTTACCTAGCGATGGGTGGTCATCCTGGCTATTGGGGGTTTTGGAGAGGTTGTTGATCTATGCTGCATTAGTCCCTGGCTGCTCCATTCTGCATTCCATTGTTTTTCTTTTCTTTTTTTCATTGGAGGTGGACTTATTAGCAATTTTTGCTTCCAGAGGCAAAAGAGGTAAAGTTCTGCTGACTAAGGTGAGTTTTTTGCCCGCAAATTGGCCTATTGTCAGTTTTCGCCCACTAGCGTCGTAATTTGTATCTCCTTCACGCTAGCACCATGAAGCTATCGCCTTGTACCAACGTATTGTAAATACATTGCTAACAGGGCAATAGTTTTTGGTGATAGGCCGCAATAAGAAAACTGCTGCTAACTAACTAACTAGTTAGCTGTAGTTCTTGTACATATACACCCAGGTTTTCCCTGGTCTAAATGTTGCTGTGACCTCCTACTTACGCTGCCCTTGTAAATAAGGGACAGCATCAAAATAAATGAGTGTTGCGGTGGAACACTGAAGAGAAGACAGGATCACAGGTGAAGTTACAAGCTCCTCTTCAATGCGTCCAGTGTACTGCTCTCCCGGCAGCAACTGCCGTCTCCGCATTCCACACATTCTCCACATGACATCATGGGACTTCGAAAACAAACATAAAGTCCTCGTGTATATAAAAGAACAGGTAACATCCCAACACACACCCAATGCAACGCCCATTTACCACCCCTTTCACGCTAAATACAGCGTGAAATGGTGCCTTATTTACAAGGCAGCATTAGTGGCTTAACGCTGCCGTGTAAATAAGTCGAAGCCCCTATCGCCATCACAACGTCACTGAAAGTGATGTTGTGGTGGCGATAGGGCCTTGTAAATATGCCCCTTAGTGCCAAGGAACAGCTTAGCACCAAGGGGTGCTGACAGATAAATCACCATATCCACTTGCTATTGACCCCTGTGGTCCAACTTAACGCCACCCAGAACCGGGTTTTTATTTCACAAATAGTGATTGCATTTTAACCTTTCCAAAGCACTGGACACTTTAACTTTGCACCTGCACTTTAACTCCAATACCTCTCATTGCACCTTAACGTCGCCCAGAATCTGCTTTTTTTTTACAATGAATGCTTGCATTTTTACTTTTACAACGCACTGCGCTTTTTAACCGTGCACCTGCTCTTTAACTCCAATAACCCTCATTTGCATCTTACCAGTTGCACTTGCACCGAACTCTTATATCGATTAGGACAATGGTTAGAGGAGCCAGGGGCGCGCCTCCAAGGAGAAGGCTAGGGCATATTGTAATAATAATAATAATAATAACCCCACTTATAAAGCGCCTGGGTACACTGATCTAGTGTGTCCCCGCGCTGCGGTGCAGATAGCCCTCGACAACTAGGAAGCCCCATCCTAGGGGGGAAACTACGTGGAAGGAAAAAGATAGGTTTTCAGTTCGTGTTTTTTTGTCAGGGGGACACCAATCGTTATTTGAAGGGCGGGATGAGAGCTCCCTTCCACAACCGCATAATTAAAGCTCAGACAGGAGGGTTTTAAGTAAGCTTGTTTAAGTGTTGTTTTAACCCCTTGGGCGCGGCCGCAATTCTGCGCCTGTGCGGCCGTCTTTAAGAGTGGGCGGGATCATGACGGCCCCCAGCCGTCATCAGCACACGCCCACCGTGATGCATGACGGATGGGGGCCGTCATCAGCATGGAAGGGGTTAAAAGGTTTGACACAAGATATCCTGTTACACTATTCATGGGCTTGGACCGTCATGTGCGTTTTATGTATTTTATAACGTAATTTATTACATGATGTATGCCATTGCAATGGTTTTAATAATCAAGCAATACAAATATATTACAGTTACAGTATTACTACCCAATCAGATGTTTTGCAGTCCGTTCTCTATTCAGAATTGAACATAGTGAATCCAGAGGATTTTATATAGAACTGTAACAGATTACTTACTTAATTGTTTTGTCAAGGAAATCATCTAAAGATAAAATATCTGCAGCCCAATTATTTTTGTGATTTCAAGGGGCAGCCACAGTTGTAAGGATGAAGCCAATTCCATGTAGCCTGCATTGTATGAATATGTATGAATATGACAACATTTGTACAGCGCAAACCTAACTTTCTAGCAACAGAGCACTGAACAGGGGTAATAGCCCCTAGAAGATACAATTGTTTGGTGTGGCCAAGGTTAGACTGTGAGGTAAGGGGGGGGCTCCTTGAAGAGGTGTGTCTTCGGCTTTTTTTCTGAATTTTACGCTAATCTGATGTCGAATGAGATGCTGTTCTGCTTTCTCGCTGCATTAACAAAGAAAGCTTGCCTTCTGGTTATTTCCTTCTTGTAATGTTTTGTCTTCAGTGTGGTGACATCCAAGCTGCTGGTGTGGTGGTGTCCTCCAGACATGGCTTGTTTGTTTGCTCATTAAGCTGGGGTCTTGTTGTTGAGAACTTTAAAGGTCATTCAGCTTGTCTTGAAGTCGATCTAGGCTGGGAAGAGGTGCCTGAGTAGGGCTAATAACATTAGGGTGAAGCAGTGGAATTTCTTCAAGCCCTTGCTGAGTCATGCTGCATGGGGGCCAGGTTGGTACCGAGAAGACCGCTGAACACGGCATTGCCTCCTTCCAAATGGGAGAGGACTAAAGTTTGCGTGATTATTCTGAATGTCATCATTTGGGAGAAACATCTTCACTTAAAAAAGGAGAGTGAAACCAAGCTATTTTGATTTCCCTTCAAGGTGCTGCTTAAATGAGAAACCTGTGTTGATGGAGATCCCATTAGATGTTTTATGATTTCTCAGGTAGGGGTAAAGCCTGGGAGGTTTATGGAGGAAGGTGCCTCTTCCTTGGCTTGAATCTGGGGTTGGTTGATGCTGTTGGCAAGCAGTAGTAATTCAAACTATGGATGTATGTCGTTTCAACACATGCTATTACAACGCATGCCTTTACGACGCGAGTTTTACAATGCAAGTGGTTACAACGACTTGCATTGGGGGTCGCTGGATAGTGAATAGTTTAATTTACTATTCCAACTCCAGTCCCCGTGGATAGTAGAGAAGGTGTTGGATAGTAAATTAAAACTATTTCCTATCCTAGAGCGCCCCCCAGCGCAATTAGTTGTAAAAGTTGCATTGTAATGGTTGCGTCGTAAAGGCACCTCGTTGTAAAAGTTGCATTGTAAACGCTGTTCTCCCAAACTTTGTGGGGCTTAGCCTCGGGGAGTTTGCAGAGACTGATTGGGTTTGAGACAGAATTCAAGTCACTGTGTGAAGATATTTTTAGGTAAATAAGAGTATCACCTGCACATCACTGGATTTTGATGCTGCTGCCTACAAGAATGGATCTGAGCGGTACAGCAACTCCATCACCTAGCATGTCTGTTAGAACAAATCATCATGGATGTATATGGGAACAAATATCCATGGAGGTGGACTACCTCTTCACTAGGTTTAGAGAATCCTCCTGAAGACCTACCAACCAAAATCTACATTTTGGAGTCTATTCAACATTGGATATATAAATGTACATTTTGATCAATATTTGAAAATCATATATTTGTCCCTAACCCTACTTCACCCTACAATAGGTCCACACCCTTGAAAGCTCTGCACTGGAATAAGCAGTGTGTTTTGTCACCCAAAAAAATGCAGTGAATGTTCCATATTTGAACAGACAACATCATCACTTTTACAGCTCTAAAATCGATGCATCATTGATTAGCGCTAACTCGGACCCTGTTGTAGTTCCTGGGACCCTCACTTCTGGTACGACCTTTCAGCACAGGTCATAGGGCATCACCACTCCTCATTCCTTTTGTGGGATGTCTGATTGCCACTGGATGCCATACTGCTCATGATCATGTGTCTTACTGTCCCTTACAGCTAAAAAGAAAAACTGCTGGACATTGAATTGCTGTCATACTGAGGACACCTACAGCAGAAGAACACTGAGAAATAAAGGGTCAAAGGGATATTTAGCAACCAGCCTCGGTTCACTTCCCCCAAATACTTAATCACATATACAAACCGGAACCGGGGGTCTAAAAAAATAGGACCAGACACACGAGTGAAAAGTAGGAGTACTATATAATCCCTTTTAGCAATTGAAAAGAGAGTGAAATTAGAAGAACCCTTAAGAAGAGATTGGATTCCCATCAACTACCTTGGTGATCAGTATCATCATCTGGGTATCCTTCCAACCAACCGATGTACCTCTTGATCATAGAGGTTAGCTCCTGGGAATAAATCTCAAGTGGGTCGAAAAGGAGAACCAGAGTACAGAATCAGTAAGATTTCTTAATAGATAAAGAAAGTGATCACAGATGGTTTCCCAAGTAACCATGAGAAAGGTGCAGTGCAAAAAAAGTGAGTGAGTGCAGGGTTAAAAAAGAATTGATAAGAGAAAAACAGTCTTTATTTTAGATATCTATTAGCATTCTCAATAAAGACAGTGCAAAAAGCTGTTTTCCAAAAATAGCTGCTTTCTATTAAGGTCGACATGTTTCAGCCAATTGGGTAAGGTCACCCGTGGCTTTCTTCAGGACATGTCTCTATTAATAGTTTGCTACTACATAGAAAAGAAGTGACCAAACTTGTGCACACTAAGAAACGAAAATGATTATAGGAATTTTAGGTACAAGTTTGGTCACTTCTGTTCTCTGCAGTAGCAAACTATTAATAGAGACAGGTCCTGAAAAAAGCCACGGGTGACCTTACCCAATTGGCTGAAACATGTCGACCTTAATAGAAAGCAGCTATTTTTTAAAAACTGCTCTTTGCACTGTTTTTATTGAGAATGCCAAGCGATATCTAAAATAAAGACTGTTTTTCTCTTATCAATTCTTTTTTTAATCCTGCACTCACTCACTTTTTTTGTACTGCACCTTTCTCATGGTTACTTGGGAAACCATCTGTGATCACTTTCTTTATCTATTAAAAAATCTTACTGATTCTGTACTCTGGTTCTCCTTTTCAACCCACTTGAGATTTATTTCAAGGAGCTAACCTCTATGATCAAGAGGTACATCGGTTGGTTGGAAGGATACCCAGATGATGATACTGATCACCAAGGTAGTTGATTGGAATCCAATCTCTGATTAAGGGTCCTTCTAATTTCATTCTCTTTTCAATTGCTAAAAGGAATTATATAGTACTTCTACTTTTCACTCATGTGTCTGGTCCTTTTTTTTTTAGACCCCCCCCCCGTTCAGTATGTATATGTGACACCTACAGCAGCATAACAAAACATTATAACTACTTTAAACATGGTTGCTTTGTTAAGGGCCTGCTCAAGTGAACTGAGATTCTCAGGGCCCAATGCACCACCTCTACAATGTTCATGACATTGGCTTCATCATCGGTTAGGCTGACTTTAAAAACGAGAAAAGGAATCAGTAGTTATGCCATTCGATTCCATTATGAAAGCAGTCTAAAAATCAATGCTAACAAATAGATAACAGCAAAAGGATCAATTGATGGAAGGAATGCTGAATGATGCAAACATTCACCACCAGTAACTAAGATCTGGGTTTAATCCATTGTTCTTTTGCTCACCACACCACCCTAGTTTGGACCCTGCCATATGCAAATCAGTTTTGCCCCTGTTCCTCATGGGAACAGTCCAACCTGAACTACCAATCCAGGTCCTCCCTGGACCGGAAACAAGCATCCTGGAACCGGTTTTGGGGCATCACCCCTCATCAGCTAGGCTAGCTTGAATCCAGTGACGAAGGGTTGCATGGGACCCACGTCTGGGTATACCCTTCCCACTTAGGGCAACAAAAGCAAAATGAACTATTGATGGACAGAATGGATTCAAGCTAGCCTGGCTGATTAGGGGTGATGCCCAGAAACCGGTCCCAGGTTCCCATGAGGAACAGAGTCAAGACTGATTCGCATATGGCTGGGTCCAAACTGGGGTGAGCAAAATAACAATGGATTAAATCCAGATCTTTGTGACTGGGGTTGAAGGTTTGCATTGTTCAACATTCCATCCATCAATTGTTCCTTTTAACCAATTGATAACAACATAAGTATTTGAAACGTCCCAACACAATTGAGCAGGGGTCAAACCGGCTTTTGCAATGTATAGCTGGACCATGTTGTCCTATGACAAAACAATCCTCCTTTTAGTTAAATGACACAACCACCCATATTGTGCCATCAGAATGAAGGTTAAGGCTAATAGATTCATATTTATCTGGCTTCCTTTACTCTTTCACATCCTGGGTCACTCCATACACACTATTCCAATAAAAAAAATTGCTTCAGACCGGACCTTACCTTACTAGATGCATCCATCTGCCAATGTAGCTTCATGTTACCAGCTCTTAAAGTTTTCTAGGAAAGAGTACCATTAAAATGCCGAAGGAAGGTAATCACCATGGGCAAGTCCTCTTTCAGACCCTCCTTCATGTGGATGTGGAGATGTTTAGGTGAGACACCAGTAGCATTGAGCTATAATCTCTAGGCGATTGCTCATCCCTTTGGGATAATACAGGGTTGGAAATTAAGCGCAGCAATAATTTTCTGAAACATGTAGAGGGCCTAATTTATCATAGTTTTGTGTCACCCTTGTCCCACGCAAGGTGACGCAGGGTGACATAAAAACCTAGACTCAGATTTACAAAGCCATGCAAGGACACCCTGAATGGGCCTGCGTGGCTTGCTAAATCGGGTGTAACGCAGAGCAGAGCAAGTCGCTGTTTTTCCATACGCTACATTGTGGGGGTGTTACTTGGGTGGAGAGTGGATGTGCCCCCGCATTCACCCATGCATTCGGATGCATTCCCAGATTCACCAACACTGGTATACCTGGGAATGCGTCAGAATTGTACACTTTCCAAACAGAGGTGCAAAGAAGTGATATATCTTTATTTCTCCTCATTATATTCCGTTTCTAAGTGTGCTGCATTCTGAAGCACAATTAGAACGAGGAAAATTTATTTGAGCATTGTTTTGTGTAGGAAGGTTCACCTTCTGGCAAAAAACACATTGCTGCCTACAAACCAAGGACACTTACACCACGGTGCAAGACTGCCTGTATTAGCGCAAGGCAGAAAATTGTGTGCCAGCAGAGGCAGAGAGGAGAAACATGCCTCTGTGAAAAAAGTTTTCTTCTCCTTCCATGATATTGAAATCATACCCTAGTATGGAGTGGCTTCTACATGCGTCTTGCCCAAGTGTTCCTTCAGCCGCGGGCCGTGGAGGGAGTTACGGGGAGGCGGGGAGGGGGAGGGGCAGGGTGGAGGGTGCTATAAACCGGCATATGGATAATTGCAGGTAATTAAATAATTTAATTAATTAAACGAATTTCGTAGCGCCCACTGCATCGCAAAATGCGATGCAGTGCACAGTATGAAATTTGTTTTATGAATTAAATTGTTTACTTACCTGCAATTATCCATATGCCGGTTTTTAGCACCCTCCACCCTGCCCCTCCCCCTCCCCGCCTCGATACCCCACCGTAACTCCCTCCACGGCCCGCGGCTGCGGAAGTGAGCTCGTGAGTACGCTTTGTTTTTGGGGTGGTTGGCTGGGGGTAGTTTTGTGGGCTGGGGGAAGGTCGGGTAGTTTTGTGGGCTGGGGTGAGTCGGGGGTCGTTTTTGGGGCTTTGTTTTTTGGGTGGGGGTGGGGGGCCTGGGGTAGTTTTGTGGGCTGGGGGTGAGTCGGGGTAGTTTACGGCTGGGATGTCTTTTAAATATGTGGTCAAGGATTTAGGGCCAGGGCAGGGGAGGATTAGGAATAAGGGTGGGGTTTTAGGGCACAGGGGGGGTTGAGGTGTTTTTAGGGCTGGGGTGGGATTTGTTTTTAGGGCTAAGGTCCCCTTTTAGGGGTTAGGACAGGGGTTGGGCTATTTTTAGGGCTGGGGTCAGGGTAGAACTCGGGGCAGGTGACTGGGTTTAAGGACTCAGGGCGGGTGCTAGGGCATAATCTTTATCACACATATGATTTTAGCAATTATGCCATTACAACTAAATTTGTTGTAAAGGCATTTGTGGTAAAGGCATGCGTGGTTAAGATTCACTTGTTATGAAGACTGCGTTGTTAAGGCATGCATGGTTAGGGAATTTGTGGTTACGACATATAACCGTCACAGTGAACATGATGACTATTGTGATAGGGCTTTTGCCATAATTCTAGGCATCCACCTCACATGTATTTGGCAAATACATACTCTTATGTCTCTACTTTTCTCCCATAGCCTTCATCACGATTCCCACTCCTTGCCCTATGACTAACCAGCTGACTCCTTTCCCATTACCACCACCAGGCATGCCTTGTTTGGTGGGCAACCGTCTCCATCTCCCTCCTCTTACCATCCTACCATCATGTGCCTCTTCCATTGGTCCAATACTTTGTCCTTATTGTGGCATACCCCACTCTATTGCATGACAATAATATTGCATCCATTACGCGAACCTAACTGCTAAGTATAATAGATGACAATAGTAGTTGATAGGATTAGGAGATGATGTGAAGGCAAAATAGTAATAATACACTATCATGACAATTATGTGGTAGGTGATGTACTAGGTGTAATTTGAAATTATTGACCTTCGCATAGTGTTTTATAACCCTCCAGGCCATTGACCATATCTCCTCTGCCCAGCTCATCTTCTCCTTACTCTCATAATTGGGCTGCAGCCTGTAAGCCACTGTCATCTCCTTTGTCACCAGCTCACTCCCTCACGGGCCCATTCCCTTATGCCCATCTGAGCAGCCAGACTGCTTCTGTGTGATCTTGTCACCTAAAAAAAACCAGTGAGCATCCCCAATCCATGTCCATCTCATGTCCTTTCATCTGGCATGCGCGTCCGGCACAGGTAAGAGCGGTGGGAGGTGGGGGGGTGCGGGGGGCGGTGGGTGGGGGGAGTCCATTGACGACGGGATAGGTCAAAATAAATGTTAAAAAATATAAAACCATTTGCCTCGTGCTCCCTGCATCGCCGAGTCGGCGATGTGGCGAGCACAAGGTAAGTGGTTCTATTTATTTAATTTTACCTATCCAGTCGTCTGTCGACTCCCCACCGCTCCTACCTGTGCCAGCCGCCCCTGCTGAATGCTAAGCTTTGACGGAGTATAAGACTGGTCAGAGCTGGCCTTTGCTTAGAGAGCGCCCTAGGTGAAACCAAATTTTGCACCTCCTTCCACTCTTCCTCATTAATTGTATTGAAAATTTGGCAGGACTGGGAGGAAGGGGTGGGCAAGATTAAGAAGCATCGTAAAGAAATTAAAAGTAAAAATAAGCAAGTGGGCCAGCAGCCATCTTGAAAAAGAGTTCAAACACCCTTTTCGTCAAACCTAGGTCGCAGGGAGACTGCTGCAGAGAGGGCACGTGCTTAAGGCTGGCCCTGATGGTCTAGACTGGGATGGCAGTGTCAGCGAAGGGCAGTAATGGTCGCACTGCGGCCGATAGTGTTATTGGTGGGTCGGAGTGCACTGATGATGGTGGTTGATGTCCGAGTTGGTGACGTGCATTGCGACTTGAGGCTACGTTTGCCAAGGTGGGCAGGTGTGACCCGTTAAACTCACCTCGAAAGTCTACGGCTTAAACCTTAATAATCTGAGTTGACCCTGCAGTCCCCGGAACGGAAATGACGTCACTACCCGACTCTTTCAATTATAATATCAACAAAGATACACATTTGCAGCCATTTTCCGGACCACAGGAACTCAATTTCACAGAGGCCCATGATGCATGTTTCCTGCAGATGCTCGCGCTCTGTCGCTAGCAGCATCAGCGGACAGCTTTCAGGAGCGCCAGAGAAGTTATGGCGGCCATATGTTTGCGCACAGCAGCGGGGAACTTTAATTGACGTCGGGAACGAACAGGCCGAGAGCAGCCCTGCACTCCCTTCTATCATGATGGCTATTGGCTGTCACGGGAGCCCCCTTGCATAATACAGTCTAATGAATCCATGTCTTGCAGATGGGGATAAATTAATCTTTTGGACAAACTTCACGGAACAGGCTGCGCAAACCTTGCTGTAGTACCCAAAGGTTCCCGGTAATTGCTGTTGACTTAAAAAAAGTGATTTCCTGCTGGAAAGCAATTTGTAGCTTTGGCCACCAGCTCCCTCATGTTATTTGTTTTCCTCTGTTATTCACTCCTCATCTTTATGGCGTCTTCCCCTCCCATTCCTGTCTCACCTCGCCGTATCCTCTCCATTATATTTTCCCTTTTCTATGCTTCTGTATTTTTTGTCTTTCTTGTTTTCCTTTTCTTGCTTACAAAATCCTCGGACTTGTTTAGTTGCTCTTGATATACTTACTTATTTTACTTACTGATGGCTTGCAGTTATTCACTCCTTTGTTCTCCTTCTGGTCTTCTTTCTTCTTTGTCTAGTGTTCTCAACCTTTTTCTCTGTATTCCATGATTGTTTCCATTCTCTCTTATTTTCCATATTGTCTTCTTTCTTTGCTCTTCTTCTGTCTGTCTTTCTTCATGTCATTATCTCCTCATACTTTTTGTTAATCTTGCCCCTTCTTTATATATTTGCCCACTTCTTGTTGCTCTTTCTTACGTTCTCAGTCATGATAAAACTTACTATCACTGTCTTTCACCCTGCTCTCTCACTTTTTTATTTACAGTTAAACCCTTCATCACTTCCTTTTTTTACAGTTTATTGTCCTCTCCTTCTTCTTGCTCATCTCCTGTTTTTCCCTCTCTCTCCTTTTTCGTTAATCTCTTCCTGTCATCATATACGAGGGTTAAATTGGAATGTTGCACTATTGTGGAAAGGGCCATCGCCTTCCAAACCACTTAACCTAAAATCACTGTTATTAGGAAAGGATTCAATGATCTTTCGGTCACTTCAGAAGCCCGAGTGTCAGATCTAAAGTCTCCACATTAGAGCCAAGAGGCAAGTTTTTGACAAAAGTGTGCTATGTAAGAACTGTGGGGCATATTTACAACAGACTGCAATAAATATCTCAAAGCTCGCTTAGCGCTTTTATATTTATCGCCGTCTATCGCTGGAATTTATCGCCATGCTTGCCTGTATTTATAGTGCATAGCGCAATGGCGATATAAATTCCAGCGATAGCGGGGTAATCGCCGTTTTGCATGGAACATCGCTGGTTTTCCAGCGATGTTCCCTGCAAAACGGCAATATGCTTGTTGATACGACCATGTGGTCGTAACACAAGAATCCATCCCCTATGTTAGGTATGGGTGAGTCATGATTTTAGCAGACGTTAGGTATTGGCGAAAACAGCGGTTTTTGCCCAAAACTAAAGTTTGCTAAAATGCATGGGCCACCTTTTAAATATCACAGTGTGCACATCAGTGATATTTACAAGGTTGTACTGCCCAGTGAAGCCCACTTTGCATCTCATTAGAGATGCAAAGCGAGGCGTCGGAAATAAGGGTACTAACATGCGCTAATGCATGTTAGCACCCTCTTGTAAATAGGGCAATATTTTTATCTCCGCTTTTTTGGCTGTAAAAGCCAAAAAAAGCGGAGTTACGGCCTTGTAAATATGCCCCCGTGTAACATAACATGATATCTCACTTTTAACTCTTGGCTTCTCTTCCTGTTTTCTAATTGGTTGTAAAGTTCTTCACTCATGTTTTTCTTGGTAAATCCCTGGAAACCTGTCTCAGTTCTTCGAATTAATAGCTCTGGTCTGTCTTTGATTCATTTCCTGTTAATATTCTCATCTTCAATTTGTTTTTTCTTTTTTTTTTCTTTTTTTTTTTTTTATTGAACATAGCAATGGTTAATCAGTGGTACAATGCATCTTTACAGTTTTAAATAAATAAATAAAGAAGAAAGACATCTATATACAGATATATATCAGACATGAGAATTAGGAAAAGGGGAAGAGATTCATCGAGCACAGCAAAAAGGGAATACAGATAACGATTTAATCTAGAAGGGACTGTGCAAAATCCGCAATTTATAAAGTGACGTTGTAAAAAAGTGCAAAAGCCTACAATAAAGTGCTACTGCATGTGCAAAAAACTATGATACAGCGATATCCAAAAAAAGTGCGAGTGCTTTTAATTGTACTAACCCTTTCTTTATCTTTATTCTTCCTTTGCTGCTCATCCCTCCTTCAGTTGAACCAAATCCCCAAAATATTTCCAATTCCTTTCAAATCTCTTAATAGAACCTACTCTGCCCGCATATGCTTTTTCAAAAAGACAGGTTCTCCTCATCTTATTGAACCATTTTATAAGTGATGGAATTTCCCTTGATTTCCAGTTTTGTAATATTAAAGAGCGGGCAATCGCACATGATATAAATATAAATACCTCCTCCGATTTGTTGATATTGCTTCTATCCTTGCTTATTCCAAACAAGACTACTTCTACCGTTGGCGGAAATGGTTTTCCAATGGCCAATTCAATTTGCGCGAATATCTCTTTCCAGAATGGCTCCAACATCGGGCAGGCAAAAAAAATATGATACCATCCCCCCTGGCCATGTGCTAAACATCTAAAACACTTATTTTCTGTTCCAGGAAACATTTTTTCCAAAGCCTCTGGCGTATAATAGGCTAGCCAACGAGACAGAAAGGCCATCCTCTTATAGTTGGCAGCACGCAAGGATTTGTTTCCCAGTAAACAGAGAGCCTCCCAATCTTTGAAGGAAAAAAAGCACTGGGTCGAGAGACTTACTTTGTTCAGATGTTTAACAATGAGTGGGGATTGGCCAGAGCCATGGAGCAATTTATACCACTGCCCTATCCCGCTGCTCTTCCTACCATAAAGGTTGTTTAGTAAATTATCAGGGGTATTCAACAAGCCACTTCCTTCCTTTTTAATAAAATGAGTGATCTGAAGATATTCAAAAAAGGACAGTCGCCTTAAAATGTTGGATCTAGTTATCGCCTCTTGCCAACTAATAACCCTATTTTGGACTAGCAAGTCTCTCAATTCCCGAAACCCACACAATTCCCATTTTTTAATCTTCGAGAAACTTAACGGAAGTCCTATTTTACTACATTCAAACAAACTTAGATATTGGGAACCATCCGAACCATGTTTTTTAAAAAGCAGCAATAAGCGCGTAGTATATTCTTTCAGCGTCTTATACCTCGATTTTTTGGGGAGTTTTGCGGTCTTTAAAAAAATAGGGATTTGAGACCCTGCTTCTTGGACCATCTTCTCCAAAAAGAAATTGTCTCTTGTCTGATACATCCTTAAAAGACCTGCCACTATATCAAAGAATGCAGCTTCATAGTATGTTTTTAAGTGGGGTAGCGCTAGCCCTCCTTGATCTATTGTGAGTTGCACCACCGGGAGTTTAACTCTAGGAGTTTTATTACCCCAAATAAATCCTCTTAACATTGTTTCTAATTCTTTAAAGAAAGACACATTAATTTTTAACGGTACATTAGTAAACAAAAATATAAGTAGAGGCAGAACTGACATTTTAACCATTGACACCCTACCAATCACTGTCAGGGGTAACAAGAGCCATTTATCTAACATATGCTTGATTTTATTTTTCATTCTTATGTAGTTTAGTTCTAGAAGCTTATCATACTCTGCAGTTACAAAAATACCCAGATATCTTATTGGGTCTCTTTTTGCAGCTTGGGCTTGCAAGAAATTAGGGAGAAATCCTGTATCTGTATTTAAAGCAAGAACTTCAGTTTTTTTAGCATTTATCTTATATCCCCCTATCTTTTCATAGGCTTTAAACTCTTTCAATAAGTTCTCAACCACCCCCTTTTCAGGAGCAAGATAAAGAATAATGTCGTATTTGTTTTTTCTTGTTATTTTCTTTCTGTTCTTTTACAACCGACATCTCCCTTCTTCTTTTTTGGTTATTTTTGCTATTGTTAACAAGATTTGTATGCGTCTTTAAAGTCACTAATGGGATTGCCTTCTACTCTCATAGCTGGTTTCACTATTAATATTCAGTTCAATTTCAAGTTCCATTTCTCTATCCTCTCGTCCTACTCTTCTGATCGGTAATGGTTTTATCCTCCTCCTCATTCTTTCTCTAGTTGGTTCACCTGCTATTGCTAACCCACCAATTTCTTTTCTGGTTGCCACTTTTTCTTTTATGACGCTCTCTGCTCTCTTCCCTCTTCTCGTTTTGATTTTCTTGTATCTTTGTCCCTCTCCGTGTTTGCTTCCTTTCCTGTTGCCATCTTCTCCCTTCCTTTTTGTTTGCATGTTTTACTGATCTACGTCATGCTTCTTACGGTTTACCTTGTTATCACATCTGTCTCTCTTTGATTTTTTTCTGTTATTATGTATATATTTTTCCTATTATTGCCCCTATCGTTCTCCCTCTAAAACCGTTATTATTCCTCTTCTTCTTTTTGCTCCTCTCCCTTTTCTCCCTCTGCCCTTCTCTTATTATCGTCACTCTCTGACGTTGTTTTCTCCCTGTCATTCGTCCTTCTTAAACCTCCATGCATTTTCAGTCTTTGACCTCTGGGTCGTGGAAAAACACATTTCTAAATGGGATGGGGGAGGTAATTCTTCCCGCCTTTCATTCGTATAAACCCATCTGTGAAGTCCTTATGAAGGACAGCAGGGGTGGGGGAGTTTTATTCCTTCCCTTTTATTAAAGGAATCCCACCCACTGAATGAGCCACAGATATGTTTGAATTATGTTGACATGTCACACACAGTTATTTATCATGTGATTTATAGTCGCAATATGTTGAACAATCAAAATGATATTACAGTTGGGGATGTAACAGATTTGCATAGTTCACACCACAATATACTGGTTCAAGGAATGTGTAAATTATTCATGTATAAAAGGAGAAAAGAGAAAAGAAATTTGTTTGAGGAAACAAATGCAAATGGACCACCAAAAGTTTTACCACATATCAAATGGCGGGGATCATTTGATGAGATTTGGTAAAATTCATATTAAATGTAAATGTGAAATTTGCATGTTCCCTCATGCAGAAACGAAACTCTGGTTGAAAACAGATAATGTACCACCACTCTAAAACCTGTAATATATCACATGACAGAAATACTGCATCTGTGATTACAGTGCAAGGTATCAGTAAGTATAATAGGTAAATACAAACGTTAATATGGTGAAATAGACAGTTTAAAGGTAAGAAGGATATAATATCCGCTTGTGATGATGTAGTGGTAGGGGATGTAGTGTATAGGATATTATGGCAGGTCAATATTATCAACCTCTATGTGGTGTCACATTACCACATAGAGATGCAGCTGGCTAACTAATATATAAGCTCGGATGGATATAAGTTGGTGCAAGTAAATTACTTGGCGGACTGGGTGAACATCCATTTGTTTATAGGATGCTCAGGGACTGGCAATTTTCTCGGAATAGCACTGGCTGGCCCCAGGAGGCTGGAAACTCTTGCTTGTTGCATTTTGGGACCGATATTGAAGCGCTGCTGCAAAACCGGCCTGGAGTAACATACCTGCTCCTCAATGCTGCAAAACCGCCCCTTAGCCGCTTGGGGAAATGCCCGATTCCCGTTCTGGCCAGTCCGGCGCTGCGGATGCTCATCTATTGTTGCAGACTATGTGCCCTAATGTGCATTAGTCCAGACACTTCCACTTCTTTGTGTGCTGAGGAATGTTTTAGAAAACATTTGCACAACTGCAGCAATAAGTTCCAAGTATGCAAATGCTTGACAAATCCTATCAACCTTTTCTTGTTTCACTGGAAATGTGATCTACCGCGTTTAACTTGGTATGCAGACAATCAGATTTCTAGTCTATTGATTAGTGTTCAGCCTAATTTCTGTTTAACATCATAGCTAATTACAGTGGTAGTAAAACTACTGTGCTTGGGCAAGGTCATTTCTGAAACCACCATGGCGACCTTCTCTCCACCTCAAAGGCACATTTTAATATTTTACACCCACGGGCTCATTTAGAAGTGTAGCTTTCCATGAAAAATGTGAAGTAACTTACCCCCAGATTCATCACAGTCCTGTTTTGCGAGTCCTTAATAGCGATTATTAGGGAATCGCTATTAAAGACTCGCAAAACGGGATGCATGTAGAAATCGCAATATTTTTTGCGATTTCTACTGCTTCCTTATTTGCGATTCGCTAATTGCTAATCGCACATAAGGAATGGCTTTCCCATTCATTCCTATGGGCCTAAAGGCCCATAGGAATGAATGGGGAGTCATTCCTTATTTGCGATTCGCAATTAGCGAATCGCAAATAAGGAAGCGATTTCAAGGGTGCCAGGGTGTCCAAAGGACACCCAGTAGCACCCCTGAAATGGTAATGTACACCGGTGTTGCGCACACACATATCCAAAGGACATGTGTGTGTGTAACATACAACTTAGAAAAATGCACTAAAGTGCATTTTTCTAAGTTTTCGCTATTTACCACGTAGTTAGACTATGCGGTAAATAGCGCCCCAAGATTGCGAATTCGCAATTTTAAAATGGTTCATGAATTGCATTTAAGGAATCTCAAATTGAGATTCCTTAAATGCAATTCTTCGCAATTTAGCGATTAATAGAATTGCGATTTTTGCATTTGGGATGATGAATCCCAAATGCAAAAATAGCGCTCGCAAAGGGACAGATTTTCAGAATCTGGCCCTTTGCGAGCCGATTTTGGCTTGATGAATCTGGCTGATAATGACCACACATTTTTCACAGTAAAACACATTTAGAGGAAAGGGTAAATCTGCTGGTTTGAGCCAGTATTCGAATATGATTGGGCCTTATAACAGTTTTAAAATCCAAGCGCATCCCCCCCAGTTAGAAAATGACCTTACCTCCATGGATTTAAATGTAACAAGCATTGGAAATGCAACAGATCTCGCATTTGTTTGTTAGAGATATTGGCATTGCAAACAGCAATGTTTTTTATTACGTGTTACGGAGTGTATGTATGTGGTGTGTAGTGAAATTATGTGGATTGGATTGGTTAGTTGTGGAATTGTGCGGTATGGAATTGTGCGGTGTGGAGTGGATTTGTGTAGGTTAATTATGCGGCATGGTATGTTGTAGAATTATGTGAAAAGATTTGGGAGTAGAGGTGGAGAAGTCCTCATTAGTTGTGGGGCACCCATTTTCCATACCCAGAGAGACAGGTTAAATTTCTTCCTGATGGGGCATATTCTTTTTTTTTTTTTTTATCCTCATTTGCGTGCATGGCTCCAATCTATCCCAACTAAGAACTGCCACAGAGCAAAAGATTAGGTAGTGTTTGTGTGCTGTCTCAGCGTATAGCTGGCAGGAAATTTATTAGAGAGGGGGGGAGACCAGTTCCCAGCAGCACATTCACACCGGCCATCCGAGATCTTGCGTGGGGCTGCTAGTTGGTAGATAGTGCCCGAGATACGGAGGCCCCTATGGCGCCATGGCGATTTGTCATGGATACAAGGGTAGGCAATGCCCACATTAATCATAGGACCCGGAGAAAAAAAAAAAAAAAAAAACAGGCTCATCACTACTACCCTAGCATGGACCAAAAAGCTCTCCTACTAGGATTCCCTCCCCTGGCCAGGTCGAGTTTGGAAATCTGAAGAAGCGATGACCGCCATTCTTGCATGGTGGGCGGTTGAGCATCTTTCCAGTGCCTACATATCTCCCTACGTGCCGCCAGGATGGAATAAAATAGCAAATTAGAAGCAGCATTACGGGCTTTACTTCTCAGGCCGAAGATGACAAGAACAAGGTCTATGGAGATATGTTCGCCCAAGGACAGGGATAATTTGTTACCAATAGAGTCCCAGAATGTAGATATGATTGGACATTCGTAAAACATATGGATGTCAGATGCTGCGGCGAACCCGCACCTTGGGCAAAAGACCGGGCCCGTTAGAGAAAACTTTGTCAACCTCTGTGGGGAATAGTATGCCCTATGTATTGTAAAAAGATGGTTCCTGCGGAGCCACGCAGGTTTAACTAGGTCCCAAAGTACTACACAAGAGGCTGACCAGAGCTCCTCCACGTCTATACCTGGCATTGAGTCAGCCCATAATGATGTCGGTAGGCAAAAGTTACTATCCATTTCCTCGATGATCTTATTGTACCAGAGTGATATTTCTTTGTTTACCGTGGGGCTATCCAACAGGCACGTCACTAATTCACTATTACCGCCTAAAGGTAAACTACTAATCCGGGTTGGCTGCTCATTATATGTCTGTGACCAGCTTGAGATTTGAATGTATTTAAATCTCGACAGGCTTGGCCCGACTTTGTTGGTTAAGTAATCCCATGGAAGCAGAGATCCGTCCATAAACAGGTCTTCCCAAGTGTTGATTCCGGCCTCTCTTAGTGGATGTGTAAGTGCATCTGCTGTCCATGCAGGGGGGACGGGTAGGTGCCATATAGGTGCCTTCCCTGAGTAATACCCCACTTTGATCGCTTGCCTCACTCTATACCACGTGGATGCAATCCCCTGTAAAACCTTCAATTTTATTTTTTTAAAGAATTTAGGGTCTCCAAATTAAAACAAAAAACCGACCTGTCCTACTCCTTCACAGTCCAGTAGGGTAGAGAACATGCGGCCCACCCCTGTCGCTACTGGTGTTTTTAGTAGCATGCGTGTGTGCGAGAGCTGGAACGCCCATGCATAGACCTGAAGATCAGGTCCAGCTAGTCCTCCCTTCTCTCTGCGGCGTCTTATTTTTTTCCAAGAAATTCTTGGGCTCTTATTATTCCAAATAAAACTAGTAATCGTGCTCTGTAGCTTTGAAATTAACTTAGGATAAAAAAAAAGTGGAATTGAGTTGAACAAAAAAGAGATCTTTGGCAAAATACACATCTTCACCAAATTAACCTTGCCTAGAATAGTAAGCGGTAGGTGTGACCAGTCTCTCAAGAGTTTTCGGCACTCTGCTGCTGTTTTGGCAATATTCAATGAAGCAATCGAGTTAATGTCTTTAACTATATTTATCCCCAGGTAACGTAGTTGGGGTCTTGATGTTTCATTATGAACAATTGAATTGATGTTCCAGGACATTGACTCTGTCTTAGAGGCATTTACCTCGTAGCCTGAGATTTTTCCAAATTTGAGAGCCAGGTCAATGACCTCTGGATATGCTTCTTCAAAGTTTGTTGTGAAAATCATAATGTCATCAGCATAAAGTGCCACCTTTTTATCCCAACCACCAAAAGCAAAGGGTTTAATAAGTATGCTGTCTCTTAAAGTTTGGGCGAAGGGTTCAATGTATACATCGAAAAGAAGGAGAGATAGGGGACAGCACTGCCTGGTTCCTCCTGTTACCCTAAATGGCTCCGTTAGGCCCCCATTTATCAGGATTGAAGCAGAAGGACTTCGGTATAGCAGGTTTATCGCTCTTCGAAATCTATCCCCAACATTAAACTTTCTCAAGGCCTCCGACAGGTACAGCCAATTCACCCTGTCGAAGGCCTTGGTAGCATCCAACGTGAGGACAGACAGAGGCAAAGCCTCTTTTATAGCCATATCTATGGAACCTATTAGTTCATAAGTGAGCTCACATAGCTGTCTCCCTTTTATAAAGCCTTTTTGATTGGAATTTATTATATCAGGCGCTACATGGCCAAGCCGTTTGGCCAGTATTGTGGCAAAAATGTTATAATCGGCATTTAAGATGGAAATAGGCCGATATGAGCCACAATCCGAGGGAGGTTTTTCTGGCTTCAAAATAAGGGTTATAGAGGCGTTGTCCCAGGATACAGGTGGCATTACTCCATCCCTCAAGATTTGATTAAATAAGGTTGCTAAAATTGGGGACACATCTGATATCAATTTTTTATATATTTCGCTCGGTAGACCATCAGTGCTTGCTGCCGCCTTACCCCCTTTTGCTCCCCTTATAGCCTTCTCTACTTCAGCAATGCTTATTTCCTCTTCCAGGAAGCGACTCTGTTCTAGTGATAAAGATGGTAGGGAGATATCCTCTAACCAACTCATGATGTCGTTATGCGTGGCATTTAGGTCTTCATGATATATAGATTGAAAGAAAGTTTTAAAGGTTTCTCTGATTTCTACATCACTAGAAAAGGTGCCCCTCTCTGATGTGACGGAGGCTATGTTGTTTCGGACCCGATCTGATTTAATTTTCCAGGCCAGTAATTTTCCTGCCCCTTCACCATACTGGAAATGAGAGAGTTTGCTTGCCTCCCATTTCTGTAAGACACGCTTCTCTAGGATTGATGATAAGCTGTTCTTTAATCTATCCATCTCTGCAAATTTTAGAGATAAGTCATGGTTATCTACTAATGTATCCTTATCGATGTCAGTCTGAACAGCTGAGATGCTATTCTCAATAACAGATACTTCATCCATATACTGCCTTCTTCTATAGGCCACCCTGTTCTTCACAATGCCTCTTAGTGTGCACTTAAATGCGTCCCATACAGTGCCTGCTGGGGCTGTGCCCATATTAGTAATGAAGAAATCACGTGCTTCTGATTGAAGAAATTCTATATCCTCAGTAGATGTAAGTAGTGATCTATCAAAGGACCACAATCTAGTGGGAGGCATGTCGCCCAATTTTAATTCAAGCTTCATTGCGGAATGATCAGAAAGGTGTGACGGGATATAGTTTACTGAGATAATATCATCAACCAGAGCTCTACTGGTAAGGATAAAATCTATTCTAGATCTATGTTTATACTTGAAATTTCTAAATGAGAAGTCCTGTCTCAGGCCCTCTCTATGTCTCCAAATATCGACATACCCATATTGGTTCATTAAACCTATAAGGCAATTTCTAGATTTAGAGGGAATTTTCTGTCTACTGTTAGGAGATTTATCCAATAATGGGTTCAGAGTAATGTTAAAATCCCCAGTTATAATCACTGGATCTGGGAATCTCAACAGATGTTGAAATAGGGATTCTAATGCTGAAGGATCATCAACATTAGGTCCGTAGTAGCCTACTAATGTTATTTTCATTCCTCCTATCTCTATTGCTACAATAGCCCATCTTCCTCCAGAGTCTACTTTCTGCTGTATTATTTTCAGACTGATGGATTTATTAAAGAGAATAGAAACTCCCCGCGTATTTGATGTTTGAGATGTTGAGATCGAGGAATCTATCCACCTATTCCTTTTAACTATCTTGAGCATTTCACTTTCGATTAAATGGTCTCCTGGAGGATAATGATCCCGGCATCGGCATCTCGGAGGTATTGCATGATTTTATTAGCACGAGGCCTGGTGCGGAGACCATTAACATTCCAGGATAACATCTTGAGCCTACTCATAGTGCTGAGAGTATGGATTACTTGTGAGACTGTCAATTTATGTGGATTCATGTTTTTTTGCCAGCAGTGAATGAAAACACTTAAAGTCAAAAACTGACAAAAGTGAAACGATTGGAACTCATTCAGGATTAAATATTTTTTCCTATTTTTGTTGTGCCCCTCCACCCCCCGTGTCCTCCAAACCCCCCCCCCCCCCCCCCTCCCCTGGGAAACCCTTGAACTCACTAACCGGAAGTTTTCCGGAAGTAAGTGCCCCTAGCTCTTCCCCGACCCCCCCCCTCATGTGCCACTTGACCTTACGCAATGGCTCGCCTTTCAAATATTATTACAAGATGTGTCGGTGTATTTTATGTAAGTTTATTTATGTGTACATATATATATATTTTTTTCCTCCTTTTCTTTCCTTCTTCTCACTTCCCGGTTTCCTTGTCTCTCATTTTATGTTCCCTCATTAATAGATTCTCATTTGTTATTTCCTCCTCTTATCTCCACTTGGCTAAAAGAAGAAAGAAAGAAAGAAGAAAGAAAACTTTTTATTATTAATTTATTTATGTTTTGCCCCTTATTGTGAGTGTTTTAGACATGTGTGTATATTTTGTTGTGATTTTAATTAGTTTTTTCTCCTTATATTATATATTTTTTCCCTTCTCCTCTTTCCTTCCCCTATCCTTTCCTCCCCCTGTCCTCTTCCTCCCTCTTCCTTCCCTCCCCCTTGTCTAAGCCTAAGCCTATAACAGTAGCCTATAACAGTAGGAGATTACAACTAGAAAGAGGTTTTGATAGGTTGAAGAGTAAGTATATTTTACAACTTCTCTACTCAGCTTGCCCCCCTCTCTTTCCTACTGCCGAAAGACAATAAAAGTTCATCTGCGGCCTGCACCGATCTAATGTTGTACATTTTATTGTCCAGCATTATCTTGAGGGAAGCGGGGAAACCCATCTAGACCGTTGCACCCATTTTGCGAAAGGCATCCATTCTTTGGCCTAGCTCCCACTGTTTATCTAGGGTAAATCTGGACAGATCTGAGCGAATTTGGAAGTTAAGGCCTTTGCATGTTAATGATTTTTGCTTTAACGCTAAATTTAGGATATGCTCCTTCAAGGAGTAAGTGTGGAAATTTACGAGAATTTTCCTAGGTTTAACCCGCTGTGGGTTGCGCCTGAATGGATCTCTGTGGATACGTTGAATATCAGTCGCTAACTCTTCATTGGAATGCGTGAGATTCAGAGATTCTTTTAGTAAGGCGATAATGAAACTCTTGATGTCCGTGCCTTCACTGCCTTCGGGAACATTCAAAATGCGTATATTACTACGCCTTGCATTGTTTTCTAAAACCTCCATTCTCTCCGTTAAGGCCTGCTCTTCCTTTTTTAATTTCAAGATGTCATCCTGAGTGCCCTCGGCCTGCATAGAGATTTGACCCACCGTTTCCTCCAAGGCTTGGGTTCTCTCCGACAGGCTACCTATTCTTTCATCAAGAGACTCACAAAAGCTCCTTATTTCTCTCTGATTAGAGGCTGACTCAGCAAAACCTTGCTTTATCTCCGCCGATAGTGCTGCAAACACCTGTTGTAGCGAGGCTACTGAGATAGGTGCTAAGTTAGGACCTAAGACGCCATTTACTTCCAGGCCGGGGACAAGGTTATCGCCCACAGAGTTAGAGGCAGGTTTGGCGATCAAAAGGGGTTCAGAAAATATTCCAGCTTCAAAGTTGTCTTCTATATTGTCCGTAATGGTTATACTGAGAGGATCATTGCAGCTGACTTCTGAACCTGAGGGGAGAATTGCTTCCTCTTCTCTCAGCGCGGTATCTTCTATAGCTGGACCTGCTAGATTTTTGGGAGGATCTCCACCCCCCTCCAAACGCTGGTCTTCTACAGGCTGCGGTGTGTGAGAGGAGCCAAGAACTGCCTGTTGAACCCGGGTGTCTAAAGGGTTAACCGGTGCTGTAACTGACGCCGAGCCTTGATCAAGTTGAAGGACTGGACTGCCACTAAAAGATCGTCAACGTATTGAATCAAAGCTGCACCTTTAGGTAAAACAAAGGCATCAAGCTGACCTTTAAGTGCTTGGCTGTAGATTGATGGACTCTCACAGTAGCCTTGTGGAGCGCGTTTTAACCTAAAACTGCGACCACCTAATGAGAATCCGAATAGGTCTCTGCTTTCCTCGGCAATCGGAATGCTAAAGAAAGCATTCTTTAGATCGATCACTGTGAACCAGGAGGCAGATGCCGGAATCATTGTTAGTAAAGCCGTAATGTCAGGGACCACGGGAAATTGTGGAACCACTATTTTGTTCACCTCTCTTAAATCTATTACAAAACGATATACAGGAGGTTTGGTTGGGTCGGTTCGTTTCAGAATTGGCAGTACAGGGCTATTACACACATTTCCACGAGTTTCTTCAACAACACCTTTTCCAATGAGATCATGAACGATTGCTAACAGCGCTCGTTCACCCTCAAGAGAAATACGATACTGAGGTAAACGCGGTAATCGCACATTCGGTTTTAATTGAATCACATAGGGTGGAATGTCTAACAGGCCCACATCATTGGGACCTGTGGCCCATAGAGACGCAGGGAGGGAACTCAATTCCGGTGGGAATTTATCAACCGACAAATACATGGGAGAGATCACTCTCCGTCCCAATGTAAGCTCCACTCCTTCGGGGGAACAATACAATGTTGCATATAATCGTTTCAACAAATCCAGGCCCAAAAGATTTTCACCACAACCTGTAGATAGAATCAGTGGAGCCGTTAGCTCACGAGGTCCAATCATAAGAGGCAAAGGGTTAGAGACTGGGTTACTAACAGGGGCGCCAGAGAATCCAACGGAAACGTTCGTTAAGCCAGACAAAGGTGCGCCAGGGAGTTTTGAATGCATGATGGAACTTTTTGTCGCACCAGTGTCTAACAGAAAAGGCTCAACTACACCCGATGTAGCCACTGCAACGTAAGGCCCACTCTGATCGACCGGAACTGACACTACTCCCTCTCTTTGTCGTTGGCTGTCCTAGTAATGGTCATTTGCAACAGTCTCATGCTCTGCGTAATAATCATCCACATTATACTGTGCAGATCGGACTGACCCTACATTTCGCTGGTCAAAACAATTATTTACATCTGATTGATTTTGATAACGATCACTCTGATTGTTGGATGAACCACGACCTCTACCACGTGGTGCTTGTTGAGGACCACTACCACGGTTTCCACGTGTCGACACACCATTCAGACGGTCTCGTAAGGCAAGACAATCATATTTTAGGTGTCCCTCTTTCCTACAATATGCGCACTGATTATACCCAAGTGAAGATCTGTAATCAAAGTTGTCAGAGCGCGGCTGTGTCCTATCGAGCTGTGCTCGTGGTCGATACTGCTGTTGTGAATCATTTTGATTTGACCGTGGAGGATATGCTTGCTGCAACAAAACCTTCGTTTTGAGCTCCTTAGTTTTCTTTTCTACACGATCACTTTCTTCCTTTTCCCTATTCTCATAATACTGGGCTGTTGCTAGTATTTGCGCAGGGGTTGAAACTGCCCACGCACTCTCTGAATTCTTTAATTTGTTGCATAGCTCAGGCAGCAAATTTGACACGAATTTGTCAACGAATAACCGCTGGCCTCCCTCAGCGCCCATGTCCTGGCCGCTGTGGTCGACAAACGCTTCCTCAAACCTTGTAAAGAAATCCGAGACACTCTCGTCTTTCTTCTGCTTACAAGCTGATAACTTATCCCAGTTCACCTTCATCGCTGGCATGAGAGTTTTCATGAGCGTAATTATTTTCTGAGGCAAATCCAAGATCAACTGCTCAGGTTTAGCCCCACCGACTTGTAATGCATCAGCTGCTAGCAGTGCAGCCCAATCAGCCCCTAACTCAACTGCGTGATTGGCTTGACGAATTTTAGTCCAAACTGGTTGCGGTGCAACATTGCCAAACAACATGTCGATGTCAGCAAGGTTCATAATAGAAGCTTCTAACTCCTTATAATAACCAGCCGGATTTTTACGCGGATCGGGCAAGGATTGCTTCACTTGCAAAACTTCCGATCGTTTCCATGGAAGATGTATCCACACTCTTCGAAAATGCGGTAGCACCACAGGGTTACCCTGCGGATCTCCAGGCACCCAAAGTGGCGGAACCTCTCTCATGGGATACTGACCAGGAACCGCTTTCCAGTTCTCAGTGGTATCATCTGATGACACCCGAGAATGTGCTGTGGGTCTGGACGCTAATAATCGTTCCACGGCACGTCGTACATCGTCTCCTATAATCATACCGTTCGAAAAGTGACTTTGAAGTTCAATTATGTCGGACGGTACATTATCTACATCATCATTATACCATTCTTCCCTCAAAAAATTACACATCTCTTCAAATACGAATCTCTGCGTAGGCTCATTAAACTGAGAAAACGTATCAAAGACTACACGTGGAGTGTAATTAGCAGGATGTCTTATCCACCTATGTGCCATTGTTACTAACGTCTCTTTCTCCCTACCACTAGGGATCTGACTCCGTCTCTGAGGAGTGTCAGATGAATCAGACAAAAATAACGGACCAGAAAGAGGTGAATAAAGGGTAGCAACAGAGTTAGGAACACGCTTACGAACAGAAGGGGAAAGAAAAACAGGGGCAACAACACTGGAGGTGAAGGAAGGCATAGTAGGAACAGACAAGGTAGTCGGAGTAGCAGAAACAACAGTCTGCGAAGGTACAGGTACAGGAGCAGTAGGAACGAGGACAGGTGGTGGAACAAACGTAGGGTTAACAGCGGGCTGACCCGCAGCCGCTGGAGCAACAAGGGGTACAACAGGAGGTACTACAGGGGCAGCTACAGGAGCAGTAGCACCCTGTACATAAGGAGGTGGTGATTTCATCAAATATGATAACAAGGAATCCTCCTTCAAATCTTCTTCTTTCTTTTCTGATTTATTCGGTAAAACTGGGTAACATTTATCTATTTTCATGTGATGTAATCTAGTAGAGATTTCCATGTCCTTTTCTTCTTTGTCTTGTCTACATTCTTTTATAGCTTGCATTATCGGAATAAACTCTTGCCTTTGATTCTTTTTAAGTTGTTTGATTTCTTTCTGCTTGGCCTCTTTACGCCATATCCGAAAGGAATCAAACATAGCTGGCCTAGCTTTCTTTAAAAATAGTTTAGCCTCAAGATTATCTAAAATCGAAAGTTCAAAAGTTCCATGTGGTGGCCATCTAAGGTCACCGTCTTTCTTTGTATAGCGGACCCAGTAATCATTATATATTATAGGACCCACCCCATGTCGACTATAAAGATCATGTATCGGAGTTCCAACTGGAGGTATCGGACACGAGTCCTCCAACCGGGAATCCATTGCGCAACATTTGAAAATACGAAACAAACCACTATGGCTAGGCATCGTGCACACTAACCTAGTATCAAACTTCAAGGATTACCGAAGCAATTAAACCTCGTGTAAGTCAAAACCCTCGGTTTTTGGCAATTGCAACTGTCAAATAATACTAAGGACCAATACTAAGAACCACAAATGCAATGGAACCATGCAATACAACAAAGCCTTAAGGCTACCACAAAGCTCGGAGAGCTAACCACAAAGCCTGAGGAGGCTATTACAAAGCTCAGTGAGCTATTACAACAAAAACCTTAAAGGTTAACAACAAAGCTTTCAAAAAGCTAGAACAACCACTAAGGACTGGGAGCGACCCACAAATACTTAACTCAGAACTTCAATGGCGCCACCAGGAAGGCCCGTCTATCGTCTCGCTTGTACATAAGGTCTACGCCGGGCGTCGAAGACAGGTCGACAGTCAGGGCATCGGTCCGTCGCAGCCGTCAGGAGGCGGGAATCTTCGCAGGGAAAAACTTCGGGCCACTTATTTCGACAACACGATCGATGAAGCGGGGTGCACCTTCCCTCGGAGATTTCACACGAAGTTCCTCACGATCATCAGGCTTTGGACCGGTACCGCTGAAGTCGCCCCACGTTGGGCGCCAACTGAAGGACTGGACTTTTTAACAGTACCAGCGGTGCCAGGGAACAACACCTATAACCTTCATGGGATACCTGTTTCGGCGCACAAACTACAGAGTCACGGGACACTTCCTTCAGCGTCAAAGATCAGCGTTTATTACTGCAGGGAAACAGGAGTCATAAGAAGTACATTGACATGTAGGTTCTGCGAGTCTGCTTCAAATTGCGTTTGTAGGTCGCTCTCTTTTATACATAATGTTGCCATTGCATAACATGTGGACAAAAGATTACAGTTCAGTTCCCACAGTAAAACTTCAAAAGGGTCGCTTTCATGTGTTCAGAATTCCGGAACATAATTACAATAGCAATGCCGGTTCCCAACTGTAAAAGTACATCTTCCCACCATTAGGCATACCCATTAGAGTTGTAAATGACAAAGAAGAGGAGACAAGAGCAGCTGCAAGGAAGTCAGACACGTGTAGAGAAAAGAGTGTGAGGGTAATATCGGAAGCATGATCGTGGGATCAAAGAGCTAGATCCATTGCCTGCAAGGCTGTCACAATAGACCGGTACAACCAGATTACCCTCAAGCTGTGTCATCTGCCTTTGCTGTGTCATTCCTCCGGCCATAAAGACGCATGAAAGGAACATGCGTCTTCCGCAAGGCTTGGGAACTAGAGGGTCAAGGGGCGAACAGTTACCTGCTCGCTGACTACGTGAGGGCAAGAAACAAAATGGATGCCGTATCTAAAATGGAACCCGAGGGTTCAGATGAAGAACACGTAATATTAGACGAACCCTGGCAGGTAGTGTAGCGAAATCTCGCACACTTGCCGAACTCGTCATTTGCGGTTCGTAGATACCAAACTCGTCCATATTCGGTAATGCCCAGAACATCGTAATAATTTTTATGGAACCTCAAAGTGTAGTCATATCTCCAGACCCTGGATTAGGCACCAAGATGGAGCTACCCCTCTGCTGATGTTCTTTACCAATTTTCAGGACTTGAGGAATAACCTTGAAGTATGAGCGCAAAGACGGGGTAATCTTAGGGATAGAGGTAGGAAGAGGTTTCGCCTTTCCGCGCTTTCTCCCCCTTTTTGCTTTAACTTCAGTGGAGAGGTAAGACGAAGTTTCCTGATCTGAAAATGACGTTACAGAGTTTTGGGGGCTCTCTTTAGGCTCAAATACCTCCTTTCCCACTTTCTCCTCTGTGGTTTGCAGCGCGCCTTTACCCCGCCTTTTGCGCGATGTACTGACTCCCACCAAGCCCTTGGCAGCGCTCTTACCTTTTTGTTTCCTATCAGGTTTTGCAGCGTTCATGTGAGCCGGGGGTAGGTTAGTGATTGCAGGCTCTCGATCATCACTGCTGACCTTTACCTTTTTGGTGCAGCTATCACCACCACTAGCTGCTTCCTCGTCCTCGAATAAGGCTACTGCGGGCTGCCAGGGGGGGAAAACGACTGAAGAATTTGACGATAGTGCGCTAGAAGCAAACACTTCTTTATTGCCGTGGCTTGCACTGCCCAAGTGAGAGTCTCCGCGGAGGCTCCAGATCCGCCTGCTCCTGCGGAGCTCCAGGGCGGCTTGATTCCAGCGTAGCAGCTCAGGTGTGGGCTTCTTGCAGGAAGGGCGTTCACCGCCGTTGTTACCGATCTCGGTCTTGCTGTTCGCCTCCCCAGCTCCGTGGTATACGCCCTCCTGGGCTCCGCGGTGCAAGTCCTTCTCAAAGCACATTGGGCTGCGGCTTCGGCTGTGCGGTCTTAAACCCTCGGTTACAATTTTAAGGTAAATGTCCGGAATTCACTTGTAAGCGCTTTTAATGTGAATAATATCTTTAGACAAACACGCTCATGCTAGCGAGCTGCACACGGATGATTTTGGCACTCGAGAGCGGGGGACGGAGCGGAGCACTGCAGCAGTCAGCCGACTGCCGCCATGTTTCCCCCAAAAGGTGTCTGTGTTGTCGATTGATGGGGCATATTCTTGTACACTTTGCCTTAAGGCCCAGTAATTGTCCTTTAGGCCCTCAGGTTACTGGTGGGTTGGCTGCTGAAGCAAGTGGTGTTGGAGACTGACGTGGATGTTCTGAGGTCACAGCCAATGGAGTTGCCGTTACAGTTTATTAGATAGGTGTGAATTATTGAGCATCTGAGTGACTGTGGGCCTGCTTGCCCTCTCCCCATCCCTGTATAACCTTCAATGAGGGGAATTGCACTAGCAGGTGGCACACAGCTCTGTTAAGTTCCTGTGAGTCAGCCTCCGAAGTGGATGGTAGCCACGTAGGTGATCCTGTCCCACTAGTGGGACAGGGGAGAACCGTACCTCCTGGACACAGCCTTCATCCGACAAAGGCCTTAGAGACAAAGTGGCACTGGGTGGGGGCTTGGGGTGGCTCTGCTGTGGTGGAGGGAAGCCTTGTTTCACCTTCCCCCATCCAGTGAGCTTTACAAGATCATGCAGAGGCACGCCTTGAGGACTGTGTTTACAATTTGAAATGAAATTAAATGAAAATAGGACTTTTAAAGCGCACTAATACCCACGAGTGTCTAGGTGCAGATGCTCCATGAGGAAGAGTAGCAGGGAAACAAACCCCCAACAGCAGTGATGTTGTGCAGAAACATGTTTGACCTAATTATTAAAGAGCCAGGTTTTCAGCTCTTTGCGAAAGGTGAGCAGATTGTTTGAGGTTTTGAGGGCAAGTGGCATAGTGTTCCAGAGTTTAGCGGTCGTGACTGCAAAGCTTTTTCCTCCCCAGGCATCCCTCTTAAACTTGGGGACAACCAGATTAGCCTGAGAGTCCGATCTTAGATTTCTGGCTGGGATATAGCGATGGAAGAGTTACCTAACAGAGACTGGTCCCTCGGAGTGGAGGGCCTTGAAGGCTTACCATAAGGATTTGAACACAACCCTTTTCTTCACCGGGAGATAATGAAGTGATGGGAGAGACTTGGATACCGACTGATGTTTTGGGATCCCTAATAGCAGTCTGGCTGCCACGTTCTGGACCAGTTGTAGTTTGTCTAAGGCTTTCTTGTGGGCCGTCAGGAAAGCCTGTTGCAATAGTCTATTTTAGCAAAGACTAGAGTGGTAATCACCGCTTTCCGTAGGTGTAAAGGGATGCAAGGGAAAGTCTTCCTGAGAGTCTTGAAGATGAAAAAACAGGATGAGGTGATCACATTAGCATGTCCCACAAAAAAAGTTTTTCATCAAACTGAATTGCCAGATTTTTCACCTTTGGCACAGGAATAGGGAGTGGACCCATTTTCCGAGGCTACCAATCGGGACTCCAATATGATAGATTGTTGCCAAACAATAGCCCCTCCATTTTGTCGGAGTTTAGTTTCAAACAATTGGTGGACATCCATTTCCCGATCTGCAACATACAGTTGTGGAAACAGTTTGCTGTGATGTTGGCGTTTTCTGTGACTGACACCACAATCTAGGTGTCGTCAGCGTAGGAAACAACCGAAAAGCCAAGGTCTTTGATCAAAGAGGCCAGAGGTGTAACGTACAGTTTAAAAAGAGTAGGACTCAGTGAAGACCCCTGTGGGACACCACAGGGAAGGGTAAAGGAAGTAGATCTGTGACCACTACATTTCACATACTGTGTTCTGTCAGAGAGAAAAGAGTTGAGGAGACTAATTGCAGTACCTCCTACACCTATCTCGGACAACCGGTTGATCAGAAGTTGATGGTTTACAGTAACCAACGCTGCCGACAGAGCAAGTAAAAGTAGGGGAGCATTCCCTCCTTTGTCTAAGGCTGCTCTGCCATATTCTGTGGCTGTGATCGAGGCTGTCTCAGTGCTATGTTGGCCTCTAAAGCCAAACTGGGAAGAGTCCAGTAGATTGTGTTCCTGAATGTAGAGAGAGAGCTCAATGTTTATAGCTTTCTCTATCATTTAGGCCAGAAAGGGGAGTCAGGATATTGATTTATAGTTGTTAGGGATGTCAGTGTCCAAAATGACCTTTTTTAGAAGAGGGAGAATGGGCGCGACTTTCCAGTCTTGGGAGAAGTGGCCTGTTTGAAGCATTTGATTGAAAATCCCTAGAAGATGGCCAGGAACTATGCATGAACCCAATTGGAGAATTCTAGGCGGGCATGGATCGAACGGTGATCCAGACTTAATTTGCCTGAACAAATTAGTAACTTGATCTAGCGTAAGGGGGGAAATAGCTAGAAAAGTGGGGTTGTTAGATTGGGAAGTGTTAGACCTGGCACCATTGGCATGGGTCTCCCTTCCATTTTTGCTGTTGCCTCATGTATTTTTGCTGGTGTTAGATGCTTTGGGCACTGTGCCACTACTGTCCAGTGCCACAGTGCAAGTGCTCCCTATTGTAAATTAATGTATTAATCAGTGGTTCCATGTTTGGCTATTTGGTTTACTTGTCAGACCCTAGTCTAGTGCACTCATTGTGCCCATGGCGTGTAAATCCAAATGCTGCTGGTGAGCTTGCAGCACTGGTTGTGCCACCCACAGAAGTAGCCTTGTAAAATGTGTCTAAGGTCTGCCATTGCAGAGCCTGCGTGCAGTCTGGTACTGTCATGCTGACTGGCCAAGTGCACCCACTTGCCAGTCCCTAAACCTTCCCTTTTCTTCATATCAGTAACCCCTATGGTAGGTTCAAGGGCAGGGTGCACTGTAAGTATAAGGTAGGACAAGCCCTGATGTGTGTGGCATGTCCTAATAGTGAATTACAGCCATTTTCGTTTTTCACTATTGCAAGGCTACCTGTTCTCCATAGGCCAGAACGGGCTGTTAAAGTTATTACATTTTATAATCCTACCTGTCTCAGAGAACATGGTAGAAATTCGAGTTTAGTATGCCTGAACTCAGAATGATAAAATACATCTTTTAGTGAAGTTGGTTTTAACATTCTGTGTTTGCAAATACCACTTTTAGAAAGTAGGCATTTGCTTGTCTAACCTTTCAAGCCTGCCTCTGCTAGGTTGTATATTCCTTTGTCTGGTTTTGTGAGTGAGAGGGCTGGGGGATTCCAAGAGACAAGATGAGTCAGCTCAGTGGTGAATAGAGAGATCTGCATCTAGATGGGAGGGAGGAGTTGCACCTGAACCTTTAATAGGGCTGTGCCTGCCTTCCACAATGCTGGCTCCATCTCCTGTGGAGTGGCTGATGTCTCTGCCCTGCTCACTGAAAGAAGAGAAGGAGTCCTGTCAACAAAGTGCTCGAGGACTGTACTTGCTTTCCACAATGCTGGCTCCACCTCCTGTTGGGCGTCTGATGTTTCTGCCCTGCACTGTGAAAGGAAAGGAGAAGTCTGGTAAACAGACTGCTTCAGAACTTGTTTGGACTG
Organism: Lissotriton helveticus; assembly: GCF_964261635.1. NCBI lineage: Eukaryota > Metazoa > Chordata > Amphibia > Caudata > Salamandridae > Lissotriton > Lissotriton helveticus. The sequence continues at coordinate 319,118,274 of NC_136068.1, forward strand.
GGCAAAGGCACCTCTCCCCTCAGAGAACAAAGGATTTTGGGGTATAAATATTGGGACCCTGATCCCATGAAATTAGATCACTTTGGACTACAAGAAGAAACCTTTACTGAGGAAACTGAGGAGAGACTATTCCCAAGCTGAAGTGCTACTTGGGGGATTGGCATGCAGTGGTTGCCTTACTGCCAAAGGCAGGAAAAAGGAACTTTGTGTACTTTGCTTTCAACTTGTGAAAGATCTCCAAGGGCTTGGTAAAGAGCTTGACTCCTGCTGAAGTCTCAGGGACAACAGACTTCACCCCCCAGCTCCCCAGAGTTCTTTGGAAGTACCTGCTGCTGTTTTGGGCCTTCTGAGGAACTGCGTGTCGCAAGGAGCTGGAAGCGTGACTCATCGAGGAAGAAGCGTGTCAACATCGCTGGGCCTGCCATCGCAACTCCAAAGGAGGCTGTCACCGCTGGAACTGTCGCATTGCACCACATCGATAGAAGCGTCTCGCAACGAAGAGGAAGCGTGCTTCCGTCACTGCTGCTGCCGTCGCAACTCCGAAGGAGGGTGTCGCCACTGTAGCGGTTGCACTGCACCGCATCGAGAGAAGAGTCTCGCAACGAGGTCGGAGCGTGTCGCCGTTGCAACTCCGAAGGAGGGAGTCGCCGCTGGAACTGTCGTATGCACCACATTGAAGAAAAGCGACTCGCATTCCCGAGTAGTGCGCCACCATCAGAGCTGCTGCCGTTGCATCGTGGATGTTGTCGCTGTAGTTGGTGCATTGCGCGGAAGCTTCACGCATCGTGGGAGAAGAGTGTCGCAGGTGGAGCTGTTGCCGTCGCATCGCTGAACAAGGGTGTCGCAGCTGCAGTCCACGTATCGAACCGAGAACTTCTTGCATCCCCGGAGAAGCGTGCCACATCTGGAAGATCTTCACGTCTTCATTTCTTTGTACTTGAACTTTGCCGCATTTCTCTCACTGCGACATTGCTTGTCGTGGAAGAGCAACGCAACCTAAGGTACATTGATGCAAAGTGTCTCATCTTAAGAACTGAACTTAACTAGGCTAAATCTGCCATCTTAAAGTAACAGTATTGTGTATTTTTGTCGTTTATGGTCTTGTGGTAACTCTATATAAAGCATGTGTATTTTTTATACAAAACCTGGTGTGGTGTCCATTTGTAGTGTTGTCACTGGGTTACTGTATATGGTCACAAATGCTTTACACACTACCTCTGAGATAAGCCTGTCTGCTCGTTTCAAGCTACCAAGCGGATGAGCAGGGGTTATTTTAGGAGTGTAATCCCCTTAGCCTGACTAGAGGCAACGGTCCCTATTTGTCGCAAGTACCTACCTGTGCCAACTAGAGACCCCCAAATCTAACAGGAAGGTATCACCCTGTCTGGCTCTAGGATAAACTTTTCTCCTTTAAGATTGTTTAACTCATGGGCCTGAGGGTTGTCAGTTGTATATGGACCCCCCGGGTTGACACTTGCGGCTAAGTAATTAAAAATCACTTCTACCTTAGTTTTAAAGAACGTAGCAACATTGTTGCAAAAAGAAGCATCTACGTTCAGGTTACTGGCTGGGGAAGGGTTACCAAGGTTGACCAAAGCTGAAAATAACTCATTAGGAGTATTGAGAGCTGAGTTGATCTTATTTTTAAAGAAATTAGATTTGGTTTTGGTCAGAAGTTGTTTATACTGTTGCAGTTTCTCTTTATAGGAGACTTTATCCTCCCTGCCGTAATTCAGCCTCCATTTCCTTTCTAGCCTTCGGCATAATTGTTTGGCCAGTGTAAGTTCTTCATTGAACCAGGGTTCAGATGGAGAGCTTCTCTTAAGATTTCCTCGTGTGGCTGGGGCTAAGCTATCAATGGAGTCATTGATCCATTTATGGTATTCCACTGTTCACCTAAGATATCCGCTATATAGTTATCTATTGAGAAACTATTTCTGGCCATTGTTAGTGCAAATATGTAAATATAAGCAAGGTAAAAAATGCATCCATCCTGTCAATAAGTGAGATGAGCGCCAGCAAATATTTTGAACTGAAGTCCTGAGATATTAATATAATTGCCCAAGAGGCTGAAACAGTGGAATATTGTGCATGTACCAACCAAAGAGAACTGGACATTTGGGGGTATAAAACAAGTGGGGGGGGAGGATATGGCCCAACAGCAAGGGCGGTCAATCTCAAATCTGGAGAACCGGGTTCGACAATGATGCTCAACATGTGATTCTGGGCAAATCCCTTAATCTCCTGTGTCTAACAAAAAAACCGAATGTGTCCTTGTGTAACACAACTGGTGCTCAAGTAAAGCGTTCTGATACCTGATTCCTTCAGGTCAAGTACGCGCTATAGAAAACTCTGGGGAAAAAAAGTGGCCCATAATTTGATTTGCAAATTGCACACCAGGTAAATGCCAATTCCATGGATTGTGGTGTTAACTGGGTATGCACTACATACAGATGTGTGATATTTAGACATCAGAATGGGTATGGTGTGATAATTTCCCATGCCCCCATCCACACCCAATTTGGACATGCCCCATCTCAGGAATTACACAGTTTGCCTGTAAGTATTTATGCCATATTGTATATGGTGCAAACAGAGGTGGGGGAGCCCCCACTTAATGAGGTGAGGGTCTGGCTTGGCTCTTTCAGCCGCTGTGTGAGAAGAGCCCTGAAAATGTGTGCCTTGTAAATCATGCAACAAACATCAGATAGAAGATGATTAAGTCAAGTCACAGTTAAAAAAATACTGGCTTTCTTTCACATGTGGAATCTTTGACATTAATATGTCCATTAAAGCTGTGCACTGAGAAGTGCCTTTTGAGAGTGATCATATTTCAGCATGAACTTAGAAACTTTCTGCCCCCACGCCCACTCTTGAAAAAACACCATTAGTGAACTACGAGGCAAAACAGTTGTCACGTGCACCGTGTATGTGGCTGAGAGTCTTGATAATAATGGAACAATATAGTCTTTTAAATTAAACATAATATATTTTTGTCCAGCTTATATTTGTAACATAGGATTTTGAAGGTACTTTCATTTGCTGTAGTGAAGATAAAGGAGGATCACTTTGTACAAACCAACCACTAAACAGATATCTATTTGTGGCTCCTTTGTAACTCAAATCTTAGTGCTTTGTTTTACCTCTTTGTGCATGAAGGTAGATGAGCGATGGTGCAAGCAGAAGCCATATTAAAAGCTGGGCTCCAGATTCCAACAGAACCTCAAGATGAGTCAGGCTTTATGTTTAAGGTTTCAGCGGTTTTACCACCTCTAGGTGCAAATTACGCAGGCAATAACTAGAAGGATGGGCAATAGGTGCACTTGTTTTAATCCCACGTTTGCAAATAGGAGTTTGCTTCTGAATCAGAACTTGCTCAGAAAGGTAAACAAGTCTCATAGATGTGGATGGCCCATCCTTATTTGTGGGAAAGTGTGCATATCTCAAGCCACACAATATACCAACTTGATGATCCCAACGATTCGGGAAATTCAAATGGCCATATCATAAAACGAAGTCAGGATTCTGGGAGGAGTCTGTGCATTTCTGAATAGATGTACACTGCATATATGCATCTGCCTTGTCGTTTGACTTTGTTCACTCCATCCTTGTTAAAAATAGTTAGTCATGCGCATGCTAAACCCTTTAAAACCTGCTTCTCATTTAATGAACAGAAGAAATTGCAGCAGCTCTAATACTGCACTCATTCCTATGAGCCTCTCATGCCCCTGCAGCACCTCCGGGAGACCCCGCAGCGCCGCCCCCACCGCTCAGTGATGGAGGCTGTGGTCCTGACCACTCCTTTGTTTTGTTGTCTTTGCTTTGTTCTGGCATAAGCGTAATTTATGGTCTACATGCGTCTATTTCTGGGTCATGTGGCACACCTGAATGATTTTTTCCCCCTGTACAATGGGTCTTTATTAAAAGTCCGTGGAACAAAGCTAAAATAACAAAGAAGGGTTGAGGAACATGAGAATAAGAAATTTAAAAGAGTGCTAGTGGCAGTGCCAAAGGAGCAATGATTTGTTGGGACTGGGAGGACATGAAAGCAGGGTGGGAGGGAGGCCGGGAGGCGGGGTGGACAAATGGAGGGGGCGCATAAAGGATGACGGCAACAACAGGGAAGGAGGGTACAAAGATGCACTAAAATACGGCCCAGATGCTGAAAACATACCCAAAGAAGAGCCTGGGAGAGATGCTATGTAAAAAAAAGACCATATACAGAAAGTAAAACAGCGGAAGCAGACAAATCCTGCAGCAATACTCAAGAACCCACAAAGTACATACAACAGATCTTCCCACAGCGCAAGCGCTGTAGGCTCGACCTAAAAAGCATGCAGAAACATTGTTTCCCCTGATGTTTCACATTTTTCTCCTGCAATTCACTTGGTCATCCAACAGGAAAGATTGACTTGAACCTTTGAAGAAAGAAACTTTCCTTTGGGATAATACCTCCACTATCTGCATGCCTTACAGGTCTTCGCTACATGTTTTGACTCCTTTTCAACCCTGCTCACCCCCTTGGTAGCTTGGCACGAGCAGCTAGGCTTATCTCGGTGGCGGTGTGTAAAGCATTTGCACAACACACACAGTAACAACACACTAGGCACACCACAAAAGGAACTCCACACAAGGTTGTATAAAAATAGCCTTTGCATTATAATAAAAACACATCAGATAGTAATCACACAATGTACACTGTGCCAACTGGCAAGGGCAATATTTACAAGGGATTATTTACACAGGACAGGGCCACGTGGGCCACTGTCAGAATTAGCACTTGTTCAAGAATAGTAGATGTAAGAATATATATGAACTTAGAACACAGCCAGTAATCACTGGCAGACACTGTACTCAGCGTCAACCTGTAACATAAATCAGAACAGGCACAGTATCACATAAGGTGAGAACTCTATTCTGCGCCAACCTCATAAGCAAAAATAGGATAAACCATAATCTTCTAAACATAACTAGCATTAGGAAATAAACTCAAAGAGCATAACCTGCAATAGGGAATAAATCAAACCTAGACCACAGTAGAGAATCAAAATAAAGCATAAGACAGTAGGTAAAACCTAGTAATCACAAAAGCACATCTATGAACAAAACTAAAGGTGCATAAATCATACTACAAACATGACATTTCCTAGCACCTATAAAAAGTACACTAGGGCCTTGAGCCCTACAAAACCTAATAGTACCCTGGGCCAACTGGCCATCTCTAAGGGGCTCAAATGCCCTCTGTCCAAAAGTCAGGGCTGCTGTCTAAACAGCAACAGTCACGGGGACGCACTTGGCGCAAACCTGAACGTGGCAGCTGCCCACTACTTGCTCGGCAGCTGCAAGTCTCAATGAAGGACTAAACATTGCAGCTGGCACTAAGTGCTGCGCAGCTGTGCAGGCGGAGATGGGGGCCAAGGAGTGCGTCTCACTCCTGGAGTAAAAAGATATGTCCCCTGAAATAAAGAACCTAAACGGTGCAGCTGCCCACTACTTGCTGGGCAGCTGGGAATAAGCAAAAAATGCGGCATGGGCTCTCACTAGCCCTTCAAATATATTGTGCAAAACGTTGGAGCCATCTGGCTTTACAAATAAACATGTGTCCCTTAGAGCACACTGGCTCCTGAAATAATGATGCAACATATAGGGAGCAAGAACTGGCCCCCAAGGCGTGGAGCGCACTGGTGCTGACAAAATGAGGGGGCTAGTGCTGGAGCCATCTAGGCTCTGAAATAACTCTGTGCCCGAAATCCTGAAGAAAGGATCTTGCCCCCGAAATGTGGAGCCACACGGGTCTCTTAAAAGAATAGTTCGAAAGCCCCTCATGGGGGCTCTTAAAATCAATGGGGGCCTCGTGGGAGCGGCCCGCTGCCAACCGGGGCTAGCTCAGACTGGGTGCCTTGACCCGGCACCAACACTAGGCCATTACTCACCGGCTCTTGAGGCTGCCGGTCTCCTCTGGCGGCGGCAGGACGTCTCATGCGGGGCTTCCCTAGACTCCGTGGAGCCCTGCACTGCCATTGGCAGCATCAGCCACCCTCTTTGCTCCACCCGGGCCCCCTCCTGGGACCCGGGGCTCTCCTTCTTCAGCTGCCACCGCGGGGCTCTCTCCTCTGCTCGGGAGCCCCGCGACGTTACACACGGCGTCACTTCCCCTTCTGTCCGGCGGCCCCGCCCACAACCAGGCGGGCCGCGGACGGTGATTTCGGCGGGGAAAAAGGAGGGGCAGGCTCTCTCGAAATTAGAAATACAGGGACATGCGGGAGGGGCACCCGCTAAGGCACAAAAAATGGCGGGGTGGACACCGTTTGGAATACTCAATAAAAACGGCCCGAATGCAGGGTAGGCACCTGCTAATAAGGATTAAAATAAGTGGGCATAATGCAGGGTGGCACCTGCAACCAAAATATATCCATAAGCGGGGTGGGCACCCGCCAGGCAGGAGTCACGGGGGAATCCCTTCCCAGGGGATTCCCTCTTAAAGGGGCCACAAGGAAAAGGAGCACAGCGCTCCCAGGGGCATCCAGATAGCATCAAGCCCCCAAGGATAAAAAAATAAAGCCAACGTCTGTACAAGGTCCTGAAGTAGAAGCAAGGCAGAAGGGTCCCAATAGGTCCTCCAGGCATCCAGGGGCTGGGCAGAGCCCAGGGAGGCAAGCCTTTCCCTGAGCTCCAGCAGCAGCACGCCCCTGGCAGATTCCAGTCCAAGACAAGAATATTTACTTAGGGTCACAGTCCCTCTTTTATACACACAAATCCTTTGTTGTGGCAGTGTAGGCAAGGGGAGAACCAGATGCAACTGGTTCTGGAGCACTTTGTTTTGCTCAGCCCCTCTCCCTATTCACAAGACAGGCCAGGGACATCAGACGCACCACAGGGGTGGAGCCAGCATTGTGGAGGGAAGGCCCAGCCCTATTCAGGTCCCAGGTGCACTCCTCCCTGCCATCAACATGCAGATCTCTCCATTCACCACCGGGGCAGACCCATCCTGACTCCTGGAGCCAGGCACACCAGCCAGCTCCAGCCAATCACAAGCCAGACAGTCAATTCACATTCACTGCACAAAACAACAAACTTCTAGAAGTGGCACTTCTAACTAGACACATTAAACTTACACACATCATCGCGTTGCATTAAATCTCACGAGTTCGAACATACCAAACTCAACCCTGCACTCCACACATATCAGGAATTACCACAGACACACATATCCCCCATGCATTCCTATGGGAGGGCAGGCTATCTCAACACTCACACGCAGAGTGCGCACACACTTTACACTGGGCCACAGTGCTGAAGTGCGCAGAGGCCTAAAATCACTACTACCATGCCAGAGGCTAAGGGCAAAAAGTTTAGGGGTGAACCTGCCAAAAAGGCCCAAGTCCAACAGTTGCGAGCTAGGAGAAGACAACTGTTGGTATTTAAATCTCGAGAGAGAGCTACCATTCTGGGCCCTTAAAACTTCCCTGGGTAATATGCCCTGCACTGTTAGCAATTCCCTCCAGATTCCTATCCCTGCCCTCCATTCACTCAACCCATCTCTCTAACACTCTGGAGTACCCGGTGTATCCCAAATAAATCAAAAATCTGAATAATAACCCATGCCCATAATCCACCTAACTCCAAGCCAGAGAGTCAATGCTGCCTTTAGGACCTTTATCTGGACCATTTTTTTTTTTTAACAAAGTTTTATTCATCTGCACATACAAAGAATGCATAGCTCCGATCCCCGGAGTCTGCTGCACACAGTATTTGAGCAATAATGACATTGTCAGACTTTTACATAAAATACAAACACCCCCCCCCACCCCCCCCCCAGTTGCGCTGTTGCCATTACTGAATTGCAAAAAACAATATCTAAAATAGGGACACGCTAAGTCCATCAAATCGCCACCTGAGCATAACCAAAGGTCCTCTGTCAGATTGTCGGGAGGGCGGCCCTCTCAGGTGGCGGTTCAAGTCCAGCCCCCGGTAGTTGGCCCACCTCTTCCATATCTTAAAGTGCTTGCGGGGGCACACCCTGGCCAGAAAGATGGGTTGCTCTAATCCCATGCAAAAGTCCATGCTGTTCTTCCAGGCGGCTAACTGCGGTGCCTGGGGCGCCTTCCAAGCTTTAGCAATGTCTCGTTTCACCAACGTCAGGCCAAGTAACAACAGATGATGTTTATACCGATTGGCCGCTACCCCCTCCATAACATGCAGCAAGGCCAATTTCGGGTCCCGGGGAAGCTCCCAAGCCAACACCTCGGATAAACATCTAAAAACGCCAGTCCAGAATCTATGGAGCGCTGAACACCCCCATGTAGTGTGTAAAAGTGTGCCCACCTCTGACCCGCACCGAAGACAGTCGGGGGAGCCTATCATGCCCGTCCTCCATAAACGCTCCCTGGTGAAAAAGGTGCGGTGCAGGTATTTAAATTGTATCAGTCGTAGGCGAGTGGAAATTGCTGCCTCCCTAGGACTCGCTAAGGCCTCCACCCAGTCTTCTTCTTCTAAATCCCCCACGTCCCCCACCCACGCAGCCCCAAGTCGGAAGAACAATGACGAACCAGCGTCTGATATTTACGGGAAAGTTTTTTGTCCGGCAACTCCCCCATGAACAGCTTTGATTCCAGCGGACTAAATTCGGGAAGTTGCTCAAGGTGGGTCGGATATGGCGTCAGTGCATGTCGAAAGTGGAGGTACTGAAAAAACTGGGAGCGGGGCATCCCGAATTCGTCCTGTAGGTTTTGAAAGGACTTCAGAGAGCAGCCCGACATCACGTCTCCTAGTGAGGAGATTCCTATCGCATCCCACCACCTGAAGCCCAGCAAAGCGGCCATTGTGCCAAAGAGGGGTTTCTTGAGTAAGCACATTCCACCATCCCATTCTGTGCAGCTCTTGCCTCCAAACAGAGAAAACCACCTGTGTGGCAGAAGGAAGACCCCGCCAAAGCGGTGCAGAGTATAACAGTGTGTGAACGGATGCCGAGCCCATAAAGTGCCACTACACCACGTAGGCTGGATCACTCCTGTCCCCATACCACCAGTCGTTTAAGACAAATAGGTGGGCCGCTTGATAATAAGAAGGTACATCTGATTTGGCAAGCCCCCCGTATAAGAAGATAAGAAGCACATCAGTAACGCCACCCGTACCATCTCCCCCTCCCATAAAAACCCACCTAGTGTTGAGTTACCTTGTTGAACCCAGCGGGGCGGAATCGGATGTGGGTGATTCTGTAATTGATACACGAGACGCGGGAGCGCAACCATTTTAAAAATAGCTGACCTACCATAAATGGTCAATGGCATACGGGACCACGCCTTCATGTCCTCGTGCGTGTGATCCCACACCGGGGTGAGGTTGTCATTCCGGGAGGCAACCGCTTCCTCTGACAGATATACCCCCAAGTATTTCACCCCTCCCGATGCCAACTGCAGGCCCGACCCACAAGCTCCAACCCGCCGCTGTCCTCCGAGTATTCACAACGTTGATTTACCTGGGTTCATATAGAGGCCAGAGGATTCGCCAAATATCTGCAAAATGCGCAGCAGCCGCGGCCCTGACCGATCCAAGTCAGTGAGGAAAAACAACACGTCGTCCGCATATAGCGCTATCTTGTCAGTAAGACCCGGGGACCACCGAGAGCCTTTGAGCTGGGCATCTATGCGCACCCACGCCGCCAGGGGCTCCATCGCGAGCGCGAACAGGTAGGGGGAGAGGGGACAACCCTGCCGCGTTCCCCACCTAACCGAGAAGGACCTAGAAACCGCACCCCAGCTCGCACTGAGGCCGTGAGGTCAGTGTACAGCAGCTGTATGTAGGCCAAGAAGCGCGGGCCCAAATTAAGGCATCGCAACAGGGCAAACAAATACGTCCAACTCAGGGAGTCAAAGGCACGGTCCATGTCCGCCAAAAATATTGCTGCCTGCTCTCCCAAACTTCTTCAGGCTGATATTGCTACTTGGGCACGCCTAATATTGTGTTGAGTCGCCCTCCGGGGCATAAAGCCCGCCTGGTCCGAATTAACCAGATCTGCAATGTGGGGCTTAAGCCTATTGGCCAGAGCCTTAGCAAGGACCTTGGCCTCCGTATTGAGCAGCGAGATCAGACAGTAGGACGCATGGCACTCCGGGGGTCTACCCGGCTTCAGAAAGACCACCACCTCAGCGTGTCTCGAATCCGGGGGGAGTACGCCACCTTCACGCGCCTCCTCAACAATCGGACGCAGGCGGGGACCCAGCTGCACATAAAACCGCCAGAAAAATTTGCAAGGGAAGCCGTTAGGGCCCGGTGCCTTACCGGGATTCAGCTCGCCCAGGGCCGTGCCCAATTCTTCATCAGTGAGGGGCCTATCCAATAGTTCCCGCACCTCATCCGAGAACGACCGCGGGGGGAGATCATCTATGAATCGCTGGACGACATCGGCTGTTAAGCATTCCTGAGGCGCATACAGCCTCTCATAGTATGCAGCAAAGCTCTCCACAATTGCCGGGGGCTCTAGAACAGGCGTCCCCGCCGGGTCTAATAGCTGGGGCAGTGGCTGGGCGTGTAGAGTACCCTGACACAGGCGGTGCAACATCTTGCATGATTTATCTCCCCATTGGTACACCAGAGTACGAGTAGCCAGCCAGGCCTGTCGCGCCTCCTCCATCAGGACCGCGGCATACTGCTGTTGGGCCAAGACCAACTGTCGCCTAGCAGATCTACCGCCCTCCTCCCAACTCCTGCGCTCCAACGCCTCCAGGTCCGCCTCATGCCGCACCAAGTCCCCCCGCCTCTACCCACAAGCCGCCGCGCACCAGGAGATATCTACCCCCCGCAATGTGGGCTTTAAGGCTTCCCAGAGGGTAGTCGGGGAGTCCACGGAGCCTACGTTAGAGGTCAGATAAAAATCAATTTCTATGGTCATGTGCTCCCTGTAATAGGTGCCACCCCGACATGCGCCACCGCAATGGCTGTCTGGCCGGGCCTATGCTAAATGTGAGGGTCACCGGTGAGTGATCGGATAAAGCTCTTGGCAAAATATCTGTCGTTACTATCCTATGGGCCAGTCCCCTAGGTACAAATATGTATTCCAATCTGGAGAACGAGTCGTGCACCATGGAGAGATAAGTATATTCTCTACGTGAGCCGTGCCTATACCTCCAGGCGTCCGTCCAGTCAAGTCCCGTGGCGAGGGCGTGCAGTTTGGTAGGAGGTCCCCCAACCTCCCTTCCCTCGTCAGTCGCCCCCCCTCCGCCACCTATCTCTACTTTGGTCCATTACATCATTCCAATCCCCCCCAACAATGGAGAGAGTATCCGGCATAGCACTCCAATGGGTCATGATCTTCTTCATCAAGGGCCACTGCAACGGCGGCGGGGCATACATACTGCCAAGGGCCACCCTGTCCCCCCCTCCACCCTGCCCTGAACAAAAACGAACCTGCCCTGGGGGTCAGACCAAAGTTTATAAGGCACATAGGAGACCCTACGGTGTATAAGGATCGCAACCCTCCTGGAGCCCCTCGTAAACCCAGCGTGGTAGACATGTATAAACCCAAAGCGTTGTAGGCATAGCGCCTTTGTACCAAGTAAGTGAGTCTCCTGGAGTAACAGAACATCTGCCCCGGCCCTCCTGGCAAACTGAAGAACCGTCCCTCGTTTCACCTTATCCAACACACCCCGCACATTCCAACTCAGTATGCGCAGGGAGCCAGGGGCTACCTGCCCTCCCTTTTCAGCAGCTGACATGCGAAGATAGTACTGTGTAAGCAGCAGGTGACCCAATGGCTCAGCATGCAGTTAACATGACAAACATACAGCAGCAAGACAAGCGTAAGCAAACCCCCCAACCCCAAACCAAACCACCAACCCCCCCACCTCCCCCTACCCGCACCTCCCAAACATGGAATCACCTGTCGCGGTCAGATCGCGGCCTAGTCCCCAATGGGGGACCAAGAACCACCCCTTCCAATGGATCCCCCCGTAACAACCCATAACAGGGGAGCTGTCACTCCCTCCCACCCACACCTATGGGGCAGGTACCCAGCCCAAATACTGCACACCTAAGCATCAAAGATTACCATACATTCAGTTCTGTGTGGAAGTTCAAGTCATCATTTCACTATGTGTTGCTGCTCCTGCGCCGGACCTGACTGCGGAGGTACTGAGCCAGAGCGCGATGTACGTCCAGAGTCCGACCTCCTACGGCGTCGCTGCTGACTCCTGAGTCCCTCACGGGCCACTCCGCTCGAGGAGGAATCCGATTCTCCACCCTGGGACCCGTTGACTCGAATTTTCACCGTCTCATCCATCCATTGGAACACCTCCTCCGGGGAATCAAAGAACAGCGTGCGGGACTTATAGATAACTCGCAGCCGCGCTGGGTAGAGCAAGGCATATTGAAGCCTGAGCCCACGAAGGCGGGCCTTGGCTGCAAGGAAGGATTGTCTCTGCTACTGTACCAACCTCGTGTAGTCCGGGAAGATGAGGATAGTAGCATTACCATACATGAGAGGGGCCTTCACCCTCGCCTGCCCAGTATGGTGTCCCGATCAGAGTAATTCAAGAACATGGCGATGATCGGCCTCGGGCGTGCTCCAACAGGGGGCTTCTGCATCAGGGCCCTGTGGGCCGGCTCCACCACGAAGCAGCGGGAGAGAGTGTCCGGGGAAAGCCAGCCCTCCAGCCACTGGGCCAGAAAGTGCTCCACGTTGTCCCCCTCCCAGTCCTCCGGAAACCCCACAAAGCATAGGTTGTTCAGCCAAGCCCATCCTTTTGCGTCCTTAACCCGCATGGCTAAGCCCTTCTGTATTTTTTCCAAGGCTGCACCCTTCTTTTTAAGCAGGGACACATCATCTTCCACCTCAGAAATGCGGGTCTCCGCACCCGCGACTCTCTCCACCGCATTCCGCAGGTCCTGGCGGAGCAGCGTAACATCCGCTCCCACCACCCAGATCTTGGCGTCCATCATATCCCTGGACTGCGTTATCGCAGCTAATAATGCCGCGTTGTCTGGTGTCGGATTTTGCGAACCCGTGGCGCCGGTCGCCTGACTCGCCTCCGTGAATTTGTCAAGGGTCCCCTGCTTGGAGTGGCCACCTCCAGTGCGATCTCGTGTCATCGCGGCTGCGTTAGGCGGCACCAGCGATAGGCCTCTCTGCCCCAGTAACTGTCTCAACTGGCAAGTCGACGGTCATGCAGGGCAATAGGTAAGTCAGCAGGCCAACCTCCACCGCCCGCAGGCCGTTTGGGTGCAGCCCGCAGGTACACCGGAGCAGATTCTTAGCTACTGCAGCGCTGGACCAGCAACAAGGGCCCCAGACCCGCCACCGGGGCCCCCCGGTCAGGAGATCGAGGCTCGCCGGCCCCAGCTGCAAACCCAGTGGGCCCCCACTCGAGCGACACACCACCGGTCGCGGGGCTCCGCAGTCCCTCTCCGGGGCCCGACCTGGCCCCCGAGCCCCACCACCGGGGGACAGCACTGTTGTCCAGAAGGATATAGGCGGAGGGGAGGGGGGAAGATGGGCCAACACGCCCCACAGCACCCCTCTGGCCCCACCGCTTACCGCGGTCAGCAGGTCATCGCCGATCCCGCCGGGCAGCACCACCAGCACAGCCAGTCCACGAGGGGCCACTCAGCCAATATCCCACTCCAGGGGCCCCCAGCCAGCAAAGGCGTCATGGGCCTATCAGTCTCTCCAGGCCACTCGGGGACCGACACTGCGCCTCAAAATGGCGGCTGCTTCCACCAGGCCGCCTCAGAAACGGGGGTCCCCTCCGTCCTTCCCCGGCGTCGTCTCGCACAATCCACGGCCCCCAGTGTGGTGCTGCCCCCGCTCCAGCCAGGATCCTGGGCGCGCTCGGCCCCGTGTGCAGTGGAGCGAGCCATGTCCCGCCTGTGCCTGCCTCACTGCCCCTCGCCTGCCGCTGATGCTGATGACTCATCCCGGGCCTCGCAAAAATCGAGGCCCCAGTATCTAGTTCCGGCAGTCCCGCAGGCCTCTCCACTCTTCCAGGGCTCCGCTCGTCACTCGGAGCCCGTAGTATCACCGCTGCGGACCCCGGACAGTTCCCCCGGAGCAGGCGACCCCACGGGAGAAAGCAGCGCCCTTAAAGATGCTCAGGGCAAGGATATGTTAATAGGATATGCGGTGGCTGGTTGGAGCTCGCGCTCTACATGACCGCCATCGTTACCAGCTAGGCCACGCCCCCCTATCTGGACCATTTTTAAAGAATTTCATGTCCTCAAACTTATACAGGAATCCTCAGATCCTCATTCCATTACCATCTCTTCCAACATACCTCCCCAGGTTGAGTCATCCGACTTTCCCAGGGGCATCCTACAATTTTTAAACTGGAAGGCTATGCAATACAAATTCAGATCTGGGAGAGCTAAGCCACCCTTTCAAGCCTACAACTCATTTTTTTCCATGCAAGCCTAGCTCTTCCCAAAGCCCATATAAAACCTACTATTTTCCTCTGAATCTTATCTATGGTGGGTCTTGGGAATGTCAAAGGTGTGCAATTGAAAAGATTTGACAATTTCGTAAGTATCATCATCTCAATTAGATTTACTTGCCCATATATTTTCAGCATAGATTCTTCCATCTAACCAGCCAGACATGCACATTTTAAAACCTCTCTAATCCAGCTGTCTAAGACAGCTGGGTTAGAGGAAGTATAGGGCTCCAGTGTCCTCAGGAGCATGTGAGGCCACTCCCTCCAATCCTGGTGCTGCTCTCATTCAGAATGACAGAAGCGGCAGGAGTGGTTACTGCAGTTTCCTGGAGCCTGCCTGCCTGGAGAAAAGACCCAAGCAAGGAGGGCGTTGCGCCAGAAATTATTATTATTATTATTTTTTTTTAATGTTTTTAATTTTTGTCCCCCCGCCACCCTCCTTACATGCTAGCCAGCCCTGATGTGTGTGTGTGAGTGATTGTAAAGCTCAAACAGCGTGTGATGTCAATTCCGCTAACCCTGGCCTTTTGGGGAATTGACGTTCATGTGCCTGTCTTGAAGAAACTTAGGGGCATACTATCAAGAAACAGCGTTAACATTATCGCTGCTTTAGCGACAGAATACTGCCGCTAAAGTGGCGATAATGGGCTTGATAATACGCCCTTGTGAATTCCCATAGAAGCCCATGTTCTGGTGTGAACATGGGCTTCTATGGGCATTCTCTACGGCGTGTTATCAAGCCCATTATCGCCGCTTTAGCGGCAGTTTTCTGCGCTAAAGCGGCGATAATGTTAACGCTGTGCTTGATAATATGCCCCTCAGCTAGGGAAGTATAGAGTATTGCCTGCAATATTTTAATTACAATCGTAAAATCTTTCAAGCTATGCAAATGCAAATGAAACCTTGAATGAAGTTTTCTGAAATTTCGCATTACTCAATTTGATAAGGGAGAGCCTGTTTTGAGGAGGGAATTGTAAAACTGTGTCCACCAGGGCTTTTCCGGTATCTCGCGTGGCTTTGCCTTGTAGGCAAAAGTCTTGTGCGGTACCGGCATATCACACCTGATGTAATTTCACACAATTTCCACCGAATTGTATATTTTGCCAAAAAATAAGAATTTTTCTCCACCCCACTGTAGAGCTGGCAGACACTGGAAGCTTCGGAGCTTGTTGTTATCTGGCAAATAAAAGAATGCTAACACAGTCGCCTCCTATCAACGAGTGCATCTGACGAATACCGCACAAAATGTGATGACAGCCATTTCATTGTGGGTATTGAATAGAATTATGAATACACAGAATGTGAACTTTGCCACAAAATAAAAAAATAAAAAAAACTTTCTAGAAACAAAGGGGTACCGGGTGCAACATTATGCTTATCAGACTCACGAGAGAGGTCTCCATCCACATTAAATAAATAAATAAATAAATAAGTGGATGATAGCATGAGGTTGTAGATAGTAATTCATTAGATTATGACAAATATGAGTGAAATAACCTTGTCATGTTAGGCCAGACCGAGATTATAAGCTGGAACATGAAAAGGGGGTCTAACATTACAGTGCACAAAAGGGCAAAATCTTAGCCAGTATCCCAAAAGATCACGTCGGTGAGTATATTCCCAGATTACACAGGACTCTGGTCAGACCGAAAAGTTTGTGGATGATTGAATCGGACACGTGGTGGAAGTGTAAAATGGTAGTTGATACCTAAAGTTATATATTATTAATGTTTCGAGAGTTTTTTCGTCAACTAACAAACATAGGGCCTCATTTATGAGGCCTTGCGTCAGTTTTGCGCTTCCGATGCGTCACTTTTTGTGACGCATCGGTGGTGTAAAACATGCCTCCTGTTGCGCACTATTTACAAAGTGACGCATCTAAGCAGATGCGTCACTTTGTAAACCCCTGCGCTACATTATACCTGCGTCAGGTATATTGTATGCAGAGGGGGCGTTCCCCCGCAAAAAGCCTCGTAATAGTGACGCAGTGAAATCTATGAGATTTCACTGTGTCACTTTTAGGATGCTGTTGCGTCAAAATCTTGCGCCTGCCTCACAGCAGGCGTAAGACTTACGCAAGCCCTTTCACATGGGGCTTGCCCTATGTGAAAGGACGCATTGCTGGAGTTGCGTCACTTTTGTGACACACTCCAGCAATGCGTCACTTTTGCGCTTACAGATATGTCAGAAATACTGACGTATCTGTAAGTCCTTGCGCAATGATGCGTCATATTGTAAATATGACGCATCATTGGGGTCGCAAGGAGGGCGCAATGAAAAGTGACGCATCGCTGTTTTCTCGCAGCGATGCGTCACTTTTCATAAATGAGGCCATGGATCTTTAAAAATCTGCGATGACAGCTGAAATGTTGATATTGCGAACATGGAAAAGTGGTAGGACATAGTTGGCCTGACTCAACAAACTTTCTACAGCATCCCCATAAGAGAAAGTAACTTCTACTGCAGGACTATATACAGATTTTTAAAGGAGTTTGGGAAAGGTATTAGAACATAAGGAATGAAGTGATCAATGTAACTTGTAGCATAATGGAGCAGGTTAATATCATCTGACATTTATTCTGAGACAATATTTTTGAAAATGTACTGTAGACCACATTTTATAATAATGATTTGGCAAATGTATAATTCTTACAAATGCTATAATGCAAATTGTGAGGTTAGTATGACTAATAAATATATATTGTAAATGACTTCAATAAATGTAATAACAAATAGGATGGAGATGACACATCTTCCTAATTGAGTTCTACAACCAATTATTGGGTTATGTTTGTGTTTGATAGCACACTGATTAGCAAGAGTGAGCTGGTTGCTCTTTGGTTTCAGTCATTATGAATTACCCAGATATTATGTGATATGTGGCCTGGGTGCATATGTATGAAAATCCCAGTCTGCGATTCTCAAATAGCGATTTTTTGAGAATCGCTATTTGAGAATTGCACAACGGGATGTATGTAAAAATCACAATTTTTTTGCGATTTCTTAGTATTCCTTAATTGCGATTAGCAAATTGCGAAATCGCTATTAAGGAATACTTTCCCATTCATTTCTATGGGCCAGGAGGCCCACAGGAATGAATGAGAAGTCATTCTCAATATGTGATTCGCAATTTGAGAATCGTAAATTGAGAATAATTTCAAGGGTGCAAGGGTGTCATATGGACACCCTGATGCACCCCTGAAATGAACATGTATGCGCATAGGGCGCACATACATGCCCTAAGGGCATCTATGTGCGCCACATGGCACCTTCACAAATGCCAAAAAGTGCTTTTGTGAAAGAAATCGCAAATTACCACCAACTAGAAGTTGGTGGTAATTTGCGATTTCTTAAGGAGAAATCGCAAAACTTGAGTGCTTGTTGCATAGCATTTAAGGAATCGCAATTTGCGATTCCTTAAATGCTTACGCAAAATTAAGGAATCACAAATTTTGTGATTCCTTGATTTTGCAATGCTTTTTTCCTAATACATCCCGTTTTCTGATTTTTTGTCGCAAACGCTGCTTTTTTGCGATTCGCAGCGTTTGCGACTAAAAATTCCGTTCATACATATGCCCCCAAGTATTTAGTTTTGTACATGTTGTTTTTATTGTCTTTTGTATTATATATTATGCATCATGTTTTTGTTTTTAGGATAGGTCGAAAGTGTTGTGTATGCCTTTTGTCACTTTCATGAGGACACATCGTATATATTGAATGGTTCCTGTTTTGAAAAGAAGTCAAGGTAATGGTCGACCTCGGAGCTGGGGAACAGAGTTCGAGTCTCGGCAACGATGCTCAACATCCTGTGATTCTGGGCAAATCCTTGAGGGGCAGATTTACAAGCCCCTTGCGCCATGTTTACGCCGCTGTTGCGTCACGCAAGGCGGCATAAACGTGGCGCATCCCTACGAGGCATTTACAACGTGATGCATCTATGGAGATGCGTCACGGTGTAAGGCCCTGCGCCACATGAAACCTGCGTCAGGTTTCATGTAGGCGTTCCGGTGCGGGGGGGGCGTTCCGTCGCAGGTACGCCCCTGAAAAGTGACTCAGTGAAATCTACAAGATTTCACTGAGTCACTTTCCCAACGCTGATGTGTCAAAACCCTGCGCCTGCTTGAAGCAGGCGTAAGGCTTGACGCACCACGTTAAAGACAGGGCAAGTTGGAAAAGTGCTGGAGTTGCATGCCGCACGCAACACAACTTCAGCACTGCGCCAACTTTACGCCCAAGATGAGACACGCATCTGTTCATTCCTGCGCCATGGTGCGCCGCATTGTAAATGCGGCGCATCATGGGTGGCGCAAGGATGAACTTGCGTGCCGTATCTTTCCTGGCGCATCTCTGCCGATTTACAGAGATGCGTCAGGCAACGTAAATCTGCCCCCTAATCTCCCCGTGCCTAACAAAAATGAGTGTGTCCATATGTAATGAAACTGGTGCTCCTGTAAAGCGCTCTGATACCTGATATCTTCGGGTTTAGTTTGCGCTATATAAAACTAAAAAAAAATAAAAAATGGTTGATTATTGTAACTGGTGGAGTTTTGTGTAGCAAATACCTCTCTGGGTTTCTGAGAGTAGCCATATTACTGTCTTTAAGCGTCATATTGCCTCATCTCATCAACCATAAAACCTGCTTTTGTAACATAATATAGTAAGAATATCTGCATACTTTCTGCACCCAGTTTCCTGCTGGATAGGCTTCAAAGAATTCACTCAGCTGCAGCTAGGTTAGTCTTAGGGCTGCCCAGAAGATCGTGCGCGTCAGCAGCTTTGGCTGAACTCCATTGGCTTCCTCTGAGGCAGAGAGTACAATTTAAGTCCCTCTGCCTCGTCTTTAAAGCTCTTCATGGGATAGGACCCACAGCAATGCAATCAAAATTTGATTGGTACACTCCAACTAGATTGCTTCGCTCTTCATCGGCAAGACGGGTGAGAGTTCCTAGGTTTAGGAAAGCTAGGTGAGGGGGGAGATCCTATTGGGTGGCAGCGGCCAAACTGTGGAATAGACTTCCACGGGAGATTAGGCAAATTAGGGAGCTTCTCCCTTTTAGAAAAAGTGTAAACACTTGGCTGCTTCCTAAGTCCTAGTTGTTCGGCCTTGTCCTGACATACCCTCCTACCTCTCATGAGCCACCAGCGCCAGGATGCCTGCAAGGTGATAGTGCGCTTTATAAGTGGAATAAATAATAATAATAATAAATAACTTGTTCTAGAATGGGAAGCCATCCAAGAAGATAGGCCCTAGTTTGGATAGTTATGCAGTTTTCAAGACTAGATTTCCCACTTTTATACTAGAGGTGGTTTGAATGAATACAAAGAAGAATGAAAACTCTGAGCGTTACGTGCAGACCAAACAGCAAGAGGGATGGAAAGCCCACAGAGGAGCTTGGATCAGAGAGCGAGACATTGCTCATTCTGGCGACTGCCCCACCCACAGAAGTCTACATGCCCCTGATAGAATGGGTAGACAGCCCAAATTATAGTGCCTCCCCTTTTAGAAATGGCCAGAGAACTTGGAGTAAATTCCTGAGTCAGTATAGCATTACAGAGCATAGTATACACTGTAGTTCTTCAAATTTGCTTTGGATATAAAATAACATGGAGACATAGAGTTGGAAATAAAATGTTTCCTGCATGATATATGATGGTGGACCAGTGCCTTGTTTGACTCCACTCCATGCAAATCTGGTATTCTGACTTTTTTTCAGGCTTATATAACAAGATAATTTAGCATGTGCACTAATGCTTAGGTTCACAAATAGTTCTGTCTTCCGAAGGGCGTGCCAAGTTTGTCCTTTTTTTCTCAACATGGGACTACTGACTTGAAGCAGTGCTGGCAGCATACTGATTTTTGTAAACTAATTTTACTGATCAGACTGGCTCCTGTCTTGCAAAAGTACTGTTTCAGTCTGGCACCCAGATCCTTGTTCACACATTGTGTGTATATTGTACATATGTGGTCCATATCGGACAGTCACACATTGTGTTTAATGTGAGCATGTTTACTGAGACCAGAAGGATCCATTTTTGATGGCTCCGTTTAGCTTGGCACAATAATGGAGGATTGGTAAGGCTTCTCAGTCAGCGGAAGTGCATTGCATGCCTTTCTGTGCCTGGAAGTTGGAGGCCCAGACACTGAGGCTGGGGAGGATGGAGACAGTGATGCAGTTAGAAATTCTATCAGGATCTTTTCACAAAGCATTGTCTATTAGACTTTTGTGAGCACTGCTATTTGACCCACTGGAAAGGAGGTGAGTCAGCAGACGTTTCTAAGCATGGTCTGCCTTTTGCCTGTCTCTGATTACTATTTCAGAAAGGATACTTCTTCTCCTTCTTGGAGCCAGCACCATCACTTTCTGCTCTGAGAGCCATCACATTGTTCTCATCATAACTGCTTGAAAATTACATTTGAAATGAAGCCACCTCAAACCAGTTCCAGGATCTTGACAGCAGGTCAACATAAGTATAAATGTGGGGCCTAAACCACCCTAGCTTGCTCTAGTTCTAAGTTATTTTCAACCATGGCTGGAAATGCCTTGCACAGTGCACAAAGAGCTGCTGTGAGACGTGGATTGGAGATTGCATAACAACAAATCTCCCAGAGCTGAGGGGACATCACCTAAACTCTTTGCAACATCCTAAAGAGGCTATCGCTGTAATGAGCAACCAGAAGCATCCATGTCTGAGCAGAAAAGGAAAGAGAGTATCCAGCCCTCCATGGGGAGAGATTAACCAGACGCTCAGCCATATTCTCAGTGTGGAACATCCACAAGAAGCCTATTGCACAGTTGTAGCATCTTCAGGATCAACCTGTGTCATGAGGTTTCATCCTTTCTCCAGGAGCATTGGTCTTGTTTATTTATTTATTTTTTTCATTTAGAGAGTTTTATATAGCGCTGGCTAGACCTGGAGGTATAAGGGAGCTTTACATGAGGATCCATGACTTACAAAATTAAATCAGTTACAGGAGCAAAGTCTAGACATAGGAACAAACAGTGTTGAACAATAATATGAGTAGCTATAGCATAGCAACAAAAATATACACATGTCTAATGGGGTATAGAAGGAAAGGGGGGAAAGGAAAAAGGGGGAGTAAAGAAGATCGGCAAGGAGGGAAGTACTTAAAGCAGAGGTCTTCAAACTTTTGTCAGCTGAGCCCCCCCATCTAAACATTTTTACACGTCAAGTCCCCCCACCACCACCACCTGACAAAAAAGGTTCTGGAAGCTGGTACTCAGCATCATTGATGACCATTCCCTCCTGCAGAGCCCAGGTGGTAAGGGCAAAAAATATGAAATAAAGAGCTCCACTTCTAGTTTTGAGTAGTACCTGAAAACTGGAGTGCTCACAACATTTTGTAATATATATTTTGCAGGCTTACATAGCGCAAACATGACCCAAAGGTATTGGAGCGCTTTACAGGAGCATCATTCACATTACAGAAGCAAGCACACATTCATTTTTTGTGAGCACAGGTTGATAAAGTGATATTCCCAGAATAACAGGATGTTGAGCAGACACCAAGAATTGAACCTGGTTCCCCAGCTCCACAGTCATCAACTCTGGCTATTGCGCCACATCCTTGCCCTAGACAAGATATAAGAACAAGCATTGGCAAAGCCAATAGGACTCGGCAATCAGATAGCTACAGACAATGGCAATGTAAGTGAATTTGTGTATGGCTCAAGGGCTGTTTTTATTGATATCCACAAATGTATTATCACTGATTGCTGAGACAGCAAACATGTCTGGAGTTGTTCTCATTAAAGGCAGGTCCCTTTTGGAGGGGGAAGGAATAGGCTTTTCAGCACAGAGATGTGAGGGCTCAAAGACACATGTGTCTGTGTCTTTGAGCCTTCACATGTGCACATATGTGCATGTGTGTGAAGCCCACACATGCACAGATAGATTGTCACAGTCCTTCAGCAGAGCAAAGCCCTCTTGCCTACACAGACGGATGTTCACAATCCCTCGGAGGAGCCAAGGCAAACCCCCACTCTGGCACAGAGTGTCAAGCTATGTTACAAATTGGTTGGGCAGGCTGGTTATGGGCATAATAAGTTTTGTCACAAGAGACAAATGGGAAGAGAGAGCCCAGACTGAGCTAGGGGGGAGCAGGCTAGAAACATAAAAGTGAAGGAGAGACCCTAACAAAAAGCAAGAGGATGCAGTGTTGGCCCAGAGTGGGCTAGCTGGACAGGAATTTGGAAGGAATTCAAGACTGAGGAAATAAACAGGAGGCTGAATGGTACACATATTTTTGAAGTTGATATTAAAAGACGGATTTTAGAACCTCATGGCTGTGAGTGGCAGGCGCGCAACGCCCATTGGGCTCAAAGGGCTTCAGCCCACCCCCTCCACCCCCGTGTTGAATGCCAGCCCGGGCTGAGACAGCTTCCCGGATGCACACACACAGCCTCACCTGAGTACTTCACAGGTCTTTAAAAGACCATTTCCTTGTTAATGAGGCTTTGTTGTTTTTCACCCCTTCTAAAAGGCCCGGCATCTCCACTCTGCCCATTGGTGGAAGAATTAGCCTTCCACCCCCACCCCCTGAAATTTTGCTCTGGTTGCGCCTCTGGTGAGTGGTGTTTCAGGGGAGAAGAGATGTGCTACTTTGACCATGTTAGGATGTAGTTACGTAAGTTTAGAACGTACGTCTAAACCAAAGGATGTTGTGTTTGTGCACTCAACTTGCTTCTGAAACAAAGACCTTTTTCACAAACAGCAAATGTTTCTGTAGTCGTTCTCTGCCAGTGTGAACTTCCGAGTGAGAACCCAGGTCTGCATGAGAACATCATGCTGCTCAATGATGGCATACTGCGCATTTGCAGAAACTCTTTGACCCTGATGGCTGGTGGGAATTCCGTTAAAATAAACATTCCCAGAATTCCCCTTCTTTGTGCACCCGTTTACCTTGTGTCCCTCTTTGCTTTAGGCATTTGGGTAGTCCCTGAAGCTAGAAAATAAGCATGGTCAGCTTCTGTGGTTTTATTTAACGCTGACCTCTTTGGAGAAACTAATATGCTGGCTCTCAAGCTGCATCCAGTTGTTCCCCCAACATAGGCCATGTGTCATGCAGGGGTTGATGGGGCAGACCTCTGCCCCCTTGAACTCCTGCAAGAGGGCAGCAGAGACAGGGCCGGACTGGGAATGAAAACCGGCCCTGGCAAAGTGCTCGGTATCGGCCCCCCCCCCACACCCCCTGGGGGGAGGTTGTTGGGGGTGCGACCGAGCTCTTTGCCGGGGCCGGTTTACGGCTAATTTTGTTACAGGGCCGATGTTGCAGCTCTGCTGCAAAAACGGTCCTGTAACAAAAACGGCCGCCAGGGGCCCAAAACCACCCCCCACCCTTGCGGCACACCGAGGGATTGCCCAGTGCCCGCAACGGCCAGTCCGACTCTGAGCAGAGATTTCCTTGCGCCACAGTTGTCGACTCGGTGCACCAAGCGTTTTTTGACAGCTTAGAATTCTTTAAATTGTATTGTAATTGCATTTGTATAGTGCTTACGGCCGAGGCGTTGAAGCGCTTGTCTTCACCCCTTGAGTAGCCCATGAGGTGCTCCTGAAATATGCGCCACAAACACATAGCAGCTGGAGCTGTAGCAGCAGCCCGGCTGAGACACAGGATGGCGGGGGCTGCTGAAGCCCTTTTAGCCTAATAGGCGTTGCGCGCCTGGAATCAACAATGAAAGGTGAAGTGGTAGGGTCAAGGGCGCGCCCCCTGTAGAAAAAAATCTAATTTTAAGACTTTCTGTATTCACAAAAGGCATTTAGGAGTCCTAAAGTTAGGAGTCCTAACTTTACTACTACTAAACTGAGAAAAATCCTAATTTTAAGAATTTCGGTATTCACAGAAGGCATTTAGGAGTCCGAAAGTTAGGAATCCTATCTTTACTACTACTAAATTGAGAAAAATCCTAATTTTAAGAATTTTGGTATTCACAGAAGGCATTTAGGAGTCCTAAAGTTAAGAGTCCTAACTTTACTACTACTAAATTGAGAAAAATCCTAACTTTAAGACTTTCAGTATTCACAGAAGGCATTTAGGAGTCCTAAAGTTAGGACTCCTAACTTCTGTGAATACCGAAATGAGTAAGTGCCTTCTGTGAATACCAAAATGAGTAAGTGCCTTCTGTGAATACCAAAGCATTAGTAAGTTTAGGATTTTGTCTTAAGTTAGTTCTGTGAATCGGGCCCACCATGCCCAATCTCCCCAGGCACTGCCTGAGTGTCCAAACAGAATGCTCGGACCAATTTGCATTGTCATGATTGGCGGGGTGAGCCCGGAAGCCCTTGAGTGCTCAAGGTGCCGTAGCAGACCTGAAGAGGACAGAGGAGAGGTGTGCAGCGGTGAAGAAAAAGGTACGTTCATTTTTTTGTTATTCTTTTTTTAATCCATTTCCACCACCCAACCACCATCACCCATGTTCCGAGGCAGCTCCCAATGGATGTAGGCAGCCAGCCGGGCCATAGGAAATAAGCACCACATAGATATCAGACCTCTCCTGGTCATAAAAAACAAAACTCAATCAGCTCTGCAAAGTCATTGAACTTACACCTCTGCTCGACTAGTAGCCAGTAGAGATGTTTCAAAGACTCTGATACATGATCATGCTTCCAGTGATTTTTTTATTACTACCACTGGGAACTTTTGAGTATGCCTGGACAGCATTTAAATTAGGGCAATATAACACTTGTAATTTCAATAATTACCAAAATTACACCATTATGCCCTTTGTGTAATTATGCACATTTTGCGATAAAAATGTACTGCAAATTCCTCGTTCGTGTTAAAAATGTATCGCGAATGCACAGGGTGAACAGACCACAAGCGACTGCTCATGAATCAAGAAACCTGAAAGCATTAACTTTAGGTTATATGGAGAAAGATAGGGGACCTGATCCATCTAGTCTTAATAGGTCTAACTCTCGCGATCATTCAGGGAGTTATTCCGCCAACCTTTCAATTGATAGAATATTTGCTCTTATCAGCGTGCAATAATTCCAAGCTTTGACCCATTGGACATAATCCTTTATTGTCAACTGACGAAATACTTACGGAGTTGGGAAACATATTAAATGTCTAAAATGATCACCCAGAGATGTGGAATAAAGTATGCAGTACAGCCAGGTTCGAGTTTTAATGATGTATATTTTGAACCACATTTAGGGTAAGGATTTGAGTAATAGTTAATTAAGTATGTATGCATGTTCTCTTGTAGCAACACATGATTGCAATGATTTTAATATTAATTATGGATCATAAACTTACTTACTTGATATTCCAGTTAA
Source organism: Lissotriton helveticus (assembly GCF_964261635.1). Classification (NCBI taxonomy): domain Eukaryota; kingdom Metazoa; phylum Chordata; class Amphibia; order Caudata; family Salamandridae; genus Lissotriton; species Lissotriton helveticus. The sequence goes on from NC_136068.1 coordinate 319,143,998, forward strand.
ACCTTTTTTTAACCTTATAACAAGCGTTAACAAGTCCCAGCCGGAACCCAGCAAACAGTTGGTACACATAGGCATTATAAGCATTTTACATTTATAGAACCAGAATCCAAAGCCATTAACAAAACCCCCACCCTCCCCACCCCCTATCTTGGCACTAGATACTTTCATTAAACCCAATGTTATAAACCATTGGAGACATCAAACAGGTCTCAGTAGCGATCACAGTCCCACCTCCTGCAACCATTATCAACACTGCATCTTCCTACTGCAACTCAGGGAGGCCCATCAGATACCCTGTTAATGGGGCACAGAAATCTTTAGGCCGAGGCTGCGGGCAGATCCTCTGCATAAATTCCCAATGATCCCTACAATACAGTAGGTCACGGATCCATCCCTTCACTGTCGGGCGAGTTCTAGCCCCCCAGTATTTTGCCACTGCCCGCTTGGCGAACAGAGTGGAAATAGCTACCAGTCTTCAATTACAGGTCTTAAGGTTTTTAACCCATCCAAGGAGACAGACATCAGGCGCACCCACCACTTTTTCAAGCACCACCTCCGTCTGCACACTCGTTACTTTAACCCAGAAGGCCTTTATGCCAGCACGGCCCCATGCAAGATGCAGAAAGTCTGCCTCCTGCTGCCCACACCGCACACACCAAGTGCTCTCTCTCAGACCAAATCTACGCAATTGTACATGTGTGTAATATAGTTGATGCAGATATTTGAAATGTATAATACGTAAGTTGCAATTCGCCGTCAGGCCGCACGTTAGTTCACAGCAAAATTTCCAGGCCTCAGCGGACATAGTGGCCCTTAGTGTCGTGTTCCATTTATTGTAGGAGGGGCTGTCAGTTGGATTCCGCTCCCTCAAGGAAGCATTGTATAGTCTTGTTATCAGTCCTCTGTGTGAATCGCTTGCTAACACTGCCTGCAGTGCCCGGAGTGTTTTAGGCTCGGCTGGGAAGTCAAGGTATATCGCACGGACCGCTTGCCTAACACGCACATAGGTGAAACCCAGCATCAGGTCCTGCCCCGCCCTTCCTGTATATCTGTGAGTGTTCGAAACTGGCCTTGCTGGTAAAGGTATCCCGGCTGTACAATCCCCACATTTTTCAGAGTTTGCAGCACAGCCTTTTGATGTGCAGAGGAAATGTCTGGGTGCGCAGCATGTGGTAGAGTCGGGCATAGATATAATCTATTTGCGCCCTGTGTGCCAGTTCCCCCCATGCCCACGCGGTGCAGTGTACCGGATTTATTTCAGACCGCGGTCCACCACGACCTCCAAGCAATGCGGCCGCCTCTAGTGACAGAGGCAATACTGAGTCTGCCTCAATAGCAATATGCAGCTGGAAACATTGGGCCTCATTTATGAGGCTGTGCGTCACTTTTACGCCGCCGGTGCGTCACTTTTTGTGACGCACCAGTGGCGTACAAAATGCGCCTTGTTGCGCCATATTTACAAAGTGACGCATCTAGGTAGATGCGTCACTTTGTAAACCCCTGCGCCACATTATACCTGCGCCAGGTATAATGTATGCAAGGGGGGCGTATTGACTCAAGGAAGGGTCGTAGAAGTGACGCAGTGAAATCTATGAGATTTCACTGCGTCACTTTTAGGACCCCGTTGCGTCAAAATCTTGCGCCTGCCTCACAGCAGGCGTAAGACTGACGCAGGCCCTTTCACATGGGGCTTGCCCCATGTGAAAGGACGCATTGCTGGAGTTGAGTCCCTTTTGTGACACACTCCAGCAATGCGTCACTTTTGCGCTTACAGATACGTCAGAAATACTGACGTATCTGTAACTCCTTGCGACATGATGCGTCATACATTAAATATGACGCATCAGGAATGTCGCAAGGAGTGCGCACTGAAAAGTGACGCATCGCTGCTTTCACGCAGCAATGCGTCATTTCTCATAAATGAGGCCCATTGTGGGTAATACCAGACAAGAGCAAACTTCGCCTGGGCGCATAAATAATAGAGCTGCATAGCAGGGGCCTCAATGCCTCCACGCTCAAACGGTTGAACCAGCACCACCCAGCTACAACGGGGTTTCTACCACCCCACACAAAGGTAAGTAAAGCTGATTGCAGTGTATTAAACAGTGCAATATTCAGACGGATCGAAATGTTAATGAATAAATAGAGAAGCTTAGGGAGGATCGTCATTTTAACAACTGCTATTCGATCTGCTAAAGAAAGCGGCAGCCTAGCCCATCTTGTCATTTGGTCTGTGCTTTTAGTGATAACACAGCCAAAATTAATGGAAATCACCACCTCCGGGTCCCTGTGCAACCACACCCCTAGGTATCGGACTGGGTCGATGGTCGATGCAAGCGGAAAGTCCAATTCCACCTCACGAGTGCCAGCCATTAACGGGAACACTGTGGATTTTGCCCAGTTGATACGCAGGCCTGAATACCCTTCAAACTTCACATATTGCAGAACAACTCCGATAGATAAATTGCCAGCTCGCGGATGTACAGGAGCATGTCGGCCACATATAGTGAAACCACCAGTGGGTGCTGGCGGAACTGCAATGCCGCCTTGGCATGCTGTTGCTGTAGTTTACATGACTAAGGCTCTAGTGCAAGGGCAAAAAGTATGGGCGACATGGGGCAACCCTGGCGCGTGCCTCTATACATTGAAAAAGCTTCTGTCACCCAGGCGTTCACCCGTATACGTGCCTGTGGTGCATGGTATAATAGATGGACCCATTTGAGAAAGAACGATGGCAGACCTGTATTGCCGACGCCGGGAGCGGGACTGCGAGGACCAGAGGTGCTTGCGCCAGGAGACCGCGCACACCTGGTGCCTCTTCCCGCCCCCTCCTCCCTGAGTGCTCATTACGACTCGCGGCCCCCGCTGCGCGGGAGCCGCTCGCTAGTCGCTTCCAATCCTGCCACTGCTCCGAGAACTTTTGTATTGAATAAACCAGCCTGGGAGCCCGTGTGCTCGGCTGCCTGAAACACTTGGGAGACGCTGTGGGGAGAGCCTGTATTGCCGACGCCGGGAGCGGGACTGCGAGGACCAGAGGTGCTTGCGCCAGGAGACCGCGCGCACCTGGTGCCTCTTCCCGCCACCTCCTCCTACTTAGACCAGCCCCCAGACGCGAACGCGGGACACGCGCGGGCGGAAGCGCGGGCGAAGACCGGGCAAAGAGCGGGCCGTTTGAGGCCGTTCGAGAACGTTAGAGACTGGACTGGGCCATCCCACTTACATCAGGAATATCCCCATTTCTAGCGTCCTATAGTCATATTGCTCACTATGAGTAAAATGGAGACGAGGAGCAAAGCCAATTCGGCAGTCAATGGACCCAGGACAACTGCCCCTACACAAGGTACAATTGACAACTATTTTTTAAAGGCAGGATCCCTCTTGATAGATGACATCACTCTTCTAGAAAGACGCATTTCGCAAGAAATAGAGTGGGTTAGGAGGTCATCGATGGGTGCTATAGCGATGGCAAAAACTCCTGAGGATAGGCGGAATATAGATAGCTCACAGCTTGGTGCTTGTGGTGGGGCCCAGCAAACCACTAGCATAGACCTCTCTGAGGGAACTCTAAGTGATCTCGAGGATATGAGCCTTCTATCATTGCCATTGACACAAATTACTCAACCACCAAATACAACAAACATGGGAGAAGACACTGATCTGTGATGTATTCCTATAGGTTCTGTATCGATCCCCCTATTCCTGACCCTGTTCTGGTTAACAAGTTAACTAGCAGCCATCCCATGATGCAGAAACCGTTATCTGATTAAGCCACACTACGGCACAGGAACGTGTTATCTGATTAGGTCATAACGCTTGCCATCTAATTAGACAAGCGATATTCCTCCAGCCCCTGATAAGGCATACGGAGTTCTCAAAACAAATCAAACCTATGACAACCTGGGAAAAACCCTGCGGCCATTGTTTTGATTTCATCGAGAACTTCAGCAAAAGAATGTGCTAACGACCAAGTCGTATGACATCCTTATTGACGTATCTATGTCCATCCTTACGTCAATCCCGGCACCTTACAGGTATAAATATTACCGGTATTGCCTTAAGCAAACACACGCGGTGGTGACGAGATCGGAGCAGCCAGACTTGCCGAAGCCCAGAGCAGAGCAGACCCCGCTGGCGCAGCCCCGCCTTCCTGACGCGCTGAGAACGAGACGCTGCTTTCTCCTGCCGAGAAATCCAGCTCCGGCGCTTCCGGGTAGCCCTCGCAGGCAGCCTGGAATATCGAGACCAGAGACGAGAGATACCATCCCTCATTCATCCTAAATTCCAGGTACAGAACTGAATAACCCCTTGCAGAGAATTCTTGAGTCAGTCACTTGGCAAAACAAACCTAACTTAAACTGCTACTTTCTATTCCCGCCCACGTATTAGGCTTAGGTCAGGTACACCGGGGTAGGCGTAGTTAGAAACACCAGTTGAGTACGATTAGTCAAATGTATATGTGTATGTATCTATTTTATTAATTTTAAACCACCTTATGGCTTAGAAACCATATAAATGTTTTTACAGTATTATTTTATACTTCTGCTTTTATTGTATGCACTTTACTTAACCATAAGTATTGCGATAATATCGATCCATTTCTCTTGTATGAGAAAAGAGACTGATCAATAAATAACATCTTTTATTGAACACGCCCGTCTCTTCCTTTTCTCTACAATCTGGTGAGACTAAGAATGCACGTACTGACTGAGTAAAATAAGTTGTCTTTTGTTTTCACACGACTCTAGAGATACACTCTTGATTAGGGGAGAGCAAAGTTGTCATGTTCTATGGTTGTCAGAAACTAAATCCCTTCTTGTCTATCCAGGGAGGTTCAACTCCTCCTTGCCTATTCGAGAAAGTTTCTAGTGAACTCTGAGCTAGCTGGCAAACCCAAAACTTTAAGTCTAATATCGACAATAGAAGACCTAGTTAACGTCTGGTCTAGGCCTATACTATTGAAGGTATTATTCCAATGCGCAGAGCCTATTGGGATAATAGGAACTACACTACAGATCTAACCACCCAAACCCCTATACCACCAAGGGAAGAACCCCCCTTAACAACTGACACCCCAAATCTAGCAGGGCCATCAAATGCAGATCGGGGTTTAAGGGAGGGTGCCATACAAAAAAGGAAAATAGGGAAACAGAGTAATAAGGAAAGGAAGGGAAAAAAAGCGAAGGTAGGAACAACATACAACACACCCAGCACAGACCATACTACCCAGGATAGAATTTCACCTGAGATATCGATTGACCCTCCCCAGGAACCATCTAGTGATACTCTCACTGATCTGCTACCTCCCACCATCGAACACAATCCTGAGTTAGCTGAAGAGGACATAACATTAGCAGACATAGGGAAACTCTTCAAGTCAATCCTAACCCCCCTAGAAGCCCGCCTGATAAAAATGGAAGCGAGGTTAATCAAAATTGAGAAAACCGCACTACAGTTTATGGACGGTTGGAAACCTGGGGCGCCTGGCCCCACACTTTCTAACACTGATCCAAAACATAAAAAGAACCCCGACCCTCCAAAACTTGTAAAAAATACAGAGGCTGTAACAACTTCACTGGGTGCTAAAAACGCCAAATTACATAGTAATCAATCATCAAACCATAAAGTCCAATCATCTACGCCAGTGACTTCTCCAGGTGTCCCCAATAAGCAACCTCCTACTGCACAACATCAATCATCTTCAGTCACCGATAACACGCAGTTCAATACGCAACATAAAAGTCCTCCCAAACCTCCCTTGACCATCAATCAAAATGTTCAAGACCTTAATAACTTAGTGGTAAAACCACAAAGAACAGTTACTGTTAATCTCCCGCCTGAGGTAGCTCCATATACCGTCATTCTAGCCGGGGCTCCCGAACTAAAATCGGACACAAATGAGACAGGGGAGTCACTAAAAAACAAAGTAATTAATTGGCTTTCAACACACAGACCCCTTCCCAGAGGTATGACCAGCGATATTCGCATGGTAAGAAGAGTCTCGTGGGTAGGTAAGAGACCTAAAACAATCAGTGGTGACTGCATACTGGTGAGCTTTAAAGAACCAGGAACTGTCTCATTTATTTGTAGTTCCTTTTTGGAGGACGAGGGGAATACTATTCACCCAGTTCCTCTTTCGTTCTTTTACCCAGCAAATGAACATGTAACCAATGACCAGAGAAGAGGATACCATCAGAACTCACAGGGAAATTGGGAGGGCAATCAGGGAAGGAGGAGACCCCCCTTCAACCAAATGCGAAGACCCCCTGACCATCCGACTATATACAACAACTTCCAGGGGTGGGAGACTGTAAAGAGAAGAGGAATGGGAATGGGTGGATTTGATAGAGAAGTGCCTTGGCCTCCAAGATTCTACCAGACACCACTTCTACCACTGTCTAACCGATATGACTGCCTTGAAATGGTGGACTGACATCTGGCTTTTGTAGAAGGTGTATACGGACAAACACTAGGGTTTGATGAAGGCAACCTTGATACCTCTAACTCTAGGGAGGAGACATCTACTACTAGGAATTTAGACCCATCCCAACAGAGAAAAGAAAGGGGAATTATCCTGGAGGACCCATCCATGGCTGAAGGGCATAAAGATATGGTATCTCGAATACCCCATATAAGTCAAAAGGTCAATGAATCTCGTACGCAGACTGTCCCACAAACTTTAAATTTGCTTTCCTGGAATGTGGCAGGCCTGGCCAACAAAATAGACTCGGACTCATGGGCCGAGCTGATACACCCAAAAAGCGTTTGTCTCTTTCAAGAGACTTGGGCTAGGGACGAGACCTCCTCTAGGGGTTTCCAGACATTCTCAATTCCTGCTACCTGGGGTGGGAGAGGCCGACCATCTGGAGGCTTGGCAACCTGGGTGGCCTCCGACTTAGGCTGCTTAGCTTCACGATATATAGTAGATTCGGAAGATATATTGGCCGTCCTACTTGAATGGCCGGGTCCTTTTAAATTACTAGTTATAAATATCTACTCCAGGCCAGTTCCAAAAGCTACCACCTCTAAAACCATAGAGGTATTGTCTCGCCTCCTAGAAACCATCCCAGGGGATATATCATACCTTATAGGGGGGGACTTTAATTCACATTTTGAACCACTACCTGGACTACTTGATGGACCCTCCCTAGAGGAGGATTCAAGTTGGCAGGTTCCTTCGACAGAAGCACCCCCTCCTAGAGCATGGACACCATTGGCCGTTCAAATAAATACACTAAATCTCACCTACGGCCTGGGAGCTTGTAACGGCCGCACTAGGTCAGATATCCCGAGCAATTGTACATTTTACAAAGTAGGGAGGGAATCCAGATTAGATTACTTCCTGGTACAGATGCATGTTTGGAAAAGGGTAGTGGATTTCAAAATAACACCTAGGCAGGATAGCGACCACAACGCTTTAGAATTAGAGTACGCCATCCCCTGCTCGGAGGTGCATGTGTCAAGCGAGCAGGAAGTGAGAGAGGGACACCTCCTGGACAACAACAGGAGGAGGATAAGATGGGAAAAGCTTGCCTCTAGCGAAGAGAGGCTAGCATCCCTCTACGCTGGAATTATCCCTATCCTCGAGGAGGCTTTTGACCTATGGAACCTAGACTCCCTAAAAGATACCAGTAAGGATTTAGCACAGGTACACGAACACCTAATCAGGAAGCTTGAAGCAGATCTCTTTAGTACCAGACGACCTAGAACCCAGGGACCGACCAAAAACACTTGGTTCAACAGTACCTGTCGACTGGCTAAACGAGACCTCCTATCTATCATAAAAGAAGGAGGCCCAAGGGAAGAGATCCGCTCTAAAAGGAGGGCTTACAAAACACTTATAGCTAATGCTAAAATAGAGTGGGATGCACAGCACTGGGAGAATCTATCGTCCCTAGCTAAAAGAGACTCCCGTAGATTCTGGAGAATAATCAACCATGGAAGTGGGGATCTTCCCACGGCAATTGAGCCCAACATTGCAGCAAATGTCTGGCAAGAACACTTCCAGCAGCTATATTCCCCCGAGAATGAGGAGCTAGAACCAACATTACCTGCTACTCTTGACACATACACCTCGGACCCTTTCACCATAAAAGACATTAGGGTGGCGATAGCAGGGCTTTCCTCTGGAAAGGCGCCGGGCCTGGATGGGGTGCCGGGCGACCTCTTCAGGCAGGAACCTGGGATTTGGGCACCCTACTTCATGGTCTTATTCAATGCAGTGCTGGGGGGAATGAATATACCGGATACTTGGCTGGGAGCGGAGGTGGTCCCGATATTTAAAAAGGGGTCGCCCCTGCTCCCCGCCAACTATCGCCCAATCAGCCTCATTGATGTGTCCCAGAAGCTGTTCGGCAGATTAATTCTTGATAGGCTGCAAAGCTGGATGGAGGAGACCAAAATTCTGAGCCCTCTCCAGGCGGGATTTAGAAAAGGAGTCTCAACAGTCGACCAAATACTTAGATTGAACATTTTGTATTGGAAGACGGTACATCTAGAAGGAGGGTCATTGTATGCGGTCTTCGTTGACCTCCGCGCCGCCTTCGATTTGGTCCCTCGGGCTAAATTGTGGGCGGTGTTGGCTGATCTGGGTGTTCCTGGAGATATCCTACAGATCTTAATCAGGCTACACACAGACAATTACGCCCGTGTAAGATATAGAAAGGGCGGTAGGCTGACAGATAGGTTCCCTGTCCGAAGAGGGGTAAGGCAGGGCTGCGTGTTGGCGCCGACCCTGTTCTGCCTATTCACGAACGGGGTGATAGAGCACTTGAGCAGGATCCCCAATATTGACGCGCCACAATTGAACAGTAGCAGGGTGCCAGCGATTATGTTCGCGGACGACACCCTGCTGCTGTCAAAAACACCAATGGGGCTACAGAGAATCCTGAGGGGGTTCTTGGGGTTCTGCAACGAAAAGGGATTGGAAATAAACCCCTCCAAGACTAAATTCATGATTCTTAGTCATAAACCCAAAAGCTGCCCAAATCCCCGCCTGGGATCTACAATCCTAGAAAGAGTCTATGAAATTGAATATCTCGGCATAACCCTCAACCAGAATTTGACCTGGTTGCCACACAAAACAAAAGCAACCACAAAATTAATTCAGAGGGCTGGTGCCATTACAAGAATCGCCAAAAAATCACCCCTTCGCCCACTGGCACCTGCCATACACATCTATAAAGCCCAAGCCCGGGGGGGCATCACTTATGGGGCCGAGTTATGGGGACACACACCGATACAGACCATACAAGTTGCAGAAAACAACTTTATTAGACAATTGGCTGCTCTCCCACCGAGCACTCCTCTTCTCCCACTCAGAATGGACTTGGCACTACGACCAATTACGGAGGAACTGGGCCTCAAACCCTTGACTTACTGGAGGCGCTTGTGGAGCAGCCAGGATCTGGTTCATTATAGAAGTGAATTGCAAGACCTCCTCAGACTAATCCACGTGGCTAAAATCCCATGACTAAAGTACATCAGGGACATGTGTACGACCCTCGGAGTCCCAGAGTTATGGTCCAATCCAGAAGTAATGTCTGCAAGGCTCCCGAGAAAAGAACTTTCCAAATTATTTTACAGCTTCATGCTCCAGAAATCTCTGAGTTCTATACGGGAAGGATCCTTAACCGATACATTTATCAAGGCAAAAGACTTCTACAGCCTTGAGTACGTCCTAGACGGTATGACGCCAGTGTTTGCAAGGAAGATCTTTATGCAATGGAGGTACGGTTCTCTTCCCCTGAGGTCCCTTACCAAATCTTGGGACGGCAACCTGGACTCGGAGAACTGCCCAGCATGTCATTACAAACTGGAAAGTGACCTTCACATGGTCCTCTTTTGCAGAGCTTATAGCAGAATCAGGAGCTATTGGCTGGTCCCCTATTTAAGGAACCTGGGCTTTCGAACTTATGCCCCAGCCTACAGAGTGCTCAAAACAGACTTAACAGCTCCAACTGTGTTCGTAATGGCGAAATTTCTGACAGCAATGTGGAGATTACGAGCAAGATTTATAAGGAACTCTGACGCTGTATGAACTCCTGGCTTTTAAACCAAAATTTATTCATTTTAATTAGATTGTAATCGTGATTTGGGTATTTTAAAACATATAGCGTATCTCATAATGATTTTAATGGTGGCATTTATGTGTACATCTTTTATGATCTCTTATGATCGAAATAAAGATTATTTAAATTGAATTGTTTAAGCCTCACCTACCTGCTTCCAACTGAGTGGAAGGTGGCTGATCAGGTCTAGGTACCTGTACTAGAAAGTAAGTTCATAACTATGTGTAGACTACATCAATCCAACCATTTGGGATTAACCTGCCCTACTACAACATTCCTATACTGGTTCATAGTAAGAACCCAGGACTATAAATCAGAGCATAACAAATGTATGACACGTCCATCAGAACCATAATTCAGCATTGCACTCTCTATTATTGTTCTTCCTCGTCCTGATCATTTGTGGCCTCTCGTCTACGTCATTTCAATTTTTTCACATGCTCCATCTCTGTCTTAGGGTGGTGAAGATTTTAAAGTACCTCCCTGGCCCACACGGAGCCGGTCAGGGTACAGCATGGCATAGTGAATGCCTTCAGAGTGCAGAAATTTCTTTACAGGACCATACTTTCGCCTTGCCGCCTGGACTGCGACAGTGAAGTCAGGAAAAAAGGATAGTGAGTTCCCTTGGTGGGTAATGTCGCCCTTTTCTCCAGCCAACCTTAAAATAGTATCACGGTCCCTGTAGTTTAGTAATCGGGCAATTATAGGGCAAGGCGGTGTGCCCGGTGCCGGTCTCGCCACCAAGGATCAGTGAGCCAGTTCTATTATGAACATGTTGGGGAAGCTCTCTTGGCCAAAAATATCTTTGAGTAGGTCCTCAATGAAGGCCTCCATCTTTCCAGTATTTGTGGATTCTGGCAGACCCGTGATTCGAATGGTATTCCGGCGAGACTGTGCCTCCGAGTCCTCATTCTTTGCTTTGATAAGCGCCAGCACCTTCTCCATGTTAAGGGCTTTATCAGCCACTTCACTTAAACCCTCTTCAGCAGTAGCGACCCGTTGCTCCACCTCCCCCATTCTCGCATTTTGTTTCTCGAGTTTGAAAGACATATGGTCAAGCCTATGGTTTATGGCAGACATATTGCCCTCTATGGATTGGAGGCTTTTCTGCATGGCCAGCAGTGTCAGTTCAATCTTGGGGGGGCCATCACCCTGAGTATCGGCCTTGGAGTCTGATGCCGCCTTTTGTGCCTTGCTTGTTTTTCACACCTCAACCGTGAGGTGAGGCAGTGTTTTATCTGTCTTCCCCATAATAGATGTTGGGCAATATGAATTAGGGTTACTTATCTACTATGGAGCCGGGTGTGATGAGAGCGCTGCGGACCCCCCCACTGCCAAGTGAAGTTATTACTCTGTCACCAATGTTCGAGTGTAGCTCAGAGCTATAGTCCAACCAGGCAGGCAGTATCCTGGACTGCCATGCTGCTACACCTGGGAGATATGCCAATTTACACTGCCACTGGGCTTCCCGAAGCATGCAATGAAGATAAGTAGCCACTTGTCGGCTCAGTCACTAGGCCCCCTTCCGAAGTTCCGAAGTATGGTTTGCGCTGTGAGACCTCACAGCGCAAACCATAGGCGCATTCTACTGTGACTTCATTGAAATTGCGCACTGTATTATATAAAGTCACTTATTCCATGTCACTGTTGAGCTACTCACTGTATATATTTCACCTTGCTCACCTTGCGCCGTCCGCCGCTGTTCACTTTTCTCACTTGCTGCTTGTAACAAGGCGAGGCTGAGTGACAACGAGGGGTGGTGGACTCCCGGAAATGACCCCGTACTGCCTCCTTCGTTACAGACGGACTCCTGGTATTCAGGTCAGGACGGACTCGAAGAAGAGGAACACGGCGCCTTTAATTGGGAATTCACGGAGGAGGAGGACACACCTTCGGCATACGTCAGGGACGCCGGATTGGATAAACCCCAGGAAGTGATGTACGTGGCGTGTGACATCACCCCGGAGGAGAAGGCGAGGAGCGCTGTTGGAAAGCGGAAGACTGAAGAGCAGAGCCACGAAGAAGTACGAGGAAGACACGAAGAAGTACACCGAGGAGGCGGAGAAGAGACCCACGGAGAGCCAGGAGGCCAACGACCCCGTGAGCCGCCGTGCCACTCTCCCGGGGGAGGAGCGTGGCTATCCCAGGTACGGGAGCGTATGGCGGCGTGGGTGGGAAAGCGTGTGTAAATAGTGTACAAAAACCCCGTGTTTGTTCTTCCTCGTCTCCCCAACCTCTCATTTCCATTACCCCGCGTTTACCCCTCACTGTCTGTAAGAACCGCCCCACTTCACTGACTTGTATAGCTGTACTTGTTCACCGGTGATTCCCTCCAGTCACTACACACGGTCCCTAGGGTAAAACCCCAGTAGACAGTAGAACTAACGGCTCCCTCTCTGTTGGTCTTCTTTTGCATGGGTCACCGGAGCCAAGAGATTTGCCACATTGACCAGACCTTGATGTTCCCATAACAACAAACCGGAAAGACGAACAGTCCAATACCCGAACGCCAAAACGGATCCCAGTCAGTTTGCAAAGGAAAGACTTACCTTTCGAACCAGAAGAACTTTGATGTTACCATCGAAACGTTTGATTCCAATAAAACCGTCTTTACCCACACGACCCGGTGTTTCTCTCGTTCCTGACCCCCAGCCTGGTATAGCAGTCACCCCAGAACCCCAAGCCCAGGTCACACTGCTACATATCACTTGTACATAATTTGCACCAAGTCTCTCCGGTTGTCATTTCAATTAATTGATTGTGTGCTGTACATAATTATCCATGTATGAACCTTTCCTCCCCTACTTGAATATCAAAATTACAAAAATGTATTTTGTCTTTAAATCATTTTGAATAAGTGTCTCCTTTCTCTGTTTTATGTAATGCCTTGTGCATGCTATATAAATTGCCTTTTCATTTATACCTTTTGGGATATTGTTTTACCTTTATACAATTGGGCAGACTGTCATAAGCGGCAGTGTTGACAATTAAGTGCTGGTGCAGATCACCGGAAACTACCAACTCACATTAAGCACTGCTGCAATTGCCTTCACGCTTAATAAAACGGCAAAAAAAATACTTGTGCATTTCCTGGCAAGTAACATCAACATTATTCATCTGTGCCTCAATGGAAAGTGCAAAATTAAATTGAAACTGGTAAGATCTTTGTTATCCAGAGAAGATGATTCGAAATCCTGAGGCCATCCATGCTGGGGAAATGGAACAAAGCTTGCGTTTTGATGGACCTTCAGAATATCCTAAGAAAAAGGCCTTTATGAATCGTATCGTAATCAGCTAAGGGAGGAATTCTGTCGTGTGAATTGGAGAGTGTTGCAATACATTTTGGCTCAAGCAGGCCTGAATTGGTATGTTTGTCGTTCAAATATGCATGCATTAGTGGTTCACATATGTAATATAAGGTACAGTGTTCAGATTCATACATATTCCATGCATACCAGGTTCACGCTAAGTATTAATCAGCTGAAATCTTTTGTGAAATTTATGTGGGTCACAGAAACAGAACAACATTTTGGCCTCAGGCCCTGCAACAAATAAGGAGCAGTGAACTTTGACATGGCCAGTTGCAATGTGGGGAAAATATGGGGGCATATTATCAAGGATAATGATCGCCGATAAAACGGCGATCATTTTAACACCGGTCCTTGATAATATGCCCCATAGTTTGTCATTCCCGGAAGAGAATGCACTTATTAATGGGGCGGGGGCTGCTCTCCTTGCACAACATAAGTACAAGTTTCACTCGTTTCTTTTGGGAATGGAAACCACAATTGAATTGGTTTTGTGAAACAAGTATAGTTTTAATGAAAACTAAATCAAGCCACTCCAAATGTGAAAAGAATTTACTGACTCAGGTCGACCCATCTTCTTTCTGTTAAATCACTATCACTTCACACTGAGACAAGAGACCATATGTCACACAATAACAAAATGCACCCATGTCAGATGAAATATTCTTTCCTCTTTTTGCAGCGTCATACAACTGTTTTGTGACCAAAACTTTTTTGAATCTCAAATGGTTCAAGTTTCAATTGATTTCTCCGAGTGCTCCTGAACGTTGCCATTACTGGCTTTTAAGTTTTACGTAGCGTCCCAAAACCCGTCAGCTGAGATACACTCACAACCTTATGTATGAGAAAAGTTAGATGTTTTAAACTGCTCTTTTATGAGTGGGGAGGCCATTTTAGATTAGGCATAGGCTTGATATGCAGACATACGCCCTTTAGGTGCTCTGGGGCATATTATCAACAAATAGCGATATTTATCGCTAAGTAGGCTTAGCGGCAATTTTTTTATCGCTGCGCATCACCGGATTTTATCACTGAGATAATTTGCTTTTAGCAACGTTTATCTCAATCGCGATAAAATTCCCGGCGATAGGAGCAAAATCCATGAATATCGTTGAGAATACAGCGATATTCATGCATTATCGCGAACAGGGTCTTAACCATTATATCCACCTCCCATTGGATATAATGGCTAAGAACTGGTCTGAGCAGGCGTTAGTTTTTGGAGATATTCGCGCTTAGCGCGAATATTTCCATCGCTACGCCTGTGTTGGTAATAGGCGATAGCGATGTTAGCAACTGCTTTCAGTCGCTAACAGGTTGGGTACGCCCACTTTGCATGTCATTAGCGATAAATATCGCTAATGACATGCAAAGCAGGCCCCAAACCGCTCGCTATCGCCTACAAGCTGTCGCTAACTGCTGTTAGCGACAGCTTGCTAATAGGGCGATAGAATTATCTCCGTTTAGCGGCCGAAAACGGCCGCTAAGGCGGCGATAATTTCCTATTGCTCCCCTTGATAATATGCCCCTCTGTTCTTAGAGTTGGTAAGGATGAAGAATGATGAACCTATTCTTCTTTAGGACTAGTCAAGGCATTGTTCAGTGTGCCCATACACACATGAAATAACCCTTTATCTCACTGTACTAAGTTAACCTCTTCTTTCCTGCACTGTGTGTTCAATAACCATTCAGAAGCACTATATCTGGCATCTGGCGATGCCTTTTATTTGTTTTTGAAAAGAAAAGAAAAGTAAAAGGCATTGTTATTTGCAATGTCAATAGATCAAACTTGTGTCAATGTGAGACCTATTGCATTGAAAATGCTTGTTTTTTATATAAATTCTTCTGTAAAAAGCACAACATCCTGTCTCATTACAAGAACATACACATGATGAAGATGGTGGGGGCAAGAGGAGCCAACTTCAGTTGAGGTGAGGGTGATGTGATCATAATTCTTAAGGATCTGGATGAGAGGTGCTGCAGTGTGCCGGATGCCCATAAGAGTTGCCATTGTGGAGTCTGGGAGGCGTTGAAGTATGGCATTACCACCATCCAGATGTAGGAGTACAAGGGCTCGAACAGCTGTCCTGAAGTTGCTGTCTGGAAGAAACAGTTTCACTTTCATTAAAACATTAAAAGAGACAGCTGGTACCAGGGTGTGTTTGTTTTTTGGCAATGTATTCTTGGAAGGAGAGGTTGGTGTCCAGTGCGAATCCAAGTTATTTGACATTCTGTGTGAGTTGGGGTTCGAAGCTGTTCAGGTTCTTTTAATTGAGCCAGAATTTTACTGTTCCTGGTTTGTTGTTCTTGGCACACAATAGGGGTTCTGTTTTGCGAGCACACAATGTGCGATCCGCTGCTGGAAGGTGCCTGATTCAACTATTAATTGTCTAAATTTGAAGGCGGTCTATTATCATGACACAGAATTTAAATTTGCCTCAAAGGGGACAGGACAGATTTTCCTGTCTGGGACTGACTCAAGCTAACGTTCTCCAGATGATGCAGTCCAGCCCGCCAAGCTGCTCTTTGTGATAGCCTCTATGAGGAATCCTGCAGTAATTAAATGGCAGAGCATCAAAGGGTCGGGCAACAGACTGGCGGTCTAGGCAGCAGCAGCAGTGGCTTGCAGGTGTTTAGAAAGTAAATAGGTTATGGGTGTAATTAACAGGGCTGATAACACATGCATGAAATTACACCTCTGAGGATTTCCCAGGCAGTTATTTTAACTAATTGTGAGAATATATTGTGACTGAAGCCTAGAATTTCCATAATGCTTTGCCAGTGCATACCTGATGTACATGCCTTCCCAAAATTCAGCTTTGGAAAAACTAAGGAGAATTGCTAGAGGAATTTGACTTAGATCATATTGTGTATGCATGGGAGAATGAAAACTAGAACACAAACTTCACAATTATTTCTCCTAGCTCGATGCCTAACATTCAAGATAAACACGTGAACACAGTGGTCAAAAACGGTTTATGTAAAAAGCAAGCATTGTCAAAGCCAATAGTACCCACTGCAAAGCCAATAGCAAGAACTAATGGCTTTGCAGTGGCATAGATTAGAGTGTTGCATAATACCGTGGCGTAGAGTGCAGTGACATAGAGTGTAACAGTGCAGAGAGGAGAAGTAAAGAGTAGAGTGGCATAGGGTAGTGTGGCGTAGAGTGCAGTGATGCAGAGTAGAGTAGAGTGTCATTTATATTGTAGTGGCATAGAGTGATACAGAGTAGAGTGGCATAGAGTGGTCCAGAGTAGAGTATAGTTCTGTAGAGTGCAGTGGCATAGAATGCAGTGGTGCAGAGTGGAGAGGCAGCATAGAGTGCATGGGCATATATTTCGGTAGTGCAGAGTAGAGTGGGTTAGAGTTCAGTGGCGGGGAGTGCAGTATTGCAGAGTAGATTGCTATAGAGGGCAGTGGCGTAGAGTGGCCTAGAGTCCATTAGGCTAGAGGGCAGTGTTGTAGAGTAGCATTGAAAGCAGTGGCATAGACTACCGTGGTGTAGAGTAGAGTGCAGTGGCGTAGATTACAGTTGGGTACAGCGCCAGCCGCAGCCCGTGCAGGTAAGAGTGGTGGAACCGTCAGGCCTGGTGGGGGGGATTTCAACAGACGACGGCAAGGAAAAATGTATTATGTTTTTAATCTCCCCCCATCGTTGAATGTCAAAATCCCCCTCATCCGGCTCCACCGCCCCACCGTTCTCACCTGCACTGGCTGTGCCTGTAGAGTGCAGTGGTTTAGAGTACAGTGCTGTAGAGCGCAATGTCATAGAGTCCAGTTGTGTAGAGTGCAGTGGTGTAGACGAGATTATTTCAGAGTAGAGTGAAGTGATGCAGTGTAGAATGCAGTGACATGATATATGAGTACATCAAGTGGTGACAAGCACAGGTTCAGATGGTTTGTGTAGGAAGGTAGGATACTTCTAGCATGAAAGTATGGATATCCCCACATTTTACCTGGTGTTGCTATGTTTTATGACTAGTCTGACTGGGATCCTGCTAATCAGGACCCCAATCACTGTGTTTCCACCCTATATTTTACAATGGTAAGTACTTTGGTACCCTCCCAATTGAGTACTGGTGTAGTCTTGTAAGTCTCTAGTATGTGGTACCAAGGTACACAGGGCGAAGGTACACCAGGGGTTGTCCATGGGTTGTAGCATATATTATGCCACCCATGAAAGACCACTCAAACTGTGACTACTGGCCTGACATTGCAGCCTGTGTAAGTTGGTGCTAGCACAACTTACTACAGATATATGTTTCCTTATATCTGAGGTCAATACACTTAAAACCTATAAGTCACCCCTGTGGCAGGCTCTTTAGTCCTGAGGGTCAGGTGCTTTGTTACAACTGTGATGGTGCCCTTGCATGAGCAGGGCCCCTCTAGAAACCCTGGTGTTTATTCTTTAGGCTTTGTGCAGCCAGCCGCTTAATACATATGATGGATATCCATTACGAAATGTCTAACTAGATATTGGCTGCACCGAGACTGGTCATGGTTGGTAATACACATGTTGGAATCCTACCCCAGCAACGATTTCAGTGTTGGATGTAGGATACCATGTACTGGGGGGCTCCCCTAGGGTGACCCCCTATATCCCTGGTCCCAACCTTTCATTGTCTAACAGCAAGCTAGTGCTGGTGCCAGCCACGTACATGTTTCGGCCCTGCTGCTGCTGAGCTGAGCTCTAGCAGGGGAAGGCAGAACAATAGCTTTCCTCCCAGACAGGACTTAGTGTATTAGGCTGGGGCGCTTGCCAGCGCCATCAGTTAGCTTTGAAGGGCAAATTTAGTGTCCTCCATGCATACTACAATTTTACCAGTTCAGGGAGTCATAGGCTCCCGCTCTGGTGCGAAACTGGACAAAGGACATGGGAGTATCCTCCCCTCTGTCGAACCCCTCCTCTGGGAGGGATCCTTGAATTCTCCCACCCCTTTCCCTAGGTACTTAAGGCCTTACCTGTGCTTAGATCTTCAGATTCATTGTGGAACAAGATTTAAACCTGAAACCACTTCAGCTTCAACTGTCTGGGCGCCTTGGACTTCATTGGACTTCGCCAGGAACTATGGGTGCATCAAGGAAAACCCCTGCTGCTCCTGGTCTCGTCGTCCTGCCAATTTCTTGCGTCATCTGTGCCTGTGCTCCATCCAGGTTCCTCTCCAGGCCTGTGGGCATCAAGAAAACCCAAAGTAATCTCATTGGAGTGAAAGAGTCACTCCCGTGCATCTGCAGGCACCGCAACTAAGCTGACCTGTCTGCTGCTCCTGGCGTCCCACGGACTCTGAAAGGCTCAGCAACACAGGTAGTGGTTCGGCAAGTCTCCCTCAAGGCCTTCCCTGCCCTCTCAGCAAGTTTTAAGTCAGTATCCTTTGTCAGAACTGCTGGAACAGAACCCCCGTGTACTGTGTCAACTTGCAGTTCCCAAGACTTGTTGACTCTGTCCTCCAGGGATCTTCGGGTTACAAGAAGCTCCAGCCTCCAGAATCTCTTTATACCAAGGTCTTTGTCCTCACAGCATCCTGTGCACAGTGGGCCTGCATCTTTGGTGACCTGCTAGAGGTCTCCTGTGACTCCTGTGCCTTTGGCCTGTGGGTCCCTTTGAGGGTCTTCTTTGGTTTCAGTGGGCTCCTCTGCTTGCTTGGGGCCTGCTCTGACTCTCCTGCACTTGGTGAGTCCCTTGGACCTCACTGGTCCTAACGCTGCACCTTCTTCGTTTACCACATCTGTTGAGCCAGCTAAGGCTTGTTGGTGTTCCGCAGCATCCGCTGGTCCTCACAGCTGCAGTGTCTAGGTCATCATCATCACTCCTGCATCTTCCGTCATCGGTGGTCATTGGTCCCCCGTGCCTCCTAGTCACTTCCAAATGGCATTCACTCTGTCCCCTCTGCTAGCAGCTACTCCTCTTCAAGAATCCATTCTCGGATTCCATCGGACTCTTTCACCTTCTTTGCCAGCGGCATCTTTTCTGAAGTCCTCCATTGTGGTCTACGGTGGTTTTGGACGTCAATTCGCTCCTATGCACTTGGCTACCCTGGTGTGAATATCCTGGTTCCTGGGGTACATCAAAATACAGAAGGAGCGTGATGGTATGAAAAATAAATTGTTATTGCTACAATTTCAAGTTTTCATGTGTACATTCAGTCCCAAAGAAAATCTTCCAGTCGAATGATGTTTGGTTCATGTTCTTAATTCAGACCATTTATCAATGTCAACTATCCATGGGTGGGGCGACTCTCCAACCTTTTGTCTTACACCGGGTTTCTTCAGGGTCCACTGGGAAAAATGCAACCGCGACTTTCCCATTGACTTGCATTAAGTGCGCTGCTGTGTTTCCACTCTGCACATAGCCTCTGTGGGGTTCTGTTGTGCCTGCTGCTCATACAAACGAGTGTGGTTTGGAATGCTCGATGGAGGATGCTGTGGAATGTTGGGTGAGTGGAGTTTGTCAGTAGGGAGAATGGGCTGAGCAGCAGAAGGCTGCTCCTGGTGGGTCTCTCTGTAACTTTATCTTGAACCATTTATCTTAATAAATTACCACCTTAAGTTCACAAGGAACAGGTTTATCATTTTGATTACAACATTTTGGGGTAGGTTGGTTGTTTCATGCTGTAAGAGTTTGTAGGTTTTGCGCGGTAAGGTGGGAGTTTAGTGTGGAAAGGGAGTGGATGTGTGTAAAGGTTGTCTTTCTGCCTAAAGATTGTTTTTCTTTCTTTTTTTGTTTTGTTTTTGTGAACTTAAGGTGGTAATTTATTAAGATAAATGGTTCAAGATAACGTTACAGAGAGCCCTACCAGGAGCAGCCTTCTGCTGCTCAGCCCATTCTCCAAACTGCAGGTTCCTCTGCACTTACCTAGGGTGGTTCCTTGGGTCCCCAGCTCTTCTAAGTCTTCTGGTCCTTGTCCCAGCTTCGGTCGCAGTTCGCATTCCACTTCTTTAGTATATTGTTTGGTCTCCCCCTGGAGATCACTGTGTGTTTGTGCTTAATTAACGTTTTAAATATTGTGTGTACTGTGTTGATATCTCCGTGTAGGAGATATACCAATGTGTTAGTGAGTGTGTATAATAAAATATAACTATTTTTATAACTACACTGTGTGGTTCTTTTTCGTTTAGGCTACTCTATATGATTAGTTGTGGTAAAACAAGCTGCTTAACACTTCTTCTGGATCAAACCTGAAGGCAGCACACCAAAGTTAACACTTAAAGAGCTTTCTATGATTCTCTAAGACCACTGAAATCGCCATAAGGGTTGTCTGGATTAGTGCGAGGGACTTCACTTACATAAGCGTGCACCATATACTAAGACAAACTCATACAGGCTGCAGTAGGGTAATTAAAACCATTTAGACAGAAATTGGCCTAAAAACCTGCCAAAGAATTCACTTGTGCTGGCTTTTTTCTTAATTTCTAGATCAAATTTCAACATTTGCACACATACTGGGGAACAGTAGCAGTGAACAGCATTTACGCACCCTTTGAATGCATTGTTTTTGCATTTTTTTTAGCTAGGCCATTGGCTGTAAACTATATGTTCGTGTAAAAATGCCATTTGTGCTCATCTTTAAATCCACAGTAATGAAAAACAAGGTAGAAAAACAGTTTTCACACATTTCTACATTATGACTAATGTCTGATTGGTTAGTTTTATTTTAGTATTTTATAATCGTTATTAGTCTGCCTCTGATAACTCTCAATTATTCAGATAAAGAAAATAAGGTAAAAGGACAGAAAGAGACGTATTTGAGATCAAACATCTTAGTGAAGTCACCAATCTAGGAATATACAGTTGTTCTTGTTGTACACACAGGAACTTACCTGCGGAACCGTCTCACCTTCAGAGACACGTATCAAACTCACAAGTAAAAGGAATGGCATCACTCCCAATAGGCCTTGCTATTAGCAAAAGGCACCGCGAGGAAGCCAGTAGTAAGGGTAGAAGATGTGTGCCAGCAAAACAGGAAAGGTCAGCACAGAAAGAAAGAAACATTGTGGCAGATTTACAAGAAACTAATCCAGTGCAGTGTTGCAAGTCATTTTGCTGCGCAGCGCTGCGTTCGTTTTGAAGCACAGGGATGCAACATATTTACAACAATATGTCGCATCTCTGTGTTTCCCCTGCGCTGGCGCACAAACTGCTGCTGCCACAAAGGCACCCTTGCACCATCGTGCAAGGATGCCTGGGTCATCGGGAGATTGTTTTTGTGAAGGAAGGGGCACCTTCCTGCACAAAAACAATCAATTGAGATGATTTCCTCTTCCAATGCATGCTGTAGAATGCAGCACGCATTGAAAGAGGAAAGAAATGAGGAGAAATTAAAACATTTCTCCTCGATGCACCTCACTACTCCACCCCTAGGGTGGCATAGCATTCTGACACATTTCCAGATTTATGATTACTCGTAAATCTGGAAATGCATCTGTGGACATGGGTGTTGGGTGGAAACACCCAAAGCAACACTCATGTCACGCCGCTAACACGCAGAGTGTTGCTTTAAAAGGGGCAATATTTACAAGCAAAAGCAAAGTCACGCTTTACCTGTGCTTGTAAATATCATTCAGCTGGTTAAGCCGCCGGTGCGTCATGCAATGTGACGCACAGGGCGGTGCAAGGGACTTGTAAATCTGCCCCATTATGCTTTAGTGACTTACATAACTACTAAAACTACACTGGCCATCAACTAATGAGAATGGCTAAAGACCAAAGAGCTACATGCCAAAACCCAGTGCTAATAATTATCCCCAAGAAAGCTGTGTTCATCTTATAGAACAACCCCTGGATAGTCTACAAGTAAAAGGTGAAAGGGCATGTGGTTATCTTTCAGCAACTGGAAAAGTAGATTTTCTTAAAGACACAGTGGCAGATTTGTGTGAATTGTCCTTCTATACCTCAATAAATAACCACAGAACTTTAATGCAAAAAATAAGAAAATCGCAACCCTGGGCACTTCTTACATCAATTAAAAATGTATTGCTGTTGTAAATGTCCCACTTAACGATTCACAACCACAAGAAAGATGAAACAACACAGCTATCACCATTTCAGATAAAATGGTGCTTTCCTGGTTTTCATGTGTGTGGGACTTCACATAGAGTAACTTATCAATAACTGAATGAGTGCAAACTGTCAAGCTATGTTATGTTATGTGTTAAATGTTATGTTACTTTACGTTAATTTGCATTGTGTTGTGTTATGCTATGCTTTGTTATGTTATGTTATGTTTTTTATGGACCTTTATACCATGTTCTGGGAAACCAGAATATTCTTTGAGACCTGCACAGGGAGTTTGCACAGCTTGAGTAAGAGTTCAAACATAAGCACATTCACTGCCCTTGGAGACTCCAGCAGATGATTAAGACCCCCACTAATAACTCCTAATCAGGAGCCCATGCTGGGTGTAAAATTATGGTCCTTATTTATGAGGCCTTGTGTCACTTTTACGCCGTTGGTGCGTCACTCTTTGTGCCACACAGGCTGCATAAAAAATGCGTCACGTTGCGCCCTATTTACAAAGTGACGCATCTAGGCAGGTGCGTGTTTTTGTAAACCCCTGCATTACATTATACCTGCGCCAGGTGTAATGTATGCAGGGTGGGCATTCCCCCTCAAAAAGCCTCGTAGAAGTGGTGCATTGTTATCTATGAGATTTCTCTGTGGCACTTCTAGGACACTACTGTGTCAATATCTTACTTCTGCCTCACAGCAGGCTAAAGACTGACGCAGTGCCTTTCACATGGGGCTTGACCCGTGTGAAAGGACACATTGCTGGAGTTGCGTCTGTTTTCAGACACACCCCAGCAATGCCTCCCTTTTGCACCTAACGTACCTGACGTATCTGTAACTTATTTTGACATGATGTGTCATACAGTAAATATGACACATCCATCATGTCGCAAGGAGGGTACAGTGAGAAGTTGACGCATTGCTGTTTTCATGCAGCGATGCACCACCACTTCTCATACATAAGGCCCCCATGTATCTGGGTGAGGAGTGGATGCAGTGATGGAGCCTGCCACCTCAGTGGGCGAGGGTCCAGCATCAGTAAGGAAAGGAATCTTATTCGATAATAATATTAGGTGGTATAGTCAGACTAGCTCTTGAATCATCTATTAGGGATCTCTCTCTGGTCCATCATACCTTACATGTTGTTGAGAGTTTTCGAAGTCTGATCTGTTCTGTGCAGGGTTTATCTTTTGAATAATAGGGATTCAGTTAAAGAGTAAGAGGCTCATCTTGTCTTCGACAGATTCCTAGAACATTTTATATTTCAACAAATATTATAAGAACATCAGGTGTGATTTTTCACAATCGAACATCCACTTCAAAGTCCCTGTGGTTTATTTTCTTAGTGCAATTATATTTGTAAAAGAATTCTGTAGAATGCAACTATCACTCGAAGGCATCTTGGCGCTGCAAAGGCAGAGGCGGAGGTGACTAATTAGAGCTAATTAATAAGGAAAAGCTATAGCTTGAAGACTTTTCAGAACGTCAACATTAATGAGATACTCAAGAAACTGAACCCCACGGGAACCTGCTGCTTCAAGTGTCTCATTACACACTGGGGTCACAAGGACCTGTAGGGTGGCTAGCAAAGGGCAAATGAATGTAACGGACCACAAACAAGCAGTTATCTCATCAGTCGGCATATTCAGGACCACATCCGGAATATGTGCTTTTTCGTGCTGCATCTTACCTGAAAGTAAACGGTTCAGGATAGAGAAATATTGTTTCGTGATTTCAGATTGCAGTTTGGTGGCAACATTATTCTCGATCATTTTCACAAGGAAGGGCTGCTTGAATATATAAAGCAGTTTTTTAAAGTCTGTAGACAAAAGAGTATGGGGCAGATTAACAAGCCCCGTGCACCACATTTGCGCTGCCGTTGGGTCACTTCTGTGACGCAGATGTGGCGTAAACCATGCGCCACGCTGCGCCCTATTTACAACAGGACGCATCTAGGGAGATGTGTCACGTTGTAAAGCCCTGCGTGGACGTTCCGGCGCAGGGAGGGCGTTCCATCGCAGGAACGCCTCAGAAAAGTGCCTGAGTGAAATCTACAAGATTTCACTCAGTCACTCTTCCAACGCCGCTGTGTCAAAACCTTGCACCTGCTTTAAGCAGGAGTAAGGCGTGACACACCATGTTGAGGATAGGCCAGATTGGAACAGTGCAGGAGTTGCGTCGCCCCAGCCACTCAACTCTGGCACTGCGCCAACCTTATGCCGGCAGATGCGACACGCATCTGTTTATCCTTGTGCCATATTATAAATGCGGCGCATCTGTGGTGGCGCAAGGGTAAACTTGAGTCATGCATCTTTTCTGGCGCATCCCTGCTGATTTGCAGGGGTGCACCAGGAAACATAAATCTGCCCCAATGTTTTAAGTAGGTAGTTGCTTTTATTGTGGAAGGAAATCCTCCTTGGTCCAGAGAAGTCTCAGAAATACATACAATAAGAGGTGCAAATCCTTTTCCAGACGATTTATGCAGAGTGCCACTGATGACATTCACAGTGTAATATAATAACTTGTTTTCAGATTAAATCCGGAAAGTTGAGCAGTCAGAACAAGACCCTAATTGGAAAGAAACATAGAGTGATGGTGATTGATTAGGTGTTACAGTGATCTGATATAATAAAGTGGCCTTCCTGTTTAGTGATTTAATATAAAGAAGAAATGGGATCAGATGTCAAACACAGCAAATAAAGCCCTGGAGTGGCTGAAAGTTGAATGTAGAATATTGCACCTTAGTTCGGAGAAAACTGAATTGGTGCAGCTTCCTCTGATTTTTAAGGGATATTGTAGTTACTGGAGTTGGTTGGTATCTCTGAAGTTTTCCTGTGAAGAACTTGCCCTGATTTGAATCTTGACTGAACCAGGTAGCTAAGGCTTTCGGGTCCATGTGTGTATAAGATAATTTTGCCAAATCCTTCATTAGTGTACGTAATCGGGTTAATGGTTGAGGGGGGGCGAAACCCTACTCAAGCAGCAACCACCATCTTTGTCAGGCTGAAGTCACAAGCAAACCCTAAATCAACCTGTGCTTCACCCTGGGGTAGCTTGGCACAGAGCAGTCAGGCTTAACTAAGAGGCAAAGTCACTGGCGTAACGAAAATTGAGGGGGCATCCCTGCAAGGAACGTGAAGGGGCCCCTTTCGGGCTCAATCAAGAGCTCCCTGGCAAGAGTGCTGTGCTGAGGGGGCCCCCTGGAGCTTGGGGCCCCCCGCACCACGGGGGCTGCGGGGGCCTGTGTTACGCCCCTGGGCAAAGTGTAAAGTAGTTGAGCAACACTTCAAACAGTAACACAGTGAAAACACGTCACAAAAAGGATCCCACAGCAGATTAGAAGAATAGAGAAAAATGTAGTAAATAATTTGACATCAAAACAACAAAAATCCAATCCATAGAACCAGAAATGTACAATTCTAAGGATTTAAGTTTTAGTTCCACAAAGCGCCAACTGTGGATATCTGGTTGTGCTGTTCCAGGACAAAGTTACAAGTTCAGGCTGAATAGGATGGAGCGCTGGCCAGCTACAGTGACCCAGTTGGGCCTACTGAATAAGATTACCTTAAATCCTGGTTGCGGAGCGTTGTCAGGTCCTAAGTCGAGGGTGTATCGCACACCTGAGAGATTGCGTCGGTGCTAGGGAGCTGCAAGTGTGCAATTCGAGGTCCTGCAGTTTCGTCGAGGAGCCCGTCAACAAGGGAAGCTTGAAATGTGAAGCCCTGCGTCAAGGATAAGTTGCTCACTGATGGGGTCAAAGAGACTGCGGAGCTGGCGATGCGAAGCCCTGCAGGGTCGCCTTTGCTACGCAACGCATGTTAGACCTGCCTGATTTAGGGTTGTTTTCCCCTACACATTTTGCCTTCCTCCTCCATTTTTGCTGATCTTGTTTTTGCTGGCCTCTGGACTGTGTGCACTTTACCACTGCTAACCAGTGCTATAGTGCATGTGATCAATCCTTAAAACATGCTAACATTGACCTTTCTCAAATTGGCATATTTAAGTCACTCATAAATCCCTAGTAAAGTGGTACCATATGTACCCAATGCTACTAGTGTAATAAGATGTGACCTCCTAAAGAGAATATTTAAACACTTCATGTTTGGTGTCTTTGGAATGCTAATCCCCTTTTGGCAGATGCTATTGAGTCTTTAGTTGCCAAACTCCAGATTGTCCAAAATACTGCAGCCAGGATCCTTCTTAATTGCCCTTCTGGTACTGCTTCGGGCTCTCTGCTGAAGGAACTGCATTGGCTGCCAGTGAAGAAACAATCTTGTTTTAAGATCTGCTGCATTACCTATACTGCCCTAAAAGGCCGCCTATATCTGCAAAATAAAATAAAAGCATACACACCTGGTCGTAGCCTAAGATCTTGTGATAAAGCCTTATTGTGCATTCCTCACATTCGCTTGACTCGTAGCGGCGGAAAGCCTTTCTCCTACCTCGCTCCCTCTTACTGGAATAAGCGTCCACTCTTTGTTAGCTCTTGTTCAAACTACTGTAGATTCAGAAAACTACTCAAATCTCATCTATTCTGAACTCTTTCCTCTTCCAGTGATACTTGTTTCCATGACAGTGCTGCGATGCCCCCGGGTGATTTGTGCGCTTTATTAAATATAAATAACATACCATAATGGAAAATCTTGTCTCATGGTAAAGTCAAATTTTAAATTATAATTTTAAATATGCATGTTTCAAAAAGTTGGCATTCTCCGTCCGTAGCCATTTAGTGCCTGCAGTCTGTCTCTGGGTCACACAACATAGTGTAGCTGACAGTTGAGCTTTGTCTATTCCTCCTAGACAGCCACACACAATGGAGAGCTTAGTTGTGCCTGACTGGACAATCACTGGCAGGATAGGAAGGTGGAGCTTGACACAGCCCTATTTATCCTTGAATAGGCTGTGTCCCATATCCACACAAAGGTGTGCATTCCCCCTGTAGTTAGTCTGGAGCCAGGACAGAGCAAGCAGGAATCCTGTGCACATCAAAGACAAAACGTTAGAAGCTTCTCCCACTTCAAAGAAGTCTCCTGGTAAAAATATTAGACCTCAGACACCAACCCTTCAGCACATTTCAAGACCTGTGGAAGACTCTGCCAGGAAAAAGGACTATTATGCTGCTGCAAGGCCTGCCACTTTACTGGACTGCTGCCCTGAAGAACCACCTGACCTGCTGTCATGCTCCCCCGTGCCTGGGTGAGAAGGACTGGATTTGCATACCTGATCCAAGGACCACCAGAGTGACTACAAGGGCAAGTCTCTTATAACCAGCACCTGGGCTCTGCAACTGTAAGTCTTGCCCTGCAAATTGGTGCCACCCCAGTCCAGGAACCTTGGAATTGGGTTTGAAGGTGTCCTGCCAGCCCATCTGCAGATCCTGCAGAACTTACGCATCACCCCCACTGTGCGTCTCAAGTCCAAACAGAACCAACGCATCACCTCTTCTGCGAGGGCTCTTCCAGCACAAGGACTCCGCATTGACTTTGCAGCTCGCACCAGAAGCGCCTCTGTGCAATGCATCCCTGAAGTAGGCACTCACATCGCAAATGTCTCATCGACAGAAGACTCAATGACACCGCAGGACTTTGTATCGCAATCCCTGCAGTTTCTGTGGAACCAGTCAGTGTGCGACACAGTCTCGACACAGGAATTTTCATTGCTAGCTTCCCTCTTCCATGGCCCCCTCAACGACAAAGCAGGACCTCACATCGAAGCTTCACTTCTCCCTGAAAAAACAAATCACCTCAGTTGTGTGATTCAACCTCGATGTAAAAACACGCAATGCTACGCAACCAGGATTTAAGGTACTCTTGTTCAGTGGGCCTAACTTTGTCCCTGTGAAATAAATAAATAAATAAGAACATAAATGCCTAATATATGCTTAGAGTGATTAAAACTAAAATATTTAGAATAGATGATCTATTCTTGAAGTGTTGGGTTTAATATGGCTTTGAGATTATTCATAATTATTATTTTCTATTATTTTAATTGACTTTTAAAGTACAATGGTAGAGGAAAAAGCAATCCAACCGAAGGTAACAGGAGTGGGGAGTAAAGGGTGGGGGGAGGATAGGGAGGAGGAAGACGAGAAGAGGGAGGGAGTTCACAGTTTCACAACAGCGTCTGACTGAATGAGATTAGTTAGACGTATATCAGCTGCAGGGTACCCAGAGTGGATAAGTCAGAAAGTATATGCAACGCCTAAATAATAGTAAAATGTAGCATACTTTGTGGTAGAACGCTATGACAGAAGAACGAGTGCATGTATCTATAGGCATGGGTATTAAACATCTGGTGGTCTTTTCCACGGGCAACAATGAAGGAAGAGGGGTCCAGAAGGCACAAGATTGCCTCAAGGGTCAGTACTGTCCATAGAGGACACGGAGGAGTCCCTCCAGTTAATGAAGGACAAGAAGGGTTCCCAAATGTCCCTGGGATGGGAGCACACCGGTATCTGTTCCCAAAAAGTGGATGATAAAGTAGTGTCTCGGGTTCAGTGGGACAAGAGGTCGGAGACGCCTCAAAGGATGGCAAAAAAAGCCTCCCTGGGTATAAATCGGAGAAGGTCATGAGGTTCCATCCATGTGCCCTCATGCTGGAGCCAGCATCCAGCAAAGGAAAAGGCTTGGGATTATGTCTGATCGGGATGGAAAGGGCATAGAGGCAAAAGAAATATGCAAATGTTTACAAAACCCTCCAATGCCTGTAGGCACTGCACCATGTCTATCTCCTTCCTTGGTACCTTATATGGCAGGTAGAGAGCAGTGGGTAAAGGCCAAGGCTCAGCACGCTCGGCCTATATGGTAACATGGTGCTGCAATGGTGTTGAATATAGCCAATGCATGTATGTCGCCCAGGTGTACATTTTTAATGATGGCATATCAGGCGTGCCCAAGCCACCCTGGGAAAGTGGTAGAGTGAGGAGTTCCCATTTGTTTCTGGGTTGTGTACCAGCCCAGGTGAGCACTACAAGGTTAGAATGGAGATGGCATCAGAATTGGGCTGCTAAAGGAAGGGGTATGTTTTAGAAGAGATATAAGAACTTCTGTGTGATTACCATTTTTGCAATCTCTATCCATCCGGAGACCGGACAGTGGAAGCTGGGACCAAAATCGAATTCTGTCCTCCAGCCACGAGATGGCACAGCCGTATTTGGCTCCCCTAAGCTCTTCAGGATTTTGACAGAACCAAGGGGCATATTAGCAAGAACCTCATTAAAATTATCGCCATAATGGGCTTGCTAATATGCGTTATAGAATTCCAATAGAAGCCCAGGTTAGATGTGCAGGACATCTAACCTGTGCTTCTACTGGAATTCTATAACACATATTAGAAAGCCCATTATCACCGTTTTAGCGGCAGTTTCCTGCTGCTAAAACTGCGACAATTTTAACAAGGTTCTTGTTAATATGCCCCCAAATTCCTAGTTTTTGAACCTGTTCGGTGGCCCATTGGAATGGGTAATCCAGCAGAAATAGTTTAGTGCAAATCTTGAGAGGAATTGGGATAGTTTAGACCGGTTGACTCGATTGCCCGAAAAACCGATAAAAAGGATGATCTCTCTGGTGAGCAGGGCAAGGTTTTCTTGGGGTTCCTGGATGTAAAGTGTGATGCAGTGCTGCTGAAGGCATGCTGCCAAGGGCCCCATCGCGATGTCAAAAAGAATGGACAACAGTTGACATCCCATGTGCATCCCATGGGTAATAGGGATGGGGTCGGATATCATTGTTGAATTCAATTTTAAGAAGTTGTATCTGGTGAAGGAAACAGGTGCTTAGGCCGATGCACATAAGGAATTGGAACAGTAATGGCCACTCAAGAGAGTCAAATGCCTTGGTGACATGCAAGAGGGCAGCCACCGCTGAGATATGAGGGTGTAAATGGTGCATGACAGCAAATATGGTACGGAGGTTGTGAATGTACAGCGACCAGGTATAAACACGGATTGGTCAGGCCTCACAATCTTGGATAACAACAGAAGTGGTTTGGTAAAATTTTAACAAATATTTTGTTGTCCTGAACAGCGTACGAAAGGAGTCACAGAGGGATGCAGACTTGTCTGGCTTTAGGAACGTCACTATGACTGCCTCTCTTAGAGATGGAGAAAGGGAGCTCTTGACAACGATTAATTGAACATCGATACCATGTGGGGATACAAATTCTTTATAAAAGCAGTAGCAAGATCATCAAGGCCAGGCTCTTCGTCGACTGGAAGAATGCATGTGACCTGTATGAGCTCCTTCATCGTGTTGGGCGAGTCAGCTTGAGCCACATGAGTTGAAGGTCATCGACATATGCCCGATTTGCATCTTTGGGTTGAACTGAGGTGGCGGTGTAAAATTTGGAATAAAAGGAGGTCACTGTGTCCAGGAGCTCCATAGGGGTGGAGTGGAGGACCTGGCTGTCATCCAACAGGTCCACTACAGATATGGAGGATCGCAGTGAATGGAGTAGTGAAGGTGCAGGGACAAGTGGAGGACCAATGGTTCTAGCAGAGACAGAGCATGATCTTAGAGGATGCAGGGAAGGGGCCTAACCCTAGACACCCAAGTCCAGATGTTTTAGAGTCAGCCAGTAGTCTATCCTAGACCATGCATTGTGAGAAGCTGAGACACAGGTGCCCTCCCGATGGGTAGTGTGTGTTAGCCACCGGATATCTTGCGGGTGAGGTTGTCTGGATACCCCTTATCTGCCCAATTGATTGTGTGCTGGGATGTTGAAGTCTCCACCCAACAAGACAGTTCCTGGGCCGAGGCTATTTATTAGTATCGATGCCTCTGAGAAGAACTCAGGGTCGTCAGAATTAGGACCATAAACTGCTGCCATAATGACAGGTTGCCTATGGAGACAACCAGCAAGCAGGACAAAGCGACCTGCCTCATTACAGTGTTTCAATTCCACTGGAGGTACTTTGTAATACAGCAAACCCCAGAGGTTAGTTGGAGTAAAGGGAAGTGCAGGACTCCCCGTGACTGGGTGCAGATGGGTGTGTCAAATGTACCTCTTGAAGGGAGCAAATGTCCGAAGTGTTTCTATTGAGGTATGCATGAACTAAACGTAGTTTCCTGCAGTTGTTCAGTCTGTGGATGTTCTAGGTATGTCAGGTGGTAGTAGTCATGGTAGCATGGAAAATAAGCTCAGTGAGAGCCCAGCTAAGTGTGGTGGCGTAGGCCGCCCACAGCAGGACTAGCAGGAAGTGAGTAGCTGTGTCGGGGACCCTTGAGAGATAGAAAACAGCAACAAACAGCAACAATTGCCAAGAACCCAAACCCACCCATCTCCCACTCCAATATGAGAACGAGGTTGAGTTCCACTAATCCCCTTCCACCCCAACAACCCATGAGAAATACAAGAACAGGTTTGGGAAACATCCCTGGAGGTAGAGTAGAACCGGGTGAATGACCAGGCCAAGAACTAATAGGGTGGCGAATGGGTCAATCTGCGGGTACAGCAAGACTGATGATGAACATTATGAATCCAGACGCCCCCTGACTTAGGGCTCAGCGATAGTCAAAGTCTGTTGAGCATGTAGACAGGGAATCTCCGCCAACCCACCAATCTCGATAAGGCCACATGTGCAGTCGCCATGGAAGCACCGGGAGAGTGTCATTCCTCCGGTCACTGAGAGGATTTTACATGCCACCGAGAGGGTCCAGCATGGCTCTGCAGCAAACTTGCGGTCAATGATTTCTTTGCAGTGATGTGACTGCCAAATTTCAGAGAGGATGTGGCATCAGTTAAAAAGTGGGGTGTCCACCCGTGGGGGATGTGCAGCTTGACTTGGTACAGGAGGGCATAGGAGATGTCTTCCTATTGACGGAGTTTTTGGCTGGTAATAATTCACATCTGGCTGCCTGAACAGAATGGATAAAAACAGGGTAGAATGTTAGAGCATTCCCTTGATGGTTGATTGTCCGGTGCTTCGCGGGCAAGTCGCAGTATAGTGTCCCTATCTCGATAGTTCAACAATCACGTGACTATCGGATGGGCAGGTGCACCGGGTGGGGTCTCAGACCTAGCGAATTATGTGCCGGCTCAACTATAAAGACAGTAGAAAGAGTGGCACTAAATTGGTCATGAAACAGGGATTCAACAAAGTCCTCCATTTTGTTGATAGTGTTAGATTCAAGGATTCCAGTTATCCTGAGATTGTTGTGTCTTGATGTGGGCTCCAAATCTTCATTATTTTCACTGAAGAGGTCAAGGATTTTGTCCATGCACAAGATGTTTTCCTTGGAATTGTCCTGGGCATTATCTGGGTCAAAGATCTGATTTTCTAAATGGTCCAGTTTGGTCTCATGGTTGTCAACTCTTTGTTTCATTTGGTCCCGATGAGCAGTGACAGTATCCAGCTTAATGTTTATGGATTTGAGACCGTTCTTCATCTCAACTAGAAGGCACTTGTGATCTTTGTCTGGTTGCATGATCATCATCTGGTCGTCTGGGAGCCCTCTGGCGTGGGGTCACAGTCAACTTGACAAGTATGGTGCTTGTTTTCAAACCTAGCTTCTGCTGGCATGCATTGCACTTGTCCATGGTGAGTTTAGAGGAAGGGGCAGGTCCCATGCAGTGGTGAAGGCAGCAGGCACGGGGTGGCCAGGTGGGAGCGGTGTGGGATAAAGTGAGAAATGGTCACAGCGCCAGACTATGGAACTACCTCGGGCCTAACTCTCCCTGGATCATCATCTCCCTTGGCATCACAAGTAGGCACAGACTTCTTGGTGCACGGCCCAGGACAAGCGGAACATGTGTAACAGCAGTCTCCTCGTCAATGTTACTCAGTAGAACTCTGATTTAGCCATGGGCAGCTCCCCCCAGGCGTTGTAGGTCCAGATGTGGCCCCAAAGCCTCCAGTAAAGGGGAGGCACAGACAGGCTAGATCCCTTGAGGTCCACGTCACCCCAGTTGGTACGCACCCCTGGGGGGCATAGGCAGGCCCAAGGGGCTGCAGAAGAAGCAGATGCCGATAAGGAAGTGAGCACACAAATGTATTTGCCTCCAAAAGTAGAACTAGCTGCCAAACCAGAACATAGCAAACTCTGCGAGGGTGGGGGGTAGGCTCTAGGGGTAACGCAGAGGCCAAGGCACCATCTGGCATCAGCACAGTTAGTGCAGGTCCCACAGGGCGGAACCCGACACCGCGTGATACACAGAGTCTAGCACAGCTCTCTTGCCAGCCCCAGGGAGTGGAACAGGCCAAATTTAGCAGCCACTGCAACAGAAGAGTCAATGGGGCAAGCAGGGTAAGGGGCAGAAGCACCCCACAAGTCCGTTGTGGGCCCCAGAGTGGGGGCGGCAGCAAGGACTAACCCGCTATCACTTTGGCCCTGGCAGGGCGCAAGTGTCAGCGCACAGTCCGAGCAGTCCCTTGAAAAACTCAGGGAATGCCCGGGCCAGCGGGCACACAAGGCTCAGCAGCCAAGCCCCCTGTTACACCATTGTAGTGGCCCCAGGGCACCATATCCAATTATGGGGAGGGTGCCACCAGGCGCTGCAGCTGTAGCCCACCTCACCTGCTGACAGCGGGAGACCATCCAGTCCCAGGTGCCCATTGTGAGTCGATGCAGACACCCGCACCTACTGGCCCCACTAAGATTGGCGATAAGCCAGGAACTGGATCTCTGTGATGCGGACATCCAGGCGATAAGATTATTCATAATTATTTAAATACATTGCATGCATTTTAAAATGATTAGAGGTTAGGTGTAATATTAAACTATAGGTGAAGTATCATTAATTTAAAGGAAGAATTAAGGATTAGGATTATAGATGAGGATGAGGAACAGCCATCTGAAGCTGAACTCAGACAAGACGGAGGTACTCATCCTCGGACCCACCCCCTCAGCCCGGGACGACTCCTGGTGGCCGACCACACTGGGAACAGCACCGAACCCACCGACCATGCACGCAACCTAGGATTCATCCTCGACTCCTCTCTCTCCATGTCTAAACAGTTCAACGCTGTCTCCTCCTCCTGCTACAACACCCTCCGCATGCTCCGCAGGATCTACAAGTGGATCCTGACCAAAACAAGAAGAACGGTGACACAGGCCCTCGTCAGCAGCAGACTGGACTACGGCAACGCACTCTACGCAGGAATCCCAGCCAAACACCTACGATGACTCCAATGCATCCAAAACGCCTCCGCCCGACTGATTGTCAACGTCCCCCGCCGCAGCCCCATCACCCCCCCACCTGAGAGTCATACACTGGCTCCCCGTCGACAAGAGGATCACCTTCAAGCTTCTCACGCATGCACACAAAGCACTCCACAACGCCGGACCAGCCTACCTGAACAGCAGACTCAGCTTCTACACCCCACCCGCCAGCTCAGGTCCGCCAGCCTCGCCCTCGCTGCTGTCCCCCGCATCCAATGAACAACCTCCGGTGGCAGATCCTTCTCCTACCTTGCCACCAAGACCTGGAGCACCCTCCCTACCCACCTAGGGCAGACCCAAGACCTACTCGCCTTCAGAAGACTCCTCAAGACCTGGCTCTTCGAGCAGTAGCGGCACCCCCCTCCCCTCAGCGCCTTGAGACCCTCAGGGGTAAGTAGCGCGCTTTACAAGTACTCTGATTGATTGATTGATTGATTGATTGATTGATGAGTTCAAGCAAAATTCATTAATTAAACTCTGTTGGAAAATGGCCCTCCCTGAAAGGTCTCCCCAAGCTTTTTGCCTTCCTCCTCCTATTTTCCTGACCTTATTTTTGTTGACCATAGGACACTAAGTACCTTACTTCTGCTAACCAGTGCTAAAGTGCATGTGCGTCTCCCCTATAGAAGGTTACATTGATTTATCTACAATTGGTATATATCATTTCCCTGTAAGTCCTTAGTAGAGTGCGCTACCTGTGCCCAGGGCCTGTAAACGGAAAACTATTAGTGGACCTGTAGCACTGATTGTGACACCCACACAAGTAGCCCTTTCAATACATCTCAGACATGCCACAGCAGAGCCTTTGTGTGCAGTTTCACTGCCAGGTCGCCTTGGCATTTTAGAACCCCTTGCCAAGCCATAAACTCCCCTTTTATTACAAATAAGTCACCCATAAGGTAGACATTAGGTAACCTAGACGGCAGTGTGCTGTGTAAGTCAAATATAGGACACATACTTTTAAGTTTTGCATGTCATGGTAGTGAAAAACGCCTAGATTTATTTTTCACTACTATGAAGCCTACTCCTATCATAGGTTTACAATGGGAATTCCTTATTACCTTTGAATCTGTTATTCCTGATTGAGAAGGAATATCTCTGTTGTTTTTTTATATCATTGGAGTGGTAATGATACATCCTCTTTGCTGACAAAGTTGGATTTAACATTACAGTTAGACCTGGCATCTTTTTGCATGGTTTCTCCAGACTTTTTGCCACCTGACCTCCTGTTCTGACTGTGCGTTGAACTTCCTCTTTGCTGGACTTAGGACACTGATTACTTTTTCACTGCTGAACTGTGCTAAAGTGCATGTGCTCTGGGTCTAAAATATAATGGTGTTTATTTCTCAATGATTGGCAAATTTGATTGACTAATAAGTCTCTTGTACAGTTCACTACATGTGCTCAGGGCTTGTAAATCAAATACTATTAGTGAGCCTGTAGGACTGATTGTACCATCCACTTAAGTAGGCCTTCCAAAATGTTTCAGGCCTGCCACTGCAGAGCCCGTGTGTGAAGTTTTGAACTATTATTTTGACCTGGCAATTTCACCCACTTGCCAGGTCCAAACCTTCCCTTATATTACATATGTCACCCATAAGGTAGGCCGTAAGTAACCCCATGGGCAGGGTGCAGTGTATTGAAAAGGTAGGGCATAGGTAGAACATCTCCTGGTAGAGAAAAATTGTTAAATTCGTTTTTCACTACAGCAAGGCCTATCTCTCCCATAGGTTAGCATTGGAGCTCCCTTGTAACACTTTACAATTGTAACCTCCATTTGGGAAAAGATAGGAAGAGTAAGTTTGGTGGCTCTGGTTCACAATTTAAAAAATACATCTTTTAGTGAAGTTGGATTTCAAATTGCAGATCGAAAAATGCCACTTTTAGAAACTGACTTTTTCTAGCATAACCATTCTGTACCTCTGCCTATCTCTGGAAAATACATCTGGGTAAGGTGATAGCTGGGCTTTGTGCATTCCCTTTAGACAATCACACACAAAGGGAGCTAAGGCGTGCCCTGCATATCCTGATGGCCTCTGACCAGACTGATGGGTCTTACTGAGATAGAGTGAGAGGAAGGAGCTGACACTTGCACCTAAATAGGGCTGTGCCTGTCCCCACATAAAGAGTTCAATACCGCACTGTAGTGTGTCTGGAGCCAGTGCAGGCTAAATTGGGTGTAAGTACTGGACCTCTGACACCATATACTCACAGCACTTCTGGAACCATGGACATTCTACCAGGAAGAAGAACTGTTTTGCTACCAGGAGGGACTACCACTTTCCTGTTTTCTTTGCTGTTTTGGCCTGCTTCCTGCTGCTTTTTGTCTGGAAGTGAGAGAACTGGACTTGACTCTCTACATCCTGCATCTCTAAATGTACTCCAGGGGCTTGTTGGGCTTGCCTCCTGTTTCTATATTCCCAGGGATATCAAAGACTTCACCTGCATCTTGCTACCAGCTTCTGGACTCCTCTGCTATGAGTCCTGCTCTGCAAATTAGTGCCAAGTTCAGTCCTGGGCCCTGGGAAGTGAGTGTTTGGTCCTGAAGTCCAAGAAACCAACATATCAACACCAAAGGGTTGTTCACAACTGGCACCGTCTCTGTAACATCGATGCATTGCTGCTGACTGCACAAGAGCCATGGGTACTGCTCGTCAACTGCGCGACGCAACAATCTCAATTTACCACTCAGCCCGACTATCCTGATGCAGTGCCTCCGAATTACCGCTGCTGCATGAGTCTCGGACACCGTGCTGGCAACATTTCCTATGCACTGTCCCTGATGCATTCACTGCACTGCATGGTTTTGCGCCTATTCATCTAATACAACCTAGAGGTTAGACATCGACACTTTGGAGATCCATGCACAAAGGAAGGGCAGGCATGACTGAGTACCCATTTACATCCTGGCTCATCCTGGACAGTATACGAGGGATGAACTGACACTTGCACCTGAATGAGCAGTGTTCTGTCCCCACAGACAGGGTTGATTACCCCCCCTCTAGTGAGTCTGTAGCCAGGCCTGGGAAGGGAGGACCTCTGTGCACTTCAGAGGCACAACTGGGTATTAGTACTGGGTGTCTGACCCCACCAAATCAGATACGCCTGGACCTGTAAAGAAACGCTGCAAAGAAGAAAGACTGCTGCTGCAAGAACTGCCACTCTGTTAGACTGATGCTCAGGAAGAACTGCTTTTCTGCTGTACTGCCCTGCTGCCTTCTATCATATGCCCCTGCTGAAAAAGAACTGGACTATTGTCAGGATTGTACTACATTGCGCCTGCCTAATGGGTAAAAACGACAACTCCCATGATCCTCCTGGCTAGGAGGAGTATAATGCTGCCATGCGCTATTGGTTGATGCGCGTAATTCAACTTCCTGGTTTAGTTTTCACTCTGCGATGCCGAGTAAGGAATACCATTGTCTCCTGTTGTTTTGGATTCCTAGTTCGGAGGACTTCTATCGTGCCAAAGGTGCCAGTAAGAGGGATACTGGGAACGTCTGAAGTCAGGGATGCCCTCAGGATTTGGTGCCTTTGTTCCTTGAGGTTACGAGTGGTCATTAATGGAAGCGGAGTGCCTTAACTCTCGCTCCAGCCAGTGTTTCTTGATTGCTAGGCGGAACTCAGAGGTCTCCGCCTCGAGTTGCCGCACTAGAACTGGCGTTTGTACTCTTCTGCACTATTGCGGAGCGTTGTGGTAGACTGCTGCACGCTGCCGTATGATCTTGGTTCATGTGGCTCTGAGGATGCCCGGAACGGTAGTGGTGGCCACAACTACCCGTTTCCGGTAAGAGCTTGTTGTGACTATTGTCTTGTGGAACATTCAGAGTGGAACACGGTGGTGAATGTAACCACGTGTTGCCGTTTCTTTCATTTCATACATAAACTGATCCTTGGGTTTTCCTGCGGAATGGAAGTGGTGGTCCCAACTACCCGTTTCCATATTCGAAATTACGTTGTTCATTACATGCCTTCCTCATATCAGATGAAGTAGGAAAGCACGTCGAATGGAAAAGTCTCTCCATTTATTATCCTTATTTTCACCTTCTTATCTATCAAAGGGAAAGGATATTCCTAAGCTACAGTTCAACAGGGTAAAGAGGGATATAATTTCTTCTTGAATGGTGCTTTCACATTTTATGAAACATGTCCTGGCCAGTCATATGCATAATCTCTGTCTTCTTAAATGTGATTTGTTCTTAGGAGCCCCCAAGTACATGGAGAAGCTTCATGTTCTCAGTTTGGATTATCACAAGTCTATAGCAGGTATTTAGGGGTTAGTGAGGCTATATGAGAGTAGTCGTATTGTGCATGTTTCATTTGTACACTGTGTTGTTTTGTCATTTCAGATCCTTTCTCCCTGCTGACCCCTACCTTTCCCTTTGTCCCTCGCTTGCTAATGCGAACACCCTGTGTTCTTGTATTCAGGGTGTTGGTAATGTCAGGAGGTGGACCCTTATCTCCACAACCGGATCCCGCGGAGCGTATTCTGACAACTATTGCTTGAACTCAGAGTGATCTCCAGGATCTCCCATTTTGAGACTCAGGGATATCAAAGTCTGACCTTCTTCTCCTGTGCCTAGTCCATTGGAAGTGGATCCAAGTGCTCTCTCGACATCGACACATACTCCGCTGCGT
Organism: Lissotriton helveticus; assembly: GCF_964261635.1. NCBI lineage: Eukaryota > Metazoa > Chordata > Amphibia > Caudata > Salamandridae > Lissotriton > Lissotriton helveticus. Next base: position 319,183,173 of record NC_136068.1, read on the forward strand.
GAAGAAAAACAGATTTTAAGTAGTGGGGGATAAGTTAGTTTTTAGGGGGTGATGGGGGTTTGTATTATTTTTTAGGGGTTGGGGTTGTGATCGATTTTAGGGGGTGTAGGGGTGTGTGTTTGTTTTTAGGGCGTGGGAGGGGTTCAAGTTAGTTTTAAGGGTGTGGGGGTTCATATTAGTTTTTAGGGGTGGGGATTCATAATAGCGTTTACGGGTGGAAGGGGTTTGAGTTAGATTTTATGGGCTGGGGTGGGTTACTGTTAGTTTTTTGGTATGGGGGGGGTTAGTGTTAGCTATTAGGAGGTTGGGGGTTCGTGTAAGTTTTTAGGGGGTGGAAGGGGGGTACAGGGTAGATTTTAGGGAGTCGGAGAGGTTGGGAATAGATTTCAGGGGGTGTGTTTACCATGCATTCCTTTATCATGAACATTCGTGGTAAAACAAAATTGTTGTTGAGACGTGGTCGTAGTATAGGCCGCTTGGTTAAGGGAATCGTCATTGAGTAACTCATTGTTCCAACATACAACCAATGAAAAAGCATGTTATTTAAATGGTAGGTTGTACAGCTTAGTGTTTGTTCCTTATTGTGCCAGATAAGACAGGGCTAAGGCTTGTGATCATGATGCAGTAACTTACGAGGGTTGAGTACAGAAAAGAAGTTAATGCATTACATAGCAAATGAACTGGAACATGGCTCAGAGACTCCTGGAACAGTTTGTGGTGGTCCTCAAGAAGGAGCTAACAAAATGAAGTACTATTGCTTAATTTGTGAAAAAATAGGTGCCAGTTTCCCAAAATATGCCTCATTGTCTCCATGATCCAGAAAGAGATGCTTGATGCTGAGTAAGGATTTTGGGCCGAGGAAGCAGGCCTGACCTTGTTCGAACAAGGGAGATCCATAAAACAGGTGCAGTTGCTATAAGCCGGAAGCACACAACAATCTTCTCTGACAAATGCTTCGGAGGTAAAGTCAGTCTGGTCAGAAACAAGCTGCATACTAGTTGGATTCAGCAATAGTTATAATTTCACTGTGGGTATAAGGGCTAGACTATAATGCTATGGTAAAGAATCAAAGGATCTTGCTTATGTAGATGAGTCAAATGGCTATCTCAGTTTTTACAATATTGCAAACTGACAACTCCCACTAATACTTTAAAAAACGTGTTTACCATTCAGAAAAGCAGAGAAAGAGTATATAAAAACAAACAATATATGCCAAAAAGTAGAAAATAATCAGATTCTTTTGTTTATAGCTGTAAGAGCTGCATGTACAAAAGCTATGAATAGCGATTTCCTAATTGCGATTATATGCTTGACAGGGTTAAAAAGTAACAGCACAGTGGTATAGAGGTAGAACCACTGTCACTAGCTAGCTCTACCTGAGCAACGAGGTACCGACGGACAGCGCGGGGCCTCCTCCCAGAGCAGCCAGCCAGGTAGCGGTGAGGCAGGATTTTCCTACTAGTGAGGATACCTGGGTATGACCTGATCAACTAATAAAGACAGGAATACCGGTGAAGTATATAAATTCACTTTATTTGTTTTCACATACAATTGCAGCAGCAGTATCACATGAATTTTTCCATCTGGTCCTGAAGAAAGCCGATGATACCTTTGGATCAATAGGCTGAAACATGTTGACCATCTTGTGACAGTGGTTCTACCTCTATACCACTGTGCTGTTACTTTTTAACCCTGTCAAGCGGAACACATTAATAAAGTACTTTAGTGTATCCACTTAGATAGTTTTAATATTCACTTACCTTTCCTTCACACAGCGCTGCCAACCTCACTACACCTTTACTCACATATGGGATTACCATCCCTTTGTCCAAAAAAACATCTCTGAGCTCCTCCTTTAACCCCTTCAGCGCTAATGACAAGGGTAACTCGTCATGGACTTTCCATTGATTTCAATGGAAAGTCAATGGACCTCGCACACACCCCTTAGCAGCCAAGTGGTTAAACTCTGGAGTAGCAGCTCCCAGTGTTGACTAGGACTTCTACACTGGTAAGGAGGACCCATATGATGAAGCATGTCACCCTCGGGTGAGTGAGGGTTCTTATCCTTAAGGGATGTCTCCCCCAGTCAGGTTTGTAGCTTCACATTGGTTATGAGAGAGGTAACCTAGCACATTTATTGTATACATATGACCGTGACCACAGTTGTGCAATTTTGTGTTGTGCTTAAAAAGCTTTCTATCCTGTGGAATTGTAATGGCCTCCAAACATTGCTCATATCCACTATGGGTTTTGAAGGCCATACATTCAGTTGTGAGGTGCACAACATGTGTCTGTGATGCGTTAGTCTGGGCCACCCAGTTGCAATATTGCAATTTAAGCAGCCTTTTACTGGGTAAAGAGCAAGGATCACTGGCATTCCAAGCTCCCTAACCCTATTGGACCCAAACAGAGATCTTACTTTGACAAACCACCCGATTTTGTTAAAGCGGTCCAGTTTGCAAACCAGCAACATTTCACCAGCAAATAGCAGAGTTGTTATTTTGACCTTCCCCAGCAAAGGGGCATCAACTGGAACTTCCGCTAAATGTTGGACCACCCCATTGATAAAGAGTGAAAACGGGTAGGTGACAACACGCAACCTTGCCTAACTTCTCTATCTACTCTGATCGGATCTGTCAGCTGCCTTTGCTCTCCCCAGCAAACCCTTGCAAAGCCATCCTCATGAAGGCAGATGACCATCACAAGGAGTGACTGCGGAATGCCCATCTCCTGCAGGACTTGCCACAACTTGTATCAAGGGATGAGAACAAAGGCTGACTTCATGTCGATAAATGCTATGTAAGGGTTACCCTTTTCTATACTGACTGTCTTCCAGGCCAGTAGTGAAAAGCGGAAAACCTGATCGATGGTGCTTACTTTCTTTCTAAACCCCGCTTGAAAGGGCGATAAGATGTTAGTCTCGTCCATCCAGCCTGTGATCTTCACAAGAAGAGCATGGGAGAAGACCTTTTGGTCACCATCAATCATGCTAATGGGCCTGTAGTTAGAGGGGAGTGAGCGGTCATCCTTTTTGAATACCTGGATGACCTCTGCTTCCATGAAGGTGGTATTGCTGCCCCGGCTGCGATTCCATTAGCAAGTGCCCATATATATTTGAACCAATTAGCTGGATCTGCAAGAAATACATCGCCGGGGATACCATCGGGTCCTGCAGCCTTGTTTCTTAACGCTAAGTTTATATTACATGATATTTCCTCTAAGGTGAAAAAACAGGGGTCTGAACAGTAGTTGGTAAGTGAGTCGAGTCTGAAGAGACTAATGATTCTGTACCGGTGTAAACTCCTGAGAAATGTTCTTTCCAGAATGAGGGGGCAATATTGCTGGTGGGGGCCTTGGTCTGTCTGAGATACCCCTGGTCACCAGAAGCCAAAATTTCAGTGACTCCTTATTATGACAGGCATAGCGATTTATCCTCTTCCCAGTCCTTTTTGGCTTTAGCCTGGGCAATCTTGTAGGCTCTCCTCGCTAATCTCACGTCTGCCATATTATTGACTTTAACAGCCATGGCCAGTTGAGTTCTTAATATTCTACATTCCTGGTTAAACCAGGAGGAGTGAGGGCTGGTGCATTTTGATTTGCTCTGTGATCTGAAAGGGCACAAAAGAGAGTAGCTAACTATTTGAAAAAGCATGTGTAGCATGAAGTAATATTTGTAAGACCGTCATGCTGCTCTAGCTGGTTAGTTGGCTCATTGGTGCTCTCTAGGAGTTTGTCTTTCATAGCCTCTAGCTTTAATGTGTCTGCGGCTCCCTCAACATACTCCTTCCAGACACCAAATTACAAAACCCAAAGTTTGATTCGGTAACAAGTTAGCGAATCACAATTTGGACTTTGTACATCCCAAAAAGCATTTTTGCTGTTGCAAAGAGCCCGCTTCTGTGAATCGGGCCATTTGTGACCTCAAAAATGCTTCGTAAATCTAGCCCTATGTTACTAAATCAATAAGTCGGAGCATCAATGAACACTCTTCTACATAATAGTTTTAGAATAGGTTTAAACTGTTTTTATTACTAGTCTAACTCTATAATGGTTGTATGTTGGAACAACGAGTTCCTCAGCAACGACTCCCTAAACCACGCTGTCTATACCTTTTTTACTAGTTAAATTGGCACTATTTCTCAAAATGTTGAAGATGAATGCCTTGACTACAGATTTAGATTGGCGGAAACATACATTGGTATTTGATCTTATAGTAGCTAATGGCATCTCTTACCCACAAGAAAAAAATTGCACAACAAATGTAAAATGAGCACTCTTTGTTTTGGCATACTGCTAAAAAGCCTGCATTCAACTCTAATAACACTGGAGTATCCATTGTGTTTTTTCTGTCCTTCATCACACTGTATGTTTGCATTTTTTCTGTTTCTATAAACGAGTAATGGAGTGTGATTTAAAAAAAGAAATGGGGGTCATTACGATGGCGGAGGGCCTGCCACTGAGAGCCTGTCGATGGCGGGCCCTCCGCCATCGTACTGCGGTTTTCCGCCCACCAGATTACAATGGCAGGCAGAAAGGTGGTGGTCGAAAAGACTGACCTCCATGGTTCCGACAGGTGGTCATTTTCCGACTGTCTATCGCAGCAGCCGCATTGCCCAGCATTCGCTAATGATATCCCTTTTCGCCTGTCGTTTCTGGCGGTCAACCTGCCATAAAGCAGCAGGCAGAAACGGATTTGGGGGCCGTAGTGGGCCCCCCTTCATCCATGAACCTGGGGCTATGGTACTGGGGGGGCACCTATGGGGCCCTCCTACATATCCCTGTACCATATGGCAGGCACTGCATGGTGCCTGCCATGTAGTGCAGGGAAATGCAAGTGCCGTTTTTTTGTATTGCGGCGCATCCCCACCACAATACAGTAGATAGGCAATGCGACCACCTTGGTGGCAGTCACATCCTAATGAGTCCGTCCGCCATCGTATTGACCCCCACCATTTTGATTTAATAGGATTCAAACAGAAACATTGTACTCGACTACACACGAGTCCAGGTTTTCTCACATTTGAAATAAAACATCTTTTTTAAACCTGTAACCCATTTCTCCCAAATTTTGTGTTCATAGTGTAATTTGAAAACCAAAATATTTAACTGACCTCTAGTTCTCTACTACTGGAATATTCGGACCTTATTTCGAGTTTGGTGACAGGGGTTACCCTGTCCACCAACCCGATGGTCCGTCCACTCAATTGTAAGTCTGGAGGAATGTCAGTTTCCCAAAGATGGTGCCCCCACTCACCTGTCACCAAAAAACCTACTCTGATGGTCTGATGGCCAGGGACAGTCGGAGTAAAGGCATAAATCTACACGACCTATTAGAGAGGACAATCTCCTATTTTTTCTATCTGACAAAAAAAGAGAAAAAAACAAAAGCACCCACACTCTCGGAGAAAACGTCCAGGATGTGGGTCATTTCTTTTTTTGTTTTTCACAAATAAACCTCAGCCGTGGGAGTTTGATTCTGAAAAACCCAAAATGTTGCGCAAAGCCATCAGATATGTAACAGACGTACCAGTAGCCACTGCTACCAAACGGGGGGTGGAGGGAAGGAGGCGGGCAGTTAGGGAGGAAATTTTAAAAAACACTTACCTGGATATGCCTCCTCTCTGTCCTCTTCTCTTCTCCCAGGCAGCAGGTATCAGGAAGCACACAGTCTCCCAAACTCCCCTGACCCATACAGCCTGGGTGGCGAACATGCATAGTGTGCATGGCTGGCCAAAATGTCATGCACACTCAGGAAGTGCCTACCACTCATCCCCCAGATCTAAACAGACCCGCCCCACCCCCCAACCAACTGAACCAGTATGGTTATAAAAATGCTAATGATTTTGTGTTATTATCATTTTATTTTTTAGTTTTTAATTGCTCAATGTAGCGACAGTCCTCTGCCTTAGCGGAGGATCCGCCACTGGGACGTACACCAAACTTTTTGTGCCTTGACAGAAGGCGCCATGAAGTCTGCTCCTGTGAAGGCACAAAAATTACTGCAGAGCCACATGTGATCTCTTAGTGTGGGATGTGGCAGTAATATCGGCGTGAAAAAGGAGATTTTCTCCCCCACCCTGACGGACTACAGCCCACCCTCCACAGATAACAGGTAAGATGTACGAATATCGGTCATGAAAGACTAGTGTTTTTGCAATGAGTATAGACTTCTAAGAATTTACTTATGTACTAATAGACCATTTCTTTAAAATCTGAATTGAAGTTAGCTACAATCTGACCAATCTCAAGAAAATTAATGAGGTAGGCTGCATATTGCGACTCACTAAGATTCGAGGCCATCACGTGGCTGTGGCCTGCTGAGGCCAGCAGACCACCATGTCTGTGGTAGGTTTTCAATAAATTACACTTTTTTTTTTTTTTGTAAATGCAACTTGCTTTTGTTAACGCGGGGTTTCTGGTCTCTAGTTACCTTACCAGATCCCAAATTATGTCGACTGAATCGTTGGTACCTGTCATTGAGTAAAAGACAATCTACTACTAGGTTAGTCAATTAAGAACTTTCACCACTCTAAATAACCACTGACTACAGATGAAGTTTTAAGATTTAATGTAAAGTTAAAGATAACTGAAGATACAAACTTCTCAAAATAAGATTTAAAAGGTACACTGGTATCACTACAAACATATATTCTTTAAATGCTCTGAGTCTACAAAACAAAATGATGAGCACAAGTTCGAAGATCATCTAGGTTGCAAGAATAGATACAAGTTGCAACTTAAGAGTCATTACAGAAAGAAAATTCAGGTTAGTCTGTCCCTACACTAAACTAAGTGACATCCCTATTTAGCAAGATCTTTACCCAAAAGGTGTCAGCCGTGGTGACTTCCTAAGAAGATCACGCACTCGTCTCGTCTTTTCTGTAAATAAGTATCTTGTAGTCAGCCTATCTGCCCACCCAACCGCTCTCTTAGGCTCCCAAAATCATCTGCTCTCCTCTCCTCCCCGGGTCGCTGTCCCTAATACGAAATCACATTTCCAACAGGAACGCCCCTCGGGACGCCCCTCACGTGGTGCAGTTTTGAGCGGCAAACTTCATGATGATACTCTTCGGGACCCTCGTTAAAGTTGACCTTGCTTCCCAGGCTTCTTCTCCAGCGAGACAGTACCCCCTAAAATTCCTGAAGACTCCTCCAGGCCTGTGCCTGGCTCTCTTGAACAAAGGGACTGTTCATCACGGTACTGATTAGGGCTCCTCGCACCTGCAACAGACACATGTACTGTGGGCCTCAAATTCCAACCTCCACCATATCTTGGACCATAAAACATGTGGAAGGATTTGCAGTTAGTGCCCAGCACGACTTTCCCCTTAACGAGCCCCCTTAGATCAAAAGAAATGACTTTATCTCTTCAGACCTATCAGGAATACATAGAACGGTTTCTGCTCCTCTGAAACATTTAATTTCTACCTTTAAACAGTATTTTAACCAACACTCTATAATATAATGCGACACATCTATATAAAATATATTTCAATTCAATGAGTAAATATCTTAGAAAACAATGTTAACCACGTTTCACGTTAATTAGCAGCACTTTATCTCTACTGTGAGTTGCCATGCGGCCTACACATTCTCATTGGTTTGCTAAGTTCCATTTCCTTTCCACACAGTCACTTAACGTGAGAAACGTGAGGTTTCATATCATTCTAACATTTCTACATTAGTCTCACACTGCTCTGTTTATTGTTACTCTACTTAAACACTTGTATATTTCACTTCTGGATATATGACACTCTTGTGCAATGTATATTAAAACTAACTACGTGCTTGTAAATATGGTGCACTTATACGTTTTTCCAGGTTTGTGCTCTCTCAGTCCCCCCTTTGATGACTTTCAGGAGTCATCACCATCAAAACACCATTTCTAAAATGTAGGATCCTTCAAAGTGAGGTCACTGCAGTACCACCTCGTTTCATTGTCTCTAATGCCTTCAGACTCTTATATTGTGTATCTTGCATCGCTGTCAACCTTCTCTCCTGTTCTCTCATAGATCTCTGCAACCTGTTTGCTCTATACCATTGATACAGTCGCACCAATCCCCATAAAGTGATTACACAAATCACTATTATGATGATGGGTTTCAATATGTACCAAATGATACCCTTTCCTAGGTTGGCAAACCAACCTCCAACTTTTCCCATTCCTTGACCTACTTTCTCCCACACTTTTACCTTTGTCAGATCCTCAATTTCGTAGTGAATTGCAGTAATGTTTCGTATGTACTTCTCTAGAGGTTTTGAATTGTCTGGAATGTAAGTGCAACATTCCTGGACCTTCAAAGCCTTACAGACTCCGCCCTCTTTAGCTAACAGAACATCTAAAGCAAGTCGGTTCTGAAGAACCATTGCCCTTATCGATTGCATCTCTCCCTCCACCAGCATTAAAGATCTAGCAGTACTGGCAGATAACCTATCTACTACTGTTGCCAATCTTCTAATTTTGATGTCATTCAGTATCAATCCCAAAAGAGGGAATGCAGCACCAAATACATCCCCAACTACCTCCTCAGCACCTAAATCTCTTCTCCCTCTAGTCTGTTTTCCTCTCTTAGTTGTTTCTAAATCCTCAACATGATATATTTTGGGGAAGACAATTGCTAAATAGCATGATCCATACCAATTATCTGGTAGCTTCACATAGGCATTTCTTCCACATACAAAATATACATTTGGGATGGCTTGCATCTCCTTCAAAAAGTCTTTGGAGTAGTACTCCAATTGGAAAGCATGTTCACAACTGACTTCACCTACAAACAAATTCTCATAATAGGAATAGCTTCTGTGAATGCACAGTTTCCCCCTCTTCTCCTTGTCTAACGCAATTGGACCCTTGCTACCTTTTCTTTGGTGTTCCCTTTCTACCTTGGTCCAATCCGTTTCCCATTGTCCTGAGGCTTTCAGGATATTTTGCCTTCTGTATCGAGTATCCACTTGCCCTATAAACTTTTTCTCAATTTCTGACACTTGACAAGTTAAATTATTTCTTCGGGCATGTGAAGTATCTAACGTTTTCCATGGAATGAAAAATTTCTGTAACCTGTCTTCGCACTTGTAGTAGTCCCACTTATTCAGATGCTTATAATTTGGGACCTCTGGTAATGTCGAGTCAAAATTCGAGAAATAATACTCGAACCCATCTCGTCCATAAAATATGCTCAACAACAAACTACAGGTGATTCCATACGTCAATGGAAGATGATGGTATCTGATACCCTCATCCACAGAAGCTGGTAATTGCATACAAACGTAGCAATTCTTCGCTTCCATGACATCAATGTATTCGTAAAGTAATTTGGCATAAGCATTTGACCTAAAGTTCCCTTGAGATTCGTCGACATGTAATCTTTTGATCTCAGCATCTAGCAAAGCCTTTTCTTTCACAGTGTTTTCCCCTTTTACCCCAGCAACAGTGGTAGGCTTTTGTGTTGATGCTTTCTTTGTTTCTGATCTTGCCTTTGTTTCGTTCTCATGTCCCACTATATATGATATAGTAACTACTAAAACTATAAGAGAAATCACTACTCCTAAAAGTGTGCCAACTATACATTTTGCCCTGCGGTTCAGGTTGCCGGCCTCCATGATCTCAAACAGAGTAGTCCTGGATGTTCTTCCGTGCCAACGCCTCATTTTCTCTGAACAAAGTCTCTCTTTCGAACAATGTCTCTCTTTCCTTTGAACACCCTTGGAAGCTGATAAATTTTCTTCGCAAACAGTCTTTGAGTCCTGTAGAAATAGACAACCCTCCGTCCACTAAAAGGAAGTCCCTACTATTCTTTCTTCTTCCTCTCGGTGCTAAGTTGTCTTTCAGCTGTATTTACAAAGTTCTTTTCAAAAGTCTTTTAGCCATCTGAAACTATGCGTGTTCCAAGAAGCCCCACCACGTCCTCATATATGTCCATACGAAGAAGGATTCCCTCAATTATTGGACATTTCGTGCAACAGCATGGGAATTCGACTGTCTCTAGTATTATTATTATTATTTCGCTCAGAACAAGAGGACAAACGAAATTAAGGGTTAATAGTTTTTCGATCTCCACTCCTGGTACTACCAACTCTACATCCACAGTTATAAAGGGGTCCGTTCTGATCAGGGTCACTTTCTTCACCCTCCCAGTTCTGCGCCCCTTTGAAGACATCTGCAACGAGGTATTAATCCAAGACAATGAGCATTCCAAGAACTTCCACTACTCGCTCAAGCATTTCCAAACGAAGGAGAGTTCCCTCTAATATTGGATATTGTGAACAACAAACCGGAAAGTCAACTGTCTCTAAAATCAATTTTCTTATTCCGCTCAGGAGAGGAGGATAGACGATGTTGAGTGTCAGCAGTCTTTCGGCCTCCACTCCTGGTAGCAGGAACCGTATTTCCACTGTGATGATTGGTTCAATTCTGGTCAGTTTCACTTCCCTCACCCTCCCAGTTCTGTGTCCCACGAACATCTGCAACGAGGTAGGTCCAATCAGGAGTAGAGTATCTTCTGCTTGGCACTCGCACCCTCCTTGATCTTCTTGGACCTTCCTGAGCTTGATCCTGGGTATCTTCTTCCAGATCCGAGTCTTCGGATATAGGAGCAAGCGTCTCTTCTCGAGCTGACCTCAAGCTTGGCCTCCTTCTTCCCTCCGACCAAATGGCTGCTCCACGCCTTGTTCTCCTATCTCTCGTCCTCACACTCGGTTCTTGATCGCTCTGGTACTGGTCTGTGTCTGAGTCGTATTCACTGCAGCTCTCACCTTCGGTTGCAACTTCAGTTTCACTGCCGTCCTGCCTTCCTTCTTCTTCTTCTTGATCTGATGCACTCTCGACTTCTTCAGACACCCCCACAGCTTGACTGGTCCCCTCTTGTGATTCTTCTTCCACCACTAGACTTTCGTCTGGGAGAGGAGCTGTTTCTTCTAGGGGTGCTGGAACTCTTCGAGTGTGGGATGCATGGATCCAATTTGGCAGCCCTCCGCACTTCACTGCGGTGTTTGTTATCAGGATTACCTGATAGGGCCCACGCCAACGTACATCTAGGCAGTTCTTCCGGACGTGCTTCTTAATCAACACCCAGTCCCCTGGGCACAGATCATGACACAGATTCCTTGATGATGGAACTTCAGCCGCCTGCACCTGAAGGGACACAGAATGAATGGCGTCAGACAGTCCCTTACAATAATCCAAGATCAGATGATCTGTAATGTTCAATAGGGCAGCAGTTGGGACAGTAGGAAGTCTCATAGCCCTCCCCATCAGAACCTCATGCGGAGAGAGACCTGTCCTCCTGTCAGGTGTGCTACGCATGCTCATGAGCACTAAAGGAAGAGCATCAGGCCAACTCAAAGATGTGGATGCACAGACTTTAGCCAGCCGACTCTTCAGGGTGCCATTTACTTGTTCCACAATCCCTGAGGCCTCTGGTCGATAACTACAATGCAGTTTTTGATCATTCTTTAATGCCGAGCACAACATCTTCACAATTGAAAATGTGTTCCTCTGTCCGATTCCAAGGAGGCAGGCACCCCGAAGCGTGGTATCAACTCCCTGAGCAACAGTTTGGCTACTGTGAGTGTATCACACCTGCGTGTAGGGTATGCTTCGACCCATCTGGAAAATATACATACAATCACCAACACATATCTAAGGCGGTTTATTTTTGGCATTTCAATAAAATCTAATTGCATCCTATTGAAAGGCCCCCCTGACCTCCCTATGTGACTCAGTGTAACTGGTGTTCGGTTCCCTATGTTTAATTGTTGGCAGGTAACACATCGCTTACATACTGATTGTGCTGCTATCCTAAATTTAGGGCAATACCAGGTCTGCCTAAACACTCTCAGCATGGCATCTCTTCCTAGGTGTACTGGACCATGTATTTGTCTTGCCATTGGGTTCGCTAGTTCCTCAGGTAACACTGCCCTCCCATCTGCTGAGATCCAAAAATCCATCTCGCTTCTCATGCAACCTGCTATCTCCCATGCCTTTTTCTCTGTTTCAGGTGCGTTCTCCTGCATCACTCTTAAATCCTCCCAAGTGTCTACTGTTTCCAACATCATGCTCAATTCTGTTTTCTCTTCAGTCCCATCTATTTCTACTTTTGTGAAGGAATAATCCTGCTCCGCACAGTAGCGGGCGATCTCGTCTGCATAACGGTTACATTGTGACACAAAATCTGTATTCTTAGTGTGAGCTACACACTTTACAATGGCAATGGCGACTGGACCTTGTAATGCTTCCAACAATAGTCGCACAAATTCTCCATTTCGAATGGGCGAACCAGAAGAGGTCATGTAACCTCTCTGAGACCACAACTGCCCGAAATCGTGAACCACACCGAAACCATATTGGCTGTCAGTGTATATGGTGACTCTCTTTCCACTACCTGCTATACAGGCACGAGTTAATGCAATGATTTCTGCTACCTGTGCAGAATGTACTCCTTCCAGGCAAGCGGCTTCCACAACTCCAGTAATGGTGCAAACAGCATAAGCTGCTCTCAACCGACCAGTATCGTCTCTTAAACATGAGCCATCGACAAAGTAAATTTCATCAGGGTCTGTCAACGGCTCATCCACAATATCTGGTCTGGGCTTCGTGCATAGTTCAGTCACATCAAGGCAATCGTGGTCTTCACATTCTTCGCCTTCTATTACACTAGGTAGTGGCATCAGAGTAGCAGGATTCAAGACGGAGCATCTCTTAAGGGTCACGTTCTCCGCAGCAAGGATAACTTGCTAGTAGTGCGTGAGCCTACTATTGGTCAGATGCTGCGTCTTGGTCCTAGTCTTTAACAATTCTACTGAATGTGGCACATACACCACTAACTGGTGTCCCATAACAATACTCTCACACCGTTCAATGCTGACACCCGTTGCAGCAACGGATTTGAGACATCCGGGCAACGCTGCGGCTACCGGATCTAATGTAGCCGAAAAGTAGGCAACTGGTCTACGGGCATTTCCATGGGCTTGCGCCAGGACTGACAAAGCACATCCCTCTCTCTCACAGCAGTAAAGTGAAAAAGACTTCTCATAATCGGGCATCCCCAGGGCCGGAGCACGACACAAGTCATCCCTCAGTTGCATGAATGCCACTAAGCATTCATCGTCCCATGGTACCGGATCACTCACCTCCTTGTGCGTCAGTTTCTGTAAGGGTTTTGCTTTCAGTGAAAAGTTAACTATCCACTGTCGGCAATAACCAACCATTCCTAGGAACATCCTAACTTCTCTCTGTGTCGTAGGCGCATTCATCTTCATTATCGCCTCAATCCTGTCTGGAGACACCTTACGCTTTCCTTTTTCTAACCGGTGCCCCAAATACTGTACTTCTGTCAAACAGTACTGTAACTTGCTCGGAGATACCTTATGTCCATTTTCAGCTAAATGGTTCAACAAGGCAATGGAATCTGTTTTACAGGCTTCCTAGGTCTCTGACGCAACAAGTAGGTCATCTATGTACTGGACCAGAACCGAATTCTGTGGCAGTACTAGATTTTCGAGATTCTTCTTCAACAACTGGTTGAAGATTGATGGGCTGTCTGTGAATCCTTGTGGGATTCGACACCATGTTAAGACGCGATTTTCCATTTTAAAAGCGAAAAGATACCTGCTTTGTTCATCCAATGGGATTGAAAAGAAAGCCTGGCAAAGATCTATCACTGTGAACCACTCAGCTTGGAATGGTATCTGAAACAGTATCACTGATGGATTCGGTACCACTGGACAGCATGAAACAACTATATTGTTAATTTTTCGAAGATCCTGAACTATCCTGAATTTCCCACTAGGTTTCTGCAAACCCATAATCGGGGAGATACAAGGACTACCCACGATTTCTTTTAGTATTCCCTGTTGAATCATTGACTCGATCACGGGTTTTATTCCTGCAATCGTTTCTTGGGACAATTTGTATCGAGGCGTTCTTGGATACTCGGCATTTGGTTTTACCATAATCTTTACTGGTTCTACCCCTTTGATCAATCCTATTTCTTCACCTGTGAAATCCCATACCTCTGATGCCACTGCATCTCTTAAATCCTGGGGAAGATCTTCTACCGTCAGAGTAGGATATAGTTCTATGCAAGATTTTGAATTGGCTACTTTGAAGGTAGCATCATCATCTGTAGTCTGTACCTCCACTCCTTGCGGTGTGCAGTATGTTGTGCAATTCAATTTGCACAACAAATCCCTTTCTAACAGACATACAGGACTCGAACCACATACTACAAACTGATGTTCATTCATATAGTTTCCTATTTTTACGGACACTGGTTCAGTCAAGGGACTAGTCATCCTTTTGTTTGCAACTCCTACCACTTGAATTGTTTCCCCTGACATCGGTAAATTTGGAACCACCGCTGATCTCAGAGTTGATCGAGTGGCTCCAGTATCCACCAAGAACGTTGTAGGGCATCCTGCCACTTCAGCCTCAACAAACGGTCCCCTTTGATCCACTTTTAGAACTGCCCCGAGGGTACAGTCCTCTTCTTTACTCACACGTTGTCCCGTCAATGGATCAATATAATAACATTTTTCCTCATCTATGAAGAGAGGCATTTGTCTAAAGACCTTTCCCCCCATCGTAATCTTAGGTGGCTGTGGAATCTGGGCTTGTGGAGCCGAAGTCCCCCTTTTGACCACCTGGTTTCCTGGGACTGTCGCCTTTTGAGCTGGAACTTCTTGAACTTGCTCTTCTAATTCTAGCTCTCCATTTTCAGGGTTAAAGGGACACTCGCGTCTCCAATGTCCCACCTGGTGACACTGGTGGCACTTTGTCGTTTTCTTTAAAGTGGCAAAGTCTATTCTAGGTCTCTGGCTTTCTTCATTATCCTTGTTTTGACCATTTGACTTTCGTCCCATTGTCCCCGTTCCCTGCTTCTGTTGTCCACCCTTTCCAGCTGACTGCATCTGCACCACCATTAACTTTTCCTTTAGCTTCTTTGCTTTGGAATCTATTTCATCGCTGCAGTACCTTGCGTACCGCAGAATCTCGTCTAAGGGTCTGTTTTGCCAACAAATTAAGTGGTGCTGAATCATTAAACAAATTTCAGGTCTTTATCCCAATACGAATTTTGACACAAACTGCCCCATGTCCTTGGGATCCATTACATCTAGTCCACTATATTGTTTGAATGTTTTCAACAATCTCTCATAAAATTCGTGAACTGTCTCTTTGGGTTCCTGTCTTGTTCGATCTATTTTCACCCAATCTACATCCTGCGGTGGCACTTTATCTTTCAACCAATTTATCACCCGTTCATATTTCATCATTACAATCTCTGACGGTCCATTAGTCTGGGCATCCCTTTGTGGTTCCACATTTGGCCACTCGACAGCAGTCTTGCATGCCGTCCACAAATCTCCTGGGACCACAATGTCAAACAAAGTGTTCAAATCAATCCACAATACTTTGGAAATCTTAACAAACCTCTCTACTTGTTTATACCATTCTACCGGATTGTCCCTTAACTTCGGAAATGAGTTGGTGAATGCAGCCAAATCTCCTCTACTCCAGGGCACATGTACATAATTTCCGTTAGATATTTCTCGCAAAGGGAACGCCTCCATCTGCATTACCCTTCCCTCTGGAGACATCACACTTGTACTCCGTCTAACTGTACCCCTTTTGGACCATCTCTCTTCCCATTTGTCCAGATCTCTCCACACCCTTATTCCCGATATCAACTCTCTTATGTGTGTTTTCAATCCTGTAGTTCTCTTCTCGTCTAGGTCTTGATCTGAGTACTGCAACCTATGGTTACTCTGTAACGTCTTTGTTCTGGACAAATCTACCACGTACCTGTCTGCCAAGTTAGACAGTTTCTCATGAATTGCTCTGGCCTTTCTAGTAATATCCTTTGCTATGAACAGCAGCTCATATTGTTCGTACAAATCAATCCTTTCTAAAGGCACCGTCCCTTCTATAATCTCGTCTAGATCGGATTTTAGGCTGGAGACATCAAGCCTTTTAACCTTTATCACAGCTTTTAGTACTTCGGCTCTAGGTGCTCCTTCCGCATCTCTCCCATCCCAGCTCCTAGTTCTACGTCTAGGCTCTGGTGTGTTATGTGGAGTCCTCCCATGCTCCCATCTCTCTAGGTCCCATGCCTTTCCATCTTCTCGGGGTGGATGGTGAAACACTCCTTCTCGCCTCATAGCCCCGCATTCCCCATCCTGTCTAGGTTCTCGGGATGCATGATAAGACATTCCGTTACTCCCTCTTTCTTCTCCATGCATCTGTGACCTCTGATCACTTGATGTATGACATGATCTTTCACTGTTCCCTCTTTGCCAGTGTTGTACATCTTCCCCAGGTGCGTGATGAGTGCACCTAAACCTATCTCTGTACTCTTGTGTTCTTTGGTCTCCCTCGTTTTGCATGAGGCGAGACATCTCCTCACACTCCATACTCCTACCATTCTGCTCCTGCTGTTCCCTCCGATCTATAGGACGTGTAACTCCTCTATTCTCCTGACTTTGACCCTCTCGCCCCTGACTGCTTTCGCTAGCCCCGCAATGAGATACAGTCCCGTTACCTCGGCTTTCCCACTCGGGTTCTGTTCTTGACCTATTACTCGGGGTTACTGCGGACCCATCCCATTCTCTCAAGTCAGCTCTTAATTCCGTATAGGATTTCGGCCGTGGTCCCCTCAGGTCCATCGGTCCTCTCTGACCTCCCTGTCCTGTGTTGGGACCCACAGTTGTATCGAATGGGGTGTTCCACGTTACCGATCCTGGCAATTGCTTCCATGCATTTGTCAGGTTATTCCTCCTTTCCGTCTCAATCCTTTCTCTATCTAACCGCCTCTGTTCTTCCTCTCTGTCTCTCTCAGGGTTATAGATCGATACTATAGGTCCTATGGTAACAGGCACCTGAAGAGCATCTGGCAATCCAAAAGACTCAACCTTTTCAGTGGTTGGCGTCTTCTGTACCACAAACCTTCCCACTACACTCTGTACTGTATTATGTTGAGGTGTCTCCTCGCCTTTGATAGGTGACCATTCTGATATAGGGAGTGGTGTAAACCCCTCTATGGCAACCCCATCTTCCCTTGCGATCCCTCTACCTTCAATCTCCCCAACCCTCGGAGGTGGTCTATCTATCAGCAATCTGTTTATCAAGTTGTCTTCCGAATCGCTCTCCTCATCCTCTTCCATGAGGTTCCTTTCTCCTGCCACCTCCCTCACTGGATACAATTTATCCACCTCGATAGCCTGTACCCTCCATCTCTTTGCATCCTCGTCCCATTTAGAATCTCGCACTGCTCTTACCGATCGCGTCAGTCTTTGTTGACGCCTGTTCAAATTTCTGTAGTGCGCCGCCCTAATCCATGCATTAAGGGCCTCAAACTGGGTTGGTCTAGGCGGGGGTTTCAATAAGGACATGGTTGCTTTTAGCCGATGTAACACCTCTAACTTAAACGTCCCATACTTTGGAAACTGCATTTCCTCGTTCCCTTCCGTAAGTTTATTCCAAGCCCCAATCCATAATATGGTGTGCAGCCCAACATTCGCTGCCATATAATGAGCTGGTGTACCCTCTGGCGGTGCCTCTTCCCCGTAATAGTATTCGCTTCTTTTTCTTTTAAAAATCCCTTTCAAACACTTAAAGCACTTCATGATTTCTCTTTTCTCCGCGTTTGTTTACTTCCTGATGACAATCCACCAATCTCAGCGCTGTTCTCGCTAACTAGCCTATCCGAGCGCGGCTTTTCTCCGACGTCACTCTAGCCGCCCAACCAGAGCGCTGCTCTAGCTAACGTCACACCAACCGCTCAATCACAGCGCGGCTCTAACCGACGTCACCCGTCCCCCTTTGCAGCAGTTCCCCTCCTTTTTCAGCTCGTCTCCTCGGTCATGCATGCATCCCATTCATACTCTGAAAAATGATTACTTCCGTCCAAGCGATCACTTTCCTTGACTGTACGCCCACAGTCTTTCTGTAGTTGTCACCTTAACTTGACGAAATGTCTTTCCGTTTCCAGACAACCGCCTTCTCTGATAGGTTGCTTACACACAGTAACTTTCGACCAGCGTCCGTTACTTCGCACACTCACTCTTACACTCCCCCTATCTCGGTCCCACGGCGGTCAATGGTACCTCGTGACCTCCGTACCTTGGTCGACAACTACTCTGGATGTTCGATACACCCAAAACCACTTAAGCTCTGGCCTGAACTTAAGATTTCCCACCAGTTCACCCGTTTACCAGGTAACCAGTTCACCAGGTTGCGCGCGCTCACAACCTTCTCTCAATCACACTACAGGCATTCAACTCCGCAAGACATTACAATACAAATACAATACAAAACACCGCAATCTGTTCACGCATGACCTTTGTTATACTCACTCCTCCGATACTGCTGCTTCTCTCGCACCGTCAGCACCTTCGGCGCACGATTCTTCCGCTGCTCCTCTCTCGATGTCTAGGGGCCTTGGGGTAAACTAACCTAGCCTAGATTACCTTCCTCAAGAAGATAACCATCCTAATCTGCTACCAACTGTTAACGCGGGGTTTCTGGTCTCTAGTTACCTTACCAGATCCCAAATCATGTCGACTGAATCGTTGGTACCTGTCATTGAGTAAAAGACAATCTACTACTAGGTTAGTCAATTAAGAACTTAAACCACTCTAAATAACCACTGACTACAGATGAAGTTTTAAGATTTAATGTAAAGTTAAAGATAACTGAAGATACAAACTTCTCAAAATAAGATTTAAAAGGTACACTGGTATCACTACAAACATATATTCTTTAAATGCTCTGAGTCTACAAAACAAAATGATGAGCACAAGTTCGAAGATCATCAAGGTTGCAAGAATAGATACAAGTTGCAACTTAAGAGTCATTACAGAAAGAAAATTCAGGTTAGTCTGTCCCTACACTAAACTAAGTGACATCCCTATTTAGCAAGATCTTTACCCAAAAGGTGTCAGCCGTGGTGACTTCCTAAGAAGATCACGCACTCGTCTCGTCTTTTCTGTAAATAAGTATCTTGTAGTCAGCCTATCTGCCTACCCAACCGCTCTCTTAGGCTCCCAAAATCATCTGCTCTCCTCTCCTCCCCGGGTCGCTGTCCCTAATACGAAATCACATTTCCAACAGGAACGCCCCTCGGGACGCCCCATACGTGGTGCAGTTTTGAGCGGCAAACTTCATGATGATACTCTTCGGGACCCTCGTTAAAGTTGACCTTGCTTCCCAGGCTTCTTCTCCAGCGAGACAGTACCCCCTAAAATTCCTGAAGACTCCTCCAGGCCTGTGCCTGGCTCTCTTGAACAAAGGGACTGTTCATCACGGTACTGATTAGGGCTCCTCGCACCTGCAACAGACACATGTACTGTGGGCCTCAAATTCCAACCTCCACCATATCTTGGACCATAAAACATGTGGAAGGATTTGCAGTTAGTGCCTAGCATGACTTTCCCCTTAACGAGCCCCCTTAGATCAAAAGAAATGACTTTATCTCTTCAGACCTATCAGGAATACATAGAACGGTTTCTGCTCCTCTGAAACATTTAATTTCTACCTTTAAACAGTATTTTAACCAACACTCTATAATATAATGCGACACATCTATATAAAATATATTTCAATTCAATGAGTAAATATCTTAGAAAACAATGTTAACCACGTTTCACGGTAATTAGCAGCACTTTATCTCTACTGTGAGTTGCCATGCGGCCTACACATTCTCATTGGTTTGCTAAGTTCCATTTCCTTTCCACACAGTCACTTAACCTGAGAAACGTGAGGTTTCATATCATTCTAACATTTCTACATTAGTCTCACACTGCTATGTTTATTGTTACTCTACTTAAACACTCTTGTATATTTCACTTCTGGATATATGACACTCTTGTGCAATGTATATTAAAACTAACTACGTGCTTGTAAATATGGTGCACTTATACGTTTTTCCAGGTTTGTGCTCTCTCACTTTCCTCAAAGGAAACAAGAATTGTGTTGAAAAAAAAACGTTGTTTATGAGTTGGCACTGGTGCTGTGGACCAATGACAACCCTTCAACAAACTCTTTATTGACATTCACAAAGGCGGGCGGAGAGGTCCACTGAGCACCCCTTTTCTTTTCTGCATGCATTCACACCTTCTAGTCCTTACAGGTGTCGAAAAAATGTCAATACTTTGCGTCTGAATTTCAGTCATAAAACATTGTACATTGGCTACTGAACCGGTTATTCGGAAGGGATGCCTTCAGCACACCCCTTCCAGATACCTAATTAGTATCCATCCTCAACCACATTTTAGCAGTTGGAAAATCTTTTCTGATTCCTAAAAAGGAATTCGAATATAGAAACAAAGGGCCTCATTTATGAGGCCGTGCGTCACTTTTACGTCGCCGGTGCGTCACTTTTTGTGACGCACCAGCAGCGTAAAAAATGTGCCTTGTTGCACCATATTTAGTGACGCATCTAGGTATATGCGTCACTTTGTAAACCCCGGCGCCAGGTATAATGTATGCAGGGGGGGGTTCTGTCGCAAGAAAGGGTCATAGAAGTGACGCAGTGAAATCAATAAGATTTCACTGCGCCACTTCTATGCGTCAATTTCTTACGCCTGCCTCACAGCAGGCGTAAGACTGACACAGGCCCTTTCATGTGGGGCTTTCCCCATGTGAAAGGACACATTGCTGGAGTTGCGTCACTTTTGTGACACACTCCAGCAATGCGTCACTTTTGCGCCATACAGATACGTCAGAAATACTGACGTATCTGTAACTCCTTGCGCCATGATGCGTCATACTGTAAATATGACGCATCATTGGTGTCGCAAGGAGGGCGCAGTGAAAAGTGACGCATCGCTGTTTTCACGCAGCGATGCGTCACTTTTCATAAATGAGGCCCAAAATATTTAACTGGTCGCAAATGCCAAGTTGGAGCATATTCCACCTTTAAAATGCTGTAAACATCAGGCCCTATTTTCATAAATGAGGCCCAAAATATTTTAATGGTCGCAAATGCCAAGTTGGAGCATATTCCACCTTTAAAATGCTGCAAACATCAGGCTCTAAACCAGCCCTTTTTATGTTTAAAACAACTTTTATTAACACCTTCCCCTGAGGCATGATGCATGGCCTTTAGGACCCTTCCTTACTGTCAAAGCAGATCATTTTCTCACTTTCTTTTGTTCGGTGGAATCAAGATTTCTGCCATTATCAAGCATGTCTGTGATTCTCGCGGTAGGCATGAGAGCTTGTACTTCCCTCAGCGATAAAAAAATAAATAATACCTTTATGTTTGGAGTCAATAAAGAGCTGAACATTTAGCAGCGAGGCCGTCTATTATCCTGACAAGCGGAAGAGCTCTTGTGGACATTAGGAAGACAGGGTCAGCATTAGCAGCGGCCTGATCCGACATTATGAAGCTTTCAACGTTAGTATTAACAATACAGCCAATCAGTGCGGAGAGCAGCAGAACAACAGGGAATTGAGCTTATTCGAGTATGAATTGTGCACATCCGAGAAGAATGAATATTCATATCCCTCTGGGATTGATGCATTGTGAGTCTGTGAACCTGGTAATGACTGATGCAGTGACAAGAGCCTCTTCAGCTTAATTACAGTCCATTTTCATTATTACCAATGGTCGATGCAGGACCACTAACCAACTGTAAATTAACGAGAAAATGGAAAATGTCATACCTGTTGAAAACTGCTGGCTCGAGTAAGACCTTTGCAGTAAAGCCCATGGTTCACACAAATGGATGTTTGCACTATTTCTACTTTTATTGAACCCTTTATGCTTCCAGTGCAATATTTTACATTTTTTTCCTAGCCTTTTCGAATACCTGTAAAAAACAATGCAACTTCGTAAGTGTTGCAAAGATTTTTGCTTTAACACATTTATGTGGAACACTTTTGCGACAATTTTGGTTGCATGTATTCTAATTAACACTAGGAAAATTGTTTGGCATAAGACAGGACGCAGAAAATACTTAGCTGCTTTTTTCAACCTCCATCACCCAAAGCATAGGGGTAGATTAGGATCGCGGTTTTCCCGCATCATCCGGGCCGTCGGAAGCCACCGCCGGCCCGGAGGATGGGGGAAAACCGCTGCGGAGCCCAAAAGACCCACCGCCATATTAGGATGGCGGTGGGTCTTGAAATCTGTCCGCAGCTTTTCCGCCGCAGTCGCCTTCCCACCGTGGCGGAAAAGCTCTAACATGGCTGGCGGTGTCTATCAGACACCGCCAGCCATATTAGGATGGAGTAAATCATATGCTTTTCCACGGCGGCTTTTCCGCCGTGGAAAAGCATACGGACCGTTGCGGGCCCCCTTCGTGGGGGGTGCACATGGGGGGTACCTATGTTACCCCCCTGCATTTGCGTGCACAAAGCAGCAGGCACCGCGCGGTGCCTGCCGCTTTGTGCACGCAAATGCGATGCATGGATTTTTAACATTGCGACGGGTGCATCTTGAAGCTGCACCCGCCGCAATGTTAAAAATAGAGGATGTGACCGCCTCCCTGGCGGTCACATCCTAATCTGAACGGAGGGAACGCCGCAGCCCATGCGGACGTTCACTCCTCCTCTGGGATCCTTATCTACCCCTTACTTTGGGCCTGTGCTTGCCAGCCCTCATTTTCTGAGGGTGGGATACTTTCTGCTTTTAGAGACAGTCTGCACTGCAGATGGTTGCCTGGTGCAGAACAAGGAGCTAAGCAAAAATATTAAAATGTTGGGTCCAATTAACAAACTGCATTTTGGAGTATGTAAAGTAGAAGTCGAGAAGTGCCATTTGTCTACTACAAAAACCATTTCACAAATCTATAGGTGGAGCTCTCCACCTCTGCCTCTCCTATCTTTTCTGTATGGTGATCTCAGACATGCTGGTGGAGATGCCCGCATATTTGCAGATCTCTACACGTGAGTAGATCTACACATGTCAATTTACATTTGTGAATCTTCCAATAGTTTGGCCAGCAATGACTGCATAACACATCATATTCATGAGGGCAGCCACATGACACACCAACATGCCTTCAAGGCTGGAGAGAGGAAGCTGCATCTTATAGGCCACAGGACTCATCCATTGCCTGATTCACCTAGGCTGGCTGGCTTGGCGGAGCCCTTCCAGCTTAGCTTGTATCCATTATCTTTGTCGACCCATGCAGTCGTGCTCTCTTTCAGCTAAGAGTTGTGCCAGCTGACTATTGAAGTTGACAGTCTGAACTCTGTCTATCCGGGTACCACCCCTGCTTGATGCCTGATGCCTGTATAGGTGTACTGCAAACCCTGCACACAGAGGGCGGGAATCAAGTGGCTAGGTCTGCATGCACAACCATTGGTTGGCCGAGTATTTATGGGCAGTGGATGGCGATCAGTTGACCATCCTTCACCAGGTAATCAGTGATCTTAGCCTCTCTGCAGGCTGTATTACACCCCCAGAGACCTGAGGTATGGCAATCACAGGATTTGGTTCTGCCACCCACTGCACCCATCTCTAGGTCTGGTAGTTAAAAATATAACACATCTCATTCATTGTCGATTTATTTTTCAATTCAAGATCTCCTTATTAGGGTAGGACAGGTCAGAAAATGTGACTTATAAGAAATCTTGACATCAGGTCCCTTAGGTAGACCATACAGGTACCCGCCAGCCTCCTCTCTGAACCTACCACAATACACCTTCAGTCCTCCATGTAGAGCAGTCAACCGGTGCTGCAAATGATGACGTCTTAAATGATGGCCTAGACCAGAACCAAAGGTGTTGTGTATCCAGGGATGGAAGAGAACATTTTTTAATGGGACGCAGGATACTCTCTCCCTATTTAAATCAGATCCACACTTCTGTAGCCTACTACCAAATAATGGACCTCATCAGTAAACAATCAATGAGTCCAAATAAAAGAAATTGCACGGGCCCTCCTTATTTATCTTGTTAGATCCTCTACCACTGTATTAGTGGTATACTTCATCATCAAACATCACCCCAGTACCTGTAACAAGGGTGGGCTCAACCATATTCCAGGGAGCTATTACCTAGCCAGGGTCATAGATGATAATTATAGTTTTGTGTACACTCAAGAGTCCTATCCCTGTTAGTCAGGACAAACAAAAAACAACACTAATCGTGTTAAGATTATTAATCCTCCTCTTATTTAAATTTGATGATTCCCATAGACACCTTACTCTTGTTCTTAATATACTATTTCATTTGTTGTTGTAGATGAAGTCCATAAATCAGCTGCAAAGAAGGAAACAGCTGATAAGCTAATAGCATCTTGGGAAACTGAGAATGCTGGCCTTTTTTTTTTGCCAAAACTGGTCCACCAATTTCTAAAAAAGTGGTTGGTCCAGGATCACAAAATTTGGAAAAGCAGAGAAGCCTGGATGGGAACACTAATGTACCTGTTCTACTGTCAATAGTTTAACCACAGTTTAACCATAATTGAACCATATGCTCTCTGTCTTTTGGTATCAGTCTTCTTTGACTTTGTAGAAAGATTTATTATTTAGCCACTCCCACCGGCACTATGTATTTAATTTGATCCTGCCGGATTCAAATCATACATTTATTATGAAAAGTTATTTTTGGGTCAAGAATCCACAGCAAGGCCAAGAGTGGGGTGAAAATGCGGTGGGGTTTAGGGAGGCCATGGATGAGATACGAGAAAGGAAGGCTCAACGGTAGAGTGGAACTGCATATGTGACACTGTAAAAAAGCTTGTGCCATACTCAGGATTTAATTTCTTTTGCCTAGCTAAATGACGAATAGGAGGGGGGAATTATCACCCAGATGAATGGGTGAATTACAAAAAAAGTTCAGTATTTGCATCCGGATTTCTGCATACATTTCTTATAATGTGTGGCATGAGTAAAAAAAATGCATGCATACCTGTATGTGCATGCATGTGTGATGATGTATGAGCACGTGTCCCCATACATGCACAAACAGAATAACATGATGCCATTTTATTCATTCCATTTTTATTTACCATTCCAAGATGGCAGAAGACAGTTGGAGCAATAAATTAAAACAAATTACTTGCGCAAAAACGCATTTTATTTTAAACAGAGCAGCTCGAGAGCAAATGGTATTGTTGGGTCCTCTAACAAACTTGCAAAAATTATATTTTAAAGGTGGCAAGAGGTGTGGGTGCAAGTGGTAAGTTTATTGGGGGAGCAGTTCATGAATAAGCAATAGGGGTGGGTGGGAAAACAGAGGGAAAGTTTAAGGCAGAAGCGAGGAAATACATAAAAAAAGGAAAGACAAAACGTGGGGTGGGGAAACAATGGATAGTGGAAGGAAGGTGTAAATCGGAGCATGTGGTTTGGGATGAAGCCGAACTTAATTTGAAAAGTGCCCAAAGTTTTTCTTAGTAGCCCTCAGCCAGTGCTCCTGAGTGTCCGGGTTGTCAAATACTACAGCTGTCAGGACAATTCCACCTCATGCCTCTTTGATCCACTACCATAACCTCCTTGCCCTCTTATCTCACTTTTGCACATGTATTTTCATCCTGGGTCGTTCCCATTGATGATGTTTCCCAGTCATTCTCTTCCTCCTTCTTTCCCTTTTCTGTCTTTCTCTCTCTGTTTCACTGTCAAAGTCTAATATTGAAAAATAAGTCCTGGTACCCAAAATTTACGACTGGGGGGACCCACCTGCAAACATCGGTTAAAATGATGCACTGAGAAAAAGAAACACAAAAGGGCGAGAGCCAGTGTGTGTCAGCTGGGGTGGGTGATGGAGAGCGCAACATGGAGCATTTAATTGAGAGCAGCACATGTGTGAGAGAGAGAGCGAGCAAGAAAACACATGCACTCTAATGAAAAAGCAAAGCATATTCCCCTTAGTTTGAGCTGAGGAAACATACCAAAGATACCAGTGATCCAATCAAAAGGATCATAAAGAAGCTGTGCTGCAGTGAAGGGACAAACACAAGAAGAGGAAAGAAAGCCATTTGTCAGACCTGTCATCCTTGATTTTGTCTTCTCCCAAGCGTTTTCCTTTCTACCCACCTGTTTTCTAAATTTTGTTTTTTGTTACCATTAGAACTCTACATTTTACCGCTACCCAGAGCTAAAGTGCTTGTGCTCTTCCCTTAAAAAATGGTACAAATGGCTTAAACCTGATTGACATAGTTAATTTACTTATAAGTCCCTGGTATATGGTACAACATGCACCTAGGCTCTGTAAATTAAAAGCTGTTAGTGGACTGGCAACACTCAATCTGCACTCATTTAAGTAGCACTTTAAAACATGTCTCAGGCTTGCCATTGCAGCCTGGAGTGCAGTTTTAAAACTTCCAATTTGATCTAGCAAAATAAACCTTTTGGAAAGCCTATTCCTTCCTTTTTAGAACATATAAGGCATCCGTAAGGTATGTCCTAAATGGCCCATAGTGCAGGGTGCATTGTATTTAAAAAGTAGGACAAGTATTTTTCAAATTTTACATATTATGGTAGTGAAAAACTCCTTCATTCATTTTTCACTACTAAAAGGTCTATCTCTCCCATAGGATAAAATTGGGTTACCTTATTACATTTAATAAGTGCTAACTTATGATTGGGAACAGATAGGGATGTCAAGGTTGGACTCAGATGAATTGCAATTTGAAATCCTCTTTTTAGAAAGTTGGCATTTTCTTGTCCTATTTGTTGTTTGCTGCCTGTGACCTGGGTCACATGACTGTGAATAACTTGGCAGTTGGCCTTTGTGTAGTTCTCCCGATGGTGATACACAGGTGGACTAAGTGTTGGCAGGATAGGCCCTCCTGCCAGAATGGGAGGGGTGGAACGATTCCCTGACCCACTTACATTTCAGAGGGGTGCAAACAGTACACACAAAAAGGAGCCAGACAGCAGTATTCTGTTACCCAAGACTTCTTGAGGCCTTGGCGCGGGAAAGGAAGAAGTTTCCAGAACCAGATGTGGGGGTAGGCAGGATGCCCCCACACTTCAAAGGCTGGCACCATCAATAAATATTGGTACCTCAAGGACTGCCCTGCTTCGACCAGATGACTGCCCTCCTGCTTGAGGCCTGTCTTGTTCTTCAGAGGTCTATCCTGCTGGGTGAGGCCTGCCTTGCTGAAAAAAGGAGAGAGGCCAATCTCCTTGCCCCAGGACTATCTGAGTGCTTCCAAGAGCTAGTTGGCTGGCACCCTGTGTGAGCTCCAGGGGCATAACAAGCTCCAGAGACCTTGGACACTGAATCTGGCCTCTTTTGGAGTTAGTCCTTACTCCCAGGTCCTAAACCCTTGGAAGTGGTGTTACAGGTACTCCTCCTACCTACCCAAAAAATGTCACCAAAAAGTGCCAGAAAATACAACAGAAGATGAACCTACCTGCCAGCCGATCCACTGAAGGTGTATCACTGGTCAGCCTAAAAACACTGTAGCTCTGGATATGTTCTTCTCTACATCAGAAAATCCTCTTCAGCTAGACCACCAAGCACCGGCATCTGGAGCCCTCTTTGGCTTTGGCTTTTGCTCCTGCTGGAGGTTTTCAACTTCCAGAACAATTGTCTAAGTCCAAAGGTAAAAATCTTCACCAGGCCCGGTGGTGACAGGCTACCCATCGTCAATGACTAAATTCTCTTCTCCTGCTTAGTACTTTTTCCACCATTGTGAACCATTTCACCAAGACCTTGCTCAACGCTCCCCGGTGACGATGAATCCTCCTTGGACAGAGCATGCTGACTTGCTTCACTGAACTCTACCTTGTTCTGGACTTTTCTTCAAAATTTCTTCTAAGTGCAAAGGTCTCCCGGGATCTGGCCCAATATATTTTGTGTAGCTGAACCACACTCCACTGTGGTCGGTGTTAGCTTCGGACTTTGCCTGGGGCTTGCACGATCATACACTGCTTTTGCTCATGTCCCAGTTCAGGGAGGACCTGACTTGCCAGTTCAGGCTGGTCTGTTCCCACTTGATCAGGGTCAAGACTGATTTGCATACAGCTGGGTCCAAAATGAGGTGCTTGGTGTTCAAAATAGCAATGGATTGGGAATGCGGCCTGAGTAATTACCAGTGGCTGTCATTTATTAAAACATTAGATCCATCAGTTTTTTGTATATTTCAGTGTGTCACCCTAAGTGGGATGGGTATGGGCAGGCGTAGGTTCCATGTACACTGTGTCACTGGAACCAAACTATACCTGATTGAGGTGCCCTAAGTAGGTTGAAACCAGTCGATGATTGCTTGTGTTCCGGTTCAGGAGGACCTTGCTTGGCAGTTCATACTAGTCTGTTCCCATTGGAGCAGGGTCTAGACTGATTTGCTTATGGTTGGGTCCAAATTAAGGTGTTATGGTTTGCAAAATAGCTGATGGACAGCCGCTGCCAGTACAGGTAAGAGCGGTGGGGCTGGGTTGGGGGGATTCGACAGAGGATCATGAGGGAAAATTAAATAAATAACTAATTTTCCCTTGTCGTGGTCTGTTGAAATCTCATCCACCTGACCCCACCTCCCCACCGCCCTTACCTGCACAGGACGCGGCTGCCGATGGATTGGGATGCGGCCCGAGTAATTACCAGTGACTGAGAATAATGCAAGAATGCTAGCCGTCATCTTTTGTATACTTTAGTGTAGGCATCTCAAACCAGTCGATCGCAAACTGCCAGTAGCTTGCAGAAACCTTCAGAGTAGCTCACAGCCTTATATTCATTTTTAAATAAGCAAAATGTCACATTTTCCTTTTAAAGTTAAGGGAAGGCTGGGTTTATTTTACCTTATTATCACTAGGCAGTAGATAGTAGGGCCTGATAATGAGCAGTACTCTGTCAGATGCATTCCCAGGCTGGGGCACAGAGGTGAAGAACTGAAACATTGAGGTATTTAACTCTTACATTAAAGTCCTTGTCCACCCAATATTGGAGCATGAGAACAAAATCCTGTTTCTGAATGTATTTAAATGGGGGAAAATTAAAATGTAGAGTTAACTGACAGATTGAGTTAACTCTTCTATTTAATTCTCTCCCATTTCACAGTGTCACATTTACAAACACCAGGTCTCTTTCACCCAGTGGTTGTAGAAACTGTCCCTTCTTTATAACTGACAAATACAGTCATTCTTTTTAAATGTGAGAAATTTAAAGTGAAGAAATATATTTCTATGAAATGGCAAGTCTTCATGTTTTTCCCCACTCTCAATTAAGCCCATCACGTCTTATAGTTTTATGAAACATGTTTCATCACTTTAAATTCTTTCCATTTATATAATGGCTGTTTTTCTATCATAAATATGGCACCATGTCTACAGGTCACTGGCAGCAAGATGCCTACTGTTTGTAAATGTTGAAATGGGCTAAAATGTAACTGATGAGTTTTATGCAGTCAAAATAAACACAAAGTTAACTCTTCAGTTAAAATTTCTCCCATTTCAGAGTGTCTCCTTTTGACACAACAGCCATCTTGCTACCAGTGACTGATATGGTATGTAGACATAATATCGAAATTTTAATATCGATGTGACATAATATCGATATTTAAATATCGATGGTAAAAAATATCGAAAGTATAAATATCAACAACAAAAATATCGTAATTAGTATGTGTGTTTAAATATCGGAATGAAAAATATCGAAGACAAAATATCGTTGTGTTTAAATATCGAGAATGTGTGAAAATATCGAAATAAAATTTTGTAATATGTTTATTTTTTATGTTTTTTTTTATTTAGTAATATTAATGTGTATATATAATAAAAATTGTTTATATGTTTTTAAAAATTTCATATATAATTTTAGGAGCGGGATGTTGGGTTTATAGGGGATAAGGGTGGGGAGTGTTTTAAAAATGTATATATTATATGTTGAAAAATTTAGAAAAATAAAAAATATATTTTTTACATTTGAAAAATTCATATGTAATTTTAGGAGCGGGATGTTGGGTTTATAGGGGATAAGGGTGGGGAGTGTTTTAGAAATTATATTTAAATCAAACAAAATTTTACAAAACAAAATTTTGCATTTATTTATTCAAAATTATTTAAAATGTTAAATTATTATAATTTTTTTATTATATTTAGATTTTCAAATTAAAACAAATTCTAAAAAATGTGAAATATTTTAAAATTTGAAATGTTTTAAAATATTTTTAAAAAATAATTCAATTTGTTAATTATATTTAGGATTTGTAACATTTTCTAATAAAATTGAAAAAAAAATTAATATTCTAAATATATTTGTGAAAATATTTTTTAATATTTTATTTAAAAAAATCTGAATATTGTAAAAATTTTACTTTATTTAAAAAAATTTAACATTGTAAAAGTTTTAAAATAATATTTAATTAATTCTTTAGATATTTAAAATAAATTAATATTGAGTAGAAATATTTATAGAGTGTAAGGACTGATTATTTTGTAAAACATCGATAATGATTTAAATTTTACACATTTTACTCAATATAAAATGTACATTTTTAATTTATTATTTAAAAAACATAACAATTGGATCCAGTAGTACTGTATATAGTGTTTAAGGGTTTTTTTATTAATCAAAATATATATTATAGGCACCTACCCATTATTAATGTAGAATGGAGTGTGAATAGTTAATTATATGTAATTAGTCTCCAGCACCTACCCATAATTAATGTAGACTGGAGTGGGAATAGTAAATTATATTTCATTAGTGTCCAGCACCTACCCCAAATTAATGTAGACTGGAGTGGGAATAGTAAATTATATGTAATTAGTGTCCAGTACCTACCCCAAATTAATGTAGACTGGAATGGGAATAGTAATTTTTATTATTTAGTGTCCAGCACCTACCCCAAATTAATGTATACTGGAGTGGGAATAGTAAATCATATGTAATTAGTGTCCAGCACCTACCCCAAATTAATGTAGAATGGAGTGTGAATAGTAATTTTTATTATTTAGTGTCCAGCACCTACGCCAAATTAATGTATACTGGAGTGGGAATAGTTAATTATAATTAATTAGTGTCCGGCACCTACACCAAATTAATGTAGACTGGAGTGGGAATAGTAATTTTTATTATTTAGTGTCCAGCACCTACCCCAAATTAATGTATACTGGAGTGGGAATAGTTAATTATAATTAATTAGTGTTGAGCACCTCCCCAAATTAAAGTGTACTGGAGTGGGAATAGTTAATTATAATTAATTAGTGTCCAGCACCTACTCCAAATTAATGTAGACAGGAGTGGGAATAGAAATTTATATGTAATTAGTGTCCAGCATCTACCCCAAATTAATGTAGACAGGAGTGGGAATAGTAATTTTTATTATTTACTGTCCAGCACCTACTCCAAATTAATGAAGAGTGGAGTGGGAATAGTTAATTATAATTAATTAGTGTCCATCACCTACCACAAATTAATGTAGACTGGAGTGGGAATAGTAAATTATATTTAATTAGTGTCCAGCACCTACCCCAAATTAATGTAGACTGGAGTGGGAATAGTAATTTATATGTAATTAGTGTACAGCACCTACCCCAAATTAATGTAGACTGGAGTGGGAATAGTAATTTTTATTATTTAGTGTCCAGCACCTACCCCAAATTAATGTAGACTGGAGTGGGAATAGTAAATTATATGTAATTAGTGTCCAGCACCTACCCCAAATTAATGTAGACTGGAGTGGGAATAGTAATTTATATGTAATTAGTGCCCAGCACCTACCCCAAATTAATGTAAACTGGAGTGGGAATAGTAATTTTTATTATTTAATGTCCATCACCTACCCCAAATTAATGTAGACTGGAGTGGGAATAGTAATTTATATGTAATTAGTGTCCAGCACCTACCTCAAATTAATGTAGACTGGAGTGGGAAGAGTATTTTTTATTATTTAGTGTCCAGCACCTACCCCAAATTATTGTATACTGGAGTGGGAATAGTTAATTATAATTAATTAGTGTCCAGCACCTACCCCAATTTAATGTAGACTGGAGTGGGAATAGTAACTTTTTTTCTTTAATGTCCATCACCTACCCCAAATTAATGTAGACGGGAGTGGGAATAGTAATTTATATGTAATTAGTGTCCAGCACCTACCCCAAATTAATGTAAATTGGAGTGGGAATAGTAATTTGTATTATTTAGTGTCCAGCACCTACCCCAAATGAATGTATACTGGAGTGGGAATAGTAATTTATATGTAAATAGTGTCCAGCACCTACCCCAAATTAATGTAGACTGGAGTGGGAATAGTTAATTATATGTAATTAGTGTCCAGCACCTACCCCAAATTATTGTAGACTGGAGTGGGTATAGTAATTTATATGTAATTAGTGTCCAGCACCTACCCCAAATTAATGTAGACTGGAGTGGGATTAGTTAATTATAATTAATTAGTGTCCATCACCTACCCCAAATTAATGTAGACTGGAGTGGGAATAGTAAATTATATTTAATTAGTGTCCAGCACCTACCCCAAATTAATGTAGACAGGAGTGGGAATAGTAATTTTTATTATTTAGTGTCCAGCACCTACCCCAAATTAATGTAGACTGGAGTGGGAATTTTAATTTATATGTATTTAGTGTCCAGCACCTACCCCCAAATTAATGTAGACTGGAGTGGGAATAGTTAATTATAATTAATTAGTGTCCATCACCTACCCCAAATTAATGTAGACTGGAGTGGGAATAGTAAATTATATGTAATTAGTGTCCAGCACCTACCCCAAATTAATGTAGACTGGAGTGGGAATAGTAATTTATATGTAATTAGTGTCCAGCACCTACCCCAAATTAATGTAGACTGGAGTGGGAATAGTAATTCTTATTATTTCATGTCCATCACCTACCCCACATTAATGTAGACTGGAGTGTGAATAGTAATTTATATGTAATTAGTGTCCAGCACCTACCCCAAATTAATGTAGACAGGAGTGGGAATAGTAATTTTTATTATTTAGTGTCCAGCACCTACCCCAAATTAATGTATACTGGAGTGGGAATAGTTAATTATAATTAATTAGTGTCCAGCACCTACCCCAAATTAATGTAGACTGGAGTGGGAATAGTAATTGTTATTCTTTAATGTCCATCACCTACCCCAAATTAATGTAGACAGGAGTGGGAATAGTAATTTATATGTAATTAGTGTCCAGCACCTACCCCAAATTAATGTAGACTGGAGTGGGAATAGTAATTTTTATTATTTAGGGTCCAGCACCTACCCCAAATGAATGTATACTGGAGTGGGAATAGTTAATTATAATTAATTAGTGTCCAGCACCTACTCCAAATTAATGTAGACTGGAGTGGGAATAGTTAATTATAATTAATTAGTGTCCATCAACTACCGCAAATTAATGTAGGCTGGAGTGGGAATAGTTAATTATAATTAATTAGTGTCCAGCACCTACTCCAAATTAATGTAGACTGGAGTGGGAATAGTTAATTATAATTAATTAGTGTCCATCAACTACCGCAAATTAATGTAGGCTGGAGTGGGAATAGTAATTTTTATTATTTAGTGTCCGGCACCAACTCCAAATTAATTTAGACTGGAGTGGGAATAGTTAATTATAATTATTAGTGTCCATCAACTACCCCAAATTAATGTAGACTGGAGTGGGAATATTATATTGTATTTAATTAGTGTCCAGCACCTACCCCAAATTAATGTAGACTGGAGTGGGAATAGTAATTTATATGTAATTAGTGTCCAGCACCTACCCCAAATTTATGTAGACTGGAGTGGGAATAGCTAATTATAATAAATTAGTGTCCATCACCTACCCCAAATTAATGTAGACTGGAGTGGGAATAGTAATTTTTATTCTTTAATGTCCATCACCTACCCCAAATTAATGTAGACTGGAGTGGGAATAGTAATTTATATGTAATTAGTGTCCAGCACCTACCCCAAATTAATGTAGACTGGAGTGGGAATAGTAATTTCTATGTAATTAGTGTCCAGCATCTACCACAAATTAATGTAAATTGGAGTAGGAATAGTAAAATAATGTAGATTGAAAGGTCATTAGAAAATTATTTTGGACAATGAAAACATTCCATACAGTTTTTGTAATGTTGAAAATTTTTATTTTTATATTACCGTCACAAAAAATAACATGAAACATTAGTATGACATTTTTATTTTTAACAAATATATTTATTGATATATTTGTACAATTATGTTATTTTTCATTTTACATTTCAAAATAGTTTTTAAATATTGTTTTTCCAAAGAAAACATATTTAATAGACATAAGTATTGTTAGAAGTAAATAAAAATAATGTTTGAAAAATAAATGTACAATGTATATATTGAAATGCATGTTGTTTGTACACAATAGTTTTCTATTAATATTAATATAAAAATATTAATATTAATATTTTTAACAAACATTTTAAATGGAAAAAATATTGTATTACAGCTTTTTTTATCTACATTTTCTAAAACATTTTTAAAACATTTTTAAACACCATTTAAATATTTTTACAATTATAATAATAAATATTATGTATTTTATAATATTTATTTTTATACTTTCACAAAATGTGTACATTTTGGTAAGTATTTTAATACAAATAAAAAAAAACATTATTTTACAAATAGTATTCCTTTTGTTTATTTGCTTAACTAGTAATTTGTTTACCTTAAATAATAAGTTTGTAATTTCTATCTTTTTATTTAGTTTTGGGTCGTTTATTTTGTAACCGCTTTAGGTCGTTTTGTGTCATTTGGAAGAAGTTCAGCTCGCGGTTGGGAAACACTTCACATCTCTGAAGGTAAGGTTTGTTTTATATGTTTTAAGTGTGTTTTAAAGTAATTTTGAGAGTAGTTTGGTAGTATTTAGTGTTGTTAGAAGTAAGTTTGTTGTATTAGCCATTGTGATATGTTGTATTTGCGGATGTTGATTTTACGTACTTTTTAGTGTTGTATCGGTTTGTGTGTAGAGTTAGTGTTTCGATGTTTAAAGTGTAATAATAGATTATTATGTTAGTATTACTTTTAGTAGGACTTTATGTGTTATTTTATGTGGGTGGGAATATTTGTTTTATGTATTTCTCTTGCAGGATTTCGTGATGTTGGAAGGAAGCGTTTTTTTTTTTAGAAGTGTTGGTTAGTTTTATTAGCAAATCTTTTTTAGACACTTCTTAAAATTTTTCGGTTTTCCTGGAGCGTTTATTCTATATTTTAACATTTTTCGGGTTTTGTATGGTATTTTGAACTACCTTCGTGGAGTGGATTTATCTGTTTTGGGACAGTTGTTTTTTTTCATTTTTTTTTGGGTATCTTTTTTTCGACACTGGATTGTTTTGGTGGAAATGGATTCTACAGCATTTGGAATATGTTTGGTAAGTGTTTTACATTTTACTTATTGTGGGTGGGTAATGTTTTAAAGAATATTGTTTTGTTTTATTTATTTAAAAGATTATTAATGTGTGTATATATATTTTATATTATAATATATATTGCATACATTAATTATTTTCGAGATAAAATGTATGATTGTAATTATATTGTATTTTTAGATTTATCTAAAGGAATTGTTTGTGGCTTAGAGTAGTTTAGAGTAGTGTTTTAGCTATTATATTGAGGTATTCTATGCCTGTTGTGCTAGGGTACAGCTTTACTTGTTGCTCTAGGTATTTGTGCATTTGCTTTGTTTGTTTGGATGTTTTTGGAGTTAGTTCAGTAATGGATTGCTCCATTCTGAATTCCTGATAACTTTGCTCTTTCTGGAGGCATTTAATAAATTTTTCAAATGTTGGTTTAGTTCTGCCTTATGATTGGTGGAAGGCATTGTGCCAACCTTCAACGGCGTTGTTGGTTTTAGATTCTCCATTTAAGGTGCTTCTGTAAACATTCCACCAAGGTATTAAGAATTTAGGATTTCTCCTGTGGCCAGATCTATGGAGTCTACCTATCCAAGTATCCTCAAAGTAGTCTAAGAGGGGACTTAATTTTACTTCATTTTCTTTGTAAAATTGGCTGTCTATTAAAAGGTTGTAGTGTTCGGCCACATCTGTTTCAGGAACGTAAGCTAGTGCTATCAGTTTTTTTATTTGATATGCAAAAGCTGAGCTTTTTGCATACTCTATACTTAGGGTTGTTTTTTGTAAATGTCTCCAAAGACACTGATTAAAATGATAATAGCAGCCTTGGATACAGGTATGGGGGTGTATTTTTAAAATAGTTGAGAGCATTGCTTGTTCAAAATCCAGTATTATTTTTTCTGGGGAATAGTCATTTGTTTTTTGTTTGATAATGTTTAATAATTCCATATATGTTGAATTAGTTTTATTTGGAAGCAGTGCATACAGTAGAGGTATATTACAGTTTTGATATAAGCCATGTATTGTGTAAAGTTGGTAGAAAGGTCTGGGACAGATGTTAAAAGTACCGTCCATCATCCAATATTTGCATTGTTGGAGTTTTATTAGGTTTATGGCTGTACCAAAGATTATTAGTCTTTTCTCGTTGTTTTCATTGTCGTAAATAATAAAAGGTATTTTGTTTAAAGTTATAGTTTGGTCAGGAGTTAAATGTATATCGCTATATGTTTTAGGAAGTGGAGTGGTAGTGGTAGTTGTTTTTTTGGTACGTGATATTGTTCTTTTAAGAGAAATTATATTAGGCATTTGGGTAGTGGCTGTTTTAGGGATTTGTGGAATTTGTTCTTTTAAGATTAGGCTTGTTGGTTTTTGGGAACCTGTACTTGCTTCTTTAATGTTTTCTAATGCTGTTCTGACTTCTATTTCTGTTACATTTGGTGGGTGGTTGTGTTCCCTGGTGTAAAGGACAGTTGCTTCTCTAGTTGTTGCTCTTCCATAACATTTGTTGGAGTAATATTTGCAACATTTCCAATTTACTTTCATCCCAAATTGTTTTTCTTGGGTATAAGTGTAACCCATGTAGCAGAGTAATAGTTTCCCTTTTTGGCTGGTAACAAATTCTGCTCCTTCTGTCATTTTGTTCTTTTTTAATCTATAAGAAATATATGTTATAGTTATTTTAATTATAGTTATATGTATTTTACGTTGGAATAGTAAACATTTATTTTGTGCTTGCTTACCTTTGGTTGGAGTTTAGTCTGTTATTTTGATGTTCTTTACTGTTTTACTTGTGGTCTGTATTTTCAGTTTTTTCTTTTTCTGGAAAAAAAACATTTATTTGTGTTAATTGTTCAGTTACATGTTTTTGGTTTGCTTTTACAGGTTTTGCTTTATATTTTAGCGTACACTTAGTTTAGCTTTTTGAAAAGTCTTTGGATATACTTACTTTGTTAGTTGTGTCTTTGTTTGTTGAATTCAGTTCTTTGAGATTTGTTGGCAGAGTATGTAGTAGTGGTGCTACAAAATAAAAAGGTATTTGCATCACTTAATAAATTATGTTTGTAATTTGTGTGTTTGTAGCAGTTAGTTTTAGTCACATCATTTTATTGACTTACTTTTTATTAGCTGCTTTTTATGTTGATGTTTAATGTTCTTGTAGGTGTAGTCCAATCTGTCCAATTTTCAGTTGTGGCTTGTATTTTCTTTGGTTTCTTTATCTGTAAAAAAAATAAATTTATTTATGTTCAGTGTTTAGAATTTTTTTTAAGGTTGCAGTAATGTTTTATGCTTTTTGTTTTATGCTTAACTTATTTAATGTAGTTCGAGAAATATATGAGCATGCTTACTTTGTAAGTTGTTTCTTAGTTTTCTTAGTTTTTTTCTGTTCTTTAGTAGTGAAGTTTTCTGTAGTGCTAGGAGATAATATACAATAAATATGTATCAGTTATGTTTCCATTTTAGTCATTTTTTTTATCTAAGCAGTTACTTTACTTAAGTTAATTTTAGTTACTTACTTTCAATCCTTTGATTTGTAGGTTGAATCTTGATTTTCTTGTAGGTGTTGTCGAATGTATCCACAGTATTCTCTCCTGTCTTCTATTTTTGTCAGGTCGTTTGTTTGTCGGATTTAATTGGTTATATAGTGTTTTGGAGTTAGTAATTAGTTTGCTATTGGTTAATTTATGTTAGTAGTGTTTTTATTGGTTCGTTTGTATTTCTGAAAAACAGTTTGTGTAATTATTTTCCATATAAGGTTAACGCTAATTAATGTTTTGCATACATATTTTTATATAATATGTTTCATAATAATTTTATTAATTTCTAAATCATTTTATTTAAATTGTGAAAATAATTATATTTATAGTTTGTTTTGAAAAGTATATTTTAGTGTTTATGGTATTTTTTTAATGTTAAAAAGTGTTATAGAATATTAATAAATATGTTCGATATTCCTCAAAAAACTATATTATTGTTGGCGATAATTTTACTCTCGATATTTTTAACTTAGTGTTTATATTTTTTAATAGTCGATAATTAAGTTTAGCGATATATATGTTGTCGATATCAGTGATATCGATGTTAATGTTGTGCGATATTTAATTTCCGATATAAGTGTATGTTTTTAATTAAGTATAAGATGTCGATATTTTTGATGTCGATATATTTGTGTCGATATTTTTGTACTACGATATTGTGTCTTTCGATATTATGTCATAGATTCACTGATATAAAGTGCAGAACAATGTTCCACAATAAATATTGTTGCAGAATATTTTTCTGCACTTTAGATGTATCCAATAACAGAAAAATGGTCATATGTTGTGCTATTCATGTAACGGTGCCACATATGGTGAAAGTCATGTCCTGAGCCGCAAGAAAATACAGCACATGCTCTCAGTCACCCCTACACATATATCCCATTCCATGCTCATTCATCCCTAAAGACAATGCTCTCACTGACACACATGGCAGCCCTACCAAATACCTCTTGTCAAAGCATTCTGTTCAAACCATACTATCTGGCTCTATGGACATTAGACTTCAAGTCAATAAAACTGGACTTGGTGGTGTCTAGTAACAATGTGCATGTTGCTTGGTCTTCAGTAGCTTACAATGATTTTCACTCAGAAGTAGCTCTCACTATAGAAAAGGATGTAGGTCCAGCTTTAGGCTGTCACACTAAGTGGGACTGGCAGGACAAGAAGTTGGCCTATTGCCTACAAGTGTCACTGGAACCAAGCTAACCTGGCTCATGAGCCCTAAGTAGGGCAAAACCTGCCTCTGGTTACTTGTGTTCCAATTCGGAGAGAACCTGGTTTGTCATTTCAGGCTGGACCGTTCCCTTTAGAGCAGGGTCAAGACTGATTTGCCTAAAGCTGGGTCCAAACTGAGGTGGCAGGGAGTGCAAAATAATGATCGAGTGGGATGCAGCACGAGTAATTACCAGTGACTGAGATTAATTCAGGCATCCATCTATAATTTTTTTAGAAGTTACTTTAAGGAAGTTGCCATTTTCCTGCTCCAAGTTTCAAATGCCTTCTAGGTGTTTTCAGCAGCATGGGCATCTTAATGGCTTTCCCACCAAGAATATTTTTGGAGAACAGGCAGTGAAAAATGGGACCTAGGCTTAGCTGGGAGAGGGTTTTTCCTGGCAGGATGGCTGGGGAGGAGCAGTTCCCTGCCCTAATTACATTTGTAAAGACCTTGCTCACAGCACACAAACAGATTAAGGGATGGAGAACCGGACACCAGGCTTGCCCTTGTCTTTGTTTCCCTAAACAGTGTGGAGCCAGGGGAAGAAGAACTGACCACAGCCCGTTTTGTTGATAGGTCAGGAAATTACCCCAGAGAAAGGCTGGCATCAGGGATAAAAAAAATACATTCATAACCACTCATCAGCAAACTCCTGTGGAAGTTTCAAAAGAAGAAGTGACTTGTTGCCAGATGGACTGCCCTGCTGCTTGAAGGGCTGCCTTGCTGTCTGAAGAAGGAAGACTGCACCTGCTTACCTTGAACCCAGACAATCCAGAGTGTCTCGAAGGATCCGTTGACTGACCTCCTGTGTTAGCTACAGGGACACAACAAGCTTCCAGAGACCTCACTGCAAATGCCCAGCTGACAAACTGCAACTTGAACTGCATGGACCTGCCTGACCCTGCCTGAGCCCTGCTACTGGCCTGTGCTGAAGTGAATCCTTATCAACAAGAGCTGCCTCCCAGGTCCTGGACACTTGGCTGGCATCAGTATGATTTCCTCCTTAAGTAAAAGGTGAAAATCCTGAATTTTGGGCTCTTTGCAATCGTGAATGAGCCTGTTCATGCCAAAACTCTGCTGACCACGATGACCAACAATGTGAAGCTCCGGTAAAGCCAGCGCTTCACACCCACAGTGACTTCTTTATTTGCAGATTTACTTAAAACCATTGCAATACATACAAAATAAAACCGTATTTAAAATATTTGTGCTTCATCATGAATGTCATGGTATTGAAAATCTAAAACACTTCCCTAGCTTTGCAGTTTTAAAATGCAGATTTAACCATACGGTAGCAACCTGTGAGAAAAAGTGCGGTCGGCTGTGACAGTTTTTCACCCCCCTAGTAAAATTTGTAGCCCAATGTTCCGACACCCTGCAGCTTAAGAGTCAGTTTGGCATTTTTGCCCGAACCGCTTCAAGGAATTTAACTAGTGTAGTGTTCAATTGTGGTGATGCGGGGTCAAAACATGCCAAGACTGCTTGTCTCCTTGTCCGAATCCCTCTTTGGTTAAAGGGAGTTTTTAGTAGCTGTCTCCTTTTTTGAAGCATCTCCGTACAAGTGCAGATGGGATGTATGATATCCCCCTGGCCGTTTTTGCACAGGCTGCATAGTGTGACGGTCTGCACACTTTTCCAGGGAGGGAGGTGCTGTGTAGTTGGTAACGCTCCGAGATGGAGCTTTAGGAATTTTAATTTCAGTGCTTTTCAGTATCCCAAGTTGAAATATTGTTGTGGGGCTAGGATCTTGAATGAATTCAGAGTCATCGAAGCGTGCGCTCTGACAGAAAAAGTCGCTTTGTGCTCCAGCAATGAGTGTATTTTCAGCGACTTCCACACCGTTTTTTTGAAGACAGCAAGGTGGCAGTGTGTGTCCCATAAGGGCGAAAGGCCTGTGTTTGTCAGTGCCTCCTGAAGATACAGTCTTGCGTGTGAATTCTCCCTCTGTTGAATATCTTGCCACAGGAGGTGATTTAATGTGTTGGAGTTTGATGTCCTGATATTGTGCCAGCAGTTGAGGAATGTTCCGTAGCTGGCCCAGGTTTGCTTTATCAGACCAAACTCCAGTCAAATTTGCGCTGGTGAGGTATAGGACGGGAGGGTGAACATC
Source organism: Lissotriton helveticus (assembly GCF_964261635.1). Lineage (NCBI taxonomy): Eukaryota > Metazoa > Chordata > Amphibia > Caudata > Salamandridae > Lissotriton > Lissotriton helveticus. The sequence continues at coordinate 319,224,265 of NC_136068.1, forward strand.
ATTCTATATGCTTTTACAAGTGTTTTGTCCAGAAGATTGCTAGCTCTCCCTCGAAGTGCTTCGCTACCGTAGGTGATCGAAGGTAGGATTTTAGCCCGTGCTACCATTAAGAGAGGGCTCAGGGTAGGGCCAAGTAGTTTAGCTGATAAACCTTTCATGGTCAATGCAAGGATCATCCCTTTCCTTTTGATCTCATCTTGTTGACGGCTGGATGATCCTTCTTCGTCTATGTAGACTCCCAGATACTTATAAGCCTCCACTGTTTCAATGTGTTTGTCGCCCAGGTACCATAGGTAGCTCTTTTTTCGTTTCCTATTGATTGTCATGGTCCTGTTTTTTTTAAAGTTTATTGAGAGACTATTTTCTTCTACATAGACCTCCAGACAGTTGAGGAGATGTTGCAAACCAACTGCCGCGTGGCTAAGTAGGACTACGTCATCAGCGTAAAGTAGATTAGATAGTGAAGTGCCCCCTAGTCTTGGTGCGTGTGAATTGCAGTTATTAAGTGCCTCGGTTAAGTCCGCCATAAATAAGTTGAATAACATGGGGGCCAGCACGCAACCCTGTTTAAGACCTTTGGATATTTTGACTTTTCTTGAGAGATGGGTCTCTGAGCCCAATTTGACTTGAACCCAGGCCTCCAGGCCCATAGGAATGAATTGGAGATTGCATGAGCAATGTGCGAGTACCAGTAGGTACTCGCAAATTGCTAATGCAATTTCAAGGGTGCAAGGGTGTCAAAATGACACCCTGTTGCACCCCTGAAATTGATCTGTGCACATATGTTGCACACACACATGCCCTCAGGGCATGTGTGTGCGCAATATGAAACTTTGAAAAATGCACAAAAGTGCATTTTTCAAAGTTTTTGCAAATTACCATGAAGTTCAACTTCATGGTAATTTGCTACTCTTATTAGCGAAATCGCTAATTTTTTTACTTTGATGCATTGCATTTAAGGAATCTCAATTTGGGATTCCTTAAATGCAATCGCAATTTAAGGAACCTCAATTTAGAGATTCCTTAAATTGCGATTTTTACATTTGTGATGATGCATCCCAAATGCAAAAAATACCAGTCGCAAAGGGGCAGATTTTGAGAATCTGCCCGTTTGCGACCGGTTTTTAGGTTGATGCATCTGGCTGTAAGTCTCTTGATGTATGTTAGATTTGGGGGTCTATAGCTGGCACAGGTAGGTACTTGTGGCAAATAGGGACGCTTGCCTCCAGTCAGGGTAAAGGGGTACACTCCTAAAATAACCCCTGATCACCCCCTTGGTAGCTTGGCACGAGCAGACAGGCTTATCTCAGAGGCAGTGTGTAAAGCATTTATGAACACATACAGTAATCAAGTGACAACACTACAGATGGACACCACACAGTTGTATATTAAAAATAAGTATTCTTTATATAGATTTAACACAAGACAACAAACTACAAAAATCCACAACACTGTACTCAACATGGTAGAATTAGCTTAGTTCTCTTTAGATCTTAAAATGCGACACTTTGAGTCAATGTAACTTACGATGCGTAATGTTTCCACAATGAAAGAAGATGCAGATGCGGCAAAGATCCGGTGCAAAGAAAAAAAGTGTTCAAGTTCTTCCTGATGCGGCACCCTTCTCCGATGTTGCGAGAAGTCACGACTCGTTGCGTCAACTGCAACGGTGACACCCTTGTTCAGAGATGCGACGACAGCGCCTTTGGCAGCGACACTCTTCTCCCTCGATGCAAGATGCTTCCGCTTGATGCGACAGCTGCAGTGGTGACACCCTTGTTCACTGATGCGACAACAGTGGCTCCGATGGCGGCATGCTTCTCCGTGGATGCGAGGCGCTTCTGCGGTGCAATGCAACAGCTACAGCGGCGACACCCTTGTTCAGTGATGCGACGGCAGCGGCTGCGACGGCGACACGCTTCTTCTCCATTGCGAGACGCTTCTCTCGATGCAGTGCTATGCGTCAGCTACAGTGGTGACACCCTTGTTCAGAGATGTAACGGCAGCGGCTGGGACAGCGACACACTTCTTCTTTGTTGCAGAACACTTTTCTCGATGCAGTGCAATGCGTCAGCTACAGTGGTGACACCCTTGTTCAGAGATGCTGCGACGGCGACACCCTTCTTCCTGTTGAGTCGCGCTTCCAGTTCCTTGTGACACGCAGTCCTCAGAAGGCCCAAAACAGCAGCAGGAACTTCCAAAGAACTCTTTGGGAGCTGAGGGGTGAAGTCTGTTGTCCCTGAGACTTCAGCAGGAGGCAAGCTCTTCTCTCAAGCCCTTGGCGACCCTTTACAAGTTGAATAAAGCACACAAAGTTCTTTCTCCTTTCTTGTCAGTCAGGCAACCACTGCAGGCCAATCTCCCAGGTCTCTCCTCGTATGCCATTATGGAGGACGCCACGCCATGGAGCCGACAGATATCGGAAGAAAAATTACCTACTAAAGGAATTACTTTTTTAAGTCAATTACCAACGTGAAAGCGAGTCACCACAAAATTTGAGAAAATATTATCGCAAGGAGGACATAAAACACTTTTTTGAGACTTTTGCTCTAGGACTGTCCCTTATAAGAGAAAACATTGAAACTGATGTAAGACCACTTCATATTACAGATTTATTTCGCCCTGAAGAAGTCCGTGAAGGACGAAACGCGTTGGCTATGGCTACAGCATTTTAAATGAAGAATTAATAAAGGATGAACTTCTACAAGATCACTGATTCAGCCTTTGAATAATCAATTTGTGCGCATAGAATTTGGTTACTTTTTTGTTTAAGTGTGCTGGACCACTTTATGTTGTGCTTATATGTAAGGACGATTCTCTGTCCTGGGAGATTTAGGGGACTTCGAATCTCCGGTCCGTGGCACCAAAAAATTTGTATAGATGTAGGACATAAGATAGGTGCAATCTGTCCTAACCCCATTCCCCTCTAGCGCTTATTGAACTCTCTTCAGTTTCTTCAGGTTCCTCTCCTCAGCAAAGGTTTCTTCTTGTTTGTCCAAAAGTGATCTAAATTATTGGGATCAGGGTCCCAATACTTATACCCCCAAATCCTTTGCCTTGTCCAAACCAGTTCTGGAGCACTCGGTTTACATGACTCCTTCTTTCCTTTCACAGTGCAGGGCAGAAACATCAGACGACGCACAGGAGATGGAGCCAGCATTGCGGCGAAAAGGCACAGCCCTGGAGCACTCTGTTGACATGACTCCTTCTCTCCGTTCACAGTGCAGGGACATCAGACGTACCACAGGAGGTGGAGCCAGCATTGTGGAGAGAAGGCACAGCCCTATTCAGGTCTCAGGTGCAACATCTCCCTCCCATCTAGATGCAGATCTCTCTATTCACCACTGGGCTGACTCAACCTGTCTCCTGGAATCCCCCAGCCCTATCACTCAAACTCCAGTCAAAGAATACACAACTTAGCAGAAACAGGCTTGGATAGTTAGACAATAAAATACCTACTTTCTAAAAGTGGTATTTTCAAACACCAGATGTTAAAATCAACTTCACTAAAAGATGTGTTTTATCATTCTGAATTCAGGAATACTAAACTCGAATTTCTACCATGTTCCCTGAGTCAGTAAGGATTATAAAATGTAATAATCTAACTGCTCATTCTGGCCTATGGAGAACAGGTAACCTTGCAATAGTGAAAAACGAAAATGGCTGTAATTCACTATTAGGACATGCCACACACACCAGTGCATACTTACAATGCACCCTGCCCTTGGGCCTACCATAGGGGTGTCTGATTTGAAGAAAAGGGAAGGTTTAGGGACTGGCAAATATGTGCACTTGCCCAGTCAGCATGGCAGTACCAGACTGCACGCAGGTTCTGCAATGGCAGACCTGAGACACACTTTTACAGGCTGCTTCTGTGGGTGGCACAACCAGGGCTGCAAGCCCACTAGCAGCATTTGGGTTACAAGCCCTGGGCACACTCAGTGCGCTGTACAAGGGTCTGACAAGTAAACCAAACAAGCCAATCATGCAATCACTAATCCATGCATCAATTTACCATAGGGAGAGCATATGCACTTTAGCACAGGACAGCAGTGGTAAAGTGCCCAGAGTCATAAAACCAACAAAAACAGGTCAGACAAAATACAGGAAAAGTTCAGGGATGACCCTGCAAAAAGGGCCAAGTCCAACAATGTCGATAAATTGAGTAATATTTGTCAATAGTAACAAGAGATATTTATATTATTATGGAATATCAAACCTCTGCCAGTCACTGTATCTACTATGGGGCTTTAGGTATAGGAAGAATTATTATTTCTGCATGACAATTAACCACTGACTTTGTTGGTGTCAAGCACGGCCTCTGGAATTGTGCGATTGTGCGGCTGCAGCATTTTTCTGCATAGTTATGGATCTCCAGCCTTTGCCAAATAATTCATCATCTGCTGCGTAATCTGCAGATTTTAACGAAAAAAATATTCTAGCTCAAACGGTTCAAATGCTACCTTAACCGCAGTGACACATGTTACTGCACAGTCAAATATCCTTAGCAACGGTTGACTACTCACCTTTCTATTGCTTATTGCTACGTTTAAGTCCTAAACTGAGGTGCAATCTTTGCCCCGACATTGTTAACAAGTCATAAATTATAAAATAATGAAGTAATACTATCAGATAATGTGCTGCATTACACCGCATGATTTAACTTTTCTAGGACGGATACGTTTCCTGAGGGAGCACCCTACCCATCAAACTTTTTTGTTGATCTTTATGCGCACATATTGTGCTGTGCACCTCCCCTACCTCTTTTTTAACTTTTCTTACCACATAATTTAGTCAACCCTGCTGTATAATTTGTCCTTCTCCTGTTGCATAATTCCAGTGGCCCTGGTGTTGAGGAAGGGCTTTGATTGGTTGTAGTAACTTGTTAAATTTTTATTGTTACATCATCATGTCTTAAGTAGTGCTTGTTTAGACTAGAGTCAAGTGTGTCAGAAATAGGTGGCACTTAATGTACAATGTTTTGCGGTTATATCTCAATCAATTAACACTTCGCTGCTCTGCCAATAGAGCGGATCATTAGCGGATTGGGTAAAATGATTGCACTAAAGTCATTGGTGTCTTCCTAAACTGTGGTGGATGGCCCTATTAGTGACTGTGGGTGGCACCCTATTATAGTATATGTTGCACCCTTGCACTTTTTTTAAATAATACCCGGGATTCTGCAAACCTTGTATGAAAATTTCTTTATAATTGTCAACTTGTGATGCACCCAGTCCCTGATTATAAAGAAAAGATGGAAAAAGAGGGAACACTTACTGCCCTTGTTGCTGCTGCTTACTTTGACCACGAATCCTTTGCTGACCCCTAGCTGATATCACGGACCCGCCCGCCTGTCTCCCGCTGCCCGGCTGCTCTTTTTCAAGCTAGAGCCGGGCCGCCGAGAGGAGACCGGCGAAGGGCGAACTACATCCCCGAGAAGCCCTTGCGATAATCCGTGTCACCTGGGAGCGCCAGGCGGCGCTTTAAAACGGCATCAGCCCAATCGAGTGGGGGAACACTTACTGCCCTCGTTGCTGTTGCTTACTTTGACCACGAATCCTTTGCTGACCCCTAGCTGATACCACGGACCCGCCCGCCTGTCTCCCGCTGCCCGGCTGCTCTTTTTCCAGCTAGAGCGGGGCCGCCGAGAGGAGACCGGTGAGGGGCGAACTACATCCCCCAGAAGCCCTTGCGGTAATCCGTGTCACCTGGGAGCGCCAGGCGGCGCTTTAAAACGGCATCAGCCCCATCGAGTGGGGGAACACTTACTGCCCTTGTTGCTGCTGCTTACTTTGACCACGAATCCTTTGCTGACCCCTAGCTGATACCACGGACCCGCCCGCCTGTCTCCCGCTGCCCGGCTGCTCTTTTTCCAGCTAGAGCGGGGCCGCCGAGAGGAGACCGGTGAGGGGCGAACTACATCCCCCAGAAGCCCTTGCGGTAATCCGTGTCACCTGGGAGCGCCAGGCGGCACTTTAAAACGGCATCAGACCCGTCTCGCGGGACGCCGGGCGAAGCCCGGGCCAAGGACGGGCCCGTCCTATCCCGTCACAGACCGGAGGAGACTGGACTGGGCCCCCCCTCTAACAGTGTATACAAGGTAACTCCCTCATGCTGCCTGATATCTCTTTAATTTACTCACCGTGCCTAGACAGTTTGTCATCATAACATAAAAATATATAAGACGGGAGTCGGTCACCCCCTGTCTTTCTACGATTGTTAGATTATTTTCTCCCAATTAAATGTCACCGAGGGGTACCAGAAGTAAAACACTCCAAAACATGGCTAAAACTGTCGGCCCCATTGATCAATTTATCACTAAAGCCAATCAAACTATTGACCATTAAATCAATGGGGTGTCACCCATCAAATCAAAGGACCTGGGTATAAATTGGTTTACGAAACAGTGGTCCTTGACTATCGATCAGGGAACAAACTTTACATGAAAGGCATTTTTAAATTCTGAAAATGCGAATTAAATCAGCATGCTTGGACTCAAGCTAAATGAGGGAGATATACATCTTATCTGAATTAGCTCCACATTAAATGAAAATGAGCAAATACCCTGGCATATTAACAATTTCAATAAATTGTTACCACACTCGGAGAATGTACTTATGAAGAATTTACATATTTATTTACAATTTTTATAAAACAATAATAGTCAAAAAACGGCGCAAGGACTATTAAGTATAGTCAGTGAGAGAGTAAAGGGTGCTCAAGTGTTTAGAGAAGAAAAAGAAGAGATTGAGTGCACAGTTCTAATATTTACAGTAGAACAAAGCGGGCAACCTTCCGCTATTAGTGTGTGCCTGTCCACACACTTAGTTGGAGGGGGTGGGGGAAGGTAAGGAACGTATTGGGTACAGGCACAGTGGTTATAAAAGCATCGACGTTTCGACCCTGATGCTCATGGGTTGTTGGGACCTCGGCGGCGGGTCTTCCTCAGGACGGGGGTGGAGAGGGGGGGGGAAGGGGGGTAGAAAACTGGCTTGGCCGTGGTCCAATGAATGGTCTGGATCGGGCACCTAGAGTATAAAAGGGGAAGTTGCTATTAGGATCTTCATGAATAAATATTTACAAGGGTGTGGTCTGAGTGTATGCTACAGGGTACATTACCAATCAAGCTGGTCAACTGAGAATTCAATTCAAGCTTGCAGGGTATGAATCACCTGTGGGATATAGAAGATATTGGAACAATATCAGTTCCCATCTCCCAGGGGCAACTGACAATCAATATCATATCTATAGTGAGGCAAGATATTGGACTCACCTACTGTCTTGGGAAATAATACACCGAGTAGGTCAATCTGTTCCTAGTTACAGTACCTGTTGGGGAGGAGCACATGTTCAAACCCCAGTCTTAACTGTGCATTATTATGCAATCAAGGTGCAGAATAAAACTTACCAAAAGATGATTTTTGATAGGGCAGTCCTACCGGTGCCCCCACGGGCAATCCGGTGGCTGGGGGAAGATATTGCCTCTGTTTGTAGTTGTTAATATTAATGTCACCTGGTATAGAGAAGATGACATGGGGGTGTATTAGAAACCCTTTATTATTAGGCATTTCTCTATTAAAGCGCCAATTGGCGTTCTCACTCATGTACACCCGGTCCGTGAGCTGACCGGAGGTGCACCCTCCCTATGTATTGTAGGGAGCCTGCTTACCTAGGTACGTGTAGTTCCTGGCCCCGGTGATCGCAGGCAGCGTCTAGCGGGAACAGCGTCTAGGGCAAGGAGCAGTCGCTTCCACAGGCGGAAAACAGCGGTCTAACTCGGCTGCTGCTTCCGCGTTAGTGACTCGTGTCACATGTGGTGATTCCAGCCAATTGGAATGCGTAAGACATTGAGGAAGGACCATACTTGTTCAGGTCCGGTCTAGAAGTAAACAAGGGACTGGTAATTTGGATTCGTAGTGAGCACTCGGGTCGATTATTTACCCTTGGAATATTAATGTAAAAAGGGAGCTCAAAACGGGGGAAGATTTCACAAATGGGAATACTGTGATATATAGTACATTAAATCGAACCATTTCACAACTTGTGTTAATACAGAAAAGTTTTGTGTTTCCATCTAGGTCACAGTAATTTAGATGCCACAATGTGTACAATAAATCAGTGGTGTAATACATCATACATAAAACACAAATTATACAGTACAGTTACCTCTACATAGAGTGCACGAAACATTTGATACTGGATGTGATGGAAAAATCCTAAAATGTCCTGAAAAACAGCATGGTACATAGCTATGGGGGTGAGTTATCAAGTAAGCATTCAGCCATTTCTAATTGACACCATTTGTCTCAGCACCTCTTCACGGTCATTCAGACCACGGTTGACAGTGTCGAAGATGTGCATCCAGAAACATTCACGAGTACTCAATAGTTTAGCATAATTGCCACCTCGGGGGTTCTTACTGACCTTTTCTATTATCCACCATGTGAAACTTTCTGGGTGATGGTTGAACCTTAGAAAGTGATCCACTAGTGGAACCCCTTGTACCTTGCAACGTATTTTGCTGCAATGCTGCAGGATACGAGTCTTTGTTTTCTGTGTGGTCTGGCCTATGTACATGAAGCCGCATGGGCACATTATAGCGTAGATGACTCCCATGGTGTTGCAGTTGGTGTGGTGTTGCATTGTGTGGGTGTGATTGTTGTACGTACAGGTTTTTAATTCAGATGCCATTTTACAGGCTTTGCAACTGCCACATTTAAAATGTCCCAAGACAGGGGGTATATTCCACAGTGATGTTTGGCTTTCTGTCCTTTTTTGATTAAACATGGAGTGTACTACAAAATCTTTGACACTTCTACCTTTACGGAATGCATGCATTGGGGGTTCAATTATACCTATTTCTTCCGCTACAAGATGCCAATGTGCATTGATGGTCTGTTTTATTTCTGTACTCCGTGTGTTGAAGGTGGTAACGCAAATGAGTCTTTCTTCCTTAGATTCAGATTTCTGTTTGGGTTCTAATAGAGAATCCCTATTGCTAAACCAGGCTCTTTTTCTCGCTTTCCTAGCCAAACTTCTGGGGTAACCTCGTTCGATCAATCTCTTGATCAGAACGTCAGATTCCTTAAAATAGTCTGATTTCTTAGTACAATTCCGTCGCAACCTCAGGAATTGGCCATAGGGTAGGTTATCCCTGAGGTTGCGAGGGTGGTGGCTGGAGTATCTGAGAAGTGTGTTCTTTTCCGTAGGTTTTCGGAAGAGTGTTGTATAGAGGACACCATTTTCCTCTTTGATCGTCAGATCAAGAAAGTTTATGGAACTGTTGCTATTCTCCATCGAGAATTGTATGTTTTGGTCCCTTTCATTTAGCCAGGCATGGAAAGTCTTCAACTCCTCCTCCGTGCCCCTCCAAATGAGGAGCACGTCGTCGATATATCGACGCCATTGTTTGATTTTTGATTGGTATGGGTTGGTCTCATGTAGAACCCATTGGTGTTCAAAAGAGTCCATAAAGATAATAGCCAAGTTTGGGGCAAAGCTTGCCCCCATGGCTACTCCACTAGTTTGCTCGTAAAACTGCCCATCAAAAATGAAGTAATTTCTTTTCATTGCTATTTCTAACAATGATAGGATAAAATCCGTCGGTACCCTGTGGGGACGTGTTCTATTGTCCAGGACCTTTTCAATGGTAATCATTGCTGACTCTTGAGGGATGCTGGTGTATAGGGACGAGATGTCCATAGTCACCAACAGTTCATTAGTCAGGTCAAAAGTGCTACCATCCATCAGTTGTATTACCTGCATGGTATCACGTATGTAACAATCGGTAGATTCTGCAACAGGTTTTAAAAAAATATCAATACATTTACACAATGGTTCCAAAATCGAACCGCAGCCGGAAATGATTGGCCTCCCTGGTGGTAAAGCTAGTCCCTTGTGTATCTTGGGTACAGTGTATATTGTCGGGACTCTGGGATGTGCACAGTTTAAATATTCATACTCTGATTTACAGATTATACCTACTTGGTATGCTGCATCTGTGAGTGTTCTAATTGATTTGGCTATGTCAGTTGTGGGATCTGTGGATAGTTTTCTATAGTTGCCTTCTTTGGACAATTGTGAGAGGATCTCAGCTTTGTATGCCTCCCTACCCTGGATAACTATTGCTCCGCCCTTATCTGCAGGCTTTATCACAATCTCCTGGTTCATATTGAGACTGTGTAATGCCTGTCTTTCGGTTTTAGAGATGTTATATTTGACATATTTTTTGTCCTTGAGCAGTTTGGTAATGTCACCCATCACCATTTGTTCATAAGCCAGTATCTTAGGTGGCATCATGTGTGTCGGGGGAGTAAAGGTGGATAGTGGTCTCAAACCCGTGTTACTGTTCATGGTCATATATGGTGTCTTGTTGAAATGGTATTTAAGGCGAACCTTACGAAAAAATTGAAGGAGTTCCAATTTCAGATTGAAACTGTTTGGTAAACAAGTAGGAACAAAGGATAGTCCCTTTTCCAAAATGTGTTGTTCCTCTTCCGTCAGGTTGTAATTGGATAGGTTGACTAAGGGGCTGGTATGATTGGATATGTTCAATGTGTCTACCATCTGTAGTGTTGCGAGCGTGTTCGTATGTCGCCATGGGATTCCTGTCTGAACTGTACCTGTTTCCCCGGTTTGTCTCTCCCCTGGTTCCAGGTTTGTTGTCCCCTGTTCTGTTTCCATGGTGCTTGGCCCCGTCCCCTGGGTCGTCCCCAGGGGCGTCCCCGCCCACGATGGTCCGCCCATTGGTCCTGTTCTAAAAAAGTCTGATTACTTTCTTGTCCTGCAGTACTAGTAGAAGGCTGATCTGTTTCTGAGCCACTACTGACTGAGGAATTGGAGAAGGTGTTGTATCTACAATACCCTCCCCTGCCTCTTGTTGTGTATGTCCCTCTTGACTCCTGATTATAGTATCCCTCTGCTAGGTAGGGATATACCTTCTTTTTATCAAAGAATTTGATGTCGTTGGCTAGTTTGTCCAATTTGGTGGTTTGGGTAAATACATCAAATTCTTTTAGCCTTGGAGCGATTAGAGAAAACCTTAAAGGGGAGGGTATCGTAGATACAACACCTTCTCCAATTCCTCAGTCAGTAGTGGCTCAGAAACAGATCAGCCTTCTACTAGTACTGCAGGACAAGAAAGTAATCAGACTTTTTTAGAACAGGACCAATGGGCGGACCATCGTGGGCGGGGACGCCCCTGGGGACGACCCAGGGGACGGGGCCAAGCACCATGGAAACAGAACAGGGGACAACAAACCTGGAACCAGGGGAGAGACAAACCGGGGAAACAGGTACAGTTCAGACAGGAATCCCATGGCGACATACGAACACGCTCGCAACACTACAGATGGTAGACACATTGAACATATCCAATCATACCAGCCCCTTAGTCAACCTATCCAATTACAACCTGACGGAAGAGGAACAACACATTTTGGAAAAGGGACTATCCTTTGTTCCTACTTGTTTACCAAACAGTTTCAATCTGGAATTGGAACTCCTTCAATTTTTTCGTAAGGTTCGCCTTAAATACCATTTCAATAAGACACCATATATGACCATGAACAGTAACACGGGTTTGAGACCACTATCCACCTTTACTCCCCCGACACACATGATGCCACCTAAGATACTGGCTTATGAACAAATGGTGATGGGTGACATTACCAAACTGCTCAAGGACAAAAAATATGTCAAATATAACATCTCTAAAACCGAAAGACAGGCATTACACAGTCTCAATATGAACCAGGAGATTGTGATAAAGCCTGCAGATAAGGGCGGAGCAATAGTTATCCAGGGTAGGGAGGCATACAAAGCTGAGATCCTCTCACAATTGTCCAAAGAAGGCAACTATAGAAAACTATCCACAGATCCCACAACTGACATAGCCAAATCAATTAGAACACTCACAGATGCAGCATACCAAGAAGGTATAATCTGTAAATCAGAGTATGAATATTTAAACTGTGCACATCCCAGAGTCCCGACAATATACACTGTACCCAAGATACACAAGGGACTAGCTTTACCACCAGGGAGGCCGATCATTTCCGGCTGCGGTTCGATTTTGGAACCATTGTGTAAGTTTATTGATATTTTTTTAAAACCTGTTGCAGAATCTACCGATTGTTACATACATGATACCATGCAGGTAATACAACTGATGGATGGTAGCACTTTTGACCTGACTAATGAACTGTTGGTGACTATGGACATCTCGTCCCTATACACCAGCATCCCTCAAGAGTCAGCAATGATTACCATTGAAAAGGTCCTGGACAATAGAACACGTCCCCACAGGGTACCGACGGATTTTATCCTATCATTGTTAGAAATAGCAATGAAAAGAAATTACTTCATTTTTGATGGGCAGTTTTACGAGCAAACTAGTGGAGTAGCCATGGGGGCAAGCTTTGCCCCAAACTTGGCTATTATCTTTATGGACTCTTTTGAACACCAATGGGTTCTACATGAGACCAACCCATACCAATCAAAAATCAAACAATGGCGTCGATATATCGACGACGTGCTCCTCATTTGGAGGGGCACGGAGGAGGAGTTGAAGACTTTCCATGCCTGGCTAAATGAAAGGGACCAAAACATACAATTCTCGATGGAGAATAGCAACAGTTCCATAAACTTTCTTGATCTGACGATCAAAGAGGAAAATGGTGTCCTCTATACAACACTCTTCCGAAAACCTACGGAAAAGAACACACTTCTCAGATACTCCAGTCACCACCCTCGCAACCTCAGGGATAACCTACCCTATGGCCAATTCCTGAGGTTGCGACGGAATTGTACTAAGAAATCAGACTATTTTAAGGAATCTGACGTTCTGATCAAGAGATTGATCGAACGAGGTTACCCTAGAAGTTTGGCTAGGAAAGAGAGAAAAAGAGCCTGGTTTAGCAATAGGGAGTCTCTATTAGAACCCAAACAGAAATCTGAATCTAAGGAAGAAAGACTCATTTGCGTTACCACCTTCAACACACGGAGTACAGAAATAAAACAGACCATCAATGCACATTGGCATCTTGTAGCGGAAGAAATAGGTATAATTGAACCCCCAATGCATGCATTCCGTAAAGGTAGAAGTGTCAAAGATTTTGTAGTACACTCCATGTTTAATCAAAAAAGGACAGAAAGCCAAACATCACTGTGGAATATACCCCCTGTCTTGGGACATTTTAAATGTGGCAGTTGCAAAGCCTGTAAAATGGCATCTGAATTAAAAACCTGTACGTACAACAATCACACCCACACAATGCAACACCACACCAACTGCAACACCATGGGAGTCATCTACGCTATAATGTGCCCATGCGGCTTCATGTACATAGGCCAGACCACACAGAAAACAAAGACTCGTATCCTGCAGCATTGCAGCAAAATACGTTGCAAGGTACAAGGGGCTCCACTAGTGGATCACTTTCTAAGGTTTAACCATCACCCAGAAAGTTTCACATGGTGGATAATAGAAAAGGTCAGTAAGAACCCCCGAGGTGGCAATTATGCTAAACTATTGAGTACTCGTGAATGTTTCTGGATGCACATCTTCGACACTGTCAACCGTGGTCTGAATGACCGTGAAGAGGTGCTGAGACAAATGGTGTCAATTAGAAATGGCTGAATGCTTACTTGATAACTCACCCCCATAGCTATGTACCATGCTGTTTTTCAGGACATTTTAGGATTTTTCCATCACATCCAGTATCAAATGTTTCGTGCACTCTATGTAGAGGTAACTGTACTGTATAATTTGTGTTTTATGTATGATGTATTACACCACTGATTTATTGTACACATTGTGGCATCTAAATTACTGTGACCTAGATGGAAACACAAAACTTTTCTGTATTAACACAAGTTGTGAAATGGTTCGATTTAATGTACTATATATCACAGTATTCCCATTTGTGAAATCTTCCCCCGTTTTGAGCTCCCTTTTTACATTAATATTCCAAGGGTAAATAATCGACCCGAGTGCTCACTACGAATCCAAATTACCAGTCCCTTGTTTACTTCTAGACCGGACCTGAACAAGTATGGTCCTTCCTCAATGTCTAACGCGTTCCAATTGGCTGGAATCACCACATGTGACACGAGTCACTAACGCGGAAGCAGCAGCCGAGTTAGACCGCTGTTTTCCGCCTGTGGAAGCGACTGCTCCTCGCGCTAGACGCTGTTCCCGCTAGACGCTGCCTGCGATCACCGGGGCCAGGAACTACACGTACCTAGGTAAGCAGGCTCCCTACAATACATAGGGAGGGTGCACCTCCGGTCAGCTCACGGACCGGGTGTACATGAGTGAGAACGCCAATTGGCGCTTTAATAGAGAAATGCCTAATAATAGAGGGTTTCTAATACACCCCCATGTCATCTTCTCTATACCAGGTGACATTAATATTAACAACTACAAACAGAGGCAATATCTTCCCCCAGCCACCGGATTGCCCGTGGGGGCACCGGTAGGACTGCCCTATCAAAAATCATCTTTTGGTAAGTTTTATTCTGCACCTTGATTGCATAATAATGCACAGTTAAGACTGGGGTTTGAACATGTGCTCCTCCCCAACAGGTACTGTAACTAAGAACAGATTGACCTACTCGGTGTATTATTTCCCAAGACAGTAGGTGAGTCCAATATCTTGCCTCACTATAGATATGATATTGATTGTCAGTTGCCCCTGGGAGATGGGAACTGATATTGTTCCAATATCTTCTATATCCCACAGGTGATTCATACCCTGCAAGCTTGAATTGAATTCTCAGTTGACCAGCTTGATTGGTAATGTACCCTGTAGCATACACTCAGACCACACCCTTGTAAATATTTATTCATGAAGATCCTAATAGCAACTTCCCCTTTTATACTCTAGGTGCCCGATCCAGACCATTCATTGGACCACGGCCAAGCCAGTTTTCTACCCCCCTTCCCCCCCCCCTCTCCACCCCCGTCCTGAGGAAGACCCGCCGCCGAGGTCCCAACAACCCATGAGCATCAGGGTCGAAACGTCGACGCTTTTATAACCACTGTGCCTGTACCCAATACGTTCCTTACCTTCCCCCACCCCCTCCAACTAAGTGTGTGGACAGGCACACACTAATAGCGGAAGGTTGCCCGCTTTGTTCTACTGTAAATATTAGAACTGTGCACTCAATCTCTTCTTTTTCTTCTCTAAACACTTGAGCACCCTTTACTCTCTCACTGACTATACTTAATAGTCCTTGCGCCGTTTTTTGACTATTATTGTTTTATAAAAATTGTAAATAAATATGTAAATTCTTCATAAGTACATTCTCAGAGTGTGGTAACAATTTATTGAAATTGTTAATATGCCAGGGTATTTGCTCATTTTCATTTAATGTGGAGCTAATTCAGATAAGATGTATATCTCCCTCATTTAGCTTGAGTCCAAGCATGCTGATTTAATTCGCATTTTCAGAATTTAAAAATGCCTTTCATGTAAAGTTTGTTCCCTGATCGATAGTCAAGGACCACTGTTTCGTAAACCAATCAATTTATTGATCAGACTATAATATTATTAGATCGTCGAGTATCTTATGAACTGGCACAAGCGAGATGATCGTCATTGGGACCCTTGACATCAGCGCAAACACCTCTAACCCAATCGGAGAAGGTAGCTGCCCTGGAAACACGCGCTGACATCCACGGCATCCCAAACTTGGTCGATCTGTCCGCGTCTCTGTCATTGCTGGACTCGCAACTGACCCAGGCGCTCGAACAAACGCCTGACATTTTTGCGAGTCCGCCTCTGCAGGACAACAACCTCGACCAGAATGAACATAGGGGGCTAAGGGAGGGAGCAATTCCGAAACAGAAGAGCATAAGTAAAAAAATCTCGAAAAATACTAAAACTTCAAAAACAAATAAGTTACAACATAGGCCACGTCCCAAGAATCAGAGAGAGAGAAATAAATTAAATGAGCGAAGGCAGAAAAACAATATCTCTAATGAAGCAACAGCAGACAATAGTGCCATTAACTCTCATCTCATTGTTGTGGACCATAGTGCGAATGAAAGTAATAATGGTAGTGCTCACAAGGAAGATCTAGATCCTCACTCGGACAAGGGATATAAAATAAGCGAAACAGATCAGCATCTGATGGTACGGAGAGCTGAACTAATAAAACATCAGCTACAGCCCATTCAAAGGAGCCTGGACGTCATAGAGAAGCAAATAGCAGTATTAGCTGCCACCTTAAAAGACCCTGCAAATTTAAGGAATCAAGGGCTGACAAATACGGGAGGACCAAAAAATAAAACCCTTAACACCAAGTCAGGACAATCTTCCAATAACGTCACGATCGCAATTAATACCCCTACCACTAAGGTGGGAGAAATTGTCAAAAATTCAACTAACCGTCCTGCAACTCCAAAAACTAAGTCCCCCCAAAAGCTCCCTAAGAAAGTTTCAGGCTTACAGAAAAACCCACCCCCAACAAACATCCCTCCTAAGCGACTCCTAACAAATACCCCACATCATGAACAGCCACAGAGGTATAACACCCAAGCAGAACGGATAAAGAAGGGATGGACTAAACCCATAAACCTTCCCACTGAGGCAACCCCGTTTGTAGCCATTCTGACAGGGGTCCCTGAACTGAGTCATGACACAGATGAACCAACTTGGTCTCTATTAAATAAAGTTCGGCATTGGTTGAATGCCAAAAGACCAAACCCGCAAAACCATGTTACCAGAATTAGCACAGTCTGAAGGGTTTCATGGATAGGACATCAACAAAAAACAATCCCGGGTGATTGTGTCATAGTTAATTTTGAAAACCCTCGGGCAGTCGACTATATTTGCTCCTGGGATACAGTGGACAGGAACGGAGGTATAAACATCAAGCGTCTATCCTTTTTTTACCCCCCGATATGCCACTATCCTGAAGGCTCAAATTGGTCCTCAAATTGGTCTTGGAACCAGATAGATAACGAGCAAAGGGGTTGGAACCAGGGAGGATGGGGGCATGAAAACAGAGACTGGGCCGACTGGAAAACCAATGGTAGAAGAGTACAATCACAATTACAGAGGGAACCTTGGGGTGGAATACCAACCTTTAATAGTTACAGCTGTCTAGAGATGGTTGATTGACCACCATCACAAAGGGAGTATGATATGACCTGCCCAATAAACACCGGAGACATAGTCACAAATATACTAGAACACCCTACAAATAACTGTCTCAATAAGGGAACTTGTACATTAGCTAAAGGGTCAAATGGATTAAATAAGTCAATTGTATATCCAACCACGCTAGATCTAACACATGAGCTCCTTCCCTCTCCTGAGGATTCCACTGGAACTGTCTCCTCCATACCAAATAGCCTAGAGGCGCGGGGAAGCGTTCTAAAATTGAATTGCGACCTGCAGCCAAGTTACCCTGAAGAAAACAGCACCCAGAGCAGAGTATCAATCGCCACAAGTCCCAACTCTGAGCTAAGCCGATTATTTTGGAACGTGGCGGGGCTAGCCTCCAAACACTCTGAAAAAAGTTTCCTTCAGTTGGCAAATTTAAGTAACGTAATTTGCCTCCAGGGAACTTGGCTTAATGACCCTATACACCTCCTGGGTTACAAAACATACTTCTCTGCAGCCACAAGATCTAATGCAGGCAGGAGTAAAGGAGGGCTAGTAACATACGTTTCAAATCTCTGGCCCTGTTGTGAAATAACTCCCTCAAAGTTAGAGCAGAACTACCAGCTTATTAATCTGCGCAGAACTAGGCAAGAGGTCTACACCATCATCAATTTTTATAACAACATGACCCCACCCGAGTTAAACAGGATTTTAAACGAGATCTCCCATCTGGTACTAGATCTCGCAATAAAATATGCCAAGGATTCCCACACAGTAATCTGGGGAGGAGATTTCAATCTCCATCTATGTAACAAGAGCAAAACCCCTAACTGCGGGATCACTGATGAAGACGGAAACTGTCTAACCCACTTTATACATACAACTGAGGGTAACAACATGCAGACGATGATGATCGAATTGGACTTGGGGTTTGCCAATAAATTAAAAACACCTATAACTGAATTTGTGCCAACCTTTCATGGCAGGGGCTTTCAAAGCCTGATAGATTATGTTCTAATGTCTGCCAACAAAGCTTCAAATATTAAGACCTTTGAAGTACTTAACAACGCACGTAGTGACCATTCCCCCATCAGTATGATACTCCAGGAACCTAAACTCCAGAATATAGGAGACATGGTCCAGTTAAGCTTGTTGTACCAACAGACATTAACATAGGACAGGCTAAATGGCTTTACATTAAAATGGGGCAAATTAGATCAGGATGCCATAACCACAAAAATAGTAAAATCATGCAGAAATGAGATAGAAAGATGTTTAGATCCCGCTACAATTCCAACTGAGATTTTGGCCAGCTATGGTGACATTGTAGAAAACATTAGGAAAGAACTAATCAGGCCCTGTAAACAAAATAGGAGCACTAGAAAGGGATGGTTTAGTACAGAATGTACAAAAGCTTATACTAACCTAAAGAAGGCACTAGCCAAAGCAGAGGGAGACAGAGAGGAGATTATAAAATTAAGGAAGGCCTATGTGTTAGCAATTCGAACCAGAAAAAAGGACTTACAAGTTAATTTATGGGCCCAACTAGAGAGAAGAAGCATCTTGAAGGACAGCACAGCCTTTTGGCAGATAGTGAAATCTCCCTTCTTAACAGATAAAGCAGATGTACCATCTCTAGACGTCGCAATCAACGCAGGGGAATGGGTACAACACTTCTCTGAGGTTTTTAGCGGGAAAAAAGTCCCCGAATCAGAACACCTGGATTCTCTGATACCAGTGAAATACCCACTTGCCCTCCACTTTACACTGAATGAGACGGCAAAGGCAATAAAAACTGCTAAACCCGGAAAGGCACCAGGACCTGATTCAGTCCCTATGGACCTTTTTAAATATATTCCAGATCTGTGGTCCCCATTACTTACCAACATGTTGAACGCGGCCAAGGAGATTGGCTTGGTCGATTCCTGGTCGACTTCAATACTGGTTCCCATATTTAAAAAGGGAGATAGAGATAGTCCTGCCTGCTATCGTCCCATCTCACTCCTGGATTTGCTCGGGAAGATGGCAGGACGCATTCTTCTCGACCGTCTCCAGGAGTGGACGAATGACCACGAGGCAATTTCGGACCTGCAATACGGGTTCAGGCCAGGACTGAGTATGGTGGACCAGGCCTTAAACTTGACACTACTGGCCGGAAAGTATATAGATGCAAAAAGCTCTTCTCTACATATGGTATACGTGGACCTAACAGCAGCGTTCAACTGCGTTGTACACTCAAAATTATGGACAATTATGCTGCAAATAGGAATTGACCCCCCAATAGTTGACTTTCTTCGTGAATTATATTCAGGGGCAACGGGAAGAGTGAGATTTGGGACTGGAGGCCAGCTAACTGATAGTTTTCTTATAGAGAAGGGGGTCAGACAAGGGTGTGTGCTGGCCCCCTTCTTATTCACCCTGTATACTAACGGGCTAGAGGCTACAATGCTAGAGGGTGCGGAAGATCTTCCAGCAGCCGGTCGTCGGCACATACCAGCTTTACTTTATGCCGACGACGCGGTGATTCTAGCGAGAACCCCAGTATTGCTCGTTTATGGCCAGCTTGAATCTCAGAGTAAATATAAAAAAGACATACGTGATGCATGCTGGCATAAAGCGTAAAAAACCCAAGAAAATTTATGTGGATAAATCCCCCCTTGAAAGAACGGAGACGTATCCCTATTTAGGGATTTTGATTGACGAGGCCTTTAAATGGAGGGAAGCCGTCAATTCCCGTAAATTGGCTTTTTTAAGGGCCGTTGGTGCACTGAAGGCTTTTGCACTTCGGTTAGGCAAAAGACCCCCGACTGAAATGCTCAAAATATATAATGCAAAATGTCTCATAATTGCGACCTATGGAGCAGGGGTCTGGGGTGGGGCAAATGTAGATCCGCTCCAAAAAATTGAAAACTCTTTTCTAAGGTTCTTGTTGGCAGTCCCAAAAAGTACCACAACATATGGTTGTCATATTGAACTTGGTTTGGATTATATTTCAGACATTATTAAAATCCAACCAGTCATGCTGTGGTGAAGGATTTGGGCAACGGAACAATGCCATCTCACGAGAACAATTGTCCAAGACTGCATGAAACTCGACAATATGGGAAAGATCAGATGGCTGGTTTACGTTAAAACATTCCTGACGGACATTGGATATGCAAGATTCTTTGATGACCCCCCATCAATAATGGACCTCTCAAAAAAAGATTTGAAAACAGCATGTCTGTCGCATTTGTCCCAAATGCGTTTGCTAAAGTGAAATAGGGAAACCAACTGTACAGCAATGTTTATTAATACAACTTGTTCCCACTATTCAACCATACTTACAGTTTAACTTAAATCATTATGGTAAATTTTTGTTGACCCGTTTTAGGTTTAACATGTTTCATCGTATGATTTCCTTTCCCTCCCAAAATGATTGGTCTGCTAATCTTTCCCCCTGCCCTTGCGATTCTATTTCTTTACAATCTACTATACATGTACTGTTTTTCTGTAAATTTTATGTTTCACCACGCAGGCGGTGGATAGTACCACTTTTGAAGGTCCAGAAATTGCGTCAGTGTCGTCCAGCTTATCTGGCCTTACAGTTCCTGGAAAATGAATCTATGACAAAATCTATAGTACAATTTCTTAAATTTTGCGTCAGACATCGTACTAATCTGTGATAAGTGGTTCAAATTGTTTTACGTGTAAATGAATACTGGCATAAAAATAGTTTTTAAATACCTGAAATTTAAAAATGTGAACTTTTATCATGTTTTTTAATGTGTTTTTATAAATGAATACGAAATTGATGTATTTTTATGAACTTTTATGGTCTTTCGAAAATAATGGAAAACCGAATAAAGATAATTTGATTTGATTTGGTTAAAGAAAAGATGTCAGAACTCAACTGTAATGTCTTATTATAGTTGCATTTTGCCATCACAATAACTACTCCCAGAGCCAGCAGCAAAGGGGAAAGGGAGGTCAGGTCATTCAGCACAATTAAAGCACAATTGAAGCAGCCATTTGAAGAACAGAACATTTGTTTTCTTCTGTGCTGTTTCTCTAGCTGTGGAGTGACAAGCAAAAAGTAGATATGTATGCCAACATGTTTATTTTTTGCACACTTTGGGAAATTATAGAAAAGTTAGAATCTTTCTGCGTATTTCAATTGCACTTTAAAAAAAAAAGAAGTAACCTGTCTTAAACTGCTTCTGATATGTTTTTGCAACAAACTTCTAACAACTTTTTTGATTTGTTTAATTTTGCATTAGAGATTCTATTTTTATCTTTCATCTTTGGAAACATGCCCTCTCTTTCATATGACAAAATAATTGAAGTGGTTTGTGGGAAAGGTGATGGTGTGACCATGTATTATAAGAAATAAAGTACCATCTGCTATACAAAATAAGGATATTGCAAGTCACCTCGGACTTCCATAACTTTACAACCCTTGGCCTTGTTCCTTTATATGGTCAATGGAACTCTTTGATGACTTGCAATATCCTTATTTTGTATGGCAGGGGTACTTTATTTCTTATAATTCATGGTCACACCATTACCTTCGTCCATGTGATAATAGGTCGGAGCAGTCTGATCTTTACATATTTTTATTCTGTTGTTTTTATAAAGAGGAACAAACAAAGTGCATTCTTCCAATTTTAAAATGACTTAAATTCAGGCAATGCCTACCTGTTTTATACTTCCTAAAGAAATTTGCTGATCCCTTTATATGTTTTTTGATAGCTAATTGTTTTGCTGGCATGTATAAGGAGGAGAAAATCTGATGGGCTTAGCTTCTATGAAGTGTAATTAGGAAGTAACTATGCTGTACAACATTTCTTGTTCTTTAAAGAACTCACATGAGGGAGGTTTTATGCTGTTAATCGCTTATTCACATATATTCATTCTATTGATGATTTTAGGGGATAACTATTACTACTTCACCTGGTACTTGAACAAAATATGAATGTGGCTATTATTATTAGATTTATGAATGTTTAGGGAATATTAAGCACTTTAGCCAGTGAATGTATTTATGGCTTTAACCTGAGATCTGTTTTATTTGAATTAAGTTTGAATTATTTGCACCTGCTTAACATGACTTGTACTTTAATGATCTGTATTTTAAATGGATCGAATAAAGAGATTAATGATGATGATGACTTGCAATATCCTTATGTTCAGAATAATTTTATTAAGTTTTCAAAAAAGTGACAGAAATGGACAATACAGAAAAATAGAATAAAGAGCAATAAAGGACTGTTGAATGAATAAAGAAGTTACAATCAATCTAACATAAATCTTTGAAATACAGTAAGAGAATAATCAATCAAAGGAAAAATAAAAGCAAGGAATGGAGAAGGGACGGGGAAAGAGGAGGGGGGAAGGGACAGGATATATCATGTTGCATGAAAAGTAAGGTTACTATTAACATAATGAAATTAATCCGAAGCAATTTATGTATAACAACAAATTACAATGAAGAACAATAATCATAACAGCAAATATGAATCAATTGGAGACCAAAAAGATTGAAAAGACATGGAATTATGGGTAACTCCTTGTAGAGACAATTGAGCACCTCTTCTTGTAAAGGTAATCCATGACCACCATGCAGGAACAGAAAGGGAAGTAGCATCTTTCCAACAAAAAGTGATTGATTTTAACTAACCCTGGGCGCCCGATTCGGCTACGCCCACGGAGTAGGCGTAGTGTTGCCTTCTACGCATTTTGCATAGACAGCGTAGCCGGCAACACTACGCCCACTCCGTGTGCGTAGCCGAGTCGGCCGCCACCCGCCTCCCTCCCGCCCTCCCCTAGATACATTATTTGAGCAATTAGCCTTATTAAAACAATATTAAAGCACTTACCTTGTCCGGGGCTCGTCCGGGGCTCCCTCTTGAATAGCGTCCTTTTCCTGGATACCAATGCGCATGCGCGGGTGGCCGCGCATGCGCATTTCTCGGGAGAAATGCGCATGCGCGGCCGCCCGCGCATGTGCATTGGTATCCAGGAAAAGGACGCTATTCAAGAGGGAGCCCCGGACGAGCCCCGGACAAGGTAGGTGCTTTAATATTGTTTTAATAAGGCTAATTGCTTAAATAATGTATGTGGGGGAGAGCGGGAGGGAGGTGCGTAGTGGGGCTACGCGGAGTGCGGGAGTGGGCGTAGCTTCTCGCCCTCTCCGCGTAGCTCCGCGGAGCCCCACTACGCCCACTACGCCCACCCTTAATTTTAACGCAGCTGAAATCAAAAATTAAACAACTTTGCCTCAATGTCAGAAAGAGGGTGAGTAAGTACAACTGATTTGCAAATTAATAATTTATAAGAAAGAACATCTTGAATGGGTAGAATTTTCAATATTATGTCCCAAACTTCAGACCAAAATGTGAAAATTATATGGCAATCAAATAACATGTGGCGTAGTGAACCAAGATGTAAATTACAGTGCCAACAAACGTCTGATGGCAGCAATTTAGCACGAAACAGATGTAATGGAGTCCATAATGAATTAAGCAAAATGTAAGCATTTGTTTGATAAAGAGACACTGGTAACCAACCAGAGATACTATTGAGCCAAATAGTCGACCAGGAGTCATCAGATAGTGAAATTGTAAGTTCAGTATTCCAAAATGTTAAATTGTAGAGATGTTAGTTCCCAGTGAAGTGGTGACTTTTTTTATAAAACATAGAAACAGCCTTAGAGGACGAAGAAACAACATTGAGGTAAATCATCAAATCATTTGTGAGCATAGATGCAATACCATTTGGAAAAGAATCTAAAATAGAATTACATAGAAATTGATATTTTAACAAATCAGAATCTGGTAAATTGAATTTCAATTGTAGCATATCAAAAGGAATAAATGCATCATTACAAAAAACATGTTTAAGATAGAAAATGCCTTTTTTAATCCATGAGGTCCAGAAATTAACATTTCTATTCAATTTAATAAGGGCACTATGCCATAGGGATAAATGCTCCGTAGAAAGCAAAGGTGAGGCAAAATTAGAATCTAAATCTTAAGGATTAATCTTGAAGATTTGATTATAGAAGAATGATGAATAGGCTTAGAAGTATGAGACATTGTTAATAAGGAGGGCAGTGGGAAAGGATCCACAAGTGATTTTTCTATAGCAAACCAAATAGGAGGCTTAACAACAGGAGAGGTATTAAACCATATGGAACTCTGTTTTAATATAAAAGCTTTGTGGTAAAGATAAAAATCAGGGAGAGCAAATCCTGCATGGCATTTAGGGAGTTTCAATTTTTTTGTAAGCAATACGAGGGGGCTTATTATTCCAAAGAAATTTGGATAACAGTGAATCGATATCTTTATAAAATTTTAGTGGAAATTGAGTGGGGATCATAGCAAGGGAATAAAAGATTTTCGGAGCAATAGTCATTTTTATAGATTCCATTCTCCCCCACCATGTAAGATGAAGGGAAGACCATCTGGATGTTTTATTTTTGACATACTCTGATATAAAATTACAATTCAATTTTAACGTAGCAGGCAGAGTTGAGGAGAATAAAATGCCAAGGTATTTCAGTTTGTGTTTTTGTCAAATAATATCTGACGTAGGTAGCATATCAGGTGTACAAAGAACATTTAAATGAAAAAATTCTGTTTTACTAACATTTAATTTATAGCCAGAAACTACAGAATATTTGGCAATAATGTCCAATAAGGACGGAACAGAAGAAATTGGGTTACTAATAAACAATAAAACATCATCCGCATAAGCTAAAGTTTTGATAGTGACATCTTTAATTATGATACCTTGAATATCCTCACATCGACGTATGTAGTTTAGAAAAGGTTCAATTCCTAACAGGAATAAAAGAGGGGAAAGGGGACATCCCTGTCGTGTTCCTCTAAAAAGGGAGAATTGAGGAGAAATTTGGCCATTTATAAACAGACGGGCAGTGGGAGCATAATATAAAGCCGAAATCATACGAATAAAAGAGGGACCAAAATTAAATGACAATAAAGTTTTAAATAAAAATTGCCAATGAATGTTATCAAAAGCTTTTTCAGCATCTAAAGCCATAACTCCTGCAGGGACAAGAAGGGTAGGGCTCTGTTCGATAACATGGAGTAGTGTTCTTGTATTATTAGCACAGTACCTGTTTTTCATAAAACCAGATTGATCAGGATGAATGACAGAATGAAGGACAGGAGCTAATCTAGAGGCAAGGATTTTTGCATATAGCTTACAGTCTTGGTTAATTAAGGAAATAGGACGGTAATTAGAGACTAGTGTAGGATCTTTATCAGGTTTGGGGAGCACAATAATTAAAGCATCCGAAAAAGAGTCAGAAACGGTTCCCGAAGAACCAAAATGTGAAAAAAGTTGTAATAAATAAGGTGAGAGGTAAGGTTGAAATTCTTTATAGAATTCAGCAGGAATCCCATCAGGACCTGGAAATGTATTCTGTGGGAGTGATTTGATGGCATTCAGGATCTCATCAGTAGTGATTGGCAAATCTAATCCGAGTCTATCTGATGGAGAAATGTGGGGTAAATCGCAGGAATTTAAAAAGGCATCAATTAAGGAATCATCACAAAGGTCTGGTTTGTTATATAAGGCAGAATAAAAATGTAAAAATTATTGAACAATATCGTTATGGGACACTGCAACCTTACCGTGGGGACCATGAATGGACGTTATTTGTGTTTTATCCTTTTTAATACGCAAATAGTTTGCAAGGAGTTTCCCAGACCTATTTGAGTTAAAACGGAATTTAGCGTTTGACTTAGCAAGTTGAACCCCAGCCCTTTTACTTAGGATAGCATTAAATTCATATCGAAGCTTTTGTAGTTTAATTTTGTATTGAGGATCACTGGATGTAATAAATAAACGCTCATATTTCGCTATTTGTTTCTCTAGGAGGTGAATATTAGAGTTGAATTGCTTATTCTTGTGAGCCATGATAGAAATTATAGTACCTCTAATGTAAGCTTTAAAAGCGTCCCACCTGGTGACTACAGAAGTAGAATTTTCCGGATTAAACAAAAAGTAATCATGAATAGCTTGTAATAATTTAGGTTTATGAGTTTCATTGAGGACAATACCAGCATTCATACGCCATCTAGTTTGTTAATTGAAAGTGGATGATACATTCAAAGCAAAAGATATTAAAGCATGGTCTGATATATCAATGGAACCAATGACTGGGCTAGTTGCAAATTGAATAAGGGACGGAGAAAGCAAAAAATAATCAATCCTGGAATGAGAATTATGAGGGTTGGAAAAAAAGGAAAAACATTTATCAGTGGGAAAGTGTAATCTCCAAATGTCAGCTAATTTGGTGGTATGTAGAAAAGCTTTAAAAGCATGAAAAACCTTAGGAGGACGGAATCTAGTAGTAGATAACCTATCTAACAATGGGTCAGCAATAACATTAAAGTCCCCCCCAACAATCAACAGAACTTTACCCAACTTCAAAACTTCCGTAGTGATGGTGGACTAGAAAGCGGGAACATCCGCCGTAGGACCATAAATGTTAAGTAAAAAGAAAGTAGAATCATGAATTTTAATTTTAACTATAATATATCTACCTTCAGAATCTCAAATTTTACTGAGAATCTGACAATGTATCATTTCGCAAATAAAATAGCGACCCCATTTTTCTTTCCCATAGCCGGGGAAGAAACGATAGTGTCAACCCACTTTTTATTCATATATTGCAAGATCTTATCTTCAACATGCATTTCCTGAACAAAACAAATATCAGCTTTGCAACTACCCAGATAATCCAAATTTTTTGTGCATTTAATTGGCTGTCTCAAACCTTTCACGTTAAGAGAAACAATTTTAATATTGTGAATATTAGCCATGAGAAAGAAGGAGATAGAAAAAAGAATCGAGACAAGAAGAGATAAGAAAAGGCATAGTAGAGAAAAAGATGAAAACAGCAACCTTATATAATAGAAGGGTAATTAGAATAGCAACTATATAGTTAAGAACAGAATAGGAGAGAAAGAAAAAAGGGAGATAAAAACAAAAAAGATACATACATAGAATGAAGTGTGAAACGCACACACGCTCTACAAGCATGACCGAAACCGCTGGAGCCCAGTATAGAGAAATATCATTAATGAGTCAGAAAAAGACCAGATACAAAAAGAGAAAACTAAATTCAAGCAGCTCGCGTAGTGCTAAGTGAAGTTCGCGTAGTGCGAAGTGCACTTCGCGTAGCTTTGCGTAGCGCTACTTCGCGAACTACGCCCACCCTTAATTAGTATCCATTGAAGGTTGTGACTGTTGATCCAAAAAATGACGCAAATCGTCTGGGTGATGAAAAGACTTTGAAAAATTATCCTTCCAAATTCGCATCGTCGACGGATCAAAGAGGCCATATTTGTATCCAAGGCTGCGTAGCTGTGGACGAAGAGCAGAAAAATCTTTGCGAATTGCGACAGTTTCTTTGGCGAAGTCTTGTGGATAAATATTTTGTGACCATTCACCATTAATGAAGGTATTTCTCTAGCAGTTTTTCTGATGAGAACCAAATGATGATGTCGAAGGAATTTAAAAATCATTTGTCGCGGTTTGGTATTGCAAGGGTTCCTATGTGAAGGGATTCTATGAGCTTTATCAATTTCGAATTTTTCAGAAAATGTATTTTGCAAAAGTCCCGGCAATACATTTTCCAGGTACAATCTGCAGTTATTCCCTTCAACATCTTCAGGCAAATTAAAAATGCGGAGATTATATTGCCTATTACGATTTTGCAAGTCCAATAATGTGGAACACATAGGTGATATTTTGGCCACAAGAGGAGAAAATGACTCAAGTTTAACTTTATTATCTTGAATTTTAATGGAGTTGTCTGATATTTTCATTGACAAGCTGGCCATTTCTCTACGTACATTTTTTACCTCAGACGCAATAGTGTCTGTGTTGACACGAAGTGCCTAAATTTCTTCCAATATTAGAGACAATGAAGGTTCAGAAGACTCCACTACTTTGGATTTATCAGGAGGAGGAGATATTTGTTGTTGCCTCTTTTTATTATTAATAACACCTTTAGATTCCATTTTGCAAGAATAAGAGGCAAAATTGTAAATATCTGATTAAAATCAAGCAGAAGCAATATACTGCTGTGGAAATGTAAAGAAAACCACTGGTGCAGCAGCTAAAATGGACTGGGGGTGTGGCTAGGCCCAAGCCAGGCCCTTTCCTGAATGGTCACTCCGCCCCCTTTGACAGAAACCTGGCTGTACCTCAATGCAGTGCAGGGAGCTGGAACCAGGCGAAGGAATTGTCCACTTCTGCTGCTTGAAATCGGCCAGAAACGCTCCACAATGCAGGTGAGAACAAATGACAAGCAGTGGCCTCCTAAAAATAAAGTTTCTGACAAGAAATCGTCGTTAAAACGATGTAAAAGGGCGAAATTCGCGCTGAGCCCCTCACGCGGTGGCCATCTTGGATCGCGCGCTCGCGCGTCTTCTTGCAATATCCTTATATTGTACGGCAAGCGGTACTTTATCCCGTATATAATTTAAGCAGTCCCATTAGGTGGCCAAAAGAGCTCCAGCCCTCACCCACCCCGAATCCTGAGTTTTAATGGTATAAATGGGAATTAATATGTCATTGTAATTTACCAAATGTTAAAACAGAAGTCATATTTTTTCACATATATGCATCTGGTAATGACACATGAAAGGATTAGGCAGGGTGTACCACAACAGAACAATGTGCAATTAGTGCTCAACCTTCATTCCTAAATCAAGAGGAAACACCATTCTTGCTTTCCGTGAAATATCATTCACCCTAGAACCTAGAATGTAGTTCTATGTGTTCCTGTACAGGTCCATTGTGTGTAGAAGAGCTTTGCAAAAGTCAAACTTGCAGAACACAATTTTGTACACATTCTCAATTATGGCTGGGTTACATTAGAATGACTTAAATCTCTCTACAATCTCAAAATTACATATTTATGTGAGGAAAAAATTACCTCAGGTGAAGGCCGTAATAAAGAATAGGATTTCAAACCGTCACAAAGGTCAAAAAAGGAAACTTCATGAAATTTGAACGGCAAGAAAATAATTTGTACACCCTTAGTAAAAAGCATATTCTGGAGGGTTGAGTTTTCAGAATATTGTAGACAGTTTACAGAAGCCTGGCCACCTTCATAGCTTCTTGTTGGGCTGAACATGCTTTTTAGGTTTCGCCTGCACAGCGCTTGAGCTGTGCTTGTGAAATCTATTCTATTAAATATATCTTAAAAGGGGCTTACTTCACGTCTTATTGGTCCTTGTGCTTGCCACTTTACGTTTCCTTGTTTCCATTGGTTGTTGGTGTTCTATTTCCTGTCCTTAATTGTGTTGTTTTCTTATCAGTTTCCCATCTGCAAAGTACTGGGTTCATCCACTTTGATGAAACCGCTTTTAAGAGTCTCAAGCAATGATCATGAAAACAAAATAAAAACAAGAGCCTAACCCTTGCTTTAAAGTTACAGCACTGGTCTCAGTGGAGACCTTGTGAATCTATTTCTGGCACGGCACTCACCAGTCCCATCCGTAGAAACTCGAACCCCCCAGTCCTCCCAGGGCCGAAGGAGACACCCTCTCTTTTGCTCCCTTTTGTTGCGGAGGCCAGCACTTGCTTATTAGCAGCACTCGGGTCCCGCAATGCTGCGAGAGGTGTAGAGTTTTAGTCTGCCCTCCAAATTTACTTTAGCGTGGTACTTGAGGCCCACAGCATACAGAGTTGTTCAGAATTGTGCCCTCTTCGCCATATGCCTAACAGCGGTGCACAGGGCCCACGATGCAAGAAGAGGTATGGACCTCTAGCACTCCTTCTCCACTCTGGCTTGTTTTAAATTACCTTTAATCATGCAAAACGTGCATTAACCTTGTGGTAGTGGACATCAGTAACTACTTTAACAAAAATTGTATATATGGGGAAGAGAGACTTTTTTAAATAAACCTTTCTGAACCAGATGATATTAATTTAGTTATTCATTTTATTAAAATATCTGAATCTGCAGTGTAGAAGCAGCTCATGAAGTATTGATGACTGTGGTAGAGTCTACCACTTCCCTTGTGATAAGCTGTGCTATTATATACATGTTCTATTGCATTGTAGATCTCAAATTACATTTAGGGCAGATTTACAAGCCTCTTGCAACACTTTTGCACCATCATTGTGTCACTTTTTGGGGTGCAGCGTGGTGTAAACAAAATGTCACGTTGCAGCCCGTTTACAAAGTGACGCATCTCGGGAGAGGAGTCACCTTGTAAAGCCCTGCACCACATTATACCTGCGGCAGGTATAATGTATGCAGTGTGGGCGTTCCCATGAGGGAAGGCCTCATAGAAGTGAGGCAGTGAAATCTATAAGATTTCACTGCAAATACTGCGCATCCATGGTAGCATGAGGGGTTCACACGCAGGCGCAGGAAAACTGACAAATCGATACAGATGGATCAGTTTTTTGTAAATAAGCCCCTTTTAATTTTTAATTGATAACATGTTTTAGTTGAAAAAAAGAAAAGTAGACAGAAATGGTACTGTTTGTGCACATGACTATTGATGTTACACCACTGACCCCAAACACTGTTTTCCTTAACCATTCTTCTACCCCATGTGCATGTAGCTTCTTCCCCTTCTACCCCTATCCTTGTGCATTTCACATCTCCCACCTGACTGTCCATTTTGCTTCTTCTTTTCCACCCCCTTTTGATCTGCTTTTCCCCTCCGTGTTGTTTTTGCACTGGCTTTAATGTCAGTTTCTGTGATTTTCTTCATTCACAGCGCATCCTTCCACCATGTTCAAATAATGTCAGCACTAAACTTCACCCAGTATAGAGTTCTACAATACCCAATGTCACTCTCGTACCCTGATATATGAGTCCCTATGCGCATGCACACACACCTGTGTATACAAGTGCATGTGAAGCTGCATTATATGAAGGATTTTTCTTAATGCTTATGGGTTGCCTATCATAGCGGTTGCTCCACTTATTTTTTTTAAATTATAGATTTTATTTCATTAAAAACAAAATAAAGTCTTGGTGGCATATTTACAATAACTGGCGCATCCCTGCATATCAGCAGGGATGCGCCAGTTATTATGCGCCACAACTCCGCCATCATGGATGCGCCGCATTTAGATTTCACTCAGCCACTTTTAGGAGGCGTTCCTGCGCCGGAACGCCCCCCCGCTGCACAGGAACGCCTACATGTGGCGCAGGGCATTACAACGTGACGCATCTCCCAGATGCGTCACGTTGTAAGTACCCCTGCACCATGGAGCAGGATTTGCACCGCCGCTGCATCACAAAAGTGACGCAACTGCGGCGTAAATGAGGCGCAAGGGGCTTGTAAATCTGCCCCTTGTTTTCCCATTTTCAGCGCAAGCTGATTTTAGGTAAAACTTGTTAGCTGTTCATTGCACTATGCAGTGAAATCCCATGGATTGCCAGATTTGAGTAGAGTATTAGACAAGGCCATGCCTAGCGCAGCTAGAAGGAGGAGTGCTTGAGCAACAGTGATGGCAGCAGAGTTCCGTGAAGTTGCCTGCATCTCTGACACTGCATCACTGGCATGTTAGGTGATATCTCAATCTGGTAAGTGACTCCATTTCTCAATGTTTTGGTTAATCTCTCAGAGAATCTCTCCTCAGTTTGGAAACACCAAACCTTGGAGGAGGATGTCTTCTTGGTGGCGCACGACTTAAGTTCTTGCTTTACAAACTAGCAGAAAAAAGGAATATTAGATCTTCAGGAAAATAATGATCTACGAGGAGGGGCCCGTGCATGTAGGAGCAGTGAGGTGTAGGGCGTGTTGGGGAGAATCGACAGATGACAATGAGGTAAAGTTAAATTTAAAAAAAGATAACCACTTACCTTGTGCTCACCCCATCGTCAAGTCTGCGATTTGGCGAGCACAAGGTAAGTAGTTTTCTTTTTTTATTTAACTTTACCTCGTCGTTGTCTGTTGACTACCCCCACCCCGCACCCTCACTCTTACCTGCAGGGCTGCTCCTCTGATCTATCTATTGTGATGGTGGTCTTTACAGCTGCCTTCCATCACTTTCCCAAGCAGGAACCTAGGTGTCAAGATTAGAAGAGGGAAGAACAACACAAAAAAAACTTGTTCTATAAAACGCACATTTGAAATCACCTATAAGCAATACTTGCTGATATGGTATAGTGTCCGCCATTTTTTTTAAAAGTTGCAATATTTACATTGAGGCATGACATTTCATCTTTTAGCACTTTGTGTGCTAATGTGCCTGAACTGCCATGTTTCAGCATGTAGTCTGTCAGATCTATAGTTGCCATTTGTTTGCACCCTGTCCAAACAGAGAGCGTTATTCTAGTCAGGGAAAGGGATTTACACACTTAAAATAACCCCCGCTCACCCCTTGGGTAGCATGGCACGAGCATTCAGGCTTATCTCAGAGACAATGTGTAAACATTTGTACAAACAAACACAATACCACAGTGAAGGCATTACAAATTGACACCACACCAGTTTAGAAAAATAACTAATCTTCACCAAAATAAAACAACACCAAAATGACAAAATCCAATATACACTAGCAAAGTTATCACTTTCAAAAAGTTCAAAATAGTTCAGTACGTTCGAAACTATTTATGCATCCCTTTTATCACAAATTACCTGGGATGCATCAAAATCAAAGACGAAAACAGGTGCTGGGATGGTAAGGGTCCGGAAAAGCAAAGCGATGTGTAAATTCCTTGGAGCCAAAGGAGGTAAGGCATCGGTTCCTTATTTCAGATCAGGGGAGGTGATGCGTAGGTTCCTTACTGAGGGGGGGGGGGATTCTAATCCAAGCCTCTTCACTTAACCAAACATTGGGTAACCCTTGGCAACTTGTCTGCTTCTGTTTTTGAGAAACATGGTAACATTTCCCAAAACACATTAAATTCTTATTTTTTTCTATGTCAAGTGAATGTGTGCATTTTAAAAGCTTTGAGATATGAAAGCAGCATGATAGAAATAGCTGTCCGGCAGGCAGGAGCTATGCAGGCCGCTCCCCACTTTTGTAGTAGGCCCTCTCGGTCTGACCTGTTGTTCTTTCTAATGCTCAAGCAGTGACCTCCCTGAGCATGCCCGCGCTTGACTGGATTTAGGGCTGCTTTTACCGAACAGGCGGGCATACTCAAAGAACCAGCTTGAGGCCTCTCAGCTCCAAATCAATTTCACTTATATTTAAAGCTCACTCCTGCTGGCATTAAAAAGTTAAGAAATGACATTGTGAGCAGTTAAAGCAGCTGCTGAGAACTTTATGCACTGTATACTAATTCATTGAACTTACAGGTCTCAGGACACTAGACATGAGCTCACTCTTTCTTTCATTCTCCTTTTCATATCTCTTCGTCCTTCCCTGGCTCAATATTGAAGGGGAATGTAGGTTTTTACGTTCATGCTCCCGTAGCAAAGGCTAGCCCATGCGACCTAGTTTTGTTATTATTTTCGTGAAGCTGCCTGTGATGCTAATACTTTGCAGGGACCAATCAGCACCCAGAAGCACTGTACGTTGTCTACCATATATATTTTTTACTATTTATTCCGATGGACTTGTTAGTAGAGTGAAAGCTCTGAATTTGTAATGGGCACAAAGTGAACTATTCCTTTGATGGACATGATCATCTGGTGATGTCTATTGGTTGACGTTTCTTGGTCACACTCAGGTCTGTGAATGAAGATTGTACGAATCTAGGTACCCATCAGTCCTATTGCCGGTTCTTTCTTAAGAGAACTTTTTTAAAGAACAAACATCATCATTGCCTCAATACAGTATAACAATTGAACACCCAATTACCTCATTAGAGTAGTAAGGTAGAAGGAGAGTGGCGGCTGTTTTTTTATTTTTTTTTATTTTACTATATCCCAACACTTTTTTCTTTCACCGACGAGCCCCACTTTCCCTCAGACTCCCTAGCTCACCTTCCCCACGTCCTCACTCCCATAGCAGCTTGTTTCGCTCTCTACAGCAACACCTTGTGTCTGGGAATACCGAAAACCTCTGTTGCCCCCTCGGCAGATGGGGTTAATCTTTGTCAGAATTGTGGCCATTTATGAGATAATGGTGGCCCAGTGGAATAATGTTGCTCTGGTATAATCGTGAAAATTGCAAAAAACACAGTTGATGGACAGAATGTAGAACAATGTCATACATTCTCCCCAGTACAAGGATCTGGGCCTAAATCCATCGTTTTTTTGCACTCCACACCACCCTGGGTTAGACACTGGCTATATGCAAATCAGCTCTGACCCTGTGCCTCATGGGAACAGTCCAGTCCGAACTACCAAGCCATGTCTTTCCCAGACTGGAATCAAGCATCCAAGGACCGGTTTCTGGCTATCAGCCTTCATTCAGCTTGGATAGCTTGACTCCAGTGGTGTGGAGAGCCTGGGACTCACGTCTGAGCATACCCAGCCCACTCGGGGTGAAAATTGCAAAAAACACAGTTGATGGACAGAATGTAGAACAATGTCATACATTCACCCCAGTACAAGGATCTGGGCCTAAATCCATCGTTTTTTTGCACTCCACACCACCCTGGGTTAGACACTGGCTATATGCAAATCAGCTCTGACCCTGTGCCTCATGGGAACAGTCCAGTCCGAACTAACAAGCCATGTCTTTCCCAGACCGGAATCAAGCATCCAAGGACCGGTTTCTGGCTATCAGCCTTCATTCAGCCTGGATAGCTTGACTCCAGTGGTGTGGAGAGCCTGGGACTCACGTCTGAGCATACCCAGCCCACTCGGGGTGAAAATTGCAAAAAACACAGTTGATGTACAGAATGTAGAACAATGTCATACATTCACCCCAGTACAAGGATCTGGGCCTAAATCCATTGTTTTTTTGCACTCCACACCACCCTGGGTTAGACACTGGCTATATGCAAATCAGCTCTGACCCTGTGCCTCATGGGAACAGTCCAGTCCGAACTACCAAGCCATGTCTTTCCCAGACCGGAATCAAGCATCCAGGGACCGGTTTCTGGCTATCAGCCTTCATTCAGCCTGGATAGCTTGACTCCAGTGGTGTGGAGAGCCTGAGACTCACGTCTGAGCATACCCAGCCCACTCGGGGTGAAAATTGCAAAAAACACAGTTGATGGACAGAATGTAGAACAATGTCATACATTCACCCCAGTACAAGGATCTGGGCCTAAATCCATCGTTTTTTTGCACTCCACACCACCCTGGGTTAGACACTGGCTATATGCAAATCAGCTCTGACCCTGTGCCTCATGGGAACAGTCCAGTCCGAACTACCAAGCCATGTCTTTCCCAGACCGGAATCAAGCATCCAAGGACCGGTTTCTGGCTATCAGCCTTCATTCAGCCTAGATAGCTTGACTCCAGTGGTGTGGAGAGCCTGGGACTCACGTCTGAGCATACCCAGCCCACTCGGGGTGAAAATTGCAAAAAACACAGTTGATGGACAGAATGTAGAACAATGTCATACATTCACCCCAGTACAAGGATCTGGGCCTAAATCCATCGTTTTTTTGCACTCCACACCACCCTGGGTTAGACAATGGCTCTATGCAAATCAGCTCTGACCCTGTGCCTCATGGGAACAGTCCAGTCCGAACTACCAAGCCATGTCTTTCCCAGACCGGAATCAAGCATCCAAGGACCGGTTTCTGGCTATCAGCCTTCATTCAGCCTGGATAGCTTGACTCCAGTGGTGTGGAGAGCCTGGGACTCACGTCTGAGCATACCCAGCCCACTCGGGGTGAAAATTGCAAAAAACACAGTTGATGGACAGAATGTAGAACAATGTCATACATTCACCCCAGTACAAGGATCGGGGCCTAAATCCATCGTTTTTTGCACTCCACACCACCCTGGGTTAGACACTGGCTATATGCAAATCAGCTCTGACCCCGTGCCTCACGGTAACAGTCCAGTCCGAACTACCAAGCCATGTCTTTCCCAGACCGGAATCAAGCATCCAAGGACCGGTTTCTGGCTATCAGCCTTCATTCAGCCTGGATAGCTTGACTCCAGTGGTGTGGAGAGCCTGGAATCAAGCTATCCAGGCTGATGAGGGCTGAAAGCCCGAAACCGGTCCTTGGATGCTTGTTTCCAGTCCAGTGAGGACCTGGCTTGGCAGTTCGGGCTGGACTGTTCCCATGGGGCACAGGGTCAAGACTGATTTGCATATAGCTGGGTTCAAACTGGAAAGGCATGGTGAGCAAAAAAACGATGGATTTAGGCCCAGATCTCTGTACTGGGGTGAATGTATGACATTGTTCTGCATTCTGTCCATCACCAGTTGTTTTTGCTTTTGTCACCCGGAGTGGGACGGGTATGCTCAGACGTGAGTCCCGTGCTCTCCATGCCACTGGAATCAAGCTATCCAGGCTGATGAGGGCTGAAAGCCCGAAACCGGTCCTTGGATGCTTGTTTCCAGTCCAGTGAGGACCTGGCTTGGCAGTTCGGGCTAGACTGTTCCCATGGGGCACAGGGTCAAGACTGATTTGCATATAGCTGGGTTCAAACTGGAAAGGCATGGTGAGCAAAAAAACGATGGATTTAGGCCCAGATCTCTGTACTGGGGTGAATGTATGACATTGTTCTGCATTCTGTCCATCACCAGTTGTTTTTGCTTTTGTCACCCCGAGTGGGACGGGTATGCTCAGACGTGAGTCCCGTGCTCTCCATGCCACTGGAATCAAGCTATCCAGGCTGATGAGGGCTGAAAGCCCAAAACCGGTCCTTGGATGCTTGTTTCCAGTCCAGTGAGGACCTGGCTTGGCAGTTCGGGCTGGACTGTTCCCATGGGGCACAGGGTCAAGACTGATTTGCATATAGCTGGGTTCAAACTGGAAAAGCATGGTGAGCAAAAAAACGATGGATTTAGGCCCAGATCTCTGTACTGGGGTGAATGTATGACATTGTTCTGCATTCTGTCCATCACCAGTTGTTTTTGCTTTTGTCACCCCGAGTGGGACGGGTATGCTCAGACCTGAGTCCCGTGCTCTCCATGCCACTGGAATCAAGCTATCCAGGCTGATAAACCGGTCCTTGGATGCTTGTTTGCAGTCCAGTGAGGACCTGGCTTGGCAGTTCGGGCTGGACTGTTCTCATGGGGCACAGGGTCAAGACTGATTTGCATATAGCTGGGTTCAAACTGGAAAGGCATGGTGAGCAAAAAAACGATGGATTTAGGCCCAGATCTCTGTACTGGGGTGAATGTATGACATTGTTCTGCATTCTGTCCATCACCAGTTGTTTTTGCTTTTGTCACCCCGAGTGGGACGGGTATGCTCAGACGTGAGTCCCGTGTTCTCCATGCCACTGGAATCAAGCTATCCAGGCTGATGAGGGCTGAAAGCCCGAAACTGGTCCTTGGATGCTTGTTTCCAGTCCAGTGAGGACCTGGCTTGGCAGTTCGGGCTGGACTGTTCCCATGGGGCACAGGGTCAAGACTGATTTGCATATAGCTGGGTTCAAACTGGAAAGTCATGGTGAGCAAAAAAACAATGGATTTAGGC
This sequence comes from Lissotriton helveticus, assembly GCF_964261635.1. Taxonomy (NCBI): domain Eukaryota; kingdom Metazoa; phylum Chordata; class Amphibia; order Caudata; family Salamandridae; genus Lissotriton; species Lissotriton helveticus. The sequence goes on from NC_136068.1 coordinate 319,261,873, forward strand.
CCAGATCTCTGTACTGGGGTGAATGTATGACATTGTTCTGCATTCTGTCCATCACCAGTTGTTTTTGCTTTTGTCACCCCGAGTGGGACGGGTATGCTCAGACGTGAGTCCCGTGCTCTCCATGCCACTGGAATCAAGCTATCCAGGCTGATGAGGGCTGAAAGCCCGAAACCGGTCCTTGGATCCTTGTTTCCAGTCCAGTGAGGACCTGGCTTGGCAGTTCGGGCTGGACTGTTCCCATGGGGCACAGGGTCAGGACTGATTTGCATATAGCTGGGTTCAAACTGGAAAGGCATGGTGAGCAAAAAAACAATGGATTTAGGCCCAGATCTCTGTACTGGGGTGAATGTATGACATTGTTCTGCATTCTGTCCATCACCAGTTGTTTTTGCTTTTGTCACCCCGAGTGGGACGGGTATGCTCAGACGTGAGTCCCGTGCTCTCCATGCCACTGGAATCAAGCTATCCAGGCTGATGAGGGCTGAAAGCCCGAAACCGGTCCTTAGATGCTTGTTTCCAGTCCAGTGAGGACCTGGCTTGGCAGTTCGGGCTGGACTGTTCCCATGGGGCACAGGGTCAAGACTGATTTGCATATAGCTGGGTTCAAACTGGAAAGGCATGGTGAGCAAAAAAACGATGGATTTAGGCCCAGATCTCTGTACTGGGGTGAATGTATGACATTGTTCTGCATTCTGTCCATCACCAGTTGTTTTTGCTTTTGTCACCCCGAGTGGGACGGGTATGCTCACACGTGAGTTCCGTGCTCTCCATGCCACTGGAATCAAGCTATCCAGGCTGATGAGGGCTGAAAGCCCGAAACCGGTCCTTGGATGCTTGTTTCCAGTCCAGTGAGGACCTGGCTTGGCAGTTCGGGCTAGACTGTTCCCATGGGGCACAGGGTCAAGACTGATTTGCATATAGCTGGGTTCAAACTGGAAAGGCATGGTGAGCAAAAAAACGATGGATTTAGGCCCAGATCTCTGTACTGGGGTGAATGTATGACATTGTTCTGCATTCTGTCCATCACCAGTTGTTTTTGCTGGTATAATCGTGGTCACTCCTGGCATTGTTTAGGTATTCTTTACCTAATCCTGGAATGCTTGCTGCCATCATTGGCAGGCTGAGGGCATTACAGCCTTAATGTGAATCCTTCCTGGCATAAGCTGTGCTTGCCATTGTATTATGCATTCCTGGCATTGAGAGATCCCTGCCATAATAATGCAAATTTGCAACATACCATGGGCATCCTTTGCCTATTTATGTACATTTCTGGCTGAAATTGTGGTGTACCTCTTTGGCATAATGATAGCATAAATGTGTCCACAAATAGCATAATGGTAGCTGCCCCAGCCAAAATGTTGGCCATACCAGACACAGTGTGTCCAGCACAATATAATGCCATTCACAATAAACAAGCCGTAACATCTTAATGGAGTTTCAGTAACTTATATTGCACAACTGCTCACCAACCTACAACTTACAACAACAAAACAGCTTATTATTAATCACAAAGGGAAACCTAATGCATTTCCCAATGCTTGTTTGATGATCTGTTGAACCTGTGTCACTTTCACTCTGGCAACCTCAAGAATTGTAGTTTCTGTGAGCAAATGTGAGAAGAAATCAAGGGCAATACAACCTTTAATGGAAAAAGGTATTTTATGTATTTGAGAAGTGAAGCATATATTCACACCCACACAGCCTTAAAAGTATGAAAAAGATTCTACTTTAATGGATTAAGTCCTTTAGAAGAGAGAGCCTTTGATTGGGGAATTGCAGTGTGTTTAAGACTGTCAAAACCTACATTTATAGGCTTTGTCGCATACACATGAAAGTATTCTGTGTACTTTGCACCATCTTTCCAATGTATGAATAGCTGGGTTAAGTGAATATTGGGAAATAGCATTTCACTTTCTTTCAAAACAAGCCCACAGTATATTACATCCTTAAAGGTAGGCGTCACGCAGCTTTGTCGGATGTTTTTCTGAGACTTCTGGATCATACATCAATGACTTTATGTCATTCCCCTTGGCGGCTGCGGTGTAACACAACATGATGGGTCTACCACCAGCATGTGATGAGAGGCTCGAAACTGCAATATCTCACAGCTATTCTTGGCTTTAGAATGTAGGGGCATATTACCAAGCAATAGCGATAATTATCGCTATTGCTTGGTTAGCGTGAAAAATTTATCGCCGAGCTGCGACGATTTTTATCGCAGATAAACCTTGCTATTAGCAAGGTTTATCTCTGAAACGATAAAAATCGGCCGCAATGCATGAATATCGCTGTAAAGTCAGCGATATTCATGCATTACCGAGCGAATGCTCTTAGACATGTTATCCACCTGCCATTGGATAACATGGCTAAGAACTGCTCAGGGCAGGTGTTAGCTTTTGGAGATATTCGCGCTTAGCGCGAATATCTCCAAAAGTTGGTAATAGGAGATAGCGATGTTAGCGACTGTTTCCAGTCGCTAACATTTTGGCACGCCCACTTTGCATGTCATTAGTGATAAATATCTTTGACATGCAAAGCGGGGCCCAAGATGGTCGCTATCTCCTGCTAGCTGTCGCTAACTCCCTTGATAATATGCCCCGTAGTTCTGAAAGTTCTCCTCATTCTTGTACTGCAGGTGATTTAGGATCCCCTGTTTGGCCTTGCGTAACAGAATGGGCCCACCTAGAGGCTACGTTCTGTGGCCTTTGCCTGGCAAAAACAGACAAGATAAGGACAAATTTGAGCAACTTCAACTGCATCCTATGCAGTGCTGGAATGGTCTGTAGAGCAGCTTGGCACTGCTATATGGATAAACTTGAAAGGACCAGTGCGTGGGCTCTGTTTTTTATCCCATTATGAAACGAAGAACCAAGTAAAACGACCAACACAAACTTTCAAGCAGGCCCGTTTGGCAGTGCCAGACAGCCCGATAGGCCAGTCTAACTCCTGTCCTGTGGGCAGCAGACATGGTTGGTTGCTGTGCGGCGTGGGCACTCTCCAAACCTCTCTTTCTAGAATGAACACTGCATCATGAATTCCTAAATGTGCACATACCAGGCATGCCTACCTCTATTCACCTAGGAAATAGAGACAGAAAACAATTCTGGTAAAGAAGCTTTCCAAGATGCCCTCCAAAAATTCCTTAGAAGTCAGTTCCTCCTTCTGTAACAATTTGGCCTCTCTCACTTTCATAAAAAAGTGGAAGACATTTTTAACAAGTTCTCTTAACATCTGACTCTCTCTGTTGAAGAAATCCGGTCGACCCACCACATGGGTGTAAATTCCACCCTACTGGAGTTCACTCTGCTGACCAATGAACAAATCATTACTCTAATTAAAGGCACCAAATCAGACTCACTGCATGATCTTTGTCCTGCCTTCATTATGACTCCGGAGGTCATTGCCAACCATCCTTTGGCAATTTTTAATAAAATGATCACAGGGCTGTTTCCAGCACAATGGAAAAACTGCAGGCAACACTAGCGTGAAGGCGATATAAATTCTGACGTTAGCAGGCGAAAACTGACGAAAGGCCCATTAGCGGCAAAATAACTTGTGTTAGTCAGCCCAACGTGACCTTTTTTGCCTCTAGAGGCAAAAATAGCCCATAAGTCCCCATCCAATGAAAAATAGGAAATAAAACCAATGGAGTGCAGAATGGAGCAGCCAGGGCTAAGTGTAGCACAGATCAACACTGCCCCCCAAACCCCCCAACACCCAGGATGACCAGCCAGAGTCCCATTGGAAGAGGAAATTCGGGACTACGTCTATGAAAAGAGGTGCATCGCTGTGCCAAACCAGTGATGCATTACTTTTCATTGCACACTCCTTGCAACACCATGGCATCCAAAACCTTGAAAGCCCGGACAGTGCTAAGGCCCGGAGACCTTTCTGGGCCTGCATCTGGGACCTGGAGTGGGATGCGGAGGTGCTTTGGAGTTGCTAGGTCGTGGTGGTAGACATTGAGGTGCGGCGGTCACATATGTCAGGTCGCATGGAGACACATTGCTGACCTGTGTGAGAAGACCACCTTCTGCCCCTTGGAGCTGTGAACAGTAGAGGCGCTTCTGCGCACCAACATAGGGAGGTCTGCATCGCATACTACGATCCACCACTATCACGGGGTGCATGGAGGAGATTATCAATGGTGTGCCACGCCTCTCTGCATCACAGGCCATTGAATATTGTTCTGGCCAGACGCTGTGGAGGGTGAGACCCCTGAGCTGTACCAAACTTGTGTGGTGAGAGCGCTGCAACTTTGCGCCTAAAGGGGCCCTGTTGCCACACCTGCATCGGGACGTTCCGCAGCCACTGCTGTACCCAGGCCTGTGAAATCGCACCTGGCTGAGGATCCTGCTGGCTGGGTCACAGATTTGGAGAGAGTGCAGTGCATTGAGCCCCGGTGTCAATGTCCAGGTGAGGAGAAGGTGAGATACATAGCAGAGGAGGCCCGGGAGAAAGTTGGGCCCAGGCCTAGAACTTGTGGGTGACGCACACCGTGCCCTGGGAAATCCCTGCACTGCTGCCAACCTACATCACGAGGGCACCACATCACGAGGGCACCACACGAGACTGGTGGGAGACTCCACTAACACGCTCAATACGCTGAGAACAGCCTTTGGTGGCAGGTTGTGCCAGGGGCACAGGGGCTGGTTCTGGCCCAGGGGGTATGCAGCTTGATCCATTGTTACTCGCTGGGGAACTCTGAATCTGGTCGCCACTGTCAGATCGGAAGAGGTAACCCGCCGGTGCTGCCTTTCCTTGCCCCCTGTTAGTTTGCTTTTGGGTGTAAGGGGGACTAACCCTTAGTCGACTTCCTCTTTCCATAGCACTGGGCTGTCTGGTTGCTGCTGCTGCTGTCCTCCTTTGCTGCTGCTGGTTCCTCTGTCATGGATGTCAGGTGCTCGAGTCTCTCCTCCGCCTGCGTCTCATCCTTGGTGGTCCAGTGGTAGAGCGTCACTGCTCTACAGCTTGACAGCCCTCCTGTCCCACTCGTCTTCTGTTCCTGTTCCTCTTTCTGCTCTTCTCCGTTGCTTTCCTACCTTCTTCTTGATTTTTTTTCTTTGCTATGTTCAGCTTTGTTTTTCCTGTGCTTTTTTGCAGTTCCTTTTTCCCTATCCTCTCCCTCATTGCAGCTGCGATCACCCGCTTCCCTGCCCCCTCCAGTGTCCTTTCCCGCATTTCCTGCCTCACAGCTGCCCAGCCCCCTTGTAGCACTACTTAATATCAGTCCCTGTGCTGCCATACGCAGCAGGCATGCCACTGGTGTTCCAAAGGGAAGCCAAAGGCAAGCCCGTCTGTGTCAGTCCGGCCCTGTACCGTGCCCAGCACCAGGGACCCTGCCTCTCGTACATTCCACCGCTACGAGGCCAGCACCCTCCTCGCCCTCAACCATGGACACAACGCTGCCTGCCATCTAGCATCACTGAAGAATACCCTTGCCCCCTGCGCCTGTCGAAACTGCAAATGCACCTTGCGCCACATAAGCACACCAGTGCCTCTTGCCATCCAGCCAACCAACAGCACACCCGACTGACTCAACTCCATCCTCCTCAACGTGCGGTCCCTCCACAAATACGCCACAGAATTCTGGGACCTCCTCAATGCCAATTCTTTAGAACTCGCCTTCTTCACGCACTCGCTGCACCTCATTGATCATTATAGAACCCCTGAGACGCCGGACAGCGGCGCTCCAAATCTCTTGACCCTCGATCCTCATCAGACGCCTGCTCTCCCACATTCAGCCGCCGAGCAATCTATTCCTTCCTTCCCAGCACTGGAACTAAACCGACAACCACGTCCTGAAGATGACCCCAAACAATTGAGGGTTGAAACGTTATCAACTGTACAGCACATTCATTGGCGCAAATTCTACTGTGGCTATTGCTTAAATGTGAATTGTTCACTTCACTAAGCCACCCACTGTATGATACTTGCACTCACACCCTTCCTGCGCCATTCACGCTGTTTTTCCTACCACTTGAGTCGCTACCTCTCACTTGCACAATGCACACCATTGAGGTCCAAGTATTTTATGGTTGTCATTTGATTTGTCTAAATACAGTGCTGCTACAACTGTATGATCATGACCCTGTTTTACAATTCCCTTTGAATACAAGATGAACAACAACCAAAGAGTAATTAAATATCTGTCTCCTTTATTTCCTTTTGTGTAATGTTTTCCACATACATGTATAATTTTCTACCAAATATTACCTGTTGGGATATTGTTTTTTGTTAAACCCTGTCACCCTGATCCCGACCAGGTCTATGGGTCTTACTCCTGTTAATCTTTAATTGTCTTTCAAAAGCACACTCCAACTGACCACGCACTCTAATGACCCAACAGTGCCGCTGGATTCAAGCTAGTTTGGGTGAAGAAGGGTGACATACCCTGAAACCGGTCCCAGGATGCTTGTTTCTGGTCTAGGGAGGACATGGCCTGGCAGTTCGGTCTGGACTGTTCCCATGAGGTGCAGGGTCAAGACTGATTTGCATATGGCTAAGTCCTAACTGGGGTGGCATAGTGGGCAAAAGAATGATGGATTTTACCCAGATCTTTTGACTGGGGGAGAATGTTTGCATTGTCAGCATTCCGTCCATCATTTGTTTGCTGTAACACTTTTTGCCCTAAGTGGAATGGGAATGCCCAGACGTGGGTCCCTTGCTCACTGTGCCACTGGATTCAAGCTAGTCTGGCTGTAGAAGGAGAAAATACCCCGAAACCGGTCCCATGATGCTTGTTTCAGGTCCAGGGAGGACCTGGCCTGGCAGTTCCGTCTGGACTGCTCCCATGAGGCACGGGGTCAAGACTGATTTGCTTACGGCTGGGTCCTAACTGGGGATGCGTAGTGGGTAATCAATCAATCAATCAAGTATTTGTAGAGTGCACTGCTCACCCGTGAGGGTCTCAAGGCGCTAATGGGGGGGCTGCTACTGCTCAAACTGCCAGGTCTTGAGATGTTTTCTGAAGGTCAGCAGGTCCTGGGTCTGTTGCAGGAGGATGGGGAGGGTGTTTCATGTCTTGGCGGCGAGGTTGGAGAAGGATCTGCTGCCAGTGTTCTTTCGGTGTATGAGTGGAACGGTGACGAGGTCAGCGGAGCGAAGCTGGTGGTTTGGAGTGTAGAAGGTGAGTCGTTTGTTGAGGTATGTAGGTCCGGCGTCGTGAAGTGCTTTGTGAGCATGGGTGAGGAGCTTGAAGGTGATCCTCTTGTTAACGGGGAGCCATGCAGGTCTCTCAGGTGGGCAGTGATGTGGCTGTGGCGGGAGATATCGAGGACGAGGAGTGCGGAGGTGTTAAGTCTTTTCTGGAGTTTGCCTGTGGTTCCCGCGTAGAGGGCATTGCCGTAATCCAGCCTGCTGGTGATGAGGGCCTGGGTGACCGTCCTTCTGGTTCCAATGGGGATCCATCTGTAGATCTTGCAAAGCATGCGAAAGGTGTTGAAGCAGAAGGAGGAGATGGTGTTGACTTGCTGGGACATTAACGAGTCCAGGATGAACTCCAGGTTGCGTGCGTGGTCGGTGAGCGTTGGCGCAGCTCCCAGCAAGGTCGGCCACCAGGAGTCATCCCAGGTGGAGGAGGTGGGGCCAAAGATGAGGACCTTCTTCTTGTCCAAGTTCAGTTTCAGGTGACTGTTCTTCATCCATTCGGCAACGGCCTTCATTCCTTCGTGGAAGTTGGTCTTGGCGGGGTCCTTGGTGAGGGAGAGGATTAACTGGGTGTTATCGGTGTTTGAGACGATGTTGAGGTCGTGTGATAGGACGATGTTGGCGAGCAGTGCCATGTAGAGGTTGAAAAGGGTCTGGCTGAGGGATGATACTTTGGGTACGCCGCAGGTAATCTTGGTGGCTTCGGATTGGAATGGAGAGAGGCGGACTCTCTGGGTTCTGTCGGTGTGGAAGGAGGTGATCCAGTCCAGGGCTTTTTCGCGGATTCCTGCGTTGTGGAGGCGTGTGCGTAGGGTGTGGTGGCAGATGGTGTTGAAGGCAGCCGAGAGGTCTAGGAGGATGAGGGCTGCGGTTTTGCCGTCAAGCAGGGTCCTGATGTCACCGGTGGTGGCGATAAGGGCAGTTTTGGTGCTGTGGTTGCTGCGGAATCCGGATTGGGATGAGTCCAGGGTGTCGTTATCTTCGAGGAAGCGGGTCAGTTGCCTGTTGACGATTTTCTCGATGACTTTCACCGGGAACGGGAGCAGGAAGATGGGCCGGAAGTTCTTGAGGTCCTTTGGGTTTCTTGAGTAGAGCGTCGATCTCGACGTGTTTCCAGCTCTCCAGGAAGGTGGAGGTTTCGAAAGAGCTGTTGAAGATCTTCCGGAGTTGGGGTGCGATGATGGAGCTTGCTTTGTTGAAGATGTGGTGGGGGCAGGGGTCTGACAGTGAGCCGGAGTGGATGGTGTTCATGGTTTTAATGGTGTCTTCGTCTTTGACGTGGTTCCAGGAGGATAGGAGGCCGGTGTGGCTGGGGTGCGGCGGGTGTGGGGTGCCGGCGGCTGTCGTGAGGGTCTGATCTTGCGGTGGAAGAAGGTGGCAAGAGAGTCACATAGGTCTTGTGACTGTGGAATGCCGTTAGAGCTGGAGCTGGGGTTGGCGAGTTCCTTCACGATGTTGAAGAGCTGTTGTGTGCGTTGTTGTTGATAAGTTCCTTGAAGCAGGTCCTTTTGGTGGTTCGAAGGAGTTGGTGGTGTCTGCGGGCGGCGTTCTTGAGGGCCGCGTGGTTTTCCGGTGTCTGTTTGTGGCGCCACTTCATCTCAAGTTTTCGGCAGGTCTGTTTCAATGCCTTTAGGTCGGTGGTGAACCAGATGGCCCTTCTGTCGGTGCGTCTGTTTGAGGGGTTCTTGAACGGGGTGAGAGTGTTGGTGCAGTCGTCGATCCATTGCCTGAGGTTACTGGTGACTGTGTCAGTGTGGGTGTGGTCAGTTGGTGGGTCTCAGGTGAGGTGGTGATTAGCTGGTCTTTGGAGACCTTCTTCCATCTGCGACGGGGGATTCATTGTGGGTGGTTGTGTGCGGTGTCTTTCTCGAAGAAAGACAAAAGTGGTCGGTCCAGTGGAGTTTGGTGGTGTGGCCCAAGGTGGCGTGGCTGCTGGCAGAAAAGATGGGGTTGAGCATGTGTCCGGCGGAGTGGGTGGATGTTGTGAAGAGCTGTTTGAGTCCAAGGTTGAAGAGGTTTTTGACCAGGGTGGTGAAGTTGTTGTCATTGGTGTTCACGTGGTGGAAGTTCAGGTCTCCGAGTAGGATGTAGTCTGTGGAGGCCCAGGCGTGCAAACTGATGATGTTGGTGATGATGTCGCTGAACTGTGGCCAGGGTCTGGGGGGTCTGTAAATGAGCGTTCCTCTGAGAGTGGTGTTGGGATCAATGTTGGATCTCTATGTGCAGGTGTTCGGTGGTGCTGACGGTGTCTTCGGTGCTGGTCGAGAATCTGAGGGTATTCTTGTGGACAATGGGGATTCCTCCTCCTGGTCTGTTGGTGCTGTCCCTGCGGGTGATCTTGTATCCGTCCAGGATAGCTATTGCAACATCAGGTGCCGATGAAGGGTTCAGCCAGGTTTCCGCCAGGAAGGCGACGTCCAGGCAGGATGAGTGGAGAAGGTCCCAGAGTTTGATTGCTTGTTTGTGGACTGAGCTGGTGTTGAGTAGTATGCATCTGAGGTGGTTGTGGCCTGCCCTGGTGGGAGGGTCAGGTTGTGCTGGTGAAGCTGGCTAGAGAAGCTGCAGTTTCGGCAGGTGAAGGGTCCGTGGGTGTGCCTGGGGTGGCCTGGAAGCAGGTAGATGAGTGCGTGGAGGAGGTTGGCATCGTAGCGGCAAAAGAACGATGGATTAAACCCAGATCGTTTTCACTGGGAAAGAATGTTTGCATTGTCAGCATTCTGTCCATCATTTGTTTGCTGTAGCACTTTGCGCCCTAAATGGGATGGCTATGCCCAGACGTGGGTCCCTTGCTCACTCTACCACTGGATTCAAGCTAGTCTGTCTGTCGAGGGGGTGACATACCCTGAAACCGGTCCCAGGATGCTTGTTTCCGGTCCAGGGAGGACCTGGCCTGGCAGTTCGGTCTGGACTGTTCCCATGAGGCACAGGATCAAGACTGATTTGCAAATGGCTGGGTCCTAACTGGGGTGGCGTAGTGGGCAAAAGAACAATGGATTTAACCCAGATCTTTTGACTGGGGGCCAATATTTGCATTGCCAGCATTCCGTCCATCATTTGTTTGCTGTAACTCCAGCTACTTCAGGGCTTTATAAAAATATTTAAGATATCATAACATGTGGGCCTGTGCAGGCAACAGGTGTGGCTGTGTAACAAACTGAAAATATTCTATAGCTGTTAGCAGAGATGGACATGAATCTCTATTGTATCACCCTCGTAGAAAGATATCAGAAGTGCTATGGGTGCAGATTCAGGGAGTCATGCAGTCCTTTGATAGGCTCAATGAGCCTGATTCACAAAGACAATCTGAGACAAAAGTCTAACTTTAAGACTTTTGCTATTCACAGCGGTCATTTACAAGTTGTATTTCTTCATTCGCAGTTGGGCAGGAATCTCTGGCTTGGGCCATACTCTCCGCACCCGGGCTGTACTCTCTGGCTCGAGCCGTACTCCCTGGCTCGGGCTGGATGTAGTTTAATCAATGTGCAGGAATGCAATTTTCACAAAATGGAACATTAGGAATGCGTGCTAAATGGTAGAGGAGGTCATGAAAATCAGTTTGGGCAGGGAAAATGGTTTAGCGGGACACTACATGATAGCCCGGAAAAGGTTGCACCTTTGCATCATGGTGCATGCAGTCAAGAATATGCACTAATTACTCATTAATACTATAGTGTACTCCCTGAAGAACTCCTTCTTTGCTTTGACAGTTGATATAGTTGCCATGAAGCAGATAGCAGGACTAAATATAGATTATTGTTGCCAGTTCTGTCTGGTTGAGGCCACCAAGCACCTGGCTGTTCCTCCAATCACAAAGACTTCTTTTTCACTTTTTAGTTTTGCAATGAGACTAGAAATTCTGACTTTAAGTCTTCTATGAATGGTATCAAAATCTGCTACATAATAGCTTGTCTTCTACATTGTCCCTAAACTGTATTGAGTAATCTGTCATGTGGGACTTTTGTATGCTTTATTTTACTCCTACTACAATTCTTCTTATAGCATTTTCTCTTAATATGTTGTTAAGTTCAGAGTATCACTTCTCTTAAATTGGTTTGTGAGGCATATTCTACATGACAGCAACATTAAATTATATTGCTGAATTCTAAGATGGACGACAAAATCTCAAGACGTATGACTATGATACTAATTTCATGGGAGTGGGAAAGGATCCAGGGTTTCAGTTAAATATTTTGCCTATTTTATAGTTAATGTCACTGAGCAGACTTCATAGGTAAGTATAACAGACCAAATATTGACAGGGATAATAAAATGTTTTTGCATGTTTGCATGTGCTCCAAATTATTGGTACATGGGAGAACAGATACATCAGAATGTGCACAGTGGTGGAAATGCCCCTTCTTATGGTGCTTTCCCTTGGTTTAATTTTGTCCCTCCTGGTTTTCCGCTGATCTATGTGCTAGACTTAGGACTTTGAGCAGTTTTGACACTGCCGTTCAGTGCCAAAGCGCTGTGCTTGCCATATACATAATGGTAATTGGTGTATATATGATTGGCTAATTTGAGTTAGCTATAAGTCCCTTGTCTAGGGGTACGACATATACCTAGAGCTTGCAACTCAAATGCTCCTCTATGGACGGTAGCAATGGTTGAGCCACCCACGACGGTAGCTCTTCAAATGTGCCACAGGCTTGCCCTGGTGGGGCCTGTGGGTGCAGGTTTCTGTTACTCATCAGGGTGTGGTGTCAGGAAGAATTAGGGCATGTGTGGGTATGCGCTACATGCACTAGTAGTGAATGTCACTGGATGGTGTGTTCCCGTATGGTGGTGCTTGCTTCTCACTTTGGTTAACATAGGGTATCAGTGGAAAGGCTATTGAGCAGTATTTTCAACATACAGAAGAGAAGCAGTATAGTGTTTCATACTGATGAATTAGTCATGACAAATTCTCTTCGGTAGTGCAAGTGGATTCAATATTAGTACTGAGGAAATGCCACTTTGGGAAAGTGGGCATTTCTGTGCACGTGGCTCTGCGTGCATGTCAACATGTCTCCAATCCACATCTGGGTTCTAGGGGGCAGCTACATCTGTTCATTCCTGATATACTACCATAAACTGGGGGCTCAAGGGAAACTGCATGACCTCTGACTCTGGGGGGGCCTTACTGGGATTGATACAAGGGGGTTGAATTGGCATCTGAAATCCAAGGGGCAAGGTACTCTCCCCACTAAAGATATTGATCAAGCCTCCCAGGGTAGAATGGCAGACAGGACAACATTCAGAGAGGGCCTCTGCATTTCTAAAGTTGCCTTTTGAACTGATCTCATCTTCAAAGGACATTATAGATATAACTACTTGGGGCGTTAAAGGCACTTTGGGGATTGAAACCATACTATGCTGGTTCAACGCTGGGACATCAACTAGAGGAACCACTGGGGCAGGAGGAACTGCAACTGGATTATCTACAGACTTGTGGTGGACTGGGGCTTTTCGTACTCCAGTAAGAGGACTATCATTTGGTGGATTTTGCCTGGATGTTCGTGGCATGCAGCTACTTGCCAACTGTCATGGCCTTGGTCCCTAAGCAGTCTCCAAGGGTTGGTTGCCTGGCCTCTTGTCCAGGAGATCACAGAGACAGAAAGAATCTCACCATTTCCACAAAATCTTAAGGAGCAGTCAGGGTGTGCTGAAAAACTTGTGGAAGTGATCATCGGTCTGGACAAGGACTGTCCTGACGTACACTGTAATCACCCTGTGCAGATGAGTTTGCTCATAAAGATCAGTGGCCCACCTGGGTACCGGAATGTGAGTAGTTTGAGGAGTGTTGAGGAAGTTTTCAGAGTCCAAGGGACCTGTGCTGGCAATCAAAGCCTTTGATAGCTCGCACTTCATAGCGTGTGGTGTCTAAGGCATGTTAGGGGACATTTGCTGAGTCTGCTGGACTCTAGCTGGAAGCCTAGACTGTGTCTGACCTCCAAATTGGAATGACAACAGTGCCTGACATCACGGCCTATATCCGAGGTTACTGGCTCCCCTACTCCACAAGGTACTCTGTTGCTGAGAACATCATGACTGGACCCAAGGGGTCTCATTGTTCCTTGTGGACACCCACCGATGGCTACCTGGAGGAACAGTAGGTTTTACCTCCGCCTGTGGGGAAACATTTCTCCAATTTGCAAGTCTATCTTAGTGTGTTACGAGAGTGATGTTGTGCCAGTACTTTACACTTTGGCCCTGAGGATAAGCCT